>NC_133537.1:285078737-286278737 GCF_048544455.1 Silene latifolia | reverse complement strand
CCAGCGACATCAGCCGACTGAACCAGCCATGAAGATTTTGAAGCGTTGCCGAGGACGGCAACAGATTAGGTGGGGGAGAGTGTGATGATCCGCACACTTGAAACCTTAGTTTTATTTATGCTTATGTAATTTTATTTCCCTTGTACTTTTTTAGTAAGTAAGTTCTTAGTTTAGTTTAGTTGTAGAATAGCTTTTATTTCCATAAATGGGTATATCGCTATTCTGAACTAAACTTGTAAAATCAATGTTTCCTGCTACCAGGATGTAAATATCAAATTTCCCTCTTTGGGGAGTACTAGTCAATCAAACATCTGCTTCCCACCAAGTTGCCTTCTTATTGCTTGTTGTTGCTTTCTTGTGAACGACTCTTGCCTTCACCTTCTAACAAGCCCGTGTGTGTCGATCGAGACTAGGATTTCGACACCCACAACCCGAGACCGATTACGAGTGCCTAGTGCTTGACAAACACTAGTGCCTAACGCTCTCGCTTTCATTCTTGTCAAAGCGTTTAGACAAAGGTGCGCGTCACGCCCCGACTCAAAGTTTCGGACCGTGACACTGTGGAAGGAGCACATGGAATAGCAGTAGATGAGAGTGAGAGGAAGAATGGAGGGCAGAGATGCAAAGGTGAGAGGATTGATCATCTTATCTATTAAACAAACAACCACAGAGCTGATGTGTCAGCCTGTGGTTGAAAGTCAAAATTTCAAAGCTCTATTTTTTAATGCACCCACGTTCCTGAAATTCCGGAGACAATTTCTTTGTTTCATGAATCTGCTTCATGAATCTCCTTGCTTTATTAAAAATCACAATTATAATTCTAATCTATAAAATTAAAATTTATGTCAATAATTAACAATCTGCCATGTTTATAAATCAAGTCCAATATAAATTTACAAGCAACCGCAATAAATAAAATTAATAATTTACGATGATTACATAATTTCATAATGATAATTACACTTGATATAATAAGTTCCGTGATCTTTTCATGCAGCCAACAAGGCCAATATAATTTGCAACAAAAAATTTCTGATTCAATCGCATGATCAGGAATGAGTAAGAAATTAATATAAAATATATACAATTTGAATAAGGCCAGTAATCTGATAAAAGCCATTCATCAAATACAAATGTGATGTTAAAATAACTACTAATATAAATAAAATACATGAAATAACTAAAAATATAAATAACTTGAAAAGATGTATATCAATTAATAACTTAAAATAACTACTAATAATTGTAAAGAATTAATATTGGAAAAAAAGTTACCAGGAAAAAATTATGAAGGATTAAAGAAATTATTACTAGAATAAAAATGAGAAAAAAAGGCTAACTTCAGAAAAATAAAACTGAGAAAAAAAAAGTGATAATGGAAAACTCACACATACACATTAATATCAGAATTCTTAATATCAACTGAAAAAGTGAAAAAGTTTGGATTATGGATTTATGGTATGCAAAAAAAAAAAACACAGAAATTATCTGCAATCTACTTACACTTTTTTTTATTCAGGTTGTATTTATAAGAGGAGATTATATTGGATTTAACATTTTAGCCGAAGAGGCAGATTGACTGACAGACTGATAGAGGGAAGTGAAGGAGGGTGAGCTGCGTTTATTAGGGTGATGACTGATGATGTATATATGGCCAGGTGGGTGGAATTTATATGGATGTGTCATGTGTATAGGGTTTCTTTACCCTCTAGAGTTAGTTATAAGAGTCGGCCCAACTTCGTAGATTATATTGTTAGACCTTTCAAAATCTCACTTTAGACGGATACTAACCGTCTAAAGCTGTAGACGAGTCAAATATGTCAACACTTCTATAATAAGACAAACAATAAGTAAGATGGTGGAGGTTGTCTTATTATAAAAATGATGATATATTTGACCCATCTACATCTTTAGACGGATACAATGAGACTAATTCGTTAGACATATATGTCCAGTCTAGATGAGCTCCAATGTCAACCAATTTACGCACGAAAGTTATTCAATGATTTACCACTATAAGATAACTTGGATTGGTAATGAGTCAGGTCAAAGCGTGTTGGGTTAACAACGGGTTCAGGTTGCTTACGATTTATGTCAAGTAATTTTTGAATTGAGTCGTAATCGGGCTAAGTCGGGTCGAGTTTAGTTCAGATCATTACCGACCCATGTTAGAAACATATATCTTATCTATTTTAACTTCAAGCTTAAAAAACTAAGATGAATATCTATTTGGTTTTATTTGGAACCTTATTATACTAATAATGTTTTTGGGTCAAAATCGGGTTGTGTTAATATCAAGTCATGGGCCGGATTTAAGTCGAGTTCAAGTTGGGACAAATATGATATTTTTCGATTGTCGATTTGACAGTGGCTCGGGTCGTGTCGCTTTCAATTCACCCATTTTCGGCATCTATCGAGTCGGGACAACTTTAGCCAGTACATGGCCCCACTAAGACACTAATGATACTATTATTAGATAATAATGAATATCGAACCATGTTTCGAATATTGTATACTCCGTATAAACCCAAAATGTATATCTTCATAACTTCATACGCGGTGTACAAGCTTAATGAAATTTCATGACACATAGAACGTATATGATATATATGTTTTTGTACAAACTCATTTATATTATAAGTATATTGTATGCAATTGGTAAAAAAATGTAGTACAGAGTAACATTTAAGTCAAAAATTAATATAAAATAATCAAATTAATTATTATTTTTGTTCAAAAAAAGTACTCCCTTATAAAGATGTGATGAATTGTAAAAGAAAATATAATCCAAATTGTAAATTTTAAAATATACTCGATCAAAACTTATACATTATTATTTACATTTTCCATAATGATATTTGAAATAACAAATCCATGCAATTTGCACGGGTTAATGATATTAATATGGTTTAATTAATTGACATTAATTTTGGAGTATACCAAATTAATTCCTTTTTCTTAACGGAATAATGTAGAAACTTAACCATACCAATACGTAAAAATATTGTAAAACAAATTCCTAAACATGAAAAATCGAATGGGGTGGATTTGAGCATAAAAATATACTTGGAAAAGAAAATGATTTTCAAATTAGCAAAATGAAAAAAATGCAGTGTTTATGTAAATATTTCACTAATTAAATGAATGTAAAAAGTTTTTTTGATTAAAACAAATATATAAAAAAATCTATTTTTTTTTTTTTTTGAAAATCTGAGGAAGAAATATACTCCGTAAAGCCATAACTTATAATACTTGACAGTTGACATACAAAAGATTAAGCAAACAAAGTCAATAATTTGTTACTGAGTATATAATGTCAAAAATTAGACTTAAAAAAACCGTTGAATAATAAAGTGTATAACAAACACAAACAATAACAAATTAGACAAAACAATAATTAAACTACTAAAATAACAATAATGCGGTGGAACAAAGGGATGGAGAGTACATACTAAATCATTTAGGTTTTAAACATTAGATATTAGAGGCAATTATGGGTTAATGCCTAAGGGACTTATCAAAGTAATTGTATTAGACTTTACCGATGCTTAGGTTTAATTTGTCATTAGGCTCAAATAAATGTTCAATATATGCATGATGTAATATGTGATGGTAAATGTCTAATGTTCTGGACAAGTGTGGTTTTGACGAGTATCTCTCTTAAGACGAATATATCCGTTTTATGATTAAAACGGATTAAATATTATCTATTTATGGGATAAGCTTTTTGTTAATCAATGCAATTTATTTTTGTCTAATCTTTATAATATGACATGTTTTAAGTTTAGGACGGATTTACCCGTCTTAATTCTTAAACATGAATTTACAGTTTACTTTTGTCTTGCCTTTATTATTTGACCCGTTTTAAGTTTATAGCGGATATATCAGTCTTAAACATAAATTTAATGATTTTCACTTATCAATTTCATAAGTCAAATGTTTTGAATGAAACATGTTTTAACATTATATTTAGTATATATATTTTATGAAACATAATTTCAAATGTTTTGAAACACATTTTCATGTACTTATCAGGCGTTGATTTGCACTTGACTCTTAAGTTAGCAGGCCGTTTTGGATTCAGTCAGACTCAGTCCATGAGTCAAGATTTATAGGCTTATGCACGTAACATTATATTATCTTTTACCCATGTGACCAAGCAGGTCGAGTCAAGTTTCGATCTTAAACTAGCTGGTCATTGGAGATTTTGATTAAAAGGGTCACGGGTTAAGATCTACATATTTTGATCTTGAAAAAACGGGTCCGCTTGAGTTAGATTTATGGTTTGAGTCAAATTTTGACAAATCTACAAAGACGACATTGGTTTACAAGTTTGAAAAACTGCAATAATATCTTATCTTTAAAATTAAGAAATCGTGCATACCAACATTGTAATTCATGAATAAATCATCCAATTTTTTAATATCATTTGCACATTAGTTTTAACATTGAAAAAAATGATTTTTTTTCCGTATTTTTATATGCTAATCTTTTTAGGATATGTATCTAAATAAGAAATTTATTGTTAAATCATCACATTTTATTATGACTGGTATATACAATATCTTAATTGCTAATGTAATTTATAATTCAAATATAAAAATCTTAAATATGACATAAAATTTAAACATTTTTATATATTTTTAGTTAATAATAATATTCTAAATAACATCCCGTGCAATTTGCACGGGTTTAAGACTAGTCGGATGAAAAAGGAGAAACACTTCAACAAACCGACAAACAAAGTTGAACTGTTGGAGTGATAATAATTGGTAAGGGACCTTTGTTTAGTAGCCCATAAAAGAAAATGCAAGGCCAACAAGCAAGGCCCAATTACCTAACCCATACCACAAGAAGACAAAAAAAAATTTGAATTATTTATCTTATTTTAATCACCTTACCCCACAACAATACTTATTTTAATCATCTGTCCCCACAATAATATCACACAATACCTTCCATCTCTCCAATCTCCTGCCCCCACTACAATACTTTACCATATAATACTCCCTCCCTTAATTCTCATGCCCTCCATGAATAGGGAGATTTATTGAGAATAGGAGGGAGTATTTCCTCACGAAACTAATAGTAAAAATGTGTCAAGTTATTCTCTAAAGTTATAATTATTGCACAAATAAAAATTTAGGCTCTGTTTGGCAAAACTAACTGAAAAGGTAGCTGAAACCTGAAAAGGTAGCTAAAAACCGAAAAGTTAACTGAAACCTGAAAAGGTAACTGATAAGGTAGCTGATTATATAAAAAAAAAATGTTTGGCAAACTAACTGAAAAGGTAACTGATTTTGATGAAATGACGTAAAAGAATATGATAATTATTTAATAGTATAGAATAAAGGGGTAAAAAGAGAAAATTAAATCAAATTAGGTACCTGAAATCTCAAATGCTATTCTAGGTAGCATTTCATTTCAGGTAGCTTGTTTGATTAAATAAGCTACTTGTCAAACGCTTACAGAAAAATAAGGTACCTGAAATTTTGGTCAAATAAGTTTCTTTGACCAAATCAGGTACCTGAAATGCTTTGGCAAACAGAGCCTTAACAACTTTATATCTATATTTTAACACCAATTTTATTTTAATTTAATGAAAAAATTATAATTTTGAACTTACGCAAAATATTATTGTAATAATACGGTTTTCTATGTTTATGGGTACTCTATCAAGTAGGGCTTACTCTGTCGAGTAAGTGTGTTTTTACGCGAAACAATAGTCTGTCTGTTAGGTACTCGATCGAGTACGTGTGACACTCGATCGAGTAAGGGTCACTCGATCGAGTAAGTCACTTACTCGATCGAGTAAGTGAGTCTTACGGGTTATTTTAGGCGGGATTCGTTAATGACGCGTGATTAATATAAAAGGTTTCCGTCATTCTTCTTAATCATCTTTACACTTTTCTAAAACCTTTCAAGTGAGAAAAAGAGTTACGTTGTCTTTATTCTTCGCATTGTTAACAAATCCCAAGGCTAGGATCGTCGGATTGTCTTGTTCTTTACGCCGTTAAGATCGTCGTGTCAAGGGTAAGCTTCTTGTATAATTTTTATTATGTTTCATTGAAGTTTGGTTAAAACCCTAATTGGGTAGATTTGGGGTTTTTGGTGTATTGCGTTGTCTGGGTAATGATTGTATGAATATGTGTTATAGGAGGAGGATTCGTTGAGGAACATTACTGATTAGCTGCTGTGACGGTCTTTTGATTGCTATTCCAGGTAGGGTTTCCCTACTCAGTATTGATTACATGGATGATTGATTCGTTGTTGTTGGTTTATATCATATCGGATTTGGAATTGGTGATTGTATAATGTGGTTGTTGTATAATTGTCTGTGGTTTGCGAGGTGCGTCCTCGGCTGAGTGAAGTCACTTGCGGGAGTGGCTTCACACCCTTGATTCGCCTTCCGTGGAACCCACCACCGAAGGGATGTGCACATTTAGGAACTTGGGTTATCACTTGGATGAGATGAGCGGGGCATAGGTGGAAACGGCTGCGGTCCCCCACTGGTGGTGTGGAATACTTGTTGCGATGAGTATTCTGGCAGGTGTGTGGAGTTGTGGTGGAGATTGGTTGATTAGCTTGAATTGTATATTGCTTCAGTTGTATTGTTTTGTGTAATCAGTACTAACCCCGTTTAATTGTTTTAAAAACTGTGGTGATCCATTCGGGGATGGTGAGCAGTTATTGAGCAGGTATGAGTTGGCTGGCACGAGGGATAGCTGGGATGGAGTCATCACATGAGTCACTAGAGTCTTCCGCTGTGTCATGAACTTATATACATTATTTCAGTTGGTTTGACAGTTTTGAGAAACAGTTGTATTTACTTTATCAGTTTTGGAATTTGGACTTTTATCGCTTTAAACTTATTTAATAAAGTATGTTTCTTTATTGTCTATTTGATATACATTGCCTCGGGTAACCGAGGTGGTAGCATTCTCATGCCTTAAGTGGTCCTGGCAAGGCACTTGGAGTATGGGGTGTTACAATTATAGTTAATTATAAGATTATATTTTAATGAAAAGATAATAGTTTAATGAAAGGAAGTTTTAGTTATTTCCTTAGATAAATGCATTTTGAAGGCAACATTAATAGAATTTTTACTCTTTGTAATAAGGGAGATGACAAATTTATGTGTATTCTTGTTTGATAATAAAATATTTTACCATATCCTAACAAAGTTATTGGTACCCTTATTGATATTGATATAATAAAAATAGTATTCCGTCCTAGGTTCTAATAACATCTATATATATATATATATATATATATATATATATATATATATATATATATATATATATATATATATATATATATATATATATATATATATATATATATATATATATATATCCAGGTTGAAGCGTTGTGGATGCGCCACGTGTCAACCCAGCATTAAATACAAGTATTTATTACAGCTGAACATTAAATATAAATATAATAAATGCTATATGAATCTCAGCAAAGTATTAATTAAAGTTTAATAAATGTATTATAAAATTACGTATAACATTTACGGTGATTTGATTTTAATATTTATATAAAAAGTTTTTTGATAAAAATTCTAAAATGTAAATAAAAACGTTCATTCCGAAAAATGATTTCATATGAGTATAATTTTCATTACATTTATTGAAATATTTTGATGTAGAGATGATTAAAGTGGGTATCTCCCAATGTTTTACATTTACGTAAAAAAAAACATTTTGAGAAAGTTATAAAACTTAGACCATTAAATCAATTAAGACAAGGGTGCATTGATAAAAACACCCCTTTATGTATCAAAACTTCAAAATTACACCCCTTTATGTTTTTTTTTTTTACAAAATTACATCCATAAATTACCATTTCCTTAAAATTTGATATCCATGCTTACTCCGGCAGCAAAGAAAGAATTTAGCGGTGGAATAGTGTAAGATTCCTGCTAAATTTTAGCATACGTTTCCTGTTATACCCATTATATATTCACTCATTTGTTTATATTTTCACACTTTTATCCTTCTCTCTCATTGTTCTTCACTAATTTGGAGACCAATACCATTTAATTTTCAAATTATACACATGAAAACCAGCAATTGAATTGGTAAAGTTACCATTCAAATTTCCGGAGGGATATGAGAGCACGATGCAATTAAGGAGATAGAGAAAAATACCTCAATTTCTTCCGTAAAAAATAGAGATTGTGTAATGAAACTGTAAAATGAAAAGGGTAAATGATAGGGTATTGTGGACAGCGGGCCGCCCACGGGGGCGCTTGGTGAGAAACGGGGACAAGCGTTTGCATTTTGTATGGAGTCGCCACCAATTTTTATGGAAAATTGGAACCGTTCGAATACCTCGTGTCATGTCAAGACACAAAGTAGAGACATGAACACTAAGCAATCGTTACCCTTAGCATTCTATGTCTAGAATGACTCTCGTGGATGCCAATTAACACGGGTGCTCACGGAGATCTGGAGTAAGGGGTGAGGGTACGTATTAGGAAGCTCTTTTGATCGAACACCTAATCCCGCCCGCCTCGATAGCGGCCTCTACTAATGATTAGGGAAGTTATTCGTACTTGATATATCGTCGGCTATATGCATGCAATGCAACATCCATTAAATTAATCCTAGCATGTGAGATTCAGACTAAGTCGATTGACAATTAATTAGCATACAATTGGGTCGAAGTTGGATTTAATGCTCATTTACATGTGAAAACATACCAATGATAAAAGAAATACAATAAATGAAAATTACATTAATGGAAATTACAATAATTACATTGGATTAGGCGATTTATGTCGAAAATACCTTGAAAACGGATAATTTTGAGAAAAAGGAATAAAAGAAAGAAAGACGAACAGAACAGAAGGTGATATTACGAATATTAGTTAATTAATTGTAGACTAATTAAACTAGGTCAAAGCAGAAACGGAGTTCAGGGACAGAACTCAACCTGAACAAAGCGCGAGAGATCGCGCCCTCTGAAGAGGCGCAGCGATTCTTTGCGTCTGTTCAAGGGTGAGTTCTGGGCCGTGGCTTTAAATCGCGCAAATCGTTAATTTGAATTGATGAATTTAATGACGGATTAAAATATTTACTCGGATGGAAGTGATTAATAGGTTATCTAACATATGAATAGGTCATAAAAACAGTAGAACATGAATGAAACGGAATAAGATGAATTAATTACATGAAGGAGCGATGTTAATGAATGAGTCCTCTATTGAAATCAAATAACTAGGTTAAATATGATGATATATGACGAATTAACAATGAATATAGACGCAAATATATCAAAGGATGAATTTCAGAAACTCAATATGGACAAATTGAATCTCTAAACCCCGGATTTGAATATTAATGACGAAAACCCGCAAATATTGGATTATAGGGGATTTAAGTCGGACTTATGAATTAAACATGTGAATTAATGAATGATGATTAAAATATACATGTGAATATTAAACTACTGTGATGAAGAATTAAAGAAAATAAACGAAACAAATAACAAAACACACGAATTACGAGAGGACGAAGAAGAAGAAAAGAAGCGAGAATCTGCGGCGGCCTCACGAAGAGGCGCAGCAGAATCTGCGCTCCTTCGAATAGGCGCAGCGATTCTTTGCGTCTTTTCTCGACGCGTCTCTCGGAAATCCAAAAGCGAGGTTTTAACAAAGGGTTTTAGAAATCGGTTTTAACGGTGTTTTCGACATAAATCTTACATGAGTGATACGAAAAGTAAAATACAATAAATAAAAGAGAGATTTACACCCTCAGACTTACATGTTGACGGAACGAGATGAACTAAGAAAGTCGATTAGTGATGCTCGACGCGAATGCAAAGAGAGTGCCCTCGTAAGAGGAAAACGATTGATTAAATTAAAGTTGATTGAGTGTAGTTGGTCAAATTGGTCGGTCATGCAACGGAGAGGCTGGTACCCGGAAAGATCCGAGCTTACGTGGTCGGAAGTCCAAGCACGTAGGCGCCAATTAGTAAGAACGAAGTCTAGAATGCAAAGGGAGAAGAGAAGGGCGGACACTCGCGTGAGAAATATGAGGAACGAAGGCTCCTATTTATAGTAATCACGTGAAGGAATAGGGTTTCGGAGACTCTTTGGAAGTGAATCTCGGAAAGATATAAAAAAGATACGTAAATCATGCAAAGAAGGGCCTGGGAAGAGGCGCGGCGACCATCGCGTCTCTTGGAAGAGGCGCAGACTGGCTTCCGTCTATTCCCGGAGGTTTCCTCTGGCAAGAAGAAAGATTTCCGCGTTTGAGTTATGGTAGGACGGAAATAATTCGATTATCTTATGAATATTACGGGATATTATTTGCCAAAAGATAAAATTTATGAAATATGGAATAGAAATAATCCGGAACATTCCAGAATATTCTGACTCGGGATTTAACAGTTATCAGAAAATGGAGACGGTTTTTGACCCGGACTCCGAATGTACTCTAATTACTGCCAAAACGACCGTAATGGCACGTAGATGACAACTAAGAGGTAGACATTAATATTTGAGCAATCACTTGACGATAATCTTACGAACTGTCACAAATCGTTCCGCGAATCAAACATGCGGCCCAATCATCACCGGGTGGTTTGCGGGAGGTGCAGAAACGAGGTATCTACAGAGCCCCCACTTTGACTGAGGCTTGGACAAGGCGAAAGTCAAAGTATAGCCATCAAGTCAATCGAAGATTACAACCTGACGACTATGGCGACGCGAGGCGGCTCAAGGGGTCTGAACCAAGGACCTATCGTCGGGAACATTTTAGAGTCTGTCGACTATCGGGGAGGGTCGTTTAAAGTCCATTAGACTACGTAAGGAAGCTCGCCAGCCATAAGAAGAGATCATACCTAAGACTTAATCGAACTTCGCGGGGAAACAAGAAATATTGAAAGCAGCAGGACGTCGATAGAAACTGCTGGGGAATCCGCTTGCGTCGGCCTTAAGCGAACTCTGGCGAAACTTGAGGTTGAATCTGCTTGCGTTGGTCTCAAACAAACTCTTGCTGGGGAATATACTGACGACTAGGAACATCTTGATCGTCGCGGAAGAAATCTCGAATGAGCAGTACTGCAAAATACTACTGCGCCGGGGACAGACGACTAGGAACATCTTGATCGTCGTGAAAGAAATCTTGAGTGAGCAGTACTGCAAAATACTACTGCGCCGGATAAAATGATTTGAGCAATACTGCAAAATACTGCTGCGCGGGAAAAAATGATCTTGGACAATACTGCAAAATACTGTCGCGCTGGATAAAATGCGGACCGGAACGAAAAATCATCGAAACGGACCAAAATAATATAATAGCATTGAAGAAGAGGCGCACCAAAGATGGGCCCACTAATAACGAACTCATAACGAATTTTTGAAAAATCGTATGGAGGGAACACAAGGAAGAGGCGCAGCAAGAGTTGCGTCTCTTGGAAGAGGCGCAACGCCTGCTGCGTCTTTTCCCCAATTTGGCTATTTCCGCGTATAAACGCGAAATCAGACGGGTTATGTTTCATTACTTCGAAACTCAATTCTTTCAATTTCTCTCTCAAATCTTCACCATTTCCGTCGAGGTTTGATCCAGAAGCTTGCTTTAAACATGACTAATCGAGGTATGTGTCTTAATCTTGCATTAATCATCTATATTTGTCGAATTTTGAGCCGCGAGAATTAGGGTTTTCGACCCTTTTGATCGAAAATTTGGGGCTTTTCCCCCAAATGGATTTGCTTTGCCAAATTGATGTTAGAAATGGATAGTAGGCAATGTTAGGAACATAACCATGTATTTGCTTTGAATTTTCATCGAGTTTTGATCCCTTGAGCGAATTTTGAGACGGTTTTACAGCTGAACCGTAAATTGCTTCGAAAATAGCCTTAGGATTGCCCATTGGCGATGAAATTTGATATTTGGGATCTTTGGATGATGGGCAAACTTCCTACCATCTCAGAATTTTGGTTTGTGACAACTTTTTCGGGGCACCTTTCTAGGGCATGATCGCCGTTATAACGAAATGCTGCCGAATTTTCGACTTGAACCCAGAACTAGGCTTTGACTTGGACTTGACTTGACCCAATTTGTCACATGAGTGATTGGGTTGGTGGGAATATGGCCAAAGATGGCCTGGAAAGGGCAGTTTTCAGGGCTCTGGAGGCTCGAAAACTCCTTAACAAAGGCTTGTCGTCATGTGACGCGGCCTAAATTTACTTTAATGTTGCAGGTGATGAGGCTTCTACTTCTGGGAGGACTCCCATGGAGGTAGACGCTGCTGTTGAGGAGGCTTTGGAGCAGGTCTTCACCGATACGGTGATGGCTACTGGAGACGAGGCTCACGAGGAGGAGGCCGTCGAGGAGGAGGAGGAGGCCCCGAGACGGGCCAACGTCAGGCGAGGAGGTCGTCAGTGAGGGGAGCTCTGCGTGGGCCGAGACACAGGAGAGTAGGCACCTCGTGTGGGCAGAGAGGGTCACCCGTCCTACAGACGGTGAAGAGCTTTGTAAATAAGAATTCACTACTCATTACCTATTCTCTTTCATTCTTTTTGTCCAAACTTCTTGCAAATTTCATTCAAAACTAAAGATAGCTTTGTTTCAAATCATAATAGGAGGCCGGGAACATCAGGTCGTTCTCGGGTTACACGACAGCGATGGAGCACTACGAGCGGCTGTCGGCGGAGGAGAGGGCCATGATTGAGCGTGGAGCGTTTGGTCCTCTGGTTCAGGTCTGGAGGGATATCGTGAAGAGGAAGTTGCGGGCTAACCTTAGTCCGTCCACGCTTTCTTGGACCGATTACGGGATACGACTTCCACGTTTCACCCGCCTTTCGGTGAGGTGGGAGTTACTCGGAGGATTACGGCATGATTTCCGTCCGGTGTGGGGGGCCGAGGAGATGGTGTGGCCGGAGACTGCTATGAGGGCGGATTCGGCCGAGGCGAGGAGACCGATCGGGTGGAACTTGTCGCCGAAGGCTGTTGCGATCTTAGGGTTTGGTACCCAATACCTACGTCCGAGACTACTTTGCGGGAAGACCCGGAGGCGGTGACGATCGATGGGAGGGAGACTGCTCCTCCTCCTTGTACGGCTGAGCAGAGAGCTCGTCTGTGGCTTTGGTGGTTTCTATCTTCGATTTACCTCGGAGACAAGGGCGAGAGGTTGTCGACGAAGCTTCTTCCCTTTCTTTCTGACCTGAGTTCCCTAGGACGTTGGGACTGGGTCACTTTGGTTTTGCGGTCCTCATCCGCTTCATGAGGGCCATGGTTCGTCCGGAGTTGATGGAGAAGGGGACTTCTCCTGGCGCCGTCGGACTGGACTCTTGTTGGAGGTATGAACCTTCCTTTAGACCAAAGTAAATTCTTTTCTTTATCGAATTACGAAAGATCGTTATTGATTATTCTTTTTATAGGCACTGGTGTACTCTTACTTCCCGAGTCTCGCGCCCAAGAGGACAGAGCCATTGGAGAAGGCCTATCCCGTGGTGAGGGATTGGGTGATGTGCTGGACGAAGAGCAAGCGCTCTTCTCACAATGTCTACCGGCGGGATGTGAACGCCCTTGGTGGCAAATTGGCGTGAGTATCCCACTCGTATTCATTTATATTTCTTGTCTTTTGCTTTTAATTGATCATAGGAATGATCTTTGCCTTATCTTGTCGCAGTGGGTGCCCAGACCTTGGGCGGAGTACGCCGGAGCGCCTCCTTTTTGTCGGCCGAGGTCCTTCGACACGGGAGCCCGAGCCGCCGCTTGTTGTGGACGTCGATAGGTCCCGTGTGGTATCCGGGCGAGCGTTTGGCTCGTCAGTGCTCTCGGGCGCGTTGACGGTTCCCATTGACCCTCCGAGGACGATGTTCGGGGAGCCTGCGAGGCCGAGAGGGAGGCGGACTTGGGCGGTGCCGGTGGCGGCGACCTTCTTCCGCTGGCGAGGACTACTCGGCGTTCCTTTACGGGAGGTTGGCGTGCGGCCAGTAGTGGTGAGTATCTTTTATTTTTCTTGATTTGATTTCGGGAATTACGATGAAAGATCATCGATTAATGAGAGCTATTTGTCTTTGCGGGGAGGTCGAGGCGGCGGGCATCGAGCCCCAGTGTACCCCGAGACCCTTGAGTACACCGACGCGACCGGGAGGACGACGATCTCCGAGTTGCGTGACTTTGACGTAGGCGTGACGGATCTTTGGCCTGACGACAGGCGGCATCTGATTCGGAGGGTGAGCCTCCAGCTTATATACCTTTCGTGTAAGAACGCATTTGGTTTGAACTTGTTCACTTTACTGAGAATTTCTTTTGACATGTAGGTCGCGCCATCTCGGTTCGTGGCACTATGGAGGGTGGCCAACCGGCTACGAGCTACCGCCATCGAGGCGCTCGTCGGTGGTCGAGATCGTCAGGTATGAACCTCATTTGATTTCTTTTGATTTTTTGGTTTTCGCTTTTGTTTGAGTTGATTGACATGAGCCAATTTATTTTGTCTGCACAGTGGTCGTGAGTGGAGCGAGAGCGACCCGTCTCGGGAGGAGACGGCTCGCTTGTCGAGGGAGCTCGAGTTTCGGACGCCGAGATTGTCGCTCTTACGGCGAGGGTTCTTTGAGTTGGAGGGTGTCCAGCAGTAGTTTGGCGTAGTTTTGTAGACTTGTACATTTGGACTTCTGATTTGAACATTTTTGGACTTTGTTTCGGGGCGCAAGCCCCCAGTTTGCTTGGACTTTTGTATATACGATGGCCTGAGTGCCTTTGCTGCTGGGTTGTGTTGCTTGTACCTGCAGGTTAGTTCTTGAACAGGTTTGGTAGACAACGGTTTACGCCGTCATGCTGCCGAAATTTACATGGAAATCTCACCAAAACATACATTTTATACACATAGTCTTAATTAGCGCAAAAAAAAAGACTCAAAAGGAAAAAAAAAATGCAAAAATGCAAAAATTTTGTCGGAAATGACCGGACGGTAGGGAGGGTTACCCCCTAAAAAAAGAAAAAAAGAGAAATCTACAAGTGTAGAAATGAAAATGTTGAAATGAAGACAAAAGAAAATTATTTCCTAAAAAGAAATTTACTTCCTAAAAAGGAAAAAAAAAATGAAATAAATAAATGAATTAAAATAATAACAAAAGGAAGAATTAAGTGCGATGAAAATGGCGAATGTGTCGACGTCGCCTCGAAATGCGTGCCCGCGAAGTTAGGAAACATGAAACATGGTAAATTGCTCGTATTTACCAAAATAAAATCCCGTAGGAATAGGAAATTATTCGTTATAGAATTAGGAAAGATCCAAACGCGGAAATCACAGAAAGTTAGTCTGGGGAAGAGGCGCAGCATGAGCTGCGTCCCTTTGAATAGGCGCAGCGGGGAGCTGCGCTGTTCCCAAGCTTGTCTCTTCGGCGGATTTTGGAAACAACAATTAGTATAAATAGAAGCGTCGACGAAGCTTTAAATCATATAATTCTTCCGTCTCTTCTCCGTTAATCCACATAAAAACTCCCAAAATAAATTTTCAAGAGAAAATTGTCATCATGAATACTTTGGAGATCCGCTTGAAGGAATGGACTAATGAATTCTCGAATATTGAGAAGCACGACATGGGTGCTCATAACCTTGGGTCTCTATTGAGTTTGAAACTCATTAAGGTTGTAAAACCGTTCTTGGATGCTTGTCTTGACTCACGGGACCCAAATTGTCATGTTTTCGCGTTCCCGTGGTGGCGATATTTGTCCTTTTCCGGAGGAAATTGCTGCTATTGGTGGGTGGGACCCCGAGCATCTACCTGCCATTCCTTCCACTTCACAAGGGTATAAGACAAAATTCAGAGACCTGCTCGGATTGACTAGACTTGAGGTGGATCGCTTAGTTACCCCGAAAGGCGTGAGAATGCTTTGGACTTTGTAGACCGATTCATTAACGGGTGACCCCACCTGTCTCTTATGTTGCTAGGAGGAGAGCATTTGGCTTTTGTTTGTTGCATGTGTATGTCTTCCATGGACACGTTGATGAAGATTTGCGAGGTGATCCCCGTCTTTTGGGTCTTATTGAGCAAATGGAGTCTGCGAGAGCCCACTTGCTTATGCTTAGGGAGATTATCTTGGGTTTGGATAATAGGAAATCCAACCGCGATCTTCCATTTTTGGGGAGTCCCGTTATCCTACAGGTAAAAGACACCCCCTTTTTTCTTTTTCTTTTTTGTTTTTTCGTTTTTTTTTTTTTTTTTTTTTTTTTTTTTTTTTTTTTTTTTTTTTTTTGTCGTTTGGGTGTCTAATACCTTCTTTTGGTAGGTTTGGCTTATGGAACGGCTCCGACTGCTCGAGCCCCCAGTTCATGCACTTTCCTATCATTCCCGTATGATTGCGATGAGGACGCGGTTGTACATGGTGGACTTCACCCGGGTCTGCGATTATTGGAAGAACAAGCTGAAGAATGATGATGGCCCATTGATTAGGTGGGTTGTACCATGGTGGCACCTCAAGTCTGTCACTGGAGTGTCTTCTTTGGATCCTACTAGGTCCGTGCGCATTCCGGGATTGGAGTTCATGGTATGCATCTTTCCGGAAAGATTGATGAGGCAAGTTGGTTTGAAGCAGACTATCCCGAGGCTTGATACCGTTCCGCAGATTGCTGTAGCGCTTACCACCGAGAGCCGAAGAGAGTGGGCTATGAAATGGGCCCAAAGGAACATGTGGTTCTTGAGCTTCTCCGCCAATGCTTTGTGGGTGTCGGATTCCTATCTGAGGTGGAGGAAGGCGGCGACTTCGGAAGAACGCGAAAGACTGAGGAAACGCGAGCCTGTTGACTACAAGGTGCGCGAGGGAGAGAAAGAGAAAGAGAAGCATCTGACAGAAGGAGAGGAAGAAGCTGGATTTCAGGTCATTCATCCTTCGAAGAAATCAAAGACTACTCCTGTTGCGGAAATGGTGGTTGGCAAGAATGGAAGAGTCAGGCCTCGAGAAAGACCGTTGGTGATTAGGTCTGAAGTGGTGCAAGAGCGCCCGGCTCGAGGTCGTGACAAGAAATATGACAAGAATGACAAGGGCAAGGGAAAGATGGAGGAATAGCCCGAGTCCTTATTTATTATTTGATTATTATTATTATTGTTGTTGTAATAAAAGGGAGGGATTTTTAGAATCCTAGCCTATTCTATTTTTTATTATGTAGCGTACTATTATTATTAGAAAATGAATGAAATAAAAAAGGTTAAATGGTTAAGAAACCGCTGTGATTTTCTTTTATTATTCTTGTCGAATTTCAAATGCAATGCAAATGTCCTTCTATTTACATTTTAGGTATATGGGTTGAATCCGGTGAAGGATTGCCTACGTATTCACTTAAAAAAGCGAAATCAAACCCTTGCGCGTAGTTCGAGTAAATGTAAAAGAATAATTGTTCGAAGCAAGAGCTTGTAATGAACATAGAAAATAAGCATGAGCTTTTGCTTGTTCTCAAGGTGCGAATTTAGTTTATTTGATGATGTGAGGATGACAATCTTGTCAAAATGCAAGAGCATAGCGACACTTAGCTTATTTCAGCTTGGCCAGGGGCCGTTTATTTAGTGCCACAAGAGCGACACATGGGTTTACGCGAGGCGCGTTTTTGTCCTAATCTAGGCATAGTATCGTTTCAGTTGGTCAAGGTTTGTGGGGTTTGAAAACTCATTCCCATCTAGGTCTGTGATTCTAACCGCACCCCCTGGGAGTATGGATTTGACTAGGTATGGTCCGGCCCAATTTGGTTTGAATTTTCCCCTTGGGTCGACAGGTAAAAGAGCTCTAACCGATTTGAGTACTAAGTCTCCTTCTTTGATGTTTCTTGGCCTAACTCTTTTGTTGAAAGCTCGTTTGATACGCGCTTGATATGTTTGGACATTATGTAAGGCACGTAGCCTACGTTCATCCAGGAGGATGAGTTCTTCATACCTATCCTTCTTCCAATCGGCCTCCGGGATTTGGCTTTCTAGTAGAATACGCAAGGATGGTATTTCTAGCTCAACTGGTTGTACGGCCTCCATGCCGTAGGTCAAATAGAAAGGAGTAGCCCCAGTGGGCGTCCTGACTGATGTACGATATCCCCATAAAGCAAAGGGTATCTTGCTTGGCCAATCTCTGTAGTTGTCAGTCATTTTCTTGAGAATTGTGACAACGTTCTTGTTTGCCGCCTCTACCGCGCCGTTAGTCCGTGGTCCAGGGCGAAGAGTGGTGATGCTTAATCTTGTATTTGGCTAGCAATTGCTCGGTTTCAGCTTGGAAGTGTGACCCATTATCGCTGATGATCTCATGTGGGCAACCATATCGACAGATGATGTTGTTTTGTATGAATTTTGCCACATTTTTAGCCGTAAGACTAGTGTAGGAAGCCGCTTCTACCCACTTGGTGAAATAGTCAATTGCTACTAGAATGAAACAGTGACCTCCTGTTCCGGCTGGGGTTATCTTCCCGATTATGTCAATTCCCCATGCGGAGAATGGCCAAGGAGATGTCATCGTGTATAGCAACGAAGGAGGGACATGTTGTACATTCCCGAAGATTTGGCAATTATGGCAATGTCTCACGTATTTGATGCAATCGGATTCCATTGTGGTCCAATAATACCCTAAGCGTGTGATTTTCTTTGCCATCATGGGCCCACTCATGTGAGGACCGCATTCTCCGTCGTGGACTTCTTCCATCACCGTTCGTGCCTGTGAATGATCAAGGCAACGTAGGACTACACCAAGAGGTGTTCTTTTGTATAACTCTCCTTGCATCAGAATGTATTGGGAAGCTAGTAGGCGTATAGCACGTTGTCCCCTCTTGTCCATATCCGGTGGATAGGTACCATTGAGCTTAAAGTTCAAGATTGCTTGGAACCAGGGTTCCTGCGTGATTTCCTCTTCATCGGTGATTTGGTGGACATAAGCCGGTTCTGACCGTCGTTCGATACACAAAGGCATTTCCATCATGTGATCTGGCATATTTATCAAAGATGCAAGTTTCGCAAGAGCGTCTGCAAATTGATTTTCCTCTCGAGGTAGGTGTAAGTAGGTTACGTGATCAAAGAATTGAGCCACTTGGTCTATCCTAGCTTGATAGGGTGCGAGGCTTTCGCTTCGGATTTTCCAGGATCCTGTGACTTGGTTGATGATCAGCGATGAGTCCCCATGTACTCGGAGGTTTTTGATGCCTAAGCTTACTGCCGCTTGCAGTCCGATGAGACAAGCTTCATACTCTGCAGCGTTGTTTGTCACCTCGAAGTCGAGTTTGACAGCAATCGGTGTATGCTCACCTTCAGGAGAAATGAGCAACACTCCTATTCCGAATCCTTTTAAATTTGATGTTCCATCAAAGTATAGATCCCAAGAGTCTACGTCTGTTTGAAGTATATCCTCGTCGGGAAATGACCAAGTGTCTATGGTTTGTGCGTCGTTGATAGGATTTTCCGCGAAAAATTCGGCGACGGCGCGACCTTTTATGACTTTTAGTGGCACATATTTGAGGTCGAATTCTGAGAGCATCAGGGTCCACCTTGCAAGACGTCCGTTGAGGACGGGTTTCTCGAAGAGATATTTGACTGGATCCATTTTGGAATATATCTTGACGGAGTAGCTAAGCATGTAGTGACGTAGCTTCTTCGTTGCCCACACAAGAGCGAGGCATGTCTTTTCGAGTTGCGAGTATTTGCACTCATATTCCAAGAATTTCTTACTTAGATAGTAAATAGCTCTTTCTTCACTTCCTACAGTTTGAGCCAAAGATAGCACCCATGGCGCTTTCGATTCTTGTGAGATATAAACCAAGAGGTTGATCTCGTTGTGGCGGCATGAGCACTGGTGGTTTAGCCAATATCTCCTTGATTCGGTCAAACGCCTTTTGACAATCATCATCCCACATGGTGTGGTCTGTTTTCTTGAGTTTCTTGAAGATAGGCTCGCAAATCATGGTAAGTTTCGATATGAATCGACTTATATATTGTACCTTTCCCAGGAATCCTCTGACTTCTTTTTCTGTTTGAGGTTGTGGCATTTCGATCAGAGCTTTGATTTTTGAGGGATCTATTTCTATACCGCGTTGGCTGACGACATATCCCAGGAGTTTTCCGGATGTTACCCCGAATGTGCATTTCTGAGGATTGAGTCTCATGTTGTACTTTCGTAGCCTTGCGAAGAACTTGCGAAGGTTTGCAATGTGTCCATCTCTTTCCTTGGATTTGACGATCATGTCATCTACATATACCTCGACTTCTTTGTGCATCATGTCATGTAGGAGTGTAGTTGCGGTGCGTTGGTATGTAGCTCCGGCGTTGATCAATCCGAATGGCATTACTGTATAGCAATATGTTCCCCATTGGGTGACGAATGCGGTCTTGTGCATATCTTCCATGGCCATCTTGATTTGGTTATAACCCGCATATCCATCCATGAAGGATAGTAATGCGTGGTCTCAGATTGTCCACCAATATGTCAATGTGAGGTAAAGGGAAGTCATCTTTTGGACTTGCTTTGTTTAAGTCCCCAAAGTCAACACAAACACGGATTCTCCCGTCCTTTTTGGGCACGGGTACTATGTTAGCTACCCATCAGTACTCGAAACTTTGATGAACCCGGCTTTGAATTGTTTATCCACTTCTTCCTTAATTTTTAGAGCCCATTCTGTTCTCATTCGTCGAAGCTTCATTTCACGGTTTGAAACCCGGCTTAATCGGAATCCTATGTTCGGCAATATTCCTGTCGATCCCTGGCATGTCTTTGTAGGACCAAGCGAAAACGTCTTTGAATTCATTTAGGAGGTCTATGAAATCGGCCCTTTCGGTAGAGCTCAAGGTAGTCCCTATCCTAAGTTCTTTGGGTTCTAATTCGGTTCCTACGTTGATGGGTTCGGTATCTTCTATTATTGGTCCCCCTTCCCCTTCTTGTAATATTTCTTTGGCTACGTAGGAGGTATTTCGGTCAAATCTGGGTCTTGGTCATCCTCGGTATCATCATAAATGAATGCACTCGAAAGAACACGAGAGAGTAAAACCCGATTTATTCATATTAAAATTTGAGTAAAGGCGAAACAAAGAAGCCAACCGATCCATGGTCGGTGGCGGCAAAGGAAACGATGGTGGGGCATTCCCCGAACTACTGTGACTACTCGAGGCTAAGCTAGGAGAAACGAAGGGAGTGGGGATGACAACGGGAGTAGACTCTCTAATGACTTCTCTAGACTCCGACTCCGACTCCGACTCGAACTCCGACTCGAACTCGTCGTCTTCTGGTTCTCCTTTGAACATCTCTCCTTCTCCAGTAGTGAGCTTGAAGAGCCTTCCTTGGTTGTTGGTCCATTTGATAGATTTTCTCCATCCTTTCTGCTGCTTTGTGTCGATTTCTGTGATCAACGCGGTGGGGTTGAAGCGATCGTCCTGAAGTATCATAGTAATGATCTCATCCTACGCGGCCCTAATGAATCGGTCTTCTCCAAACAATAGGCTAACAGCTTGTTCGTCGAAGCAAGGTGCTTGACGGGTTTTGACGGTAGGAACCGTTTCGGGAGGAATGAAGTAGCAATCATGAAAGATCTCGATTCCGGCTAACTTCCTCTCAAGATAATGCCAAGGTTCGGGAAATCCATGAAAGGGTTCTGAACTTCCTTCTTGGACAAAGTACCCATTTAAAGTGGGGAGATATGGCCTCATTTGGACTCCCACGTGCTTGCGATTTTGGACTTGAGCGAGCATCTCGAGAACTTCTTCAGTTGTGGGTTTGTATCCTAGTCAAAGTGGTATCCTTGTCGAGTTACCTTTCTTGTATGGTGCGAAGGTGTTCTTCCGAATTGGGTTTAAAGGCATTCCAGGGAAGTATCCCTGGGATTTGAGTATGTGGTTGACCACCAAGTTAGAGTAGGGATTATAGTATAAGGGTGCCAACTCACTTTCTATGACGTTCACACTTTGGAAGCCCCCAAGTTCGTATATGGGATCCGCAAGGATTTGATTGTTTGATTGCTTCTCGATTATTGCCTTGATGGGTGACGAAGTGATTGTCACAACTTTGCCATTTAGTGGGATCTTGATCTTTTGATGAAGGGTGGACGTTACCGCTTTGGAAGCGTGAATCCAAGGCCTTCCCAGAAGTATGTTGAATGAAGCTTCGATGTCCACTATTTGGAAGTTAACTTTTTGTTCGATTGGTCGTGGCTATGGTTAGGCTAGCAAGTCCAACCACTTTTCGTCGTGTACCGTCATATGCACGTACACCTTGATTTGTAGGAGTCCAATCCGACTCCTTCATGCCTAGTTTGTATGCCGTTTTGAGGGGTATGACGTTGACCGCGGAGCCATCATCTACCAAAGTCATTGGCACATTCTTCTTTAGACAAATGACAGTGATGTATAGAGCAAGGTTGTGACTAGCGCCAAAAGGTGGCAAGTCTTCATCTGAGAAAGTAATAGGATTACTTAGCCTCGGTGATTCTTGGAAGACCAAGTTGACTACATCTTCAGGAGTGGAGTTATGTGCTACATTCAATTTGGCCAAAGCTTGCAGTAAAGCTTGGCGATGCGGAAATGAGCTTGCCACTAGTTACCGTGACCGAAAGACCACCTTGGTTTTACGTAATTGCTTGAGCAAATGATCAGTGGGGTCGTCTTCGTTGTCATTTGGTGTGATGACGTTGGTTGGACCGTTTTGAGTAGTGCTTTGATATGGACGACCCGAACGAGTTAGGTGATCCACATCTTGGTCTTCACCATTTTGGACTATTTCCTTGACCAAGGAGTTTTCAATGAGATATTCGTCTTCATCATCATCGGCCCAAACCCCATTGATTGCAGCTAGTTCCTTCATTCTCATGATATCACTTTCTAGTCGTATGATTTGATCGACTAGTTTATCGACCACGGTGACTACTTCTTGCATAGTGGCATTTTGAGAGAAGATCAATGGTACACGTTCTTTAGGCATTGCATTGGGATGGCTCAAGGCCGTTACCATGTTTTCTAGTTCCCACACTTGTCTATTTACACTCCTTGCCCATGCGATGAAGTCGGAGATGGTAGGGAAGATAGTAGAGTAGAGCCTTTCTTTCTCAATTGCATGAATTTCATTCTCGGTGGGAGAAATGAGGTGTGAGCAATCTAAGGTAGATTCATCACTTGTAATCACTAGAACTCCAAGAGGATTCTGAGTGTTATTGGGTTTACCTCCTGGTGGTATTGGGAGTCGACCATCTTCGATCATATCTTGAAGCACGTGTTTCAACTTGTAGCATTTTTCTGTGTCGTGCCCTTTGCCCCTATGGTATTCACAATAGGAGTTTTCATCCCAGAATTTGGACTTCTTTTTAGGTTCGGGAGTAGGTCCAATGGGTTGGAGTTTACCTTGCTTCATTAGCCTTTTTAGAGCGTTGGAGTACGTATCCCCAAGGTTTGTGAACTTCCTTGGTGGGCTAGTTTTCTTGGATGGCTCGAGAAGGTTAACTTCGTCGGTCTTGCTAGTAGAGCTGTATGAACGACTTGTGGACCCTTGATATCCTCGACCTACCGTTTTGGACAAGAGTCCTTTACGGATGTCATCTTCAATTCGTGTCCCTAGCACAGTTAAGTCTTTGAAAGTCTTGATGTTTTGATATCTCAAATGGTTGGCATATATGGGTTTGAGATTATCCACAAACTTTTCCACGAGGGTAGCCTCATCCGGGCGTTCAACTAGTTGAGTACTAGTCTTCCTCCACCTACTTAGGAAGTCGGTGAATCCTTCTTTGTCATTTTGGGTAAGAACCTCTAGAGTACGCATGTTGACTTGGATCTCGGCATTATCCGCGTATTGTTTCGAGAACTCGATTGCGGCGTCTTCCCAAGTAGCGACCTTTTTGTGATCTAAAGTGTAGAACCATTGCTTTGGGATGGTGTCAAGAGATGAAGGAAAGATCCTTAAGAACATCTCGGGTTTGATGCCTTTGATAGACATGTAATCTTTGAAGGCACGGATGTGGTTCAAAGGGTTCTCATGTCCTTTAAACTTAGGGATATCCGTCATGCTAAAGTTAGTGGGCAATTTGGAATTGACGGCTTCATACTTGCGATTGTTTTCCCTATAGATGTCATCCCCCTTAAGGTACATCAATTGCTCCTCTAGGTATTGGAGTCTCTTCTCACCGGTTGTCCCTAGGACAAGATTCTCATCTTTAGACTCGTCATCGGAAAATTGTAGTACTTCACCTTTAAGGGGAGGCAACCTTCCCTCTACATCAAAGATACGGCCTTCGATAAGTTCAAGGCGGTCATAGGTTTGTTCTTGAGTGATTTGCATTTGGGTTATCGCGGCTAGGATTCGATCATTACTTTCTTGAATTTGCTGGAGGTTTGTTTCATTACTTGACCCAGGCATCTTGGAAACTGGATAAGAGATCGGCGACGAATCAAAACACGATCGACCATTCTATCACACTTGCTAAAAGAGGAAAAGCTTTGACTCGTGAAGTGGGTGTGTGCCACTTGTGTTGAGTGAGTTTTGAAGAAAGACAAGGTCTTTGAAAATGTGTGTCCTAGCCAACTGTAGTGTAGTTGTAGGAGTGGACTCGAAGTGAGGTTTTGAAATGGGCTTGTGGCCCGAATTTTGACGCGACAAACGGACAGAGTCTTGACCGGATTTTGCGCTAATTAAAGGCCTATTTTTTTTTCGAAATTCTTGTTTGAAAATGAGGATTTTGATTTTTTGAAAATTCGTCATAGTTTTGTTTAGAAGTGGTGATCACGTAAGGTTTACACATTTATACAAGCATTATAACGGGATGCTGAGTGCATTTAAAAGGGATTTGGTTTAAAGGGTGGGTTGCCATACCGAACCATCAAACCCGAAGTCTGTGGAGAGGCTCGTGCCAAACAAGAGTAAGGCCGATTCCTAGTCCATTTCCTCAAGTAGTGAAGGCCCTTGATACAAACAAGAGTAAGTACCATGGTATGGATGACGTCAATCGATATCCATCCTTAGGCCCAAATAAGAATTAGGACCGTTTAGACGGGACGATTGGTCGAATGGGTTGGGTTGGGCCTAGGAAGGCCGAATAAACGGTCTAGGAAGACCGAGTTATGAAAACCGACAATTGTCTTGTACAAACTTATTCCCTAACCTTGTTCAAGTTTCACCCTTGCTACACGTAAGTGTATTTCCCCAGCGGAGTCGCCAAACTGTGGACAGCGGGCCGCCCACGGGGGCACTTGGTGAGAAACGGGGACAAGCGTTTGCATTTTGTATGGAGTCGCCACCAATTTTTATGGAAAATTGGAACCGTTCGAATACCTCGTGTCATGTCAAGACACAAAGTAGAGACATGAACACTAAGCAATCGTTACCCTTAGCATTCTATGTCTAGAATGACTCTCGTGGATGCCAATGAACACGGGTGCTCATGGAGATCTGGAGTAAGGGGTGAGGGTACGTATTAGGAAGCTCTTTTGATCGAACACCTAATCCCGCCCGCCTCGATAGCGGCCTCTACTAATGATTAGGGAAGTTATTCGTACTTGATATATCGTCGGCTATATGCATGCAATGCAACATCCATTAAATTAATCCTAGCATGTGAGATTCAGACTAAGTCGATTGATAATTAATTAGCATACAATTGGGTCGAAGTTGGATTTAATGCTCATTTACATGTGAAAACATACCAATGATAAAAGAAATACAATAAATGAAAATTACATTAATGGAAATTACAATAATTACATTGGATTAGGCGATTTATGTCGAAAATACCTTTAAAACGGATAATTTTGAGAAAAAGGAATAAAAGAAAGAAAGACGAACAGAACAGAAGGTGATATTACGAATATTAGTTAATTAATTGTAGACTAATTAAACTAGGTCAAAGCAGAAACGGAGTTCAGGGACGAACTCAACTCGGAACAAAGAAGGAGATGCGCCCTGCGGAAGAGGCGCGGCGATTCTTGCGTCTGTTCCAAGGGTGAGTTCTGGCTGTGAAGCCGAAACTGCAAATCGTTAATTTGAATTGATGAATTTAATGACGGATTAAAATATTTACTCGGATGGAAGTGATTAATAGGTTATCTAACATATGAATAGGTCATAAAAACAGTAGAACATGAATGAAACGGAATTAGATGAATTAATTACATGAAGGAGCGATGTTAATGAATGAGTCCTCTATTGAAATCAAATAACTAGGTTAAATATGATGATATATGACGAATTAACAATGAATATAGACGCAAATATATCAAAGGATGAATTCCAGAAACTCAATATGGACAAATTGAATCTCTAAAACCCGGATTTGAATATTAATGACGAAAACCCGCAAATATTGGATTATAGGGGATTTAAGTCGGACTTATGAATTAAACATGTGAATTAATGAATGATGATTAAAATATACATGTGAATATTAAACTACTGTGATGAAGAATTAAAGAAAATAAACGAAACAAATAACAAAACACACGAATTACAGAGGACGAAGAAGAAGAAAAGAAGCGAGAAGCTGCGCGGCCTCACGAAGAGGCGCGGCGAGAATCGCGCTCCCTTCGAATAGGCGCAGCGATTCTTTGCGTCTTTTCTCGACGTCTGTCTACTGGAAATCCGCAAAAGCAGGTTTTAACAAAGGGTTTTAGAAATCGGTTTTAACGGTGTTTTCGACATAAATCTTACATGAGTGATACGAAAAGTAAAATACAATAAATAAAAGAGAGATTTACACCCTCAGACTTACATGTTGACGGAACGAGATGAACTAAGAAAGTCGATTAGTGATGCTCGACGCGAATGCAAAGAGAGTGCCCTCGTAAGAGGAAAACGATTGATTAAATTAAAGTTGATTGAGTGTAGTTGGTCAAATTGGTCGGTCATGCAACGGAGAGGCTGGTACCCGGAAAGATCCGAGCTTACGTGGTCGGAAGTCCAAGCACGTAGGCGCCAATTAGTAAGAACGAAGTCTAGAATGCAAAGGGAGAAGAGAAGGGCGGACATTCGCGTGAGAAATATGAGGAACGAAGGCTCCTATTTATACTAATCACGTGAAGGAATAGGGTTTCGGAGACTCTTTGGAAGTGAATCTCGGAAAGATATAAAAAAGATACGTAAATCATGCAAAGAAGGGCCTGGGAAGAGGCGCAGCAGCCACTGCGTCTCTTGGAAGAGGCGCAACACTGTTCGTCGTCTATTCCCGGAGGTTTCCTCCTGCTGAAGAAAGATTTCCGCGTTTGAGTTATGGTAGGACGGAAATAATTCGATTATCTTATGAATATTACGGGATATTATTTGCCAAAAGATAAAATTTATGAAATATGGAATAGAAATAATCCGGAACATTCCAGAATATTCTGACTCGGGATTTAACAGTTATCAGAAAATGGAGACGGTTTTTGACCCGGACTCCGAATGTACTCTAATTACTGCCAAAACGACCGTAATGGCACGTAGATGACAACTAAGAGGTAGACATTAATATTTGAGCAATCACTTGACGATAATCTTACGAACTGTCACAAATCGTTCCGCGAATCAAACATGCGGCCCAATCATCACCGGGTGGTTTGCGGGAGGTGCAGAAATGAGGTATCTACAGATATTATAAGCCAGGAGTAAAATGGTCAGTTTATAATTTGTATGGCCGGATAATTAGATGGGTATCAAATTTTAAGGAGATGGTAATTTATGGGTGTAATTTTGTAAAATAAAATAAAATAAAGGGGTGTAATTTTGACGTTTTGATATATAAAGGGGTGTTTTTATCAATTTACTCTTAAGACAAATATATTTGGAAGAGTTATTGTATTTATTAAAAATAGAACTTAAAGAAAACTACTAAGAGATATGTTTTTATAGTGTGGGAATGAAAAAAATTATATTGCGAGAAATTGAATACATATGATCGAGATTTTGGTAGGTTTATATAGTGTGATAACGAGTATTTATGTACACAGTGATCGCCATTGGATTTAAATAATCAAAACAAAAATAATAATTATTAAGTAATATAGTATTATAAATGACATGACACATGAAAAAGTAGAAATCGCTTTACAATTTTCTTTTATATTTTCGATTAAATATGCATACGTCAAGTATGTAATATTGATTATGACTAACTAAATATTACTTTTAGTTAAATATTTTATATGTTATCTTTTAAATACTTTGAAGTTAAACCGCAAAAAATAATATTTGAGAAAGTTTAACCTATTTTATTTATAGGTAAACTCTTAAACATCATTATATATAGCTGTTTAAAAAAATAAAAGGTGCAAATTTCTTATAGATATGCTTGACATCTAACACATGCAAGATACAATCAAAACATTTGAATATGTTGAGTTTGGACCCTATATATTTGATACATAAATATCACACACTTTATACATAAAAAAGTAAAAATTACATAAAATTCTATTCACATAATTTTGAACAATTTTAATTGATTTTGAACATAACGTATCATGAAATGATATAATTTGAGAACTTAGTGTTGATTGTTGCATTATTCGAATAAATGTTATTTTAATTAATATGATATTTGACCAGTCACAATTTTTTTTATAAAACGTTGACCATGCATAATTAATTATCACTTATTAGTTTTAATTAAAATTGTATGTATTTTATTTTAAAACATTGAAACTAAAACTAAAAGAATTAATTTGAGAAAAAAATAATTTATTTTTATTTATAAGTAAAAATCTTAAAGCTTATATATGAATTATATTATTTTTCGTCAATTATAATAATTGAATTATAAAACAGGTCGCGCGAAGCGCGGGATACAAGAGAGTTTTTTCGAGCGATCTGAGAGCGTCCACATCATCAAAAATTAATTTAGGAAAGTATCATAAATAATAATTTTTGATGTAAAAAATAAAGTGGAGAATCTTTTAATTATTCTAATATATATATATATATATATATATATATATATATATATATATATATATATATATATTTCCTAAATTATATTCAAGTGATATTTTCAATTTTTATATCAAACTTTTACATTTCACTTGGCAAAAAAAGTATCGCTAACAAAATTATTAAAATAATATAATTAGCTTCGTGGTAAAAAAGATGCTATCATTAGAGTATAAATTTCATATTATTTGCACATATTAAAACTTCTTAATTATGTAAGTACCAAAAAAAAAAAAAAAAAAACTTCTTAATTATGTAAAATTTTGTAATTTTTAGTATGTTTTGTCCCACATTGGAAAATAACGTAGGTGTGGTGAGTATACTACATATAAATAGTAAAATTGTCCCACATCAAAAGATTAGTATAAGGTGATGTGATCCTATGATTATAAATAGGAGACATATTTGGAACTTATGAATCCACCCAAAATTTTTTGAGTCTCATAAATATTGTTTTAAAGAGCTCTTAAGATTTTCTATCCTTATCTACGATATGATATAAAAAATAAAGTGGAAATCGTTGGGAACTACCCGGGAAAGAGTTAAGAACATGAACAAGAAAATCAAAAAATACAAAACTAAAGGTTTTACTAATGCACTAAAACTTGGGAGAGACGGTCTCTCACTAAGTTATTGAGAGACCAATCTTTCGTACCCTTTTATTTGTATTTCGTACCCCTTTTATTTTTGATCGTAATATAGTAATTTCGTACCTATTTACATAATAAATGTACCTATTTTATCATTAATCATGATTTGTACCTAATTTATTACCTTTAGTACCACTTTTTCTTCAAATTGTACAATGGTCTCTCAATAAACCTTATTAAAAGACCGTCTCTCATAAGACCTACTGTTACTAATGGTAGTCTCCTGACACAGTACAAAACTAAAGATTTTACTAATGGTTGTCTTCCGAATGCAGTAATAGAGCATTAATGAGTCGTTATATGTACGATGTAGAGATCGTTACCTAATGATCGAGACTAAGTGACTTTACCATTAAAGAAAAATAATATGTATACAATAGTGATTTTTTTAAGAAGAGACATGTACTTCTTGGTATAAATAATAGAACTGTCCCATATATATACATTTTCTATATTATATTAAAGTGATATTTATAATTTTGATATAAAAACTTTATATTTCATTTGACAAAAAAGTATCGTATGAAAATTATATAATTAGATTGTGACAAAAAAAAATGCTATCATTAGAGTGTAGATTGTATTGTATTTTCTCATTATTAAATCGGGTTGATGTCAAAATAGGTGCGAAGAAAAATGGTGTACTTAGTATGTTATTTGTCCTACATTGAAAAGTAATGTAAGTACGTGGTGAATATACTATGTATAAATATTAGAATTGTCTCACATCGATAGATTACTACTCCCTCCAATTCGTTATAATGTTCCCCTTTCTCTCTGGCACGATACTTAAGGAATATTATTAAAAATGAATAAAGGACATTGGTGGGGTTGGCGTTAGAAGAGCGAGATGAATTATTAGGAGTTAAATAAGGAGTTGTGGGGCCAAAACATTAAGAAAAGTAATAAAATAGGAGTAAAAGAGTTGTGTGGGGTTTGGTGATAGGAGAGAAGATTGAATAAAATAAGAGTAAAAGTTACCAAAAAAGGAAAGGGGAACATTACTTGAATAATCCGTTTCGGGAAAGAGGAAACATTATAGTGAATAAGAGAGAGTATAAGGCAGGGTGATCTTATGATTATAAATAGAAGTCATAACCCAAAATCTTTTGATTCTCTTAAGTATTGTCAAAGAGAGCTCTTAAAAGAATTTGTATTACTGTCTCTACAATAATAATTTCTAACCTAAGTTAATCTCTGGAAAATCTTGTAGTTATTGTAATATATACTCTATATTTCTTATTTTATATTCAAGTATTGTTTCTAATTTTTATATAAAAACTTTTACATTTCATTTGGCAAAATAATGTCGGTAAAAAAATTATGAAAATAATATTATTAGATTCATGGTAAGAAATGCTATCATTAGAGTATATATAGATTTCATATAATTTGCACATATTAAAAATGGTGTATTTCATAGTATGTTATATGTCCCACATTAAAAAATAATATAGGTGTGACAAATATACTACATGTAAAAAATAGAATTTTCCCACATTGAAATATAGCATAAGGTGGGTGATTCTATGATTATAAATAGAAGGCATCCTTGAAACTTAGACATCAACCCAAAATCTTTTGAGTCTCTTAAGTATTTTCTTGGAGAGTTCTTAAAAGTTTATATCATTATATTTTCTACCTATAGATTTTATATGTCCCACATTGAAAAATAATGTAGGTGTGGTAAATATACTACGTTTAAATAATATAATTAGATTTGTGTTAAAAAAATTCTATTATTAGAGTATAGATTCATATTATTTGCACATATTTTAATTATGATAAAAAAAATAGAAAACAAACGTATGAATATTAGTAGATAATATAGTATTTGCTTATTATAAAATCGGGTTGGATGTCGAATTAGATTAAAAAAAATATGGTGTACTTTTAAATATGTTATTCGTCTCACATTGAAAAATAATGTAGGTGTGATAAATATATATATATATACTACGTATAAATAGTTGAATTGTCCCACATCAAAAGATTATCATAAGGTGGGGTGATCCCATGATTATAAATAGGATTTATCCTTGGAACTTAGGTATCACCCCAAATATATTGAATCTCTCAAAGTATACTTATTATATAAGAGACTTTAAACCTAATCTTGAATTAAATGTTAAATTTTTAAAGTTGTAACATTTTTTTAGGTGGGAGAAAGAGTGATAAAATGGTCAATATTATAACGGAAATTTTTCATTATACCCTCGAATTTTGGTAGATTACACATAATACCCATAATTTTAAGTTTCTACATATAATACCCTTGTGTTTACTTTTTTCATAACGTCGCTACTCCTATGAGTAACTAGATGTGTAATTATTGAGCATGTCATGCTATTTGTGTTTTGTTATTTAGGTATTAAATGTTAGTTTATTAAATAAAATATGGATTTAGGAATTAGATAATGAAGTGTTTGTGTAATAGATAACAAAAGAAAAAGGCGTCACAAGTCATAGGAGTAATGGCATTATGACGGAAGTTGTCAAATGGTATTCTGGGAAAGAAAAAGGTGAACAAAAGGGTACCATTTGTAGAAACTTAAAATTAGGGGTACTATGTGTAATCTATCAAAGTTCAAGGTTACCTTGAGAAATTTTCAATATTATAATGATATAGTTAATTAAATTTTTATTTAAAGGAGAGAGATATTCGTACCAATAAAACAATAAAAGAGGTATTATTTTTTAATTGTTATTTTATTTCCACGCCATCAAATTTAACGTCCATTTAACAGCCTTTACATTAGGGGGTACCATGGGCAAAAAAATGGAACCTCAAGGGTACCATAGGCAGATTCTTAAAAGTAGGGGTAACATGGAAAATCTGACAAAATTAAGGGGTACCACGGGAAATTTCCGTATCTCAATTATTATAAAATTTTTTTGAAGAAAAACAACGTACAAATATTAATGGAGAGTACTTGATCATATTATTAATTTTAAATATAACTATTAGATATAATGAGTAGCAATTGTCCGCATTCATTACTCGGGATCTGGTTGGATATCGAACTAAGTGCAAAAAAGATGGTGTAATTCAGAGTATGTTATTTGTCCCACATTGAAAAACAATGCAGACTTGATGAATATATACTACGTATAAATAGTAGAATTGTCTCACATAAAAAAATAATCCAAGTTTGGTGAATATATTACTTATAAATAGTAGAATTGTCCCACATCGAAAGATTAGTATAAGGTGGGGGTGATTATATGATTATAAAATAAGAGTTAACCCACGTATATATTAATCTTTTATTTTTTTTGAAAGAGATATTTTAATAATATGTAAACAAATCATTAGACATAAAATGTAAATTTTAAACCCTTATAACGTTTTTTTTTGTATTATAAATAAGTTAATTATCCCGTTGCAATGCACGGGCATTCAAACTGGTATATATATAAAAGAGAGTTTTTTCGAACGATCTGAGAGCGTCCAAATCATCAAAAATCAATTTAGGAAAGTATAATTTTTGATGTAAAAAATAAAGTGAAGAATATTTTAATTATTATAATATGTATATATTTCCCAAATTATATTCAAGTGATATTTCTAATTTTTATATCAAACTTTTACATTTTATTTGGCAAAAAAATATCGTTAAAAAAATTATGAAAATAATATAATTAGCTTTGTGGTAAAAAATAACATCATTAGAGTATAGATTTCATATTATTTGCACATATTAAAGATGGTGTACTTCTTAATATGTAAAATTGTGTACTTTTTAGTATGTTTTGTCCCACATTGGAAAATAAGTAAGTGTGGTGAATATACTACATATAAAAACTAGAATTGTCTCACATCGAAAGATTAGTATAAGGTATTGTGATCCTATGATTATAAATAGGAGACATATTTGGAACTTATGTATCTACCCAAAATTTTTTGAGTTTCATAAATATTGTTTTAAAGAGCTCTCTTCAGATTTTCTATCATTATCTCTACGATATGATATAAAAAATAAAGTGGAGATTAATGATAACTATCCGGGAAAGAGTTAAGAACATGAACAAGAGAAGCAAAAATCATTTAATATTGGTGTCACATAGGCAACCTATAATGAACAACATTACAACATACACAAAGTTAAAGCACAATGCAAAACAAAGGGTTTTACTAATGGTAGTCTTCTAACACAATACAAAACTAAAGATTATACTAATGTTGTCTCCTGAATGCACTAATAGAGCGTTAATGAGTCGTTATATGTACGATGTAGAGATCCCTATCTAATGATCGTTGATCGAGACTAAGTGGTTTTACCTTCAAAGAAAAATAATACGTATACAATAATGGATTTTTTTAAGAAGAGACATTTACTTCTTGGTATGTTATATCTTTCACATTGAAAAATAATGTAGGCATGATAAACATACTACGTCTAAATAATTAAATTATGTATCTCACATCGAAAGAATAGTATACGGTAGGGTGATTCTATAAATACAAATAGGAGGCATACTTGAAACGAAGGTATTAACCCAAAATTTTTTGATATAAAATATATGTACTTTTTAATATGTTATATGTCCCACATTGAAAAATAATGTAAGTGTGGTGAATAGATTATGTATAAATATTATAATTGTCTCATATATTTATATACATTTTCTATATTATATTAAAGTGATGTTTATAATTTTGATATAAAAACTATATATTTCATTTGACAAAAAAGTATCGTATGAAAATTATATAATTAGATTGTGACAAAAAAATGTCATCATTAGAATGTTGATTGTATTGTATTTTCTCATTATTAAATCGGGTTGATGTCAAAGTAGGTGCGAAAAAAAATGGTGTACTTAGTATGTTATTTGTCCTACATTGAAAAGTAATGTATGTGGTGAATATACTATGTATAAATATTAGAATTGTCCCACATCGAAAGATTAACATAAGGCAGAGTGATCTTATAATTATAAATAGAAGTCATAACCAAAAATCTTTTGATTCTCTTAAGTATTGTCAGAAATAGTTCTTAAAAGAGTTTGTATTACTGTATCTACAATAATGATTTCTAACCTAAGTTAATCTTTGGAAAATCTTTTAGTTATTATAATATATACTCTGTATTTCTTATTTTATATTCAAGTGATGTTTCTAATTTTTATATAAAAACTTTTACATTTCATTTGGCAAAATAATGTCGGTAAAAAATTATGAAAATAATATTATTAGATTCATGGTAATAAATGGTAATATGGGAAAGAAAAAGGTGAACACAGGGGTACCATTTGTAGAAACTTAAAATTAGGGGTATCATGTGTAATCTATTAAAGTTCAAGGTTACCATGAGAAATTTCCAATATTATAATGATATAGTTAATTAATTTTTCATTTAAAAGAGAGAGATATCCGTACCAATAAAACAATAAAAGGGGTATTATTTTTTAATTGTTATTTTATTCCCACACCATCAAACTTAACGTCTATTTATCAGCCTTTATATTAGGGGGTACCATGGAAAAAAAATGGAACTTTAAGGATACCATAAGCAGATTCTTAAAAGTAGGGGTAACATGGAAAATCTGACAAAATTAAGGGGTACCACGAGAAATTTCCGTATCTTAATTATGATAAAAAAAATGAAGAAAAACAACGACAAATATTAACAGAGAGTACTTGATCATGTTATTAAACTTAAATATAACTATTAGATATAATGAGTAACAATTAACTGTATTCGGTATTCCGGATCTGGTTGAATGTCGAACTAAGTGCAAAAAAGATGGTGTAATTCTGAGTATGTTATTTGTCCCACATTGTAAAACAATGCAGGTTTGATGATATACTACGTATAAATAGTAGAATTGTCCCACATCAGAAAAATAATCCAAGTTTGGTGAATATATTACTTATAAATAGTAGAATTGTCCCACATCGAAAGATTAGTATAAGGTGGGGTGATTATATGATTATAAATAAGAGTTAACCCACGTATTTATTAATCTTTTTTTTTTTTGAAATAAATATTTTAATAATATGTAAACAAATCATTAGACATAGAATGTAAACATTAAACCCTTATGTTTTTTTTTGCATTATAAATAAGTTAATTACCCCGTTGCAACGCACGGGCATTCAAACTAGTATATATATAAAAGAGAATTTTTTCGAGCGATTTGAGAGCGTCCACATCATCAAAAATTAATTTAGGAAAGTACCATAAATAATGATTTTTGATGTAAAAAATAAAGTGGAAAATCTTAATTATTATAATATATATATTTCCTAAATTATATTCAAGTGATTTTTCCAATTTTTATATCAAACTTTTACATTTCACTTGGCAAAAAAGTATCGTTAAAAAAATTATTAAAATAATATAATTAGCTTCGTGGTAAAAAAATGCTATTTTTAGAGTATAGATTTCATATTAATTGCACATGTTAAAACTTCTTAGTATGTAAAATTGTGTAATTTTTAGTATGTTTTGTCCCACATTGGAAAATAACGTAGGTGTGGTGAATATACTACATATAAATTGTAGAATTGTCCACATCGAAAGATTAGTATAAGGTGATGTGGTCCTATGATTATAAATAGGAGACATATTTGGAACTTATGTATCCACCCAAAAGTTTTTGAGTCTCATAAATATTGTTTTAAAGAGGTCTTAAGATTTTCTATCATTATCTACGATATGATATAAAAAATGAACAAGAAAATCAAAAAATACAAAACTAAAGGTTTTACTAATGGTAGTCTCCTGACATAGTAAAAAACTAAAGATTTTACTAATGGTTGTCTTCTGAATGCAGTAATAGAGCGTTAATGAGTCGTTATAAGTACGATGTAGAGATCCCTATCTAATGATCGAGACTAAGTGGTTTTAGCTTCAAAGAAAAATAATATGTATATAATAGTGGTTTTTTTAAGAAGAGACATGTACTTCTTGGTATGTTATATCTTTCACATTGAAAAATAATGTAGACATGATGAACATACTACGTCTCACATCGAAAGAATAGTATACGGTATGGTGATTCTATAAATATAAATAGGAGGCATCCTTGAAACTTAGGTATTAACCCAAATTTTTTTGATATAAAATATATGTACTTTTTAATATGTTATATGTCCCACATTGAAAAATAATGTAAGTGTGGTGAATATATTATGTATAAATATTATAATTGTCTCATATATTTATATACACTTTAATATAATTATATTAAAGTGATGTTTATAATTTTGATATAAAAACTATATATTTCATTTGACAAAAAAGTATCGTATGAAAATTATATAATTAGATTGTGACAAAAAAATGTCATCATTAGAATGTTGATTGTATTGTATTTTCTCATTATTAAATCGGGTTGATGTCAAACTAGGTGCAAAAAAAATGGTTTACTTAGTATGTTATTTGTCCTACATTGAAAAGTAATGTAAGTGTGGTGAATATACTATGTATAAATATTAGAATTTTCCCACATCGGAAGATTACCATAAGGCAGGGTGATCTTATGATTATAAATAGAAGTCATAACCCAAAATCTTTTGATTCTCTTAGGTATTGTCAGAGAGACCTCTTAAAGAGTTTGTATTTCTGTCTCTACAATACTGATTTCTAACTTAAGTTAATGTTTGGAAAATCTTTTAGTTATTATATATAATATATACTCTGTATTTCTTATTTTATATTTAAGTGATGTTTCTAATTTTTATATAAAAACTTTTACATTTCATTTGGCAAAATAATGTCGGTAAAAGAACTATGAAAATAATATTATTAGATTCATGGTAAGAAATGCTATCATTAGAGTATATATAGATTTCATATAATTTACACATATTAAAGATGGTGTATTTCATCGTATGTTATATGTCCCACATTGAAAAATAATATAGGTGTGACAAATATACTACAAATAAAAAAATAGAATTTTCCCACATCGAAATATTGCATAAGGTGGGTGATTCTATGATTATAAACAAGAGGCATCCTTGGAACTTAGGCATCAACCCAAAGTCTTTTGAGTCTCTTAAGTATTGTCTTGGAGAGCTCTTAAAAGTTTATATCATTATATTTTCTACCTATAGATTTTATATGTCTCATATTGAAAAATAATGTAGGTGTCGTAAATATACTACGTTTAAACAATATAATTAGAATTATGTTAATAAAAGTTATATCATTAGAATTGTATAGGTTCATATCATTTGCACATATTTTAATTATGATAAAAAAAATAGAAAACAAACGTATGAATATTAATATATAATATAGTATTTGCTTATTATTAAATCGGGTTGGATGTCGAATTAGGTTTAAAAAATATTGTGTACTTTTAAATATGTTATTCGTCTCACATTGAAAAATAATGTAGGTGTGATAAATATATATACTACGTATAAATAGTTGAATTGTCCCACATCAGAAGATTATCATAAGGTGGGGTGATCCCATGATTATAAATAGGATTTATCCTTGGAACTTAGGTATCAGCTGTATCACCCCAAATATATTGTATCTCGCAAACTATACTTATTATATAAAAGTTTTTAAACATAATCTTGAATTAAATGTTAAATTTTTAAAGTTGTAACATTTTTTAAGGTGGGAGAAAGAGCGATAAAATGGTCAATATTATAACGGAAATTTTTCATGGGACCCTCGAATTTTGGTAGATTACACATAATACCCCTAATTTTAAGTTTCTACATATAATACCCTTGTGTTTACTTTTTTCATAACGCCGTTACTCCTATGAGTAACTGGATGAGTAATTGAGCATGCCATTCTATTTGTGTTTTGTTATTTAGGTATTAAATGTTAGTTTAAAATAATTAAAATATGGATTTAGGAATTAGGTGATGAAGTGTTTGTGTAATAGATAACAAAAGAAAAAGGCGTCACAAGTCATAGGAGTAATGGCGTTATGACGGAAGTTGTCAAATGGTATTATGGCAAAGAAAAAGGTGAACACATGGGTACCATTTGTAGAAACTTAAAATTAGGGTACCATGTGTAATCTATCAAAGTTCAAGGTTACCATGAGAAATTTCAAATATTATAATGATATAGTTAATTAAATTTTCATTTAAAAGAGAGAGATATCCGTACCAATAAAACAATAAAGGGGGTATTATTTTTTAATTGTTATTCTATTGCCACGCCATCAAACTTAACGTCCATTTCACAACCTTTACATTAAGGGGTACCATGGGCAAAAAAGTGGAACCTCAAGGGTACCATAGGCAGATTCTTAAAAGTAGGGGCAACATGGAAAATCTGACAAAATTAAGGGGTACCACGGGAAATTTCCGTATCTCAATTATGATAAAATTTTTTTGAAGAAAAACAACGTACAAATATTAATAGAGAATACTTGATCATATTATTAAATTTAAATAACTATTAGATATAATGAGTAGCAATTGTCCGCATTCATTACTCGGGATCTGGTTGGATATCGAACTAAGTGCAAAAAAGATGGTGTAATTCAGAGTATGGTAATTGTCCCACATTGAAAAACAATGCAGGTTTGATGAATATATACTACGTATAAATAGTAGAATTGTCCAACATCAGAAAAAGAATCCAAGTTTGGTGAACATATTACTTATAAATAGTAGAATTGTCTCACATCGAAAGATTAGTATAAGGTGGGGTGATTATATGATTATAAATAAGAGTTAACCCACGTATATATTAATCTTTTATTTTTTTTAAAGTGATATTTTAATAATATGTAAACAAATCATTAGACATAAAATGTAAATTTTAAACCCTTATAACGTTTTTTTTTTGCATTATAAATAAGTTAATTACCCCGTTGCAACGCACGAGCATTCAAACTAGTATATATATAAAAGAGAGTTTTTTCGAGCGATTCTAGAGCGTCCACATCATCGTTTTTAATTTTTGGAAAGTATATTATAAGATCTTGCAAGATTATTAAAAAGATACTATGTAATATTTTAACTATCACAACTATTTTTTACTTAAAAGAATTGTTTGATTATCAATCTAACAAAAAAAATAAAATGCAAAACATTTCAAAACTTATATATTTGAATTTGTAACGAAAAATGATTTCATTTGAGTATAAATTTTGTATTATTTAATGCTATATTGTTGATAATACGATATAATTAGTGTATTAGAGTGTGAAAATTGAATAAATGACTTTTGAAATATCTTATATTATTCTAATATTAGTAAAATAGTTTAGTTACAATCAAGAAATAACTATTTTATAGAAAAATTACAAAGAAATTAAATAAATGACTTTGAAATATTTTTTAATTATTCTAATATTAGTGATTTAGTTACAATTAAGATTTTTTTTTAAAATTTTCAAAAATTATGTGAAAGTTACCTTTTAAAAAAATGACAATGTCCACTAATATCAAAGAACAATTAAATAATATAGTTAACGTCTTTGAGAAACATGGTAAAGTTACCAAATATCAATGTCCATTATCCACCATGTCCACCGCTTCAACAATTATTATTAACTATATTAAATAATGAATGTTATATGGCAAGTTAACATAGGAAATCAATGTTGGTGTTACATAAATCTATACGAAATCTACTACCTTATTAATGTGTGTGAGAAGTTAATATCATATGGAAAGTGAGAATCTCTTATTATATGGAAAGTGAAAAAATATATATAGATTAAGATGATGCATACATTGTACGTAAAAATAATTTACCATGAAGAATTGACATTATATCGATGGCGACAAACTCATCATCTAAGTATAATCTGTCAAACACCATGTGACTTGATTATTAAAATTGAGGTAAATTTAAGGTAGACAATGTTTACGTATATTAACTTCATCATCAAAATTTGCAGGTCTTACTCATTAATTCAGATCAGGAGCTAAATTCGAAGAGAAGTTATTGAAAAATAAAAGTTTGTGTTTTCAGAATATGGGATGTTAAAAGTTCTAAAAGAAGTATTGATATATATAGTTCTAATTGACGAAGAGGTACTATTTACTCAAATCCTCAATTTTTTTTTATATGCGGTTACACTTCTAAAAATCATTATTGTACCTTTATGACAGGGTGAAATTGTGGAGTCGATGTTCTGTTGATTATAATGAGCAAAAGACGAAGCTTAGCATTGAAGATAAACTCAAGATAGTGATAATAACATCTACGTATTTGACAAAAGATTATTATGGTAATTACTTACCAATAATTTTACTTTAATGTCCCCACATATAATTCTTTTACCTTCTAAGTCCTGAAAAATTAGTACTATGTTTCTCATTCCATCTTTGTTTCGCATATTTAGTTAAGCTTTGAAATCGATTAATTCACGGAGGCCAAGTGAAAGTTTTAATACGATCGATGAGAACCAACACTCACAAAGCCCATGAATTAATTCAAGGTAATTATACGATTTTATAAATATCAACTCATATTGAAGAGAAGTATCATTAGCCGATTGAGTATTTTGTTGACGTTTCATAATTTATTTATGATTATATAATTTATTCTTATCCGCTCTAATTTGTATTTTCAAACATAATCAAAGATCCCAACAAATTAAGAAAAAAAAAAGGAATTACATTAAAAGATGACAACAAGATATTAAGGTGGTAAAAAATAGAAGAAATATCAGGTACAAAATAAATGCTCAAAACAAGGTCAAATGATGCGCACTAACATACGAGTAGTTTTTTGGAGAAAGGTGGAGATTATTTTTTGTTGGGATGAAATTAGTTGGTGGAACACGGAGAGACACTATTACAGATACAGGCTATAACAACGGTTAAAAACCGTTGTTATATAAAAAAGCGGACGTTGTTAAAGCGTCCGTTGTAGAAGGTTTTAACAACGGTTGGTTTACTTAAGGAAACCGTTGTTAAAACTATTAACCACGGTTTTATGTATAAAAACCCGTTGTGGAAAGTGTGACTCAATTTTGGGGGGAAAGTTATAACAACGGGTTTTAATATACAAAACCGTTGTTATAACTAAAGACAACGGGTTGTTTTAAAATAACCGTTGTTGTTTGTTCTTAAAAAATAAAAAAAATTAAATTAAATATTACTAGATGCATGCATAATTACGGCCTGTTAGAATTCCGATGCATGCATTATTACCGACATCACTTTATACATATGAACGGATAATATGGAATGAGAATGGTTAGTAATAGGATTTGAAGCAGCATTATTGAGAGATATGATGATGATTATGGCACAACTTCCTAACATATATATTAATTAAAAAGCAATTAACTCAACCCACACATTGCTTAGTATAAATACATTGCATATCTCAACTAACATTTCCATTATCTCATATATTGATCTCCAAACTCTAATTGCTAAAACAAACTCTACTTAATCTTTCAAATCAAACTCAAAAAACTCCAACAAAATGAATGATTTCATCCTTAGGACTCTTACCATGATCGAGAACAACAACAACTTCATCCGCCGGTTCCTCCATATTGAGGAAAGTTTCAGGAGCTACCTTGCGGATGCTCGATCCGCACCGAAGCACGCCAAAGAAGATGGCTTGACGGAGCGGCGATTGCGGCTATATGACGATATAGCAACTGCTGAACGGAACCTCCAAATAGCCAAGGAGGAGAGGACGGATACGATAGAGCAGAATAAGATCCTCCATGAAAATATAAGAATTGCATTTTTACATATGTAATTTTTTTTTTAATTTATGTATTTATAAATATATATATATATATATATATATATTAATTATGTTTATCTTACTTCTTCATCTTGCTTCTTCATTGTTTTACTAACTAATTATGCGAACAATACTTAAACAAATAACATAATGGTCGATAAAAACACATACATGCAAAAGAAATAAATAGAAAAAGAAAATAATGACGATGAAACTAACGGTGTGGATTTTTTAGATTTACCTGATAAATACCGAACGTAATAGACGATGAAATCACAGTGACGGCGAGAAGATAAAGCGACGATGAGAAAGAGAGAAATAGAGAAAGAGAGAAATAGAGAAAGAGAGTGTGTATGTGTTTTGTGTTTGTTTGTCTGCTGTGTTTGTGTTTGTGTTTGTGTATTAAGGGTTGTGTTTTGTGGCTGCAGCAGACTTTTGTTTGTGTGGTTTATAGTATGGAAGGTATTGACAACGGTTATTAAACAACAACCGTTGTGAAATAAGTTTTAACAACGGTTGTAAAAAACACCCGTTGTTAAATAAGGTTTAACAACGGGTTTCAAAAATAACCGTTGTGATTACTTTTCACTAACTTTGCGCCAATTTTGCGCCAAATTATTAACAACGGTTGTGCATGTGTGACCCGTTGTTAAAACTATTAACAACGGTTTTTATAACCATACCCGTTGTAATTGATTTTAGTAAAATTCGCGCCATACATTCTACAACGTCTATTGTGATTTTCGTGAATAATCGTTGTTAAAGGGGCGTTGTAGTTGCCTGGATTTGTAGTAGTGAGAGAAAGAAGAATTTGCAAGTGTAATTAGAAATCAGCATTACATGATGATTTTTTTTTTAATTGGTGGGTGTGTTAAAGGATATAAGGGCGATTTTGATGTTGATGGGTTCGAATGCAGGCCGTGAGTACTACCTCTAATGAGTTTACCAGCTAAGATAGTTGACATCTGCATGATGAGAGTGTATGTAGAGACCCGGTTTAGTAGATTTTACCTATATCGATAATAGTCTCCAGTCTTTCATAAATCCTAAATTTAGAATAAAAATCTCTTACTTATTATAATGATATACGGAGTAGTTAATTAAATTTTTTAATTTGAAAAAAGAGAAATATCCGTATCAATAAAACATTACTCCGTAAATGTAATTTATATGATGACACGATCTCAAATTAATCACTAAACTAGGTTTAGTGCCCGGCTTCGCCCGGGCTACCTCTATTTACCGTTAAATTTTATTTTCAATGAAATAAACTATGTTGGAGTTGTCTAACTCACACATTTACTATTTGTAATATATTTTTCTACGGCATATCTTGTAATTATGATGAAATGTAAAATTTATTTTCAAATTATGAGACACGTTCACTACCCCGCTATTAATATTATTACTTTCACGACATTCTTTCTTAATATCATTATGTTCACTACTCCCGTGGTTACTATTGTTTCTTTTACTAATTCCTCTATTTTTTTCTGTTAAATTCATTATTCCCGTTAATTTTATCCGGCCTATATTTAAATAAATAAAATATTTCCTTGAGTCGATTGGTTATTTAATTGTTCATACTTTTTCTCATTGTTACCACTGTTACTTTCAGTACATTCGTAGTTACTTTCACTACTCCCACTATCATTATTATAACTGTCACTACTCCCACATTAATACCGTTAATTTTATTAATCTCGTTGCTGGTACTATTACTTTTACTACATTTAATTTAATGTATAATTCTATGATGGTACAAATTAATTCCATAAGTGGGGCATGTTAAATTTAAGGAAAATCACTATATTCTTGTGTTTTCTAAATTTAATTACTTTAATTTTTTAATGTATTTTCCATAAATATTCTTCATCAAAGCATCTTTATATTATACTTTTAACCAAAACTATATGATATTTAAATTGAGGTCCCTTTATCAGGTCCATCATACGGTGCTATCGATTTAAAACTATATAGTATAATTAATTTGTATAGATTTCTTTAATTACATTGAAGTCCCTTGGTTTCTGGAATTAATATATAGTATTGATTGACTACTTCACATGTAAGTATCAACAAGGTGTTTTGTACCATATCTAAACAAATGATTATACATAAGAGGTAAACATTAAAGCTTTATAACCTTTTTTTTTCATCATAATTATAATTAAGTTAATTATCCGTTGCAACGCACAGACTTTCAACCTAGTTATCCATTATAATTGAGTCCAGCTATGCTTATGAACCCAATCCTCAAATCGGGGTCGTTCACAACGATGGTAAAAACCATCTTCTCTAGCTTCCCAAAAACAATTAACGTCCATAATACTTGCATCATCTCCAGCATTAAAAACATCAAAACTTATATCTTTGTCCTTCCAATAAAAATGACAAAAAAACCTAGTAGTGCCCCAGAAATTTGCATTGAAACCAAAGACATAAGGTCGTCCTCGATACACCATATGCGTACCAAGATCATCGTCTTTTGATTGACAACGAACCTTTATCGGACCCTGGCCTGTTTTAAGTCCATTAACTATATGAACGTCGTGATGTTGGAGATGTATCCCCGCAACCATTGGCAAGAACTTAGTTACAACGAGCACTTGTATACCAAATAAAAGAACCAGTAAATTATAAAATGTGCAACTCATTTCTTTGGGTGATTAATATATTTATTATGTTTATGATTTTGTAAAGACAGTGAAATGATTATAAAGGAGAAGAAATTAGAGAGACTAAAGAAAGGAGAAGAAATGGGAGGCGGATGATTCAGTAAGGATTTAGTACGTTAATTATATTAGAAAACTAAATCATATATTCTCCACTTATCTCTCATAAATCATGGTTGCAAATTATTCATAATAATTTCTACCAATTAATCTCATTATTGTAGACGGGTATATCCGTCTAAAGATGTAGACAGGTCAAATATATCACCACTTTCATAATAAGACAACCCACCATCCCACTTTTTATTTGTCTTATTATGAAAGTTGTGACATACTTAACCCGTCTACAACTTTAAACAGAGGGTGGTGCTCATTCATGTACGAGTTTTAATCATTCATGGACATAAATGACAATAATACCCCTTTTATTTTAATGATTTTATCTTAATACCCTTTTCAATCTCTCTCATCTTCTTTACCCTTTACTCCTCTAATTACAACCATCCAACCACCACTCGCAACCACCATCCACCACCCTCACCACCGTCTCCCTTGCGCCACCCACCAACCGGCTCCCAACGATGATCTTAATCAGGTATATTTCTCGTCACTTGTTTATTCAATTCGGTTCGAATCGATTCGATTCGATTCGATTTAATGAAAGGGGAAGAGCTTTTCGCTGACATTGCGGCACTGATAAAATTTGCTTGTTCTTAGATATAATTTCAGGAACTTCAATGTCTTGTCCTCATCTAAGTGGCTAGTTTACGACATTACAAGTGAAGACTACTTGCAGTACTTGTGCAGTATTAGTTACACTAATGACCAGGTCTCTATTTTGGCTAGGAAGAACTACACCTGCCCAAGTCCAGCAAAGGGTGTAAGACTTCAGACGGGTGATCTAAACTACCCTTCATTTGCTGTCATTTTCGAGCCGGCGACGGTTTAAACAAACTCTAATTTAGTTAGTCGAAATCAATTCCATAATTTGATATAAAATAAATAATAAAATTACGAATTAAAATTATTACTTGATCGAGATGAGAATTAGCATCCATAATTGTAATTTGACGGATTTGATAAATTTGATTAATTTCGTGAGGGAGAGAATTAGAGAGAGTTTTTTTTCTTTTGTTTCTAGGCAAAGGTATGCAATGGAAAACTAATGAAAAAAAATACATGAATAAGTAAATCTCGTACATGAATGAGCAACTACGTAAACGGATAGTATCAGTCCAAAGTGAGATTTTGTGAATTTCTACACTACCTATACCATGGGAGGATCTAGCCCTATTTTATTAGGGTTATACCCCTAGATAAATTAACAAATAAAATTTAGTGCACTAAGTATGCATAAATAAAATGTAGCTCAGATGGTGATTGTTTAATTTACCATTCAACAAGACATGAGTTCAACTCCCACTCAAGTAAATTTGTGTCATTTTTTTTTGTTTTCACATATCATCAGTTAATGCAATTCCAAATTCGGAGACATGATAAAAGTCTTTCCTAATAATGTTCTTCACATACTCCAATATTATTTATTTGTCATATAAAACACCAATTTTATGGGACCACCTCTCATGGATATTTTACCGTGGATTATTGAGTATGTTAAATTGTTATCATTATAAAATATTTGATTATTAAAAAGATTGTATATGAACAAAATAAAGTATTTTCTTTTCAATTACCTTTGTTTCCACTAATCTTTAATATTGATTTGTCTTAAAATGTTGGATTTTATCGTATTGATCAAACAAGATTATCTAAAATAGTTATTTATTGTCTGTCTTGATAGAAATTATGACACGTACGGTTAGTAGCGAATCCGTAAAATTTTATTTATGGGTTCCAATCAAAATATTAATGCGATTTTTGCGTAAAAAAAATATAAATTTTATTTTATTGAGCCTACAAATTAGCCTGGACAAAATACACACAAAAAAAAAAATTCACTTTCTGAGTACCTCGAAACCTGAAAACTTATACATAGATCTGACAACAGTTTGAATTTTTCTTTAACAAATATGTTTCAATTGTCTATAAATCTAGCCCTAGATGGATTAGGTTCCTGGTTCCCACCCCTGACCTATACTTAAGCATTATTGTAGTAATATCATACGAGTAAATAGCTCGATTAGCAGTACCAAATAGTTACTTCCTCGCATTTTTTTTCCCATTTTTGTTTCGTCATTGCTCTTTTATGGACAAGTTTTACTCTATTATGAATTTTTTGTCATAATATTTCCACACACCGCCCTGCTAAAAACAAAGAAACAAATACTCTCTTTTACTCTTCCTCTCAAAATCAATCAAATCTCAACAAATTACTTAATCAATGATTTTAATTGTCATATTAACAAGAATTCTACCCTCATTAATTTTGTATTAACTGTTTTGCATCAAATTAAGTTGGAATAAATTAAATTAGGGTTAAATAAATTGAGGTTCTGAAAATAGAGTTTATAGGGTAGGCAAAGGTGGTGGGGGTGGCAGACATGGGGGCTGATGGTGGCGGAAGGGCAATGACGGGGGCAGTGTATGATGGTTTCAGGTGGTCACTTAAACCATCGTAGAAAAAACGCCACCACACGCGCAGTTCTCTCTCCTCTGTTGCTCCACCGAGCACTCTTTAAACCCATCAGTCACCGGAAGTTCGTCGGAGGTGGCATCGGAAAATGGCATTTACGTCTATAAAATGAGATTGAATTTCAGAAAAATTATTACACTTGTCTCACAATCAAACTTTGGCGCCGGAAAATGGCATTTTTGGTCGGAATTAATCTGACTTGTTGATCGCCGGAAATTCGTCGGAGGTGGTCTGGGCAGGTGGTGGGTGGTGGTTGCAGCAGGGATGGTGGTTGAGGGGTTGAGGGAGGATATGGGTGTTGAAATTAAAGGGTTATAATGGTTATTTACGTCCATGAAAGAGTAAAACTCGTCCATGAATGAGCACCACCCTTTCGTTTTAGGGTCAAAGTTTACAAACTTTGATCATTAACAAGTGGCATAATAAAAATAAGGGGTTTTTGTTAGAAACTATCTTATATTTAGGGGCCCAACCAGAAACATCGACGCTTCTGCACAACATAAAGGCCTGAATAATCTCCACTTCAATTTTTATACAATTTTGGCAAATTTAAGCTGCTAATTGTTTTCTCCAAATAAAATCTTACCCATTAATAGGTAACTAGTTTAGAGTCCGTGTAATAAATGCACGGTATATATAGTTTTTTTATAAATAAACTACTTACTCCCTCCAATCCAATCCAAACTACCCACTTACTTTTTGGAGGTCAAACTTTGAAAAGTTTGACCATTAATCCACAGAAAAATATAAAACTTTGAACGATAAAATTTACATATTTAGTTGTATTATGAAATATCTTTCATAAATTATATTTTTTGCAAAAAAAAAAAAAATTATATACAAAGGGAGAAAAACGCGGTCAAAGTGTCGCCTCGAAGACCACCCAAAAGTAAGTGGGTAGTTTGGATTGGATTGGAGGAAGTATAAAATAGTGATATTTTATTAATTGTCTATATTTCTCGTTATTGTATTTTCCTTTGTTAACAATTAATCAAGAGAATTGGGTGATGTGCTGAAATGTATTTTAAACAATTTTTTTAATGCACAAATCTAATGATTTCAATTTTTTAATTCTCTCAATTATTTTTTTGTCATGAAAATAATACGTAATTTATTTTCGCAGTACAATTTTACTCATTACAGTACTTTTTACACAATAATTTCCATTTGTGTACCATTTCCTTCAAAACTCTCTAAACCTAAGTCTCCCAAATACAAACAATACAACCTCTTAAATTAATCACCATTTGACAATTACTGATTAGAATTTGAACGTAAAACATGTTTTTAATTTGCTAATTGTATAATTATGGATCAAATTAATGTATTTTTTTATTTTTGTTATTTAATTTAGCGTTTGTGGTTAATTGTGAATTATCAATTTAGGGGATTTGTTGTTGGCATGTGGTTGGCTAGCGGCGTGGATGGAAAACAACGGGAATGAGCGGCACGGGTGGTGGATAGCCGGTAATAGGCGGCGCAGGAGGCCAGCGCAGATGGAGGGGTTGTAAAGGGCATGGTTGAGGACTTGAGGTGGTGTAAGTGCAATGGTAGTATAGGGGTGATGGACGTTCGCTAAGCTATGATGCCGGCCTGACAGCGGCGACAAAATGGTTAGGAGTGAGAGGCAGAGAGGGATGCGGAACGGTGGCAGGGAAATAAGGTGGTGGGTGTTGGTGATCATGCATAGGAGTTAATGTCGTGAATGTTGTACACTTGCTTTTTTTTTATGTACTCCGTAGTACACAATGTGGAAATGAGAGGGGTAAATTGGGGAGAGATATACTCTATTAAGTAAAAATCACACTACGAAAATAACACTTATAATACTAATGATTTATAGTTTTGTTTTATATATAGTACGTATCAAGTCATTCTCAAATAATAGTATCGGTAAAAGATTTAGCAATTTATAATTTTATATAAATTTTATTTATATTTTAATTAAGACATTATAGTTTAGAGTTAGCTAAAAATAATAATATTTGATGAAAAGATTAATTTTAATTAAAAGATAATAATTTAATAAAATAAAAATGTGTTATAAAATATATATTGTGGTTGACCATTATACCCTTCGTTCCTAATCATTGTAACCTTTCACCAACCATTGTTACCATATACCAACCATTGTTACCCCTTCATCATTATACATTGTTATGGATGTACATAGATGTTAGAACACATTGGATTGATGATGCCAAGTCCCTTTGTTATTTGATTGTTTGCTCTTAGTTGGAATAATTAGTGAATGAAGCAATCAAATGGACTTTCAACAATGATTCAAGATGATCAAGCTAATCAAGGAAGTCAAGACAATGATATTTTCCAAGCCTTAGTCGACATATGTAAGAGTAAGTGTAACATTCTCATTTAAGTCAAGTAATGGCAAAACCATGCAACGATGCGATCTGTCTTTGTGGTTTCGGTACTATCATACGGAGGAGGAATTTTCGACCAAATGTTTTTAAGTGTCAAAACTTTGCAAACTTTAAACCTTAAACATTTGAATTTTCAAAAGCTTGAAAATAATCTGAAATTTTGGAGTCACAAGCCCACTTGTCTAAGCCTCTAGATTTGTGCAAACACCTTTTACTAAAATGGCAAAAAAAAGACTTGTCAAACTTCTAAAGTAAGAAAAGCTTTTTGCCATTTTGGTAAATTGTCACATGTTGAGTGTAGAAGCTTAAGTTTTCTGATTTCTTAAGCCCCAAGCCTATAAGTCTAACACTTACCATCACTCAAAGCTATCATTTTAATATTGGATTTAATTTTTCAAAGTGTACTTACCTAAGACTAAATCCTCTATAAATAGAGTGTCTTAGTCACATTTATTTCTTAAGACTTCCAAAGCATTTATTGTAAAAACCTTGCAAATCATTTGTGCATTTAAAGCTTTGTTCTTCAAGGATTTGCAAAACGTTTTTCTGATTTTAAGTCTTCAAAATTATTTTCGAAAAAAAGTCAGAAAACCTCCAAGTATCGTTTCATTGATCTTTGTGACATGATGAGTTTGTTCCATGATTCTCGTGTTAGATCTTCATTGTAATCTCCATGTTCATTTAAGTGAACTCTTGAGATTCAAGATTCTGTAACACCTTGAGATAGAACCCATAAACTCTTGAAGCGGAGTAGTTTTAAGTTTGAGTGCAACCGGAGTAGGTTGGCGAGTTATTTTCATTGTAAGGGGTTTAGTAAGTTTGAGTAAATTTCTAAACAAGCAATAAAATAACGGTTGGACGTAGGCCTCGGAGTAGAGGCTGAACCAATTTTTAAAAATGTCGTTTGTTTGTTCATTTACTTTTACGTTCTTCCACTTTGCTATCTCTCGCATGTACCTAATCAAGTTACTCAGTGTCACAGTCACCTATCTTGTGACATAGAACTGTCTTTTTTTTGTGAACTTACATTCAATTAAGTTTCTCAAGTCTTGTACTTCTTTATTCTTAGCTTAAAGTAGTTAATTAACTAAGTTAAGGATAAAATTTTTAAAAGGTACACCTAATTCACCCCCTCCCCCTCTTAGGTGTTAATCGTTCTTAACACTTCAATTGGTATCAGAGCTTCGTGCTCTTGATATTGGTTAAGTCCAAAGAGTTGATCCTATAGTTATGGACGATTCAAAACACACTAAGTATCCCATTTTCAAGGGAGAAAACTATGCCTGGTGGAAACATCGCATGGAGCACTATGTCAAAAGTGCGGACTATGAATGTTGGTTAATCATTCAAAAGGGTCCCCTCAAAATCGAAGTGACTAATGCTGATGGCACTAGCTCCTTGAAAAGTGAGGATAAGTATGTTGAGGCCGACTATAAGAAAATCGAGAAAAACTCTAAGGCCATGTCCATTCTTCAATATGGGATTGGTGACCAAGAGATTAATCGTATATCTGGATGTACTTCGGCCAAAGAGATTTGGGACACCCTAAACCTTGCTTATGAGGGAACGTCACAAGTCAAGAAATACCGTATTGATCTTCTCATGCAACAATATGAGATGTTCAATATGGAACGAGATGAGTCAATTAATAGTTTGTCTTCACGTTTTTCTAGTATTGTCAATGACCTTAAGAGTTTAGGTAGAAGTTTTCAATCCGAGGATTTAGTCCGTAAAATCCTTCGTAGCCTAACTGAAAAGTGGCAACCGAAGGTTACGGCTATTGAGGAAGCTAAGGACCTTTCATTACTCACCCTTGATGAACTTATGGGCTCACTTATGGCTCATGAGTTAACTCTCATGAAGCGTTCTAGTGAAAGCTCTAAAGGGAAAGGACTCGCTCTTAATGCTCTCTCAAGTGATGAGGAGGATGAAGATGATGAGTTTGCAATGTTCACTAAAAACATTGTTGGCATGATCAATGGTCGAAACTCTCAAAGGTATAGCAACAACTCTAGTAAACGCCGTTTTCCTAAGAGAAGATCTAACTCCACTATTGGTTGCTTTAAATGTGGTGACAAAGGTCACCAAATCAAGGAATGCCCAAAGTGGAACGATATCAAATCTAAGGAAAACGTGACTTTGCAAAACGTGATTACAAAAACAAAGTAATGACTCAAGTATTTGGGGCATGTCTGATTCTCAAGAGGACGATGTCCTTGAGGATGAATTAGACGCCAAACTTAGCATCTCGTCTAGTTCCTCAAAAAATGCTTCCAAATCATCAAAGAAAGAAGACATCAAGTGTCTTATGGCTCACTCCGCGGATTCAGACTCTGATTCAGACCATGAGGTAATTAAGCTCAAGAAAAAGGTTCGATCTTTCTCTAAAGACAAAGTTTGTCTCCTCCTAGATCAATTCATAGATAAATGTCGTGTCCAAACTAATAAGTTGGAAGCTATGCAAATCGAAATTGAGGACATAGCTGAGGAAAATGTAGTCCTAAAAGAAAGTCTAAATGAGAATGATCAACCTAGTTCCATGTTAAGTCTTGAAAAAGAAATCAAAAAGTTTCGAAAACAAAATTTGTTTTTAGCCAACAAAGTCGATGAAACCAGTGCAACAGATCCCTGCACTGTTGCATCCAGTTCTAAAGGAAATGTGTCATCACTAACACAAGAACGTGACCAACTTTTGATTGACTTAGCTACTCGTAACAACAAAAAGGATGATCTTGTTAAGATTGTTGAAATGTTAAATGATGAGTCTAGTCATGTCAAAAGTGCCTTAGAACGAGCTCAAAAATTAAATGATGACCTTCTTGCTCAAATTGAGATGTTAAAAAGAGTGAATCACTCATGCCACGAGGTCTCTCTTGTGGCATCTGATTCAAGAAAAGAAATAGATACTCTCACGAAATTAGTGTCTTCTTTAACTAAGGAACGTGACACTCTTCTAGCTGACCTCAAATTATGTCAAAGGGATAATAAACAATTGGAACAAATTGGGATGTTACTTAGTGACGAAGCAAGACTTACAAAACAAGCTTTCGACAATTTAGGTAAATTGAATCTTAATCATCTTGCTAAAATCGAAACATTAACTAAAGAGCTAGATGAGGCTAAGATGTTCTACTTAAAATGGGAAGGAAGTCAGAATGTTTTGGAGTTTCTCTTGAAACAATCACAAGAATATGAAAAATTTGCAAAGAATGCTGGACTTGGTATCAAATGCAACAAGAGCACACACTTTGTTGCACTCGAAACCAGGATCCAAGTCAAACCGACTTAAAGAAGGAAGTATGCTGGTCTTCCTGAGTACATCATTTGTAACTATTGTGGCAAAACAGGTCATGAGTTTAATGGTTGTGACAAAAGAGTCCGTGACTTAGAAAGAAACACTAAAAATGCTAAACAAATGTGGATAAAGAAAGAGGAAGTCAAAAAGGTCGTTGTCAAGAAGGAGCCCAAACTTGTTTGGGTTCCTAAACTAAATGTTTGATTTCTTATAGGCATTAGTGAGGGGCAGCAGCAATTGGTACTTAGACAGTGGATGCTCTCGTCACATGACGGGAGATGAAAACCAATTCCTCTCGCTAGAAGCCTATGATGGTGGCATGGTGACTTTTGGCGACAACAAGAAAGGTGAAATCATTGGTATTGGAAAAGTTGGTAAGTCAAAGTCATTATGCGTAGACAAAGTGTTGCTTGTCAAAGGTTTGAAACACAATCTCTTGAGCATTTCACAACTATGTGATCGAGGTAATATTGTTGAATTTCTTGCTAGTTAATGTAGAATCATAAATGGAAGAACTAGAGAACTCATTCTTGAAGGTAAACGTGTTAAAGATGTCTACATGACTAATTTATTTTCATTGTCGGGTCAATCACTATCATGCATGAGTGTTCAAAAGAACGACCCTTGGCTTTGGCACAAACGACTTGGTCATGTAAATGCTAAGACACTTAACACCCTCAAGAGACTTGATTTAGTTGACGGCATTCCTAACATTAAGTTTGAATTTAAATCACTTTGAGATGATTATGTTAAAGGAAAACAAGTTAAGTGCTCTTTTAAATCCAAAAAGGTTGTTAGCACTTCCTTACCTCTTGAACTCATTCATATTGACTTATGCGGACCCATGCGGGTTGTGAGTAGAGGTGGAAGTCGTTTTATTTGTGTCATTGTAGATGACTTCACAAAATTTGTTTGGCTTCTCTTCTTAAGTTCTAAGTGTAGGGTAATATCCGTATAAAACCCTTAAATTATAGGACTATAACGTAGATTTAGCATGTGATTATTGTCATAAAACATAAATGCAAGAGAAACGATAAAGGTAAAGAATCAACCTCGGGTCCTAGTGCAATTCGGCAAAATGAACAGAAATCAACGTAGATTTCCTCCTAATTGTTGCACCCAAGATTGTCTGAGACTATGCCCCTTGTGCTAGAAATACTCTCTAATTGACTTGCAATATTGAGAGAGTTGTTGTAAGTTTTTACGATGTGAGATCTAGGTTTTCAGAGGAAAATTCTCTCAAAACCTAATTTTCTATGTCAAATGAGATGATTAGGTCAAAAGGAGAGAGGCTCTCTCCTTTTGTCTTATTCGGCCAAACCGTGAGCCCAGGGGAGGGAGTGGGCTTTCACTTCCTCCTTATTTTAACTCGTAGTTCAGCTCGAAATTTACTAAAATGTATATGACGGGTTTTCAATTATAAATCGTCATCGGTTATCGGTTATTAATGTATCAACTGGTAACATGACTCAGTCAATATATTAATACATGTCCGACAAAGACAATATTGTATAATTAAATAAATTCAATATACATTAATTAAATATAAATCGTTTATATTCAATTTACGAATTTACTGCTTAATTCATATTAGCCATTATTATTTAATCCGTATTAAATAATTATCTCAACATCGCGTTTGACTAATTACTAGTCAATAACTCCGACTAACTGTTTAGTCAAATTAGGCATCAACATGACTGTATTTTCATACCGTCACATCTCTCAAACGTATCCTATAGGTGTGACTTTTAGGGACCAGTTGATCACCGCCATCTGTATGACAATAACGTCAAACTTATCTAGCAAGCCAACCGTTATTGATAAACGTGGACCAACTGATTATAATACAAAAGTATACCCTTTGATCCTTTTAGAGATTTAAATGTTATTACACTAACTGTAGAGGACACCAGCCCCAACAAGCTCCCACTTGTCCGTACAAGTGTATGTGCAATGACGTTATCCGCACTAATTAGAGGACACAGCTCCAACACTAAGGATCAAGCATTTGATGAGTTTCTAATTTGGGTCAAAAAGGTTCAAAACAAATTTGGTTATAAACTTGTCTCATTGAGATCCGACCATGGAACCGAGTTTGAGAACTCGTCATTTGAGTCCTATTGTAATGAGTATGGTGTTAGTCATAACTTTTCGGCCGCAAGAACTCCACAACAAAATGGGGTTGTGGAACGAATGAATCGAACTCTAGAAAATATGGCTAGGACCATGCTCATTAGCTCTACGGTTCCTAAGAATTTTTGGGCCGAAGCCGTAAACACATCTTGTTATATTTACAACCGTGTCATGATTAGAAAAATCATTGAGAAAACTCCCTATGAACTACTACGAGGAAGAAAACCTAATCTTTCACATTTAAAATGCTTTGGTAGTAAATGCTTTGTGCACAATAATGGAAAAGACAACCTTGGCAAATTGTGACACCCTTAACTTAAGCGATAATTAAACACGTAAAATCTACAGAAAAACTGACAGGGTATGTTTGTAATTGGTTCAACTAAACAAAAACCTGTAATTTTTAAAACTTTCCTAAACCAATCACAAACATCTCCAACTTAAGAGTGCCAAAAACCTGCAAAAGCTAATAAACCAATATACATAACTATGCTAAAGACAAGGAATTATAGTGATACAACCCAAAGAAAAAGAGGGAGACATATGTCCCTTCAAAATATATACAAAACCAAAAGTCTAAAGGTTTACTATAAAAATAGCCAAACTAGGTCCAAGGTTCCTTTTGTTCACTAGCTCGTCTGTGTACCCATCTAAATCTTCAACCTGTCAATCGCATTTTATACAAACACGAAAGCCACAATTCAGTGGGGAGTAACTTCGAGTCCTCCCAGCCACGAAACGTCATATTTAATGTAACATGTAATGAAACATGTAAACAACATGATAAGTAATTCAATTATCAAGTATTCTAACATATGAGCCCTAAACTGACCAAACTAAACTATCATGTGAAACATATAACAAGCAGTAATTCAAACTTTATCAATTGTAACCGGCTTACATCTCACCTATTACAATTCATAAAATTACCATACAAGAAAGGGCAATATATCAAAGACAGGCATAAGTTCTTAGTACGGTCAATAGTCACTCTGTAACTCGAGTCTATACCACGAGGTAGGGAAGGTAATCGAACCGGTATCTTGGCTCAGAGGTTCTATCAAAACATGGCCAAGACACAACACAACCCTAGCCTAAAATCTGCCTTGAGACCTAGACATGCGGATACACACCACCGCACCCAAGACCCACAATTTTTTCTAAAACAAAGTGAGTACCCTAAGGAGTCCACCAAAGGGTTGGCTAGTACTTAAGCTGACCACTTACTATCAAAATAAGTAACGAGGTCATGCCCCAACTTGGATATAATCCCACCAAGTAGGAACACAAAGGCTATTAAGCAGTGAACATATACTCGTCAAAGACTATAAAGACCTATCTATGACAAACACAACAACCTGCAGGAAAGTATTTAATACCAATACCATTTCTAGCAATATTAACAATATTAAAGGCTTTAGGGAATCTAGGGCCGTTTCTACAATATAAGAAACTATTAAATTCAACCAACTATACATGTGAACTAAAAACTTGATAAATGGCCTAAAACAAGAAAAAGGCCGATTATCCAATTCATATAAAATTTCATCCAACCGAATTTTTACCCGCAACCCCTGCGACAGTGCACGGGTTAAATTGCGGTGACCAATCACTCAATTAATCGACATCGAATCAGTCAAAGGGACTAAGGCTCAGTTTTCGGTACAATCATCAAAACATTACAATTATCGCTATAAAATTCATTTTGAGCCTAATCATTTCAATTTCATTTTATAATCTACCCTAACATGTGATAACTATCAATATGAGCATAATTTTACCAACCTCATTATCTTTACTACTAACATTATTCATTTCAAAGGTTTAACCATATGATTCTTATTCTAACTATAACATTAATGAACCTAAAATGATGAACAAAGCATGAAAAACCGCGAAACAAGCAACGGGCTGACCCGGGCCAGCCGTGGGCCTGCCGTGGGCCTGCACGGGCCTGTCGGGCCTGCTGCCGCCACCCCCACTTCTTCATTTTTCCGATTTTGTTCATTTTAATTCCGTTTTAAGCATTACTTAATCGTTCCCATTCCATTTCTATACTAATATGAGTACTAAAACTAACAAAAGACATGCATGCAACCCATTTTATCATGTGAAAATTAACTACTCAAACAAAAATCACAAAAACATACAAAAAGTAAAGAATGTGACGATTATTCGTCGAGTAACTCGAAATATGTTACCTTAAGCTAGAAAATGAGCAATTAGCACCTTGAAAACCAAACCCTAACAAGCAACTAGCCACTATCTTCGACAATATACGAGTCCCCAAACTCGTCCTCCAATTCTTCACCTAATTAAACAATAAAAACACAATAATAAGTATAAAAAAACCGAAATTACCCAAATTCGTCTTAAATCAACTTAATGAAAACTGAAATTAAAACATACTAGGTTGTAGATCTCGACGAGAGGATTCCGGAAATATAAATTTTGTGAAAATCCGACAAGAAATGAGGAAGTTATGGTGAAATTTGGCTTGAAAAGCTTAGTTGGTACAAAAATGGTGTTTCTTTGGTGATAGAATTGTTTGGAGTAGATGGAAAAGAAAAGCAACAGGAAAGGAAGGGGGAGGGTGCCGCGTGAAAGGGAGAGGAAAAGAGGAAGGTGCGGGTTTTAGTCGGGACTTTACGAGTCGGTTTTGGCTCGTTTCGATAATAATTAGAACCGCTTGTCAAACGCAAATTCCGACAAGACCAAAGTTCTTAAACACGAGATTACAAGAAAATTGAATACTCATACGACCCATTTACAAAATCGTTTGCCCAATTTTCAATAGAATTGTCATTTTTCCCCGGAATGCCCTTATTTCGAAATAGAAGTTTTTACACGGTTAAAACTATTTTTAAACATTTCGAAACTATCAAAATAAATACTTTTCTTCAAAATATAATAAAATTATATTTCTTTGAATTATTATTACTTCAAATACATTAATATCAAATTTTACTTGATTAATAAATTACTTTCGCAATATATTAACGGTCCGAAATTACGGGGTGTTACAATCACCCCTCCTTTTAAAAAGTTTCGTCCTCGAAACTTAGAAGGAGAAATTATAGTATACAACATCTTAATAATATAATCATAAGAAGAAAATAGGTATCTTTTCAATGAAACGGTGATACTCTCGTTGATCAGACAAGAACATCCACATTCATATCAAGATATAAAAATATTTCTACACCAATAAATGAGAAAACCCATTATTGGGACGTCTCCAACAACGAGATTAAACACTCATTAATGTTAAAACCATTAAAAATCATATAAGTATTTTCAAAATTTTAGTTTAAAGTTCTATAATAAGAATAATATCTTTACTAATTATGATTAAACACGGCTTAGTAACTCGGAAAAAGAGTAAGAAAAAGGAATCATTACACAAAACGAGAAATAGCTTAGGTATCCAATTGAACACTAGGGTTGAAAGAGAGTGAGAAATCATTTTCAAATGTTATAGAAAGAGGTCAATTTGTAGATTTCACTCCAAATTAAGAAAAAAATGAACCAAAAGTTTACTCAAACTATATAGAATCTATGCAAGATGGAAAACAACTCGGGAACGAGAAGTGCTAGTCGCGATAGGAAACTCACACCCAACAGACAAGAAGGAATTAAACTCTTAAAGGTGGAATTTTTGGATGAAGTCAATAAAGATGTCAACGAACAAGACGCTTTACTCAAAAGGTCAAATGAGTTCCATAAAGGCGAACACAACGGAACAAACCAGAATAGCAAGAATGACAATTGTTAGAGATCGGAATTAGGAAGATCGGTTTACTTAAGATTCACAATCCTACTTCCCAACAATATTCCAATTCCAATAGAAAGATTCCTCAAAGGATTAAATATAAGGTCCAAATTTACAATAACATTCCAAAACAACTTTCACAAGCCTAAGGTCAAGGCTTCCAACAAAGTTATATTCGTATCCAACTAGTGTCAACTATGGGTTCCTCAAATATTCTACAAGGTTTTCATTTCAAAACAAGGTAGTAACATACCAACCCCAAAATCCGAAAAATCAATAGGATCTCACGTTCCTCTATCCTTTTACTTATTAAGAATTGCCAAAAGCGGAACTACACTCAGCTACACTCAGCTACAACACCGTCCCATCATCTCAAGTACTCAATGCGACCTCAAGGTCTATAAAACTATAGGATTAACAAATTCTTCTCAAGACTAAGTCTCTCTTAACTCCAGAACTCTCAAGAGCCAACTAATACCAAATCACATCACCAATCCATTCTGGTCATCAACATCCCCAAGGAATATTCTTTCAAATTTGATATCCTAAACTTACTTACCATCAAATTCTCAAGGAACAAGGTCATATTTGTAACAACACTTTATCACCTCAGAGTTCCTAAAACCATAAATTGAAATTATGTTCCTCAGCCTAACAATTGGTGTCAACCATACCATTACCCTTTCTAGTTACCAAAACAAGTGCTAAAACCTCCCAATAATGTAGCTTACTCTCACTCTCATACCATACCTCAAGTAGTAATCAATATTACTCACTAAAACCAACTAATAATCCCACATTTAACATTTCCCACACGGTAACATATAAATTATCAAACCCTCATCTCCAAAGTGATTATGGAAGCCAATCACAAACTCAACTACTTAGTCAATCCTATATCCTCAAGTCACATCTCACTAACTCTGTAAACATGGTCAACAAGGTACCAACTATACTAAGGAGATAAGGAGTGATAACGGGATAGATAAACGGTAAAATATTTTCGAAGGGTGCATGAGCCTGACAAGTTAGGAAACTAAGGAGTCGGACCGTAAAGATAACGGTTGGCAAAAATAAGAGGTATTTGAGTTAAGAAGATATCTCGGGCAAGAAGAAGACACGTAAACTTTGGCATAAAAAACAGGGTTCAATGATCGTTAAAGAGAAGGAAAGGAGAACAGAAACAGCATAATGAAAGGGTTACTGCTTACCAAACACTCATCAAAGCTTATGATCGATATGATAAGGTTACATCACTAAGGTGCTCAACAAAGCCCCAAAAGTCTACTAAATTATAAGACTAACAAGGACTCCACAATGGTAGGTATTCCTCAACTCAATTGGTTCTAAGAGCCAAAATCAATTCACCACACAAATTCATTTGTTACCACCCATTTCCCAAAGTATCTCCTTTACAATTCTCGTCATTGAACTTCACTTACTATGTCATCCCCAAGTACCATAGCTTGTCTACTCCATCATCTCACCACTTAATACTTCTAGTCTCCGATACCATAAATTAGAATCACATCCTTGAACTCACGAACTACATCGAACAACATTCCACTAAAATTCCCAAATCCAGATATGATTAATAAGGTCAACCACGTGTTCTCAAATTTCGAAAGGTCAACAAGGGCTACTCCATACTAGATTTGGTCAACTCAAAAGGTTTAACAAACTAACTAATTCCAAGGTACAATACCAATCCATTAAGCAACATCAATGTCCTATTGTATTCCTTTCAAGGCCTACAAGGATTAGTGCTAACTATCATTTCTTTAATTCTCCACAGGAAACATCGAGACTCTCAAATGAAGTAGCTCAGGTTCATTCCATCTTATGTGCTAAGGTAGTACCCATGCTCAAACATCTATAACAAACAAGCTCTCAATAGACATAAATCCCAAGGTTTTTCTCAACTCACTAGGCTCTCATATTAAGTACAACTAACAAGACTAACCAAAGGATCCCAAATTATATTCTCCTATACAACTCAAACCTTAAACAATCAATTTCTCAACTCGTTCACGCCTTTCAATGATACATTCTCTCAAAACTGGGTTCTCTTGAACAAGGGAACTATCCTGCGGAATAAAAGGAAGGTGTCCACAAGGACTCTTATTATAAGAAGAAAACGAACCAAGGATGAATCGGGAGAAAGAATAGAAGAGTAGTTACCAAGGCGAGAGAAGAGGAATTAAAAAGACGAATAAACAACGAGATTGGAAGATTAAGGTAAGATACACTGAATACGAAAAGAAGTATCAAGAAAGTGGAAGCATTCTTCATTTGGCATAACCAATCTTCAACCTTCGGCAACGGCCACTCAGTCTTGGTCACCAACGAGTAAGATCACGGTCATAGCTTCAACGGCACAAAAATTAATAACTAATTGCATTATCAACGTTTCTTGGAGAGCCATCTTGCAAAATAGAACATTGGTTAGAACCTAACAAATAGCAATCACAAACAGACTACCACATAAAAATCCTAACTATACCCATCCTACCCATCTCTCAAGTTTATTATTTAAAGGTCAAGTGATTTTAGGTGGGGTGCACAAACGTGCGTCGGAAGCAAATATGCTCTGATACCAACTGTGACACCCTTAACTTAAGCGATAATTAAACACGTAAAATCTACAGAAAAACTGACAGGGTATGTTTGTAATTGGTTCAACTAAACAAAAACCTGTAATTTTTAAAACTTTCCTAAACCAATCACAAACATCTCCAACTTAAGAGTGCCAAAAACCTGCAAAAGCTAATAAACCAATATACATAACTATGCTAAAGACAAGGAATTATAGTGATATAACCCAAAGAAAAAGAGGGAGACATATGTCCCTTCAAAATATATACAAAACCAAAAGTCTAAAGGTTTACTATAAAAATAGCCAAACTAGGTCCAAGGTTCCTTTTGCTCACTAGCTCGTCTGTGTACCCATCTAAATCTTCAACCTGTCAATCGCATTTTATACAAACACGAAAGCCACAATTCAGTGGGGAGTAACTTCGAGTCCTCCCAGCCACGAAACGTCATATTTAATGTAACATGTAATGAAACATGTAAACAACATGATAAGTAATTCAATTATCAAGTATTCTAACATATGAGCCCTAAACTGACCAAACTAAACTATCATGTGAAACATATAACAAGCAGTAATTCAAACTTTATCAATTGTAACCGGCTTACATCTCACCTATTACAATTCATAAAATTACCATACAAGAAAGGGCAATATATCAAAGACAGGCATAAGTTCTTAGTACGGTCAATAGTCACTCTGTAACTCGAGTCTATACCACGAGGTAGGGAAGGTAATCGAACCGGTATCTTGGCTCAGAGGTTCTATCAAAACATGGCCAAGACACAACACAACCCTAGCCTAAAATCTGCGCAGACCTAGACATGCGGATACACACCACCGCACCCAAGACCCACAATTTTTTCTAAAACAAAGTGAGTACCCTAAGGAGTCCACCAAAGGGTTGGCTAGTACTTAAGCTGACCACTTACTATCAAAATAAGTAACGAGGTCATGCCCCAACTTGGATATAATCCCACCAAGTCAGGAACACAAAGGCTATTAAGCAGTGAACATATACTCGTCAAAGACTATAAAGACCTATCTATGACAAACACAACAACCTGCAGGAAAGTATTTAATACCAATACCATTTCTAGCAATATTAACAATATTAAAGGCTTTAGGGAATCTAGGGCCGTTTCTACAATATAAGAAACTATTAAATTCAACCAACTATACATGTGAACTAAAAACTTGATAAATGGCCTAAAACAAGAAAAAGGCCGATTATCCAATTCATATAAAATTTCATCCAACCGAATTTTTACCCGCAACCCCATCTGCGCGATGCGGGTTAAATTGCGGTGACCAATCACTCAATTAATCGACATCGAATCGACAAAGGGACTAAGGCTCAGTTTTCGGTACAATCATCAAAACATTACAATTATCGCTATAAAATTCATTTTGAGCCTAATCATTTCAATTTCATTTTATAATCTACCCTAACATGTGATAACTATCAATATGAGCATAATTTTACCAACCTCATTATCTTTACTACTAACATTATTCATTTCAAAGGTTTAACCATATGATTCTTATTCTAACTATAACATTAATGAACCTAAAATGATGAACAAAGCATAAAAAACCGCGAAACAAGCAACGGGCTGGCCCGGGCCAGCCGTGGGCTGCCGCTGTGGCCTCGCACGGCTGTCGGACTCGCCGCCACCACCCACTTCTTCATTTTTCCGATTTTGTTCATTTTAATTCCGTTTTAAGCATTACTTAATCGTTCCCATTCCATTTCTATACTAATATGAGTACTAAAACTAACAAAAGACATGCATGCAACCCATTTTATCATGTGAAAATTAACTACTCAAACAAAAATCACAAAAACATACAAAAAGTAAAGAATGTGACGATTATTCGTCGAGTAACTCGAAATATGTTACCTTAAGCTAGAAAATGAGCAATTAGCACCTTGAAAACCAAACCCTAACAAGCAACTAGCCACTATCTTCGACAATATACGAGTCCCCAAACTCGTCCTCCAATTCTTCACCTAATTAAACAATAAAAACACAATAATAAGTATAAAAAAACCGAAATTACCCAAATTCGTCTTAAATCAACTTAATGAAAACTGAAATTAAAACATACTAGGTTGTAGATCTCGACGAGAGGATTCCGGAAATATAAATTTTGTGAAAATCCGACAAGAAATGAGGAAGTTATGGTGAAATTTGGCTTGAAAAGCTTAGTTGGTACAAAAATGGTGTTTCTTTGGTGATAGAATTGTTTGGAGTAGATGGAAAAGAAAAGCAACAGGAAAGGAAGGGGGAGGGTGCCGCGTGAAAGGGAGAGGAAAAGAGGAAGGTGCGGGTTTTAGTCGGGACTTTACGAGTCGGTTTTGACTCGTTTCGATAATAATTAGAACCACTTGTCAAACGCAAATTCCGACAAGACCAAAGTTCTTAAACACGAGATTACAAGAAAATTGAATACTCATACGACCCATTTCCAAAATCGTTTGCCCAATTTTCAATAGAATTGTCATTTTTCCCCGAAATGCCCTTATTTCGAAATAGAAGTTTTTACACTGTTAAAACTATTTTTAAACATTTCGAAACTATCAAAATAAATACTTTTCTTCAAAATATAATAAAATTATATTTCTTTGAATTATTATTACTTCAAATACATTAATATCAAATTTTACTTGATTAATAAATTACTTTCGCAATATATTAACGGTCCGAAATTACGGGGTGTTACACCAATGGTGTCTAAAGTCAAGCTTGACAAAGACGAAAACGGTAAGAGCATTAGTGAAAAGGTATATCGAGGTATGATCGGTTCCTTACTTTACTTAACCGCTAGTCGACCCGACATACAATTTAGTGTGTGTGCTTGTGCCCGTTTCCAAGCAAATCCTAAAGAATCTCATTTCAAAGCCGTCAAACGGATTTTTAGGTATTTGATTGGAACACAAGGGCTATATCTTTGGTATCCAACTCACTACGAACTTGATCTTGTAGGTTTTTCGGATGCGGACTATGCCGGTGATACATTAGATAGGAAAAGCACCTCGGTAATTGCTACTTTCCTAGGACCGTGTCTCATTTCATGGGCTTCGAAGAAGCAAAACACCGTTGCATTGTCCACGGCCAAAAGAGAATATGTGAGTGCTGCTCTATGTTGTGCACAAATTCTTTGGGTACGTCAACAATTGCATGCTTATGGCCTTATTTTCGAGACTACCCCTATATTTTGTGACAACACTAGTGCAATTAATATATCAAAGAATCCTATACAACACTCACGAACTAAACACATTGACATACGACATCATTTTCTACGTGATCAAGTTGAGAAAGGTAATATTTGTCTAAGCTTTTGTAAAACGGAAAATCAAATTGCGGACATTCTTACAAAACCGTTAGAAAGAGAACAATTCGAAAGACTTCGGTCGGAAATTGGTTTATTAGGTGACATACCGCTAAATTAGATTACTTTTTCCAATGATTGATTAGGAGGAGGATTTACATGTAATTAGATTTCAGTTAACATAGTTAAAATGCATGCATATGTCGAACAAGCTGAAATTAACAATTATCTATGTGCACTTGAGTTGTTTCTTGCATTGAGCTTCCCAAATTACTTTATGTCCCATCACTCCTAAAAACCTACACCCTAGCCTCACTCTATCAACACTCAACCGTCCCTTCACCTTGATTAATTACACCAACCCCTCATTTATATCCATGTTTCCACTAACACTCCCTATTACCCACTAAATAAACAACCAACCCTCACCTTTTTCGGATTCCCAAAACCGCCATTAACCTCTCTCTTTCCACTCTCTTAAAATGCCTCCAAGATTTTCAAAGGAAGTTCTTCAACTCAGAAATACTTTCAATCCAAAATACATTGCCAAGAAAAAGATGGCTCCCAAAACCGCTGCCAAACCAAATGAAACCATCTCTGCCACTGCCAAACCAACCGTTGCACGAAAGAAGACAACCGCCAAAAGGGGTGGTGGTCGTGGCAGAGGAGGAAGAAGTAGAAATCCTCCTATCTCTCTCCAACTAGATGCTGAAGTGGACATTGACACCGATGAAGAGGACTCCGGTTCTAAGGCAACCAAAAAAGATGAAGACATTCGAAAATCAAGTGATGTTGCCGAAACAAATGAAAAGGAAGATCAATCAAGTGAGATGAAAGAGGGGGAACTTGGAAGTGAGAAATCAAAAGAGGGAAAAGAAAGTAAAGAAAAATCAAAAGAAAGTGAGGAAAAATCAGAGGGAGATAAAGAACAATCAAAAGAAAGTGAGGAAAAATTAGAGGGAAACAAAGAAAAAGAAAGTGAAGAAAAATCAGAGGGAGAAAAAGAAAAATTAAATAAGAATGAAGGGGATTCAAACGAAAAGGAAAGGAAGGAGGATAGTGATGTTGCAGTTGAAAAGAATGATGATGATGTGCTCTTAAAAGATTTGGTGAGTGAAACTTTAGAGAAGGATGAGAGGAGTGAAATTGATGCAACGGTGGCTTCCACTGTTGAAAGGGAAATCGGTTCCAATGCTGAAAAAATTGATGAAGAAGTTGTTGATGTTGAGGATCATGGTGATGCCACAGTGGTGTTTGATGATGGGCTTGACCCATTATTTTCAAAACCCGCATCACGAACCCGGTCCAAGCGAAAGATGCTTGAAATATTCGGTGATGATGATGAGGATGTGACACCGGAGGCATCCCCTCCAAAACCCAAGGTCACTCAAAGAAAAAGGGGATCCGGATTAAAAACCAAAGCACCCAAAAGGGCTCGTTATCATCGGGATTTGCCGAGCATAGATGAGAATGAGATCATTGAGGAGAAGGTTCCTCTCAACACATGCATGAACCTTGTTATTGCTCCTTATGCCGAATCATTCAAGAATGACATCCTCAACCATCTCGCTTTCTCTCGATCTCCGGAGGAGATCTTCAAGATATGCCACGGTATGTCGATTTGTTGCTTCCACAAAGGGAAGGCGTTATAAGAAATCCTGGTATGACACCTCTCTTGCTTTCAAATACTTCAAAGAGGCTATGTATGCACAGGGTTGGGTGAATTTGTTGGACAAATATAGTCCCATGTACTTGTCCGAAATCATCCAATTCTATGCAACAGTCAAAGTAGATGTTGAATCTGGAACTCTCTATGCCTTTATAAATCAGAAACCCTTTATCCTTACAATCAACCAACTTGCTGCCCATCCGGACATATGTGATGTCGGGCTTACCTCCTTCCCCAAACGTGATTGGGGTGAAGTTGATGAGGTTACCTCTACCCAGGTCATGAAGGTTCTTCGACCTAATGATGACGATGGCCCTACCAACATATATGCCTTTGAATTAACCGCACCCATCCGGTTCATCTTTAACCTTGTTTTTCGTAACCTTGTCCCTTCCAACAATAGCCGTGGGAGATGTTCTCTCCTTGACATGCTCCTGATTCATCACATTGTCAAGCACAAACCCATTAACCTTCCTCGCCTTATGTTTCACCGAATTCTTGAGATGTCCACTGAGTTCCAAAGCGGCAACTTTGACAAAAATGCCGTGGTCCCTTATGGTATGTGGCTCTCGATCATCTTTATGAGGGAGGGGTTAGTGTTGAAAGGAAGCCCTGCAATTGAGAAATTGAGTGATGAAATGACACCGGGCCTTCTTTCTCGGATGAGCTTGGAGATTAAGAATGGAAAATTGGAAAGGAAGAATTAGTCGGGTTCTACAGCAGGTTCTACCGTTGAAATGGGTGTGGTGCTAGCAAAGTTGGATGAACTCCTTGGAATTGTGAATCGGTTGGTCAAAGAACAGGCCAAGTTAAGGGATGAAGTAGGTGATCTTCGCACTATGAATGAAGATCTACTTGAACGTCTTCAGAATGCCTCCTAAGCTAATGCCTCTTTAACCCATCTCCCCTTATGAACTTTGGCTCTTTGTTGTTTTTTAAAAGACACTCTCTTGCATTTTCGGATGTTTGTTTTTATCTTGCTTGAACTATTTGTGTGTGTTTAAATCGTGTTGCTTGACTTTTGGACATGTTTTATCCTCCTTTGACGATGTCAAGAGGGGGAAGTAGTTTAATTATGCTATGTGTGATCTTCTAACTCTTAGGCTAACGTCCACCTTAATTATGTCTTAGCTTCCATGATTAGATGTTTTACTTTGGCCAAGCATGTTGCACCTTTCGACTACCTTGATCATGTTTATTAATTATGTTTATGTTGAAATTGACCAAAGACCGACTAACCATGGGCTAAGAGGGAATATCACACATGTTTGGACTTGTCATCATCAAAGGGGGAATTTGTTAGAACACATTGGATTGATGATGCCAAGTCCCTTTGTTATTTGACTGTTTGCTCTTAGTTGGAATAATTAGTGAATGAAGCAATCAAATGGACTTTCAACAATGATTCAAGATGATCAAGCTAATCAAGGAAGTCAAGACAATGATATTTTCCAAGCCTTAGTCGACATATGTAAGAGTAAGTGTAACATTCTCATTTAAGTCAAGTAATGGCAGAACCATGCAACGGTGCAGTTGTCTTCGTGGTTTCGTACTATCATACGGAGGAGGAATTTTCGACCAAATGTTTTTAAGTGTCAAAACTTTGCAAACTTTAAACCTTAAACATTTGAATTTTCAAAAGCTTGAAAATAATCTGAAATTTTGGAGTCACAAGCCCACTTGTCTAAGCCTCTAGATTTGTGCAAACACCTTTTACTAAAATGGCAAAAAAAAAGACTTGTCAAACTTCTAAAGTAAGAAAAGCTTTTTGCCATTTTGGTAAATTGTCACATGTTGAGTGTAGAAGCTTAAGTTTTCTGATTTCTTAAGCCCCAAGCCTATAAGTCTAACACTTACCATCACTCAAAGCTATCATTTTAATATTGGATTTAATTTTTCAAAGTGTACTTACCTAAGACTAAATCCTCTATAAATAGAGTGTCTTAGTCACATTTATTTCTTAAGACTTCCAAAGCATTTATTGTAAAACCTTGCAAATCATTTGTGAATTTAAAGCTTTGTTCTTCAAGGATTTGCAAAATGTTTTTCTGATTTAAGTCTTCAAAATTGTTTTCGAAAAAAAGCTGTAAAACCTCCAAGTATCAGTTCGCTGTACTGTGACATGATGAGTTTGTTCCATGATTCTCGTGTTAGATCTTCATTGTAATCTCCATGTTCATTTAAGTGAACTCTTGAGATTCAAGATTCTGTAACACCTTGAGATAGAACCCATAAACTCTTGAAGCGGAGTAGCTTTAAGTTTGAGTGCAACCGGAGTAGGTTGGCGAGTTATTTTCATTCTAAGGGGTTTAGTAAGTTTGAGTAAATTTCTAAACAAGCAATAAAATAACGGTTGGACGTAGGCCTCGGAGTAGAGGCTGAACCAATTTTTAAAAATGTCGTTTGTTTGTTCATTTACTTTTACGTTCTTCCACTTTGCTATCTCTCGCATGTACCTAATCAAGTTCTGTGTCACAGTCACCTATACTGTGACATAGAACTGCTGTACCTTCTTATGAACTTACATTCAATTAAGTTTCTCAAGTCTTGTACTTCTTTATTCTTAGCTTACAGTAGTTAATTAACTAAGTTAAGGATAAAATTTTTAAAAGGTACACCTAATTCACCCCCTCCCCCTCTTAGGTGTTAATCGTTCTTAACACTTCAATAGATATATTCACACACATTGTACATGGAAAATAATAAGAATACATTATTACATTCTCTTACATTATTTCTTCTCTTCTCATATAGATTTATAACACGTTATAAGCACGATTTTCTATTCAAGATCGATAACAAATTTGGGAGAATCAGCAAATTTAGGTTTGTTGTAAACTTATATTTATTCAACTTTGATTTCGATTCATACTTAACAATTCTACCAAATTAATTTGTAAGTATTTCTATCTATATTAAATTTATATTATTATGATTATGATACAATTTTTTGTTGTTGTATACATTCATTTGTATATTTGAATTCATGTTTTCACATAATCATAAGTTTTAAACGTAGTTAATCATTTTTATATTTCTATAGTAGATGCGCAAGGTATGTATACTTTGCTTATGCATGAGTCAATATATTATTGCCCCAAGATTGTTGATGATCGAATGCATAGGAGCACTATGTGGTTGTTGTATTTGTTTGGAGAATATTAGAACCTCTATATATATTTGTCATGTGTGAATTATAACGTGTACGATATTTTAAGATCAAGTCCCAGTGATATTATTCATTTGCATCTTTGAATCTATATTCAAAATGTTAGTAATTCGACAATCTTTGATTTTTTCATATTTCGGTATAATTATTAATGATTTTTATAAATTTGCAAGTTAATTCATATATGGGATCATGTTAGCATGTTTTTCGCATTAACATTGTTAATTCATTGATGGGTTTTTGATACGTGCAATTTATATAGACTGTTTAGCCTCTTATTGCACGCATTTCTATGCCATTTGTATCACTTTATATTGCAAAATGCCCCGAATCGGCTACTTTGGTTTGTTCTGTCTTAATTACAGGAATGGACCTAAAAGTAGTGGAATCGTGCCTTAGTCGTCCCACTTTGCATACATTTTAAGGAGGCGGAGATATTAGAGCAGAAGTCATACCTCGGGAAGCCTGAATAGGGTCTTAGGAAGCTGCCAAGACGAAGTCAAGGCTTATCTTAGTGGGAAGTACTCGATCGAGAGCTTCTGGAGCCCGATCAAGTGTTTTGGCAGATGCTGGAAGTCGATCGAGTGGTTTTTATACTCGATCGAAATGTGCTGAATTGGAAGAGTTCGATCGAGAGCCTCAAGTGCTCGATCGAACAGTTTTCCTGGAGAAGTCCTCGATCGAGTTGTCTGAAAGGACTCGATCGAGTGGTTTGCTAGATTACACGGGTTAATCAATCCGTGTTTAGGTTTATTTTAGTTAATTTTCACCTCCCTATATAAGGGAGTCGTGATTAGGTCATAACTATCTCTTAGACTCTTAATTACGTTTTGGATACATTCTACTTTACTCGAATTACTGCTGAAACTTTTCTCTGCCTCTTTTCTCTCCGGATTCAAACTTTGTAATCGCTCCTTTCTCTTTAATCTTAATTCTTTGTTTGCTCTCATTAATTGTTCTCTTATTTTAGTTTATGCTTTATTATCATTCCTTTATTATGTCTATTATTAGTATGCTTATCGTTATTATTGTTGACTGCATTAAAAACATGAGTAGCTAATTTCCTTATGTTAGGATTAAGGGAGCCATGGTAGTGATGTGACGATGTTGTGAATAGACTAGACGATTTATTTGTGAGAATCTGTGACCATAGCAATATAACTGTAACATGTTTAGTTGATGCACGCTTCTAAATAACTTTAATTTGGTTAAATTCGCCCCTGGATCGAAAGATTGGGGAGAACAGACCTGCTATGAACAGTAGACTACCCTAATGAGGACGAAAGTTAAGTTAGTAGTAGTCTAGGGTGGATAGCGGACCGAAAGGACCTTTCCCTTGCCCTTCTCACAGTAGATTGTCTAGGCTATTTATGACTGAGTCGATGAACTGCTATGGTGAACCGAAATCCTGACATACCTCTTTTATCTGATCACTTAACTTTATTTTCCTACTTTATTGCTCTTATCTTTACTGCTTTTGCCCTTAATCTCTAGTAGTTTAGAAAACAAAATACAAACCCCCCATTTGTGACTTAGATAGACGGACTTACAGATAGATACCTTGCCTCCCTGTGGAGATCGACCTTACTTATCACTAGCTTCTGTTAGTTATATTTAGGTATTTAATTTTGGTACATAACGACCGTATCAAATTTTGGCGCCGTTGCCGAGAAGGCGATAGCCTTATCTGTCTATTGTTGTTTCGTTTATTCTCTTGGTCTGAGGGAATTTTTATTCCTTGAGACAGTTCTCACTTATTTCCTTCAGTGTTGTATATGCCCAGGTTTAATAGGTCAGAATTATTCATGCTGATCCTGAGCCAGAAAAATCTTTTCATCATAGACTAAGACTGCAAAGGAAGATTCAAAAGTAAGTCTTGAGTACTTTTGAACCCGTGCTAGAACATTTTCTGTTTGCAGAAAATCCATCTTGTGAAGAAGACAACTCTATTTCTGCTATAAAGCCAGTGAAGATGCCTAATATTGCGAGTCACTCAGAGCCCACAGCTACCTCGATCCCTAAAGGTTTCAGTCTTGCGACCGAGGATGGCAATACTTTTGACATCCGACCATCTTACATTAATTTGGTCGAACTAAACCTGTACCGAGGCGTGGCGGGTGAAGATCCGCGAAAACATATGGAAGTCTTCACTGACTATTGCTCTACCATTCCCGCCACTAAGGGAGTGACCCAAGATAAGATTAAGGAAGTCTTGTTTGCTTTCTCTTTGACCGATGGCGCCCGTGAATGGCTCATTGATCTTGATCGTACTGCAGCCGGTATTACTGACTGGGAGACTCTGGCCCTTGCTTTTTATATAAGGTATTTTCTTCCACAAAGAACTAATTAGCTGAGAGGGAAAATTACAAGTTTTAAGCATACACCTGATGAGAACTTGTATGAAGCTTGGTGCCGCTTCAAAAGGTTGTTGAGGTCTCTTCCTCATCATGGTTTCGATTAGTGGTTTTTATGCAAGCAATTCTACAATGGGTTGTATGATTACCACCGTGCTATATTGGACGCCTCATCTAATGGGCGATTTTAGAAGAACAATGACGATGACAAGGGATGACGTATCATAGAAGAAATGGCTACCCATTGTGCTGAGTATGGGAACCCAAGATGAGGTATTCGTACTGTCTCTTCAGTAGATAGTGAAGTTGTGGCTCAGCTGGAAGCCATGAATGCCCGTTTTGATAAGCTAGAATTGCAGAGTGCTGGTGATCAACAAACGGTTCACTTGTTGACTAGATAAGAAGTCTTTACTTGTGAGAGATGTGGGATTAATGACGGTCACACTATTGTTGAATGTCTAACTGAGAAGGAGCAAGTCCTTGCCTTTCAGCAATATAGGCATGGCGGCTCCTATTATAATAATCAGAGTGGAGTCCATCCTAACTTGAGATGAACTAGTTAGAATATACTTAATCCTACCCCTCCTCCGCAGCAGCAACAAGCTTATGTTCCTCCTCACAAAGCCCAACAAGGCTTTCAAAAGACTTCATCCTTTCCACCGCCGCATCAAGGAGCTTCTTCTAGTGGAGTAAGTGAATTGGTTGAGTTGAAGTCGATGATCCAATCATTGACTAAACAGTTGCAGATGAGTAACCAACGGAAAGAAGCGTCGATAAAGTCACTCGAGACCCAAATTGCTCAACTTGCCACTAACCAATCAACGAGGAAGCCGGGTCATCTATCGTTTCAATCTGAATAAAATCCACACGAGACGGTAAATCTGATAAACTTGCGAAGTGGTCTTTCTTATGAAGGACCCAAAATGTCAACTGTTGAGGACATATCAGACCCGAAGAGTATTGTTGTTGATGGTGAACAGTCGTCCATAGACGAAACAGTACTGCATCCGAAGAAAGTACTCGATCGACTTATTTCTGGTAGTCGATCGAGAGGAATTGCTGAGTATAATACTCGATCGAGTGGAATTGTGGATCGATCGAGTAAAGCTATTAATGAAGGATTCGATCGAGAGGGTGAAATGCCTCGATCGAATAAAAATGCTGAGAAAACCACTCGATCGAGTGAAATCACACCTCGATCGAGTAACACTGATAAAGAGGATTTCGATCGAGTAGCTGATAATGCTCGATTGAATGAAAAAGCTGCTGAAAGACCTCGATCGAGAGGTAAAAGAGACTGATCAAGTATAAATGAGTTCAATCCTGTCGAGACATTGGAAGAAAGGAATAAGGGGTTAGAAATTCCGATCACAATCCCCTTTCCAAGGTGATTGCAGAACAATAAGGCTAACCAACAGTTCGGGAAATTTGCTGAGATCCTGAAGAGCCTTCATGTCAATGTTCCTTTCGCCGAACTGCTTACCCAGGTACCCTCTTACATGAAGTTCATGAAAGAAATTTTATCGCGTAAGGGACATATAAATGACCACAAAACGGTGGCTTTGACTGAAGTAGGGACCGCCTTAGTTCAGAATAAGACACCACCCAAACAATCAGACCCGGGTAGCTTTTCAATTCCTTGTCATATAGGGACCCACTTAATTGATAACGCTCTATGCGACTTAGGAGCTAGCGTGAGTGTCTTACCTTTGTCTCTCGCTAAGAGACTCGGTTTGACCAAGTTTAATTGTACCAATATGACCGTTCAGATGGCCGACCGTAGTTTATCACGGCCACTAGGAGTAATAGAGGACATACCTGTGAAGATCGGGAGATTCTTTATTCCCGTAGACTTTGTGGTCTTAGACATACCCGAGGACACTCATACCCCTATTATTTTAGGGCGACTATTTTTGTTTACTGCACGCGCAGTAATTGACGTCGGGGGGAAGACCCTTACCTTCCAGGTAGGAGATGAGGAGCTAACATTTCATCAATCCAAGTCTCGTAGGGCTCCCATGCAAGTTCAACCTTGCAATGCCTTACCCTCTATTGACCCGGACTTAGACACTCCAGCTGAGAATATTGAATATTGTGCTGCTATAGTGACACCTACGCCTCAGACTGAGAGCGAAAAGGAGGACCATTCTGCTGTTTTCCTTGCTGCATGTATAGACAAAGTGGATACTGGAGATGACGGTCATGGTACAGTGAAAGTCAATTCAAGTGATGGGAATGCCGCCAACGCAGATATGAATATCAAAGGGAAGAAGAAAGTTAGGGCGTGCGTGGACGCAAATTATTCTCCTTCCATCAGTTCGAGTACAAGCTCGTGGCGATCAAAGAGGACGGTCCGAGATGCTGAATGGACCTCCTCCAGTCAGAAGCCCTCTTTTGGGCTACTACAGTGTTTTGGACGATGAGCGGGGAATGCCCCGTTGTATTAATTTGTAATTTTGAATTTCCGTTAGACATTTTAGTTGCATTTGTAGACTTTTAGACAGTAGCATAGTTAGTTTTAGCGAAAACCGAGTATAGACTGTATACTTTTGTGATTTGGTATTTGCGGGAAGTGTTTTTACGTGTTTCTATGCAGGTTTGGGGAAGATATTTCGCATTGGGGCGTGTGCCATAGGAAAACACCTCGATCGAGTACTTTTTGTACTCGATCGAGAGGATTGCTCAGGAAAAGTGTTCGATCGAGCTGTTTCAGTCACTCGATCGAAATGCCCAAATAGAGGAGTTCTCGATCGAGAAGAATTCTGTTCGATCGAGCTAAATGGATGATAAAGTCCTCGATCGAGTGGTTTCAAATCACTCAATCGAGTGACTGTGCTTATAATACGCAGGAAAGCCCTCTTTTCCTCTTCTATTTTCATTCTAGCTTATTGCCTTCCTTATTGCTGCGATAACATCTCTGAAAAACCTCCAAATTACTCCATTTGTTCTTTCCCTTTTACCAATTAACCACCCACATTTTATTTCTTGTTCTTATTTTGACATTTGCCCCATATTCCCATCTTCAATTTCGTCTTTGTTGCTTTCTAATCGGGAAATTGGGGTTTGTTCGGGTTTAGTTGAAATCCAACTGTTTTTTTTTTGCGATTTTGTCGATTTCTTTGCAATCTTTTGTGGGTCTTCAATCAAGTAAGTGATTTCCACCCTATTATTGTTGATTAATTGGTGTTTTCGACCCTTTTTGAGGGATTAGGGTTTCGAATTTTTCGAAAAAATTTGGGAAATCGTGTTTAATTGTTTGTTTGATTGATTTATACACTTATTTGATTGATTAGGTTGGATGGTAACACAATGCCTTCGACTAGTTCTACTGTTACCCCATCCCTGACTGAGACGGTGGTCCCTGCTGCTGTCACCGTCGTTTCTGTTGTTTCTACTGGCGCTGTCACTACCGTTACTACTGCTGGTACTGTACCCTCTATGGTGATGACCTCTGCTGCGTTGTCACCGGCTGTCACAGCTGCTTACAGGTCCGCCCTAGTACCCCGCCCAGCTACTGGACTGGCTTCTTCTTCGGGTACTGGAGGGCGTGGACGGGGTCGAGGACGAGGTACGCCTGCTGCTGGACGTGCCACGTTCCGTGCCGATAAATCCTTGGACCCGCATCCTGAATATCCAGAGGTACGTTTCGTTAACTCAATTCATCGTACCCGTTTTTATGATTTAGAGCGCTGTGACTTTTCTTCCACAAAATTTTTGTGTCGGAACTCCCTTGAGAAGTTGGGAATTTACGAGCCTGTAGCCGAGATTTTGAACGGGGCGGGGATGGCTGGGTTGACCACTAAGAGTGCCTTGACCTATAAGGAGCTGTCCCTCGAGTTTTTCAGCTCCTTCACTTTTTCTGCTGCTGCCTACGCCACTGACCCAGACAGCTCGTGTGTCTCATTTCGGTTGTTTAACCGGACTACGACCTGGACCTTAGCTAAGTTTGGTAGTAGGTTAGGTCTGTCTTCCCACGGTGAGTCGGACCCTCCTAGGAAGGTCCTACGTATACTTTGGCGGACCTTAGCACAGACACCCTTTGAGGAGCGCAGACTCACTCATGTTCACCTCCCCCCGGCCCGTTACTTTTTACGTCTCATTGGAGGGACGATTTTTGGCCGTAAAAAGCCCAACAACATTAATAATGTTGAGTTGTCTATTCTTGGGGGCTATCTAAACATTGATAGCGAGGGCCCCTTTGTTCTTAACATTGCCTATCTGACTGCTCAGTATTTTAATGTTGTTGGGAAGAAGAAGTCGGGCACCATTGTCTGTGGTGGCATAGCCACCTACCTCGCCCGCTCTATCTTCCCTGACTTCCCTCGTGACCTGGCACATGTAGATAGGGACAGGTACCTAGATGTTTCTGCCATGTTGGCAATGTTTTGGCTAGCTTCTGACCAGTGGACTTGGAAGATTTGTGGTTCCTTGTCTGTGACCTTACCTTATACCGACCTACCCCCTCTTGTACCTTTGACCACTGTTAGGGGTAGGTTGCCTCCACCTTTGCCTTTCTACCACCTTCCACTCGCTCCACCTACCACTACTTCTGTTTCTAAAAAGCGGAAGAGACCAGACACTGGACAGGGATCCACACCGACTGAAGCTGGGCAGTCTTCCACGCCCACGCCTACACCGATCCCTATTCTCACTCCTTCTGTTACACAACCGGTCTACCCGGCTAATTTTATTCCTCCTACACCCTTTGAGGCGTCCGAGGTCATTGACCAAGGACGTCGTGATAGTTTGCTTCTCGAGTTGCTTACCAGGTAGGCTCGTATGGAGCGGAACATTGCACTTACTTTGTTCCCTCTGTACGAGTATCATATGAGGAGAGAACCCGAGCTGAGGAGGGGAGGAGGAGGGAGCAGGAGCGAGATCCTGACTTCATGGTGGGAGAGGAGGAGGAGGAGCCCGGTGACGAGTAGCCGCTGGTCTACTCACTTCCTCAGTTTTCTGGCTGGTTTGGGGAAATTCGTCATTTTGTATGTACTTTTTGTTCTTTTCTTTATTTCGTCTCCTTTTTCTTTATTGTTTTTTATTCATTTATTGGTTGTATTTATCCCTTTCCCATTATATATACTGGAGGACAAGGAGGGCATTGTCCGTTTTGGTTTGGGGAGGGTATTGCATCCTTTGAGTCTGCATTTTGCATTTGTTTTTGCATTCACGTTTACTTTTCTACTTGCATTTGCATTTTATTTAAAAAAAAAAATCATCAAAAATCCAAAAAAATTAGAAAATTTCAAAAATTCAAAAAAATATTCACGTTTCATTTTGCATATTGGTTGAGTCGGAACGGTAGATTTCCATGATGAAATTGCACTTTAACTTGTCATATCACTTAAGCCTTGCATCTAATTGGCAGATATTAGTTTAGTCATGTGCATATCTACGAGTTAATTTTGAAAATATAGCTGACTGTGTAGACTTGACATGATAAAATTGGCATACTACTTTACAATTTCTGAGATATTAGAGCCACATAACTGGTGTCATTCATGACCAGTTCATGTAGGAATTGAGAGTAGTACTCCTTGCATAACATGTTCATCACTTTTGCACTTTTATGAAATTCGATTGCTTGTTGCTTGCGTACATTCGGGTTTGTGGTTGGTGTCACATGCATGGAGGTGCTTATAATTTCCCCCTTTCTTTCACTTTCACCCATTTAGCTCCACATTAACCAAAAATAGCCTTTTGACCCATTAGCTACACCCAAATTAAGCCTGTAAGTCAAGCTAGTTTAGTGTAATTTTTGTGGTATATATTTATTGTTGCGAGTTGGTTTGTTCTCTTTTATATGGAGTTGGTAGAAAAGAAAGAAATGCGGGCAGGAAAATGAGAAAAGCATGGAAAAGGATGAAAAATACAAAAAAAAATTGAAAAAAAAAACGAAAAAAAAAGAAAAAAAAACGTGAAGTTAGATGGGAAAGAAAGAAAAAAAAGAGAATTTGATGAAAAAGAGACCGTATTAAAAAAGGGAAGTTTGTTACGGTCTTGCTCCTCCTTTCTTATTTATATCTTTTTGAGGAGATTGTGTATTGGGTAGTGAGTTTTGTGCCAAAGAAGGGCACTTGTGCTTGATTTTTAGTCAGCTGAGAATTGGATAGTCTTAAATGGTCCTGTTAGGTGCTAGCTTGACGCTTTACCTCCACATTGCCATAATCTGTTTTGCCTTTTCTTACCTGTAACCTCACTCTCCCATATCTTTTGTAAGCTCTCGGCTGTGACGGACATTGTTGGTTGGAATGTGTGTATGGTACTTGAATAGTATATCATTTTTGTTGCATGCATGTTATGTAGGTCGCAGTTTAGGTGAGTGACTGTTTTTCTCATTCTCTCTTACACACATATATATATATATATATATTCACCATTTGCTTCATGTGAGAAGAGTGACCCGTGAGAGTCCGATTTTAATTGTCTTGCAAGGTCGACAGGTCAGCTTATTTATAGACATCATACAACTCGTTTGCGTATTGACTGTTGTAGCTATAGCTGTTAATTTTTTTATTGCATTAAATGGTTTAAGTGGACAAGTTACAGCTAGCTCTGAGTTTTCATATCCGTTACATTAGTTTGCATTTAGTTTACTCGAGGACGAGTAAAGGTTCGGTTTGGGGAGATTTGACACGTGCAATTTATATAGAATTTTTAGCCTCTTATTGCACGCATTTCTATGCCATTTGTATCGCTTTATATTGCAAAATGCCTCGAATTGGCTACTTTGGTTTGTTCTGTCTTAATTGCAGGAATGGACCTAAAAGTAGTGGAATCGTGCCTTAGTCGTCCCACTTTGCATACATTTTAAGGAGGCGGAGATACTAGAGCAGAAGTCATACCTCAGGAAGCGTGAAGAGGGTCTTAGGAAGCTGCCAAGACGAAGTCAAGGCTGATCTCAGTGGGAAGTACTTGATCGAGAGCTTCTGGAGTCCGATCGAGTGTTTTGGCAGATGCTGGAAGTCGATCGAGTGGTTTTTATACTCGATCGAAATGTGCTGAATTGGAAGAGTTCGATCGAGAGCCTCAAGTGCTCGATCGAACAGTTTTGCTGGAGAAGTCCTCGATCGAGTTGTCTAAAAGGACTCGGTCGAGTGGTTTGCTAGATTACACGGGTTAATCAATTCGTGTTTAGGTTTATTTTAGTTAATTTTCACCTCCCTATATAAGGGAGTCGTGATTAGGTCATAACTATGTCTTAGACTCTTAATTACGTTTTGGATACATTCTACTTTACTCGAATTACTGCTGAAACTTTTCTCTGCCTCTTTTCTCTCCGGATTCAAACTTTGTAATCGCTCCTTTCTCTTTAATCTTAATTCTTTGTTTGCTCTCATTAATTGTTCTCTTATTTTAGTTTATGCTTTATTATCATTCCTTTATTATGTCTATTATTAGTATGCTTATCGTTATTATTGTTGACTGCATTAAAAACATGAGTGGCTAATTTCTTTATGTTAGGATTAGGGGAGCCATGGTAGTGATGTGACGATGTTGTGAATAGACTAGACGATTTATTTGTGAGAATCTGTGACCATAGCAATATAACTGTAACATGTTTAGTTGAGTGCACGCTTCAAAATAACTTTAATATGGTTAAATTCGCCCCTGGATCGAAAGATTGGGGAGAACAGACCTGGTATGAAAAGTAGACTACCCTAATGAGGACGAAAGTTAAGTTAGTAGTTGTCTAGGATGGATAGCGGACCGAAAGGACCTTTCCTTTGCCCTTCTCACAGTAGATTGTCTAGGCTATTTATGACTGAGTCGATGAACTGCCATGGTGAACCGAAATCCTGACATACCTCTTTTATCTGATCACTTAATTTTATTTTCCTACTTTATTGCTCTTATCTTTACTGCTTTTGCCCTTAATCTCTAGTAGTTTAGAAAACAAAATACAACCCCCCCCCCCCATTTGTGACTTAGATAGACGGACTTACAGATAGATACCTTGCCTCCCTGTGGAGATCGACCCTACTTATCACTAGCTTCTGTTAGTTATATTTAGGTATTTATTTTTGGTACATAACGACCGTATCAGTTTTTATTTGTCCAACGACAATTTGGGTTTTGATAATAAATATTGGTCACTATTTCTCAATCTTTAATTATTTTATATATTCCTACGGTTTTTATTAATACATTGCTGAAATTGCTCTTATATATCTTTATTAATGACTTGTTATATTGACCAAATCATTTGTCCACTTGGTTCACATGTTAAATTATAATGCGGTTTGTGTAAGTAAATTAGTAATTGCTTTCACATGATTCGATCGATGCGACATATTTATCCTCTTCTTTGCTAATTGTGTTCGTGTAACATATTGCATTTGTTTGATAGAAGGCTTTAATCATTAATGATCAGAATTAATTATGTGACTTGCAGTTTGTTATATTAGTAACAACATGATTTCTTCGTAAACTTTTATGTGACACGCCTCCTTGGTGTTCGTGGTATATTGTGCGTTGAAGTTTATATCTAGTTGATTTCTATGCAATTTACTTTGGAAATTATGACTACACATTTTGATTACGTTATATGAATTTTGGTTAATTGTAAGTAGTCAGAAGTTCACATATAAATGATAGTGGCCAGAAGTTCACAACTGTGATTATATGAACTATATTTAAGTTTAAAATGGCTAAAGTGGTCTTTGTTAAAGAAAATTTATTTCGGAATTGAGTTTTTGTTCGCCTTTAGTTGAACAAACCAATGAAATCTGAGTCATAAATCATGTCCAACTAAATCTGATTCATTCCCAATAGTGAATGTGATATCTCATAGAGACTCTACCTGAAGTAGAGATAGAAGATGTGGCTAAGAATGAGCCTAATTAATGATGCGGCCTTAATTGCGCCTAATATTGTGGCCTTTGGTGAGCCAAATAAGAAAGCCTTAATTGAGCCTAATGCTGCGGCATTTATTGAGCTAATTTCGTCCACCATTGAAAGAAAATATCTCATGAAAGTAAATATCTCATGAAAAGTCATGTGAGACTCATATACGCTAGAAGTTTGGTTTGATAAATACTATATACATGATCAAAAGTCAAAACATCTTATTTGACAGACGCAAAAGATGTTAGGTTGATACCTAATTTCCAAGGATGACTCATATTTAAAATCATAAGACCACTACATCTTATGTTAATCTTTCGATGTGAGACAATTCTACTATTTTTATATAATCCTACATTATTTTTCAATGTGGGACATATAACATACTAAGAAGTACACAATTTTATATATGTATAAATTATATGAAATCTATACGCTAATGATATCATTTTTACCACAAATCAAATTATGTTATTTTCATAATTTTCTTAATGATATTTTTTTGCTAAATGAAATGTTAATTTTTTTATATAAAAATTAGAAACATCAATTGAATATAATATATGTTCCGAGTGTAATTCCAGAGCAGTTATTTGTTACCACACGTGCTTGTAGAATGACGTCTTTGATTGAATCCTCCTTTTGGTCTCCTGAAACAATGAACAAACTGAGGGCTCGGCTTTGTACCGAGCGAACTCACTCCGACGCTCAAGTCAGTAAACTTAAAAGGATTAAGTTATGTATTACTTGGCGAAGTATGTATTGTAGAGAGATAAGGAGGATATTACCAGATTATGAGGTGTTTAGGTTATTTTTCGGATCCTTTCCTCAATGAGGGTTGAGGAGTATTTATAGACTTTCACCTTTTGTCACGTAGTGGCCAAGTGGCTAGCAGGTGGAAAGACTGATCTACCCTCGGCCGAGGGACCCATGGCAGGCCGGCGGGCCCGGTTGACTCGCCGCCGAGGGGTCCAGGATATGAGTTCGCAGATATGTGCCCCGGCTGGCTAGTTGTACCAGTCGAGACCCAAGAGACAGGCCGACGGGCTGCGTCGGTTAGGCTATCTAAGTCGTTGACTTGCTTGTGGATATCCTTGACCTTGCTCAATATGTTGACTCGGTCAGCGGTTGCAGAATATGCCCCATCAATTTGCCCCCAGCGTAGTCTATGCCGTGGTATGGACCTTCGATGAGTGTTGAGCGTATTCTCGCGCAAGTTTTGTAAAAATTTACGCCGGCTTCTTCTACCTCGGCTTGGTTCTCGCTTAGGCCGTACCGTATCATATCCCCCTCCGGATGGATGTATAATGGACATCGATGTGGAAAAGAAAGTGGCGCTCGGCCGAGACCGAGGTTGTGAGTGCCGTGTGCTTTTGATTGCCCCGGTACCGGTCTTTGCCTTCTCGGTTTAAATCGGGAGCCGTTGGGCAAGTAGATACCAAGGAGCGTTTTTGAAAAAGATACGTCGATTGGCATTCATCAAGGAGCGTGTTGAAGAAGCTTTGTAAATCGTTTGTCGATTGACATTCCATGGCCGCATGCTTGACATGTGTGTCCCGTTCGATTGGTTGACGCTTCATGGGCTTTGCCCTGATTGGTCGGATTGAGTGGGCTTTGCCCTATAAATAGGAGAGTTAGCCCTTGAATTTGGCCTTCCAAATTCATTTTCTCAAAAAATTTCTTCTTTCTAGCCCTCTTTGACGAAAACTTCTCTCTAGTTATCAGAATTGTTACTTCGGCGCAGCACTTTTCTTCAAGGTAAACAAACAAATTTTTCAACTTTTAACTTTTAAGTTTTTGTTGTTAACATGTCTTCTGCTGATGTCGGTCCTAGTAACCCTGCGCCGGGGGGATCCCCGTCGCGTTTTGATGAAGAGGAGGCACTAACCGCCATCCCGCTGAGGTCCAGGGGCCCTAGGTCTCCTTCTCCTGAGGTAGATCCAAGAGTTTTGGAGGAATGGGAGGAGGAGGACGATGATGTTGATGATGGCGGTGATGATGTTGGAAGGACTCGTCCTAATGAGGGGAGGCAGTACATCATGGATCACGGCGACGCCTGTAAGGTCTGCCCTGACCGTGCTTGGACCCATAAGTTCGCCAGTTGTTCCGGCGAAACACTTTTCGAGGGCCATTTCTACTTCGGCAGGGGATACAAAATTGTTATCCCTGAGGAGGGTCAGGCCGTCTGTTGCCCTCCCCCGGGTTGCACCGGCGTATACATCCGGCACCTGGAGTACGGGCTCCGGTTTCCGCTGAATGAATACGTTATAGCCATCATTAGAGCCATGAACGTCGCCGTGGCCCAACTGCACCCGTTGGCCATTAGGACTATAGTCGGCTTTGTGTGGCTCTGCCTCTTCAAGGGGGAGGTCCCGACGGTTAATTTATTCCGTCGGCTTCATCACCTTCGGCCGTCGTTTCCTGGTCGCGTTGGGTGGTATAGCGTGCAGACGGAGCCGGGTTACGTCTCCGTTGATAAGCTTTTCTCCCGCAAGGACTGGAAAGAGCGGTGGGTGTACGTTAGGGTGCCAGATGACTATCCGCTGCCCCAGTCCTTCCAGCACCAAGTTAATTTGCGGTGCGAGAGTAAGGCAGAGCATGACAAATGGGTCACCCGGAGTAAGCTTAAGATGGACGCCAGCAAGGTCCCTCTTAATGCGGATGAGAAGCTGGCGATGAGGCTTTTTGAGGCGGAGAAGAATGGGGTGCCGAAGAGATGGATTCCCCCGACGCAGATCATTCTTCAGGATGAGCTGCTCTGCCATGTCGGCCTCATACCGGCCCTAGCACAGGGTGAGTGGGGTCGGTGTGAGGCCCATCTCTGCTCTCAATGTTTCTGTTTTTTGAATTTTGATTTATTTCTTTCACTTAACTCTTGCTTCGTTTCCTTGTTTTTGTAAACTTTGGTAGGTTGTGTTTTGGCTTATCCCTCTGGGGACGGCCGTCGTATGTATTCTCCTCACTTGTAATCATTTTTAATAAAACTTGTTATCTTTTTGGGCCCTCGGCTTTGGCCGGGGCTTTGATCACAATCCTTCACTTGTCTTCTTGCGTTATTAATTGAGCGCTTTTTCGTTCTTAACTTCGGCCTGGCCGAGGCAGTTATAATGCATAACTCAACTGTGTTTAACGTCTTTTTAAACATGTTGGCATGTTGGTCGCTTCCTCTTTCACTCTCGGTCTAGCCGAGGCGTCGGAATTGCGCTTCCCAACCGCCGCTGTGAACATGTTAGTGTATCGACCGTGTCCTCCTCTGCCAGCCTTCGGTTGGCCGAGGCGGCTAGAGGTTACGGCGCGACAGCGTTCGTATCTATAGACATATTGATCGCTTCCTCTGCCAGGCCTTCGGTTGGCCGAGGCGGCTAGATTTGCGTCTCAACTGTACTTATACGTTCCTATGGCATGTTGGTCGCTTTTGCAGTACCAATCTATACCGGTAGTGATCTAGCCGTGGCGTCTACTTCTTGGGGTGACTGCCCGGCTTGGGCCGTGGCGTCTACCTCGATATGACTATGAAGGGGGATACACACTTTGATGGAAAACTTGGATGATTCTTAATTAGAAATAAACGCGTTGGGGTGCCAACAATTGTTTTGGACACCTCCGCCGCTATACAAAGTATTTCCTGAGATTGTCAGTGTTCCAATGGCTCATCAAAGGCATACCCTCCATGTCCGTCGGCACCGGTATGTACCCGGCCTCATTTCTTCAACCACTTTGTAGGGACCCTCCCAGTTGGCCGTCAATTTACCATGAATGTTTCCTTTGTTGGTGGCGGCCGACTTTCTTAGGACTAGATCTCCTACTTTTAAGTCCCTTTTGTGGACTCTTCGGTTGTAGGCTCTTCTCATTCGGTTTTGATATACTGCCAAGTTGAGGCGTGCTGTATCTCGGCTTTCTTCGACCAGGTCTAGGGAGGTTCTCAGACCTTCCTCATTTTCAATCAAGGTTAAAGGTGGCCGTTCTAAATGTGGGCACCGTTGCTTCAATTGGCGGATCGCCGGACCCGTAGACTAAGTGGAATGGATCTGTACCCGTTGCTTCTTTCTCCGTGGTTCGAAGGGACCACGGACGCCGGTAGTTCATCGGCCCATCTTCCCTTTAGGTCTTCAACTTTCTTCTTCAAACCGTTGAGGATTGTTTTATTGGCCGCCTCGCCTCACTTTGTCCGTTGCTCGGTGGGTGGCAGACGGAGGAGTATGCAAATTTGATACCAAATTCTTCCAAGCGACTCATTATTGTGTCGCTCCAAAACTCTTGGCCGTCAAATCAAATACCATGACTTGGGGTAACCCAAAACGAGTTATGACATTTTCCCAGATTACCTTTCTTACGGCCGCCGTTGTCTTCGCAGGTACCGCTACAGCTTCAATCCATTTGGTGAAGTAGTCAATGGCGACAATCAAGTACTTTCTTCCTCCGGATGCCGTTGGAAATGGCCCTAGTAGATCCATCCCCCACTGTGCAAAAGGAAGGGGACTAAGTACCTACTGCGCAGTCTCGGGAAGGTGCATGTATCACCGGAGCATGCATTTGACAGTTGTTGCACTTTTTGGTTTTGGCTCTGGAATCCGCAAGCATGGTGGGCCATAAGTAGCCGGCTCGGAGAGCTTTGTGGGCTAGTGTTCTTGCCCCCATGTGATGGCTGCAGATGCCTTCGTGAATTTCTGTCAGAATTAGCTCCGCGTCGGCTGGGCCGACACATTTCAGGAGTGGCCTTATCACGGACCTCCTGTACAATTCCCCTTCAAATACCAAGTACCTTGCTGCGATCCTCTTTATCTTCTGCGAGAGACTGCGGTCCTCCGGTAATTCATTTGTCAATTTGTATTTCATTATCGGAGTCATCCACGTCGTCTCGGTCTTTATGTTGCCCACCATGCCGACGGCCTCAGTGATGCTCTTGGCATTCCCGATGTCCACCAAAGACGGTTCGGTGACATTCTTGATGGTCGAACCGCAAGCTTTGAGAGAGCGTCGGCTCGGTTGTTCTCGGACACAGGAATGCATTGTATCTCGAAAAGATTTCAACTTTGAAGTGTCGCCTTTACCCTTTCCGGTATCTTACCATCCCGTCGTCTCGAGTCTCGTACTCTCCTCGATTTGATTAGCCACTAAAAGTGAATCTGTTTTCAAAATGATGTGCTCCGCCCCGGCAGCCCTAGCTAGCTCGACTCCGGTTATCACTGCCTCGTATTTGGATTCGTTGTTTGAGGTCGAGAAGGTAAATTTCAAGGCATACTCAAACTCGTCCCCGTTTGGGCTGATGATAAGGATGCCGGCTCCTGAGCTATTCGCCGTGGAGGACCCGTCGGTGTATACTTCCCATACCCCGGGGTGTGATTCTTCTTGGTAAGTGCACTCGGCAAGGAAGTCCGCAAGTGCCTCCCCTTTATCGAGGGCCTCGGCTTGTATTGAATGCCGAAGCCGGATAGCTCTCCGCCCATTTGATGAGCTCCGCCGGATTTCTCAAATTTTTCCAATGCTTTCTCCAATGGTTGGTCGGTTAAGACCGTCACGGGATGTGCGTCGAAGTAGGGTTTCGCTTTCCTTGCGGTGACGACGACAAAGAAAGGCCTTTTTCAATCGGCGGGTAATTTCTCTCGGCGGGCAACAACGTATGGCCGACAAAGTAGATTGGGTGTTCTTTGTTTGTCTTCTTCCCTGATGATCACGACACCGACCGTGGCCGAGGTAATCTGCTATGTACAGATATAGCGTCTCCCCAAAGATCGGCCGGACGGGGTTGGGAGAGTCCGAAGATGAGCTTTCGATTGCTTGAAAGCCGTGCTCTGTTCCTCCCCCCACCAAGTCCTTATTCCCCTTCAACACTTTGAAGAATGGGGTGCTCTTGTCGGCTGACCGAGAGATGAAACGGGCTAGAGCCGCCATCCTCTCGGTCGACATCATAACCTCTTTTCGATTCCTCGGCTCCGGCAGTCCAGGATTGCTTGGACTTTGTCCGGATTGGCATCAATTCCTCGCCGACAAGCACGCCGAGGAACTTACCTGCCCGGACACCGAAGTTGCATTTCATTGGGTTGAGCTTCATCTTGTATTTCCTTAGTGAACAAAATGTCTCGTGTAAATCGGCTAAGTGCTCATTTGTCGGACTTGCTTTTTACAATAGCATCGTCGACGTAAGCCTCAATGTTTCGCCCTTTTGATTTTGGAACACTTTGTCCACCAGTCTTGTGTAAGTTGCGCCGGCGTTCTTCAAACCAAACGGCATCATTTTATACATGTATGTGCCGTTAGCAGTGATGAATGCGCATTTAGGCATGTCTTCCTCGGCCATGAATACCTGATGATCCCCTGAGAAGGCGTCCAGCAAGCTCAGCATAGTGTAGCCTGCCGTGGCGTCGATTAAACTATCTAATCAAGGCAAGGGATAGCAATCTTTGGGGCACGCTTTATTAAGATTGGTAAAATCTACACACATCCTCCACGCCCCCGATGACTTCCTCACCATTACAACATTAGCTAACCACTCAGGATAAGTACAAGGCATGATAAAGCCCGCCGCTAGTAATTTATCTACCTCGGCCTTAATGGCCTCATCCTTCTCGGCTGAGGAGTTCCTCATCTTCTGCTTGACAGGGCGAGCGGTGGAGAGCACGTTCAGCTTGTGAACAATTACCTCCCGGCTCACGCCTGGCATCTCGGCCGCTGAGTAGGCGAAGACGTCTTTGTTCTTCCTCAGCAGGTCTAGGAGAGCGGCCCTGAATTTTGGTTCCAGGTTGACACCGATAGTTACGGTGCGCCCTGGGTCAATTTCCACCTCTTCAGTCTCGGCTCCCTCGACCATGCCGACAGTTGCATCCATGTGGTCGCCCTCCTGTTGTAAGGATGGGCTCTTCCCTTTCTCGGACTTCTTTGCCACTTTGAGGGATTGCATGTTGCACCCTCTGGCAGATATCTGGATGTTGACCACCTCGTCCTTCTCGTCCTTTGAGACGAGCTTATGCGCTTCCCCCCGGTCCGAGACATACACCAGTGTCAGGGCCCGGATGGACATCACCGCGTCGGCCTCGCTCAGAGTGACTCGGCCTATGAGAACGTTATAGGCGGATGAGCCGTCAATGACCACGAACTCAGCTAGGACATTCTTAGCCGCATTCCCCTCGTCGAACATCACCGACAGTCTGATTGACCCCAGGGGTACCAGGCGGCCGGAAAAAAAGCACAGTTGGTTGCGGGGCTCAAGTCCTCGACTTTCGGATCGAGGTTGAGAAAGCACTCCCCGAACATGATGTTCGTGTAGGCGCCGTGTCAATCGGCACCTCTTGACCAGGTGGTTGGCTATGTCCAGGTGGACTACAAGTGGGTCGCTGTGAGGGGCGATGACTCCCTCGTAGTCCCTCTTTCCAATAGTCATATCGGGGATGCTGGAAGCGGGGACCGCTATTTTGGGCACAAAGTTGATGGCCTGATACAGTTCGTTCAGGTGCCGTTTGTGCCCATGAGCGGACCCACCGTTCTCGTTGCCCCCGATGACAACATGGATCACTCCTATCCGTTCAAAGACGGATTTCTTATTTGAACCGCCGGCATCAGTCTTTTGGCCTTTGGCAACATATTTGCCGAGACTCCCCTACCGGATCAGCTCTTCGATGGCATTCTTCAGATGCGGCGGTTGTCGATTAAGTGACCGGTGTGGCGTGGTACTCACGATCGGCTCGTGTCACCGTCCCCCTCGGCACTGGGGCCTTTCCCACTTCGACCCTCGTTCTTGCTCGGGCGAAGACCTCGGCAGCAGATACAACCAGGGGGGTGTGATCATTGTACCGCTTCTGGTAGTACGGTCCCGAACTCCCCCCGGCGCCCGCCGAGTTCTGTTTCCTGGCGGACCTGTCAGACCGTGACCTATTATTGTCACGGCGTCTTTCATCTGGGTTGTCCTCTCCGCGGCTTTTACTCTCTGAGTGCCCGGCCTCGCTGGGGCCTACCCAGGTTTTGTGGTAGTCCTCCACCTTTATGGCTTGGTTGGCCATCTTCCTGGCGGAGTCTAAATTCAGGCCTCCGCACTTGATGAGCTCGTTTTTTAAGTCTCCTCTTGGGAGGCCTTTCATCGATCTGAAAGTCGCCCATTTCATTGCTCGGCTCACTCACGAATCTGGCTGAACCTTGGCGTCGAACCTCTTCACATAACTTCGGAGAGACTCGCCTCCCTCCCCGCTGATAGTCGAGATCCGATGTCTCGACGGCCCTTCTCTTATTGCAAGAGTACTGGGCCAAAAATATGTCCCTTAGGTCGCCATAACAGTATATCGACCCATTGGGCAGCCCCTTGTACCAGCTTTGTGCCATCCCATGCAGGGTCGTTGGGAAGACTCGGCACCAAACCTCATCGGGCTGGTCCCATACCGACATGTAAGACTCGAAAGCTTCGGCGTGGTCGGTTGGGTCGCTTTCTCCTTTGTATGATATGGGTGGAAACTTTAGCTTAGTCGGCACCGGGACCTCTAGGACGTAGGGGTTGAGGGGCTGTCTGACCACGTGTCGAATGACACGCGGCGATCGGCTCCTCGCATCCCTAGTCCGGCTCCTCTCCCCATGGCGGGAAGGGCTTCTTCTCTGACTCTGGTGAGTCGGGCTCCTTCTTCGACTCTGGTGAGTCGGACTTCTTTCACTCCTCTGGAGCATGCCTCGTCGGTGCTGCGGCGACGCCGTCCTCCCGCGAGTGCGGGAAGGACTCGGTCTACCACTAGCACTCTGGGCTCCCCGTCTTGACAGGGCCGCCTTCCTCCAATGCTCCGTTCAAGTCTCTCGGGGTCACATTCAGGCCCTGGTCTCTGGACGGGTGCCGCCGCTCTTGTCGGAGTGATAGTGTGAGTCGGCGTGCTACCTATTAGGTCCAGGAGTAGCTTCGCTTTAGTCTGCATCAACCACATGTCCCATGATGGTGACTTGGTCGGCGGGCAGCGTGGCGTATCTGTATTATTGGCATCCCGTACTCCGGTTGAGTCACTCGGCCGGTGGGGGGTGCACAACCCTGCACTGTGGACGGTGTCATCTTGGCGAGAATCGGTTTCGTCAGTCACAAATACTTCTTGTTGTTTCGACATCTTCTTGGCTTTTTGGGTGGGTTTTTGTTTTGTTTTTTTTTTTTTGTTTGGGAATGAATGTGACTAGCTTCTAGTATCTTTCCCCACAGACGGCGCCAATTGTTCCGGGTGTAATTCCAGAGCAGTTATTTGTTACCACACGTGCTTGTAGAATGACGTCTTTGATTGAATCCTCCTTTCGGTCTCCTGAAACAATGAACAAACTGAGGGCTCGGCTTTGTACCGAGCGAACTCACTCCGACGCTCAAGTCAGTAAACTTAAAAGGATTAAGTTATGTGTTACTTGGCGAAGTATGTATTGTAGAGAGATAAGGAGGATATTACCAGATTATGAGGTGTTTAGGTTATTTTTCGGATCCTTTCCTCAATGAGGGTTGAGGAGTATTTATAGACTTTCACCTTTTGTCACGTAGTGGCCAAGTGGCCAAGTGGCTAGCAGGTGGAAAGACTGATCCACCCTCGGCCGAGGGACCCATGGCAGGCCGACGGGCCCTGTTGACTCGCCGCCGAGGGGTCCAGGATATGAGTTCGCAGATATGTGCCCCGGCTGGCTAGTTGTACCAGCCGAGACCCAAGAGACAGGCCGACGGGCTGCGTCGGTTAGGCTATCTAAGTCGTTGACTTGCTTGTGGATATCCTTGACCTTGCTCAATATGTTGACTCGGTCAGCGGGTGCAGAATATGCCCCATCAATATAGATAATACATATTATAATAATTAAAAGATTCTCCACTTTATTTTTTACATAAAAAATTATTATTTATGATACTTTCCTAAATTAATTTTTAAGATCACCCCACCTTATGATAATTTTCTGATGTTGGACAATTCAACTATTTATATGTAGTATATTCACCACACCTACATTATTTTTCAATGTGTGACAAATAATACACGAAAAAGTACATCATCTTTTTTGCACCTATTTTGATATCCAACCGGGTAAAAAATGAGAAAATATTATACTATCTATTTATATTCGTACGTTTTTTTTTTCATTTTTTGTCATAATTAAAATATGTACAAATTATATGATTTAAATTAGATTTTTTTTCCAAACACGACTTTTAAGATGTAATCGAGGAAGCAATAAATGTACAAACAAATGCAAAATATTTTCTTTTTCTGGGGCGATTTTGATTAATGGTTAAAAATTATGATGTGTTTTAGTTACTCAAATGTAATGAGGCATAATAATTACCTATATTTGAAAGTTAAAAAGATTTAATAGTACTGTTTATCAAAGTAAAAAAGCTCATTATTGATTTGTTTGTGGATAAAGATCTTTTTATGCAACACTTGATTGTATTATAATTCGTAAATTTTCTATTTTAATGCAAAGATTATCATTATATGACACATTAATAACTAATTTATGTATATTTAGCACCCATTTTATTTTTTAATTATGATTTTGTCTTAAATAAAGTTATTATACTATCGATTGTTTTAAAATAAACATTATAATATCACTAATATAGTAATATATAATCGCTTTTATAAATATCTACGTGATTAATATTTGTATGGTATTGTTGTAACTAAGGTTTGTCGTTAATACAAACTCTTATATGAACTCTCTGAGATAAGTTTTAAGCGATTCAAAAGATTTTGGGTTGATACCCCTAAGTTTCAAATATGACTCATATTTATAATCATGTGATATCTCACTTCATGATAATCTTCTAATGTGGGATAATTCAACTATTTATATGTAGTATATTTACCATACCTATATTATTTTTCAATGTGCGACAAACAATATAATTAGAAATACACCATCATTTTCGCACCTAATTCGACATCTAACCTAGTTTAATAATAATAAGCAAATACTATACTATTTATTAATATTCGTATAGTACATATTTTTAACTTCTTATCATAATTAAAATATGTGCAAATAATATGATACTATATTCTAATGGTAGCATTTATTTATCACGAATCTAATTATATAATTTTTCAAAAAAAAAAATTATGTTACTTTTTTGCTAAATGATGTATAAGTTTTTATATAAAAATTATAAACATCACTTGGACATAATATAAAAAATATAAATATCATATCGTGGAGATAATGATATAAACTCTTATGAGCTCTCCAAGACAATGCTTAAGAGATTCAGAAGATTTTGGGTTGGTATTTAGGTTCTAAGTATGTCTTCTATTTATAACCATATGATCACCCACCTTATGCTAAACGTTCGATGTGGGACAATTCTATTATTTATACATAATATATTCACCACACCAACATATTTTCAATGTGGGATAAATAACATACTTAGAAATACACCATCTTTTTTGCACATAATCTGACCCGGGTTAATAATATAATGAGCAAATACTGTACTCCCTCGATTCAAGACCAAATACAACATTCCTTTTTTTACACTATTCATGAACGAATAGAATCTTTACGATTCCTTGCAATATGTAAGACAAAATATGGTCATGTGGAATCTTATTTGACTCATCTATAAAGTACAATGAGAATATCAAATTTTAAAATTTTTTATAATGTAAACTTAAAGATATTTACGTTGTAATTTGTGTCTTGGCAAGTGTGTAAATGAAAATGTTGTATTTGGTCTTGAATGGAGGGAGTACTATTTAATATTTTTCGTACGTTTTTTTTTAGCAAATGAGATGTATAAGTTTTTATATAAAGATTATAAACATCACTTGAATATAATACATAATATAGAAAAAATATGTATAAATCATACTGTGAAGATAATGATATAAACTCTTAAGAGCTCTCCAAAACAGTACTTAAGAGACTCAAAAGTTTTTCGGTTGATATATAGGTTCCAATGATGATTCCTATTTATAATCATAGGATCACCCACCTTATGTTAATCTTTCGATGTGGGACAATTCTATAATTTATACGTATTATAATCACCACAATAACATTGTTTTTCAATGTGGGACATATAATATATTAAAAGAAGTACACCATCTTTAATACTCGTGTGTGCAAATCATATGAAATATATACTCTAATGAAAGCATTTTTTTACCACGAATCTAATTATATTATCTTCATAATTTTTATAATATTTTTTTGCCAAATGAAATGTCAAAGTTTTTATATAAAAATTAGAAACTACTCATGAATATAAAATAGGAAATATAGATATTATAATAATAAAAAGATTCTCCACTTTATTTTTTATGTGAAAAATATTATTTATGAAACTTTCCTAAATTATTTATTGATGATGTGGACGCTCTAGAATCGCTCGAAAAAACTCTTATATATATATATATATATATATATATATATATATATATATATATATATATATATATATGTATATATATATATATATATATGTATATATATGTATATATATATGTATATATATGTATATATATAGAGAGAGAGAGAGAGAGAGAGTCGGGATCCGGTGAGAACCCATAAATATTTGAGGATTGAGTAACGGATACAATATCGCGCAATAAACTAAACAATATCACTTAAAAAAAAGGTAAGAAAACAAACACGCACGCCTTTTGAAATTCATAACCGCGCGTCAGTTTTTTCGACTTCTCACTTTCTCTCTCTAAAAACTCAAAAAACCACAAAAATTCCCGATTATTAAAGCGAATCAACAACAATTTACGAAGAAATACTAATTATTGTTCAATTCAATTGCATTTTGACTGCAAATCAGGTACAATTTCTGTCTTAATTCTCTCGAGGACTTCAATTTTAGTGAAATCATTGTTAAAATCGAGTATTTGTTAGTTTAAGTATCAAAATTATTGATAAACTTTGTTAATTTCCAATAATTTTCATATAATTGTACAACTTCGTAGTTGTTAATTGAATGTTTTTCTGTTACAGTTGAAATTACATATTTTCCTCTTTAAATCTGCTAAATTAGCGTTGAATATTGTGCGGCTGCGAAAAATTAGGGTTTGACATTGTTCGAAGTGCAAAATTAGTATTTCGTATTGTTTTTATCAATTAAGAATAGGTTTTAACCTATTCAATGAAGAAATTTATGTTTAAACACTGTTCCATTATGATATTCAAAGTTCAACATTGTTTATTTGTGAAAAATTAGGGTTAAAACTGGTTAAAAAACTGTTTAATATATTAAACCGTTTAATTATTCGTTTGAACACTGTTCGATTGTGAAATTGAAAGTTCAAAATTGTGTATTTGTCAAAATAACGGTTGCAAATTGTTTGAATCGCGAAAATTAGGGTTAAACGTTTGGTTAAATGTGAACGAGTACAGTTTCATAACACTGAATTGAATTTGTTTGACAATGAGGTCCATGAATTGAAAGTTTCTTCAAAGATAAATGAGTAACGTTGATATATGTGTTGGCAATGAGAAAGACAAACTTGTAATCTCATTACTTGTATGGTCGATATTGAATCAATATTAGTGGTACTCAATCTTCATGAATTTTGTGTAGTTCTATTATTGATAGTGTTTAAAATGCTAAACTCGTATACTCCTTTAAAAATAGTTATTACCAGTGACATACAATAGTGATGTTGTTTTGAATAAGGTGTGAAATTATTTCTAATGAAGTGTGACATTGATTCAAAGAAATGGACTTGACAACTTCTAAACAACCTGAAAAAACATACAGGAGAAAGAGGAAATCAAAAAATGATGAGGTTGAACAACCAACCAAGAGGTCAAAAAATGGTAATGAAAATAAAAGTAAAGCTGACGAAATGGTGTTACAGGATGAAGTTGAAGAGCATCCTGCCGTCAACAAAAAAAAGGGCCAACCATCAACAAAGAAATCAAAGACTGATAGAAACAAAGATGCCGAATTGGTGGTACAGGATGGAGAGATAGAGCAGCCTGAGATCAAAAAGAAGAAGGTGCAACCATTTCAAACTAAATGTAGGCCACTGAAATTGGTTGAGTTGATTGCCAACTTAAATGAAGAACAAAAGAAGGCTATTTCTGATGTTGGCTTTGGTGGATTGTTAGAGTTGAAACTAACAAAAATTCCACATGGAATTCTGAAATTGTTGCTGAAGGCATTTGATCACACAAGCAACATGTTCAAAACAAAAAAAATTGATTTTCTGTTGACGAAAGACGATGTGCATGACATATTTCAACTTCCTCGACAAGGTCGGAAAGTGGACGTCGCTCACATGGGAAACACCACTGCTGTGACAGACACAAAGCTGAAAAATGCATGGAGGGCAAAGTTTGGATTGGAGAGTACTTCCGCTCAAATTATGGTCAAAGATGTTCATGAAAGACTGATGAAATGTAATGATGCTGGAGATGAATTTAAAAGAATGTTTGTAATTTACAGCATGTCTATTTTCCTAGCACCGTCTTCCAATAAATCTCTGGACTTGAAACTGGTAAAGGCTGTTGAGTATGTGACAAGGATAAGCCAATTTGATTGGTGTGAATACGTATTTGAGGAAATGGTTAGAAGTGTTAGGGTGTTCAAAGAAGGGGGAAAGTCAACTGTCAGTGGATGCGTAATAGTTCTTATGCTAGCATATATGCATAGGTTCGATTTCAAGGGCGATGTTTTGGAACAAACTTTACCACTCATCCAACATTGGGACGATAAAAAATTGTCAAAGAGAGTGGATGATGAGAAAAAAACAGGATCTTTGGGGAATGCTCCAACATCAAAGATTCAGTACCCCATCTATCAGCAACAAGAAGTCCCTAAAAAAACACCATATTCTTCAGCAGCTCCAGAGATATTACTGACTCAGACGTCTGATCATGAAGCTGAAGTGGAAACAAAAGAGGGGTATATGATGGTGAAGTTGGCTAGTGGTGTTGAAACTGATGAACAAATCAGAGCAAGGGCAATGGATATAAGCACTAATGAAATAAATTCCTATCTGATAATTATTTTAGCTATGATATTAAAATATTATTGTGATATTGTTTTTGAACTAGTGTGATATTGTTTTGAGTCTGCTGTGATATTATTATGATATTGATATTGAATAAAAGCATTTGCTATCTGATAATTATTTTAGATATGATATTGTTTGATATATTGTATGATATTGTGATATTGTTAATTGATAATTGTGATATAGTTTAGAAAAGCAAATGATATTGAATAACAGATTGTTGTGATATTGATTTAAAAATTGTTATGATATTGTTTTGCACTATTGTGATATTTTTTGTAGTAGGCTGTGATATTGTTATGAAAGTTGATATTAAATAACCTTATTATTGTGTCATATCTTCTTATTATCAAAGAGTCTATTTTAGTGTTTAATATATTTATTTTGTAATTTGGCAGCGTGCTCATGAAATTTATCTACGTATGAAGAGGGACAATGAATTGTTCATAGGTAGGTATGTACGTAACATGAGAAAACTGATCACTATGAAAGCAAAAAGTTCAATGGGTGAAGCAACTAAATCTACACAATCTGGTGCGAAGGTAGATGGTGCGGAAGATGTTGATCCTAAAGAACATGCTGCTGCTGAAGAAGAGGTTGAGAATCCTGAAAACAGTACAACGGAGACTCAAACGCTGCCTTTCATGAAAGATCTTGGATATCATAACTTGATGGACATGTTGATAGCGAGGTCATATGAAATGAAGAAAGCAAAAGAAGGGATGCCATCATTTGATGTTTGGACTGAAATGTTGAAAGTGCAGTACAAGGAATTGAACAAAAAATACGGTGGATGTACGGATAAAGATCTTGAGCAGTGATGATGACTTGGCATGTGATGACAAACAACAGGATGATGATATTAATGATGTTACTAACTTGGACAGTGGTGATGATGAAGACCAAGATGATGGACTGGATAATGACATGAATTCAAAATTGAATGATGTTATATCCAGTATTGGTGTAGGAGTAGGAAGTCCCGTTGCAGCGGAATTCAATGAAGAGTTGAATCGTGATACACTTAATCAAGAAGGCGTTGAAAAAGAGTGTGGAAAAATAAATGAGGAGACAGATGTGTTGACACAGCTTGATGAAGGTGTAATCAATGTTGGTTTAGGAGGGACCAAGACTGTTGAGGAGGTTAACACAGATAAACCAAATGAGGGCATTGAAAAAGAGGTTCAGGAAATGAATGAGGAGGTCTGTAAAAAGGGATGGGAATACAGCAAATGTTGAGAACGTAACAAATGTTGAGGAGGGAATTGGAAAAGATGTTGAGGAAAATGTTAACAATGTACCAACTGTTGAGGACCTGAATACTAAGAACCCATGCACAGAAGACAGTGGAAAAGAGGCCGGGGAGAAGAATGATGATAAAAGTGTGGGGTCTCATATGAAGGAGGTTGTTCCAAATGTTCAGTTGGAAACAGAGAGAACGTGGAGCATCAATGACTATTTGTTGCACGCAGACAGCATGAACAAAATACCTGAATCGGCATATATGGTACCTCATAATTTGGGGTGTACTATGGACTGTGGTTTGCCAGACAGGGATGCTGCACTTGTCTCAGATTTAATGGTCAGACAGGACCATTTATTTGAGACTGTCCTGAAGCGTCGGAAGGAAGTCATGGATTATTGCTTCCTTACAGATCATGCGATTAAGAAGACGTAAGTTTATTTTTTGAATGTAAGACATTAATTAATCTACTACATAAAAATAATTAAAAAACTAATATGCTAATTTTTTTGGAAAATGGTACACTACTACAGATATAGGCTATAACAACGGGTAAAAACCGTTGTAAAAACAAAAGGCGGACGTTGTTAAAGCGGCCGTTGTAGAAGGTATTTACAACGGTTTGGTTATTTAATGAAACCGTTGTCTAAAGTATTCACCACGGTTAAAAGCCGTTGTTGTTGGGTGTTCTCCGTTGTGGAAAGTGTTTCAAAATTTTGGAGGGAATTATATAACAACGGTTGTCGTATTTATAACCGTTGTTGTAACTTTCCCTCCAAAATTGTGAAGTCTTTTGACAACGGATTTATGGTACATACCCGTTGTTGAAATTGTTAGTAACAACGGTTCTTTGTTTAATACCCGTTGTTGTAAGTTTACCTCCAAAATTGTGAAGACTTTTAACAACGGTTCTTCGATTAAAACCTGTTGTTGAATATTATGCGCGGGTATTTGTGAATGTCATTCACAACGGTGTTATTTTTATTAACCGTTGTGAAAGGTATTCACAACGGTTTTTTTTAGTAACCGTTTTTATTACGAACTCCTAATGTTTTGAAAAATTAAATTTGTTTCATGCCATTCAAAAACCTGCATATGTCGTGACACCATATACCAAAGACCAAAGATAAATCACACTGGGTTCATCGAACTCAATAGATTCAATTCAACCACAACAAGAAATTTGCATCATATATATATATATACTTACAAGGAGTTGAATTTACATGAACTAATCATTCCCTAACTTCAACAAAAAATTTACTAATAAGTTGATCTAAACTATGAGTATCATGCATTTCTAATATATTCTAAGACGTAGTTGCCCCACATATCTCTTACCTCGTCTATATCTACACTTGAGTACTTGCTCAATCATTTGACGGGTTGATTGCATATTGCGGAAAAAACAAAGAGAAGACATTATGGTATATATAGCAACAAGCAAGACAACATTAGCAACATCATGGTATATATAGCAACAAGCAAGACAACATTAGCTCTAATTTAAAAAAAGTAATAAACACATGTTTAAATTATTACTAACCTTTTCTGGAATAACGAGATATCTTCGCCTAATAATCTCCAACATGAACCGACAAGCGTAGTATCCACATTGTATGCTATCCGGCTGGCGAGGGACCTATTATTACATAAAAACAAAGAGACGAGAGAAGGCTCACATCAGAATCTTGAACTTTAGGTATTGTATTAGTATTAAACACAGATTTTGCACTTAATGTTATTGTATTTGAGCACGTACCACTGTTATCGTAATAAAATCGGGGCCAACATCGAGAATCTTTCGTGGGTTGATCCCCTCGTTTGCTCTTTTCTTCTTAAAGGCCCTTTTTTTAAAAATAAAAAAGGAGGCGAAAACTAATTTTTAAGGGCAAAAATATGAAAGAGCTTTTTTCTATAAATAAAAAATGAAAATGTTATTATAAATAAATTGGTATTATAAACTTACATATTAATCAAGTGCTTAAAAGTCTCGCTTGGTTGATGATGTAAAGAGTCCAACCGAAAAACTTTATTCCTTGTCGGCATCTTTGTTTGCTAGCACCCAATGAGTCCTACATCAAGAGACATCATCATTATTAACAAGTACATATATTAGTTATGAAAATGAAATTGTAGGGGGAAACGTAATATTAATTTGTTTATTACCCTTTTTCATTATAAGCGCCAAAAATCGCTTCTTGGTTGTCGCCAATTCTTTGAGCAATATAATCTACCCGTTGTTCGAACGAGAAATCCGGAATAAATAAAGATAAAACATAGGGGCACAGGAATCTGTATTGATCAGATGGAATATTCTTCTCGGGGATCACTCTCAATTTCAATATCCTACATTATTACGGTATTAATTAATCTTATTTAAAACACTATCTAGTAGTCGGAATATTAGACTATGAAATTATTTATTAAGAAACTTACTTCATCCAAATAAATATGTGTGCTATATCAATCGGTCTAGGCCGGCCCATACGGCTAGCGGATCCCATGATATAAGCGCTTGGCGCTCAGCCCCTAGAATATCCTCCTCGAGCGGAATAACTATTAATTGCTCGGTGGCTATGCGATAGCCAGACCTCCTCATGCGATCTCATCATCGTCACCGTTCTTACTTTTTGCATGTAATCCTTCCCTTTATATTGTGTGGAGTTTAAACTCCTAACTTTCAGGTCCGGGAAAGAATGAGTCTTTGATTTTGTGCTACTACCACCAGCCTACACATGTAGTAGATAATTAAAATAATAAAAAATCCAAAGGTAACATATCCTAGTTGGAGTAATAAAAATAAAAGCGTACTTAATTAAATACCTCGTCAACTGCTCTTTCAATGATGAGGAAGTAGTAGCGAGTAAGACGGTGGGGACTTAGGCTTATCAGTCTTTTTTGTCCCCTACACAAAATTACCATGCTTTTTATAAATACAGACAAAATATAAATAAAGGGAGCGAGGTTAATTTTTAAAAAAATGGAGAAGTTAATTAAATACCTCATCAAGTTGTTGTCTCGACGAGGTCGTTGGCATGTCTGTGGACTTAGGCTTATCCGCCAAAGCCGTCTTTTTTGTTCCCTACAAAAAAAAAACATATAAATTTAACATATAAAAACATTCAACAATTAAAAATGTAACATATATATAAAGGTATTTCTTCTAACCCCAACTGCTTTCAGCTTCTTTGAGGCGGCGGAGATATCTTCGCCAAGTAGATGTGAGTTTCAGGCCATTGGATGAAACTTCCAAGCGCATCTCCCAGAATGGTAATGTCGTCACGAACTGGGACAGGCAGTTGAAAGTTTTCATGGCCTGGAAAGACTGTAGTTATCTCTACTATTCTATGATTCGGCAAAAGTTTTTCGCCATGAACTACAGTTTCCGCTGCTGCAGATTTGGTTTCTACGAGACCCCGGCCAACACGCACATGTGGCTTTTCGGTTTTAGGGTCGACAAGAATAATCGGCCTCTTGTTTACGGGTTGAAGAATATACACATACATTATTATATCTTTGCAAAAACGCTTCAAAGATTCAAAGATTTTGCAAAACGCTTTCTGTCTCGGGCGATTTTTTGCACAAACTTCAGCATTCATATAAATTTAACTAATTAAACACTTCATGCATACCTTCTCAAAACAGGGAACCGACTTGAAGGGGATGTATCTTTGTTTTCCATCAGCCGTCTTCTCAAGTTGCATCTCCTTTTCGGACCCATTATTTACCTAATAAAATTAACCAATTCAATGGCACCATGTCGAAGTTATAGCATTAGAGTGGCGGTGAACACACCCCCTGATCTTACCCAAAAAAAACAAAAGAAAAATAAGGAAGTATTAGGTACACGATCGGCTTTAGTTGTTACAACTTGAAGCATTATTAGGTAGGGTACCGATCTTTCTCGAATCTCGTTGACCGATACTTCCTTCTCATGTATTGCCAAGGTAGTAGCGGCCTCTTGACCAATTTGTTGTACCTTATTATTACCCCTTTTAGAAATGACATCCTCCATCATCTTCACTTCTTCTTCGGAAAGCTTACCTCCGACATTCGGCTTTAGTAGTACGGATGCCATTAATCAAGTCGCTTGCCAAGAATGTAATGTGTCAGTAATTTTTATCCCAACAATAACATGTGAATTGAACTTAAATGAAAATAATAGAATAAATGTTACCATGTCAGCCTTCTCAGACTTAGTCTTCCTTTTCTTCTTTATCTGGGCAGTTTTCCCATAATATTTCGTTACTCCAACCTGTAACGGGACGCCCCTCAAACGACATGGATGTTCGGGTCGGCCGATCGCTCTAGCAAGAACGTCATTACGACCACTGGGAGTGAATTTCCCTTCTTCTACCTCTTTCAATACGTTGTCCTATAATATATTAAATAAACTTCAAATTATATTTGTGACTAAAATAATAAAGTTTGTAATGAACTCGTCTTAATAAAATAATGCTTACTATGTTGGCCAACACTTCCTCATCATATTTGTCACGCGACAGGGATCCTTTAGGCGTGTGCCCTTCTTTATAAGTTACATGCCGATCCACCTCTTTCACTCCCTTTGCCACCTACACATTAACATGGTAACATTTATACACGTAAATGTGTATCAATGCAAGTCCAAGTGTGATTAAAAAAATAAAGTCTCACAGGGGAATAATGCATGCTACTTACGAGGTCCTCTTCTATCTTTCTGTAACCGCCTCGAGAACCATAGAATTTCCCCTTCTTGCATGAAATGTTAGCACGATTTCTTCTGCTAACGGCCTTCAAATAATTATATAAAAGCGCAAGTAGATGAGATAATAAAAAGATTATATAAAGGACTCATTAATTAAAAAAATGATAGGTAAATCGTTAAAAGGCGAGGATATTTAACCTGAAACTTCTCAGTAGTTCTCATCTTTTTGAAAAGATCCCATTGTTCCTGCTTGATGGTGGGACACTTGTTTTCCGGTGGGCTCTTACGCATCTCCCCCGTTGCCTTGTCCACATACAACCAATCCCTAGCAACGCCACACCTCCACTGCCTGTGGACATCCGCTGCCTTATGCATTAAATACTCATCATGGCTTTTATCGGGTATAATAAAGCCTTCCTTTACACGAGCCAAGTATAACTCCGCCAATTTTGGATTCAAAGTTCTAAAATCATCTAAATGGATAGGCACAAACTGTCTTGTTCAAGTACCAATCCAACTGGAGAAAAGACCCGCATTTGGACCAAGAGGGGAAACCCATCTCACTCCATGTTATTTGGAACTACTGCTTAGCGGCTATAGCTGCAAGGACTTTCTGGCACTTCGTAGCACCCCTCTCACCAGGCTTATTATCACCAGGCTCATTATTCTTTTGACTTCTTTTACGTTTTTCACCCATGATAATCCTAAAACCCAAATATGAATGATATAGCTGGAAATGAACAACTTAACAACGTACATGCAGAGTATTATCTAAAACCCTAAACCCTAATAGGAATGAAAATTTAAAACAACAGATTGAGCTTCTAAAATCCTAAACCCTAATAAGAGGAGTGAATTAGATGATGCGGGATGATAAAGATAACAAAGAAGACGAAAAACAAACAGATGCATGAAAAAGAAACAAGATGATCGTCTTAAAACCCTAATGACGAAACACAAAATTAAAGTGAACATACCTGTTGATGATGATGATAAAGAGAACGAGCGGGATGATAAGGGAAGGCAACGGAATCTGGGCGTCGAAAACTGGGCGACGGCCGGCGACGAGAATGTAAAAAGCGAGGAAGAGAGAAGAATTAACACAAGATACCAACGGTTGAACTAATAATGTTGTGTGTGTTTGTGTATGGCATGCTGTATGGGTTTCTATATTAGTTTTTTATTAAGACAAACTATTGACAACGGGTGCTCAAAGAAGAACCGTTGTTATATGTTAATAACAACGGGTCAATAAAAGTCAACCGTTGTCAAAAGTTTATTACAACGGTTAAAATATACCCGTTGTAATATATTTTCACCAAATTTGCGCCAAAATGAAATATGTCAAAAAAATCATTGACAACGGTTAGAGGTACTACACCCGTTGTTGAAAGTATTAACAACGGGTAATTTAAATATAACCGTTGTTATTGTTGAACCTCTTTTTTTTTTTAAAATTATCAGTAATTCCATTACAGGTCCAAACTGTAACAATACATTATTCACAATTTCAACACCAAAGATCCACATCTAATAATAAGATCAAGAAAATAAGACAACACCAAAGATGCATGCATACTCTTGTCCTGATGAACTATCTCAGGATCGGGGACGTTTCTTGGATGTCATAGTTTCTTCGTTAACCCAAATACCTTCACCATGGTCATCACGCATATAGATACTTTCAGTGTCCTCATGATCAGTGTCAACATCGTCGAAATAAGATACAGTGGTAGACTGATCCATTCCCTCAAAAACGACATCCTGATCATCATCACCATTATCGGATGGACTACTCCTTCTACTCCTTATAGACAAGACAATGTAGACCACTTCTTATCCATAGGATCAGTGACATAGAACACTTGTTTAGCTTGGGATGCCATTATGAAAGGATCATCCTTATTATTGCCAACCTTACCCAGATTGACCAACGTAAATCCCATCTTATCCTTTCGGACACAATGGATGTTGCTATCAACCCGATTACATCGAAACAAAGGCATTGTGAAATCAATGTAATCTAGTACCAATATTTCTTGAATAACACCATAATAAAGGCATTTTCCCCAAATAGGCTTTTTATCTTTTGAAGTAGCAAAGTGCATTGCCTCAAATTCCGAACTCACACCACTATTTTGCATTGTGCTCAACTCATCTTGCTCGCCGGTGTAAAAAGTATATCCATTAATGGCAAAACTGTTGTAAAAGGTGACCCTGGCATTTGGACCTAAACCAAGACGTAGTAACCTAGGAGAGATGTCATCACCAGTTTGATCAAGTAATCGTAAGACAATATTCCTAAACCACTCTGGAAACGTCTTCGTATGCTCATTCGCAATCCACTTCTCGGTCTTGTTTTGGTGATCGTATTTGAGCTCATCTTTGTGTTGTTGAATATAAGGTTGCACCTCATCTTCGTTGTTTAGCACATACATGTGTGCTAAATGCAACATTTCACGTGTCACAATTTTTTCAACCCGGCCCCTAATACCTTTTCCGGTCATCCAATCACTATGACGATTCTTAGGAACGCCAATCAACTCCTCGGGGGAGAGATGAGCGTAACAATATGAAAGAGCTTCGTCTAAAATAGCGCGTTCAACAATACAACCTTCCTGACGATACCGATTAGATGTATAGTCCTTGTAGACTTTCATCAATCTTTCGAAAGGATACTGGTATCTCAAGTACACGGGCCCAAGGTACAAAATCTCCCTAACCAAGTGAATGGTCGGATGAATCATGATAGTGAAGAAAGAGGGTGGAAAATACATTTCCAATCGACAAAGAGAGGTTACAACGAGGTCCCGCAATGAATCCGCGTCATCGGGATCGATGACTTTCTCGCATATGGACTGGAAGAAGAGACAGAATCTAGTTATAGCATATCTTACCTTTTCAGGTAAAATGGAACGAATAGCCACAGGTAGTAATTGTTGCATCAAAGTGTGACAATCATGTGACTTTAACCCGGTGAGTTTTAGGTCTTGCATCGACACTAGGCTTTTGATGTTCGACGAATAACCATGTGGCACTTTAATTCCATTCAAGCATGCACGAACTCTTTTCTCTCATTCCGTGAAAGGGTAAAAGTCTGTGCGGTAAAAATGTACGATTACCTCTCTTCTGTGGTGCCAACTCTAGCCTAATACCCATCATTTTCATATCTTCCCTAGCTGCGGCGTTATCCTTTGTTTTACTAGGAACATTCAGAAGGGTATTGATGATATTATCACAGACATTTTTCTCAATGTGCATGAAATCGAGGCAATGCCTGACCTCCAGGTCAGGCCAATATGGAAGTTTATCAAAAAATATGGATCATTTCTTATACCCACGAGTAGACAATTTAGAGCCGCTCTTCTTCCCATAATCTATCTCAATATGCTTTAATTTCTGATAAACTTCATGCCCACTCAAAATTCTAGGAGGTTGACGAAGTTCTTGTCTTCCATTGAATGCTTTCTGCATCTTGCGATAACAATGGTCATGAGACAAGAACCTCCTATTTCCCATATACACATACTTATGAGAAGACTTCAAGTATTCAGACTCGATATCCTCCCCACACAATGGACAAGCCTCTTTCCCATGAACTGTGTGCCCAGAAAGGTCGCCATAAGCCGGATAGTCAGTTATTGTACACAATAACATCGCTCTCAAATTAAAAGTTTCGTTCTTATATGCATCAAATACTTCTATCCCACTATCCCACAACAATCGCAAATCATCTAGAAGAGGTTCCAAATATACATTTATATCATTTCCAGGTTGTTTAGGGCCGGAAATTAACAACGACAACATCAAATACTTTCTTTTCATGCACACATATGGAGGTAAGTTATAAATAGCCAACACTACTGGCCAAGTACTATGTTGGCTACTCATGTTTCCGTGTGGGTTCATTCCATCAGTGGACAGCGCAAGACGTAAGTTTCTAGGTTCATTGCCGAACTCGGGATACTTAGCGTCGAACGATTTCCATTGCTTACCATCTGACGGGTGTCTTAGCTTTCCATCATTTATTCTTCCTGTTTCATGCCAAGTTAACATTTTTGCATCATCGGGATTCGCATAAATCCTTATGACTCTTGGTATCAATGGAAAATACCACAACACCTTAGCCGGGATCCCTTCCTTATCCTTATAACGCCACTCCAAACATTTAGGGCAATTGGTTAAGTTTTGATATAATTTCCGATACAATATGAAATCATTTGGACATGCATGTATTTTCTCATATTTCATACCCACTCCTCTTATTAGTTTTTTCGCCTCATATGTCTTAACAGGTAGAACATTACCATCAGGAAGCAACTCCTTTATCAAGGCTAAAAAACTAGTGAAACACGTGTCACTCACCCCATTTGCCCCCTTGATATTATACAACTTCACCACAGTAGACATTTTTGTGAACTTACAACCAGGATACGAGAGGTGCTTAGGACTCACACAACTTCTCATACATGTTGTTAAGGTCATCCCAATTACTAGTGTCATCACCTACATCTTCAAAAGCAATGGACTCATCATCATTCTCTTCATTATATATAGACCCAACATTCAACTTCTCTACTTCCAACTCTTCCAACTCAAAAACTCGGCAAACTCGGGATCATCGCTTAGCCTTTCGTGTACCTCAACATCATCTTCTTTAGAGTTATTCTCTTCCTCTAATGATTCCCCATGAAAAATCCAAAGTGTATAGGATCGACTAAATCTCCACTTTTCTAGGTGTATTTTAACGTCCGAAAAAGCCATATAGCTAATATTACCACATCTTTCACAAGGACATGCAATACTAGAAGAACCTTTCAAATTGTTCGAAACGAATTCATAAAATTCAGCTAAACCATCCTTGTAGGTGCGGTCACTCATATTTGCATCAATCATCCAAGTTCGAGTCATTATTCTACATTCGTAATAATAGGCAACTAATTCAGAAAATACAATAATAGGCAAACAAATAAACGAAATTCAGGAAATCAATTAAGCTAAATTATCAACAAATTAGATAATAACCCAAAAAATCCTATATCTAGTTATAAGCGTTGCTAAGAAACATATATATACCTGATTGATAAACACGATGAGGGAGAGAAGACGTGACAATAGTGACGGAGATGAAGACAGAGAGACGATCAGGGAGGAATGGAGGATGATATAGTAGCAGTATTAGCTTGTGTTTGTGTTTGTAGCGTATAGCAGAATAAAGCAATATGTTGTTCTTAAGATTTTCATAATATTAATAACAACGGTTATTGAGTCTACAACCGTTGTTAAAACGTATTAAAAACGGGTTCTAATATAACCGTTGTGATTACTTTTCACTAATTTGGCGCCAAACCATTAACAACGGTTAAAATTTAACCGTTGTTATTAGTTTTTTCATTAACAACGGTTGTTTAAGTATGACCCATTGTTAAAACCAATAACAACGGTTAACAACACATAACCGTTGTAATTAAGTTTGGTAAAATTCGCGGAATAAATTCTACAACGTGTTTTGATGATTTTCGTGAATAAGCGTTGTTAAAGGGCCGTTGTGGTTGCCTGTATTTGTAGTAGTGGTACAGAGAGATTGTCTGTGACTTTGGTATTTACCATTCCATACCAATGAGCAATATTGAGTCTTTGTTGCCTGACACTAAAATAGAAGCAGTGGTTATTGAGGCTTAGGCAATATTGCTTAATCAGTTTGAAATGGCGCCAAAAGACAACAACAAACCGACAAGGATTTTCTATGGCCTTGCCCACTCGGTATGGAAAACATAAACTTAATGTGTTCCTTGTGTTTTAAATTACGTGTAAAAATGTGTCAACACGACTAATCAATTCTGTTATAAACAAACAGGGTGGTATGGAGAAAAGCTTACTTGTAGATGAAGAAGATGTTGATGAACTGACAAGAGTGAAGGAAGACGTATGGAGGACATGGGATATGTGGTCAAATCAATATAAACAGCCACTGAATTTGAATTCAGATATGGTAAGAATTTAAAAGTACTTTTAGTTTTGATCTTTATTAAGTTAATTATCCTCTTTGTTAAGTTAATTATCTGATATTGTCAGAAGTAAGTATTGATATTGTTTCTTAAATCAGGTAGCTATTTTAGTTGTGATATTGTATTATATATTCTGTGATATTGTCACTCATTACTTGTGATATTGTATGCTATGGTCTGTGAATGACAGTGTTATTTTCTATAAAATATTTCTATAGGTGTTCATACCTTTGCTATATCAACACCACTACATTTGCGTCTGTATTGACACCAAGAGGGAAAAAATGTTCTACTTAGACAACCGAGAATATGATCATTTTGAGGACGAGGAGCATGTACACCTTGCTCATTTAACTGTAATTACTATATTTAAAAATAAGAATTAAGGATATAATGCTTTTGTTAGCTAAAGATTGAAATTTGATAGTTATTTATTATAAACATAAACATGGAGCTGTTTACGGGCACTACCTCAACAGTAAAGGTTATGAAAGTGGGGCGAAAGTACAGGACTATGTGCTGACAAATGTCGCCTTTGATTGGCAAACAAAAGAGTTGAACCTGGATTGTGGATTATTCATGATGTTCCACATGATGTTTTTTGTGGGTGAAGATTTTAAATGTGAACCGAATGATGAAAACAAGAGGCGGTTACGGGGGGAGATTGCAGCAACGCTTGTGTTGAGCGATTTAAATAAATGTAGGAGTCAGGTCCCGAGGAAGGTTACAAACCTTAATGCAATCAAAGGGACATTGTTTCCTAAATTACTAGCAAAGAGGAAAGCAGCAAGCAAAAAAAAGAGAGGGAAAGGTGGGAACAAGAATATTCAAACTCCTGTATCCAAAAAAGTAGGTTATTTTTCTTCAACACTGACTTATTTTCATTATATATAATCATTATATATTCAAATAACAAAAATAAATATTTTTGTAGTTGTGGTAGAAGATGGTTACTCGACAAGATGGTGGGAAGCGATGGAGGGGAAATCGGATGGCCTTGGGAGCACATACAAGCGTGGTGTGGCGATTCTAACGTGGAGGTCGTCTCAAGGTTTATGAAGGCTAACAAATCACTTTGTGCAAAGATGTTGACCATGTGGAAACAAGTGCTTGACTCTCGCCTATTGGACGACCACATTTCCCATTAGAGTATGTTTAAATGATCTTGTTTCTTAAAGAGTGTGAAATTGTTTTCAGAGTAGTGTGATATTGTTTGCACTATTTAAATTTGATGGTACTTTTATTTTATCATAACTGCTATTTTTTGTGATACTGTTTCTTAAGGGATGTGATATTGTTTTTAGAGAAGTGTGATATTGTCTGCACTATTTTAATTTGGTTTGTGTTAATGTTTGGAGCAGTGAGGTGGTTGCCAAATTCAGTAATGATCAATATCTTGTCAGAAATGATATATTGTCGTTGCTTCCAAATGAGCACGTCAGTAGCAATGTGATTGAATGTTGGTCCCTCATTCTGAACCATATTGAGCACACAGAAAAATGTGAAACAAGTTTGATGTTTTTTGGGATTCGACACATGGTAAGCTGTCCATTTAGTTTGATTAAATATAATCACTCTTTAAAACAAAAATAGGACTTGTAACATATATATTCAAAACAGGAAATAAAAACCGAAGGAGCTGGAGACAGGGAATTGATTAAAGAAAAGATGTTCGAAGAATGGGACGAATTCATTAGAAGAAACACAGTTCCCTGTAACCTGCAAGCAGATCTGGTTTTTATTACAATGGTATGGAAAGAACATTATTTCTATATTTGTATAAATTTCAAAACCGAGACAGTGGAAGTGCTGGACAACACAGAGTACGCGGACTGGGAGCAAACACAAATACACAAAGTTGCAGATTTGGTGGTATGATTAATTGATAGTTCTTTAAAGTATTGGTGTATATTAACATTGAAATAATGGATTTCTGTGTTTGTGAAATTATCACTAATGGTGAACCGTAATATTGTAGGCGGAGCACATGAGTGACTACTTAGCAAAGAAGAACGTGGAAAGAGCAGATGATATAATAACGTTTGATGTTGTCAACATCAACTTCCCTTGGCAAAAGACAGAGATGAACAATACTGAGTCTGGAAACTTCTTAATGATGCACATGATTCAATATGAGGGTGTAATGTTTGAAGCCAACCTGAACCAAAAAGTGTATAGGCGATACTACTGGCTAGAAATGACAGCAGCATTGCTTTTAGCTGACATAAATGAGAACAGAACACCTTTGATCGAAAAAGTAAAAGAATTTTCAGATGGGAAGGATGAAATATGGAAGACATTGAAGCAACAGAGGAAGAACAACGAAAAGGCGAAAGGGAAGCAGAAAGAGGAAGTACCAATGGCAGAAGTTCAAACAAAAGAGAATGCTGATGTTGTTGTAGAGGAGACAAATAAAGAAGATGTTCCGGAAACAGCAAAGGAGGATTGTACTAAGAAACCGATTATTAACACAGAATTGCCAATTCTTCGGCAATCTCATAGGAAAAGGTAAAAACCATTTACAATTGTATATACAAAAAGATAGATAGTAATTAGGACAAAGGTGTCCAGAAATAATAACTGACTGTTGGTATGGATATGCTTTCTGAGAGAGCCGATTCGGAAAAGATGGTGAAGATCGTAGGAACGAGCCCGCAATAACATACAAACGTGGTAGGATTAAGACCGTTGCAAATCCGAAGAACCGCGGTAGAGGTAGAGGAAGGAATTAGGACTACTATATTTGTTAGAACGAAGTTGTAATTAAACTAAAGGGTATGTAATGGTAGTACAAAAAGGAATTTAATGGTAACTTTTTATAATGGTAAAGTAGTGATGGCTATTTTGGATCTCATCTAACTCTTGCTAAAGTGTGATATTATTTCACGTTTGGTGTGATAATGTGTAATAGTTGCTATGATATTGCTTCTCAATATCACACAGGGCTTAAAAAATACCACACTGTTTACTTTAAAATATCATTATGGATATGGATTGTTAAATATCACGTTGATATTGTTTTTAGAATGTTGTGATATTGTTGTGTACACAGGTTGATATTGCTTCTCAGTATCACACAGTTTGGTAAACAATATCACACAGATGAATAAACAATATCACACTATGAATATGAAAGTTTAAGTCTTACGTTGATATTGTTTTCACAATGTTATGATATTGTTGTGTACACAAGTTGATATTGTGTTAGAAAACTGCAGAAGCATATTATGAACTGCCATATTTTGACAACACACAAAACACAAGATGTGAAAATCTTAAAGCAAAAGGCATATATAGTAGTTCGATGTAGTGATAATCTTTTTTTAGAGTAAGATGTGAAATATATAAATGTAAGGTGTGATATTGTTTCTCAGTATCACAAAATACAAAAACAAGACAACGGAGACAAATAAAATAATCAAATATTCTCCGAGTACGAGTATTTTCTATATAAAATAAAGTATAATCTATACTTTAATGAATGTTGTGGTCTATATTAATATAATAGTCATAAAGAATGTCGTCTATTTGCTGCTGCTATAATTAATGAGCGCCATCAACAAAAACTCCTTCGACCGATCAACCATCATCAGCATCATCCTCATCTGAACTACCCTGAAAATACAAAAAGGTGAAATAGTGATATTATTTTATATAAGGAGTGATATTATTTCAAATGAAGTGTGATATTGTTTCTATCTCGGAACAATTACAAACAATATCACATTCTCATTATCCTCAAACGGTGATGATACAGTGTACTACAAAAGTGTGATATTATTTCTAATAAGGTGTGGTATTGTTTCTAAAATTACCAGGAAAATATAAAAGAAAGTTGAGACAGATGTGTTGACACATTCTGTTATCCTCAAATAATATCACATTCTGTTATCGTCAAATAGTGATACTGTTTAGTATAACATGTGATATTATTTTAAATAACATGTGGTGTTGTTTCTGACTCGTGACCATACAGCATATATAAAAAGTTTCATACATAGACTTTTCATGGTGAACATACCTTATTGTCGGCATCAGGTACAAAAGCACTAGGACAGTTACGTTTATCATGGTGAGCCATTTGTTTGCAATTACGACAAAGCCTTTTAGGCTTCTCCGCTTTAGCTATGCATTGTTGCTTTTTGGAGATCATTCTCTTCCCACTACCCTTGTTCGTTGCCTGACGAGGTGGTAGAATCCTCACCTCAGTTGAGGAACTGCACCCAAGAAGCATCTCCAACTCCTTCTCTTTGGTCATTGACTCTGATTGTGGATTGAGTTTCACTCTGAATTGTTTAATTGTGTCAACAAGATCAGTGATGTCCTTCGTAGACACATTCTTGAGCACACTGATGGTCGCGTAGAACTCTGACCATAACTTGCACATTTCCATCTTTCGTAAATCAGTGGCGTCAAAATCCTCAATTAACTCACCATGTGGACCATAAAGAGGGATCTTATGTGCATTCTTGGTCCACCGCATAAGAATGTATTTATCGGGCAAAGTGTGTACTTGTTTTCCGAGTAAACCCGGATAATGTGTCTAGAAATAATACCCTTCCCGTTGAACAACTTGCAAGAACATTCAGCGTCATTCGTTAGAGAATTGTAGACGACTTGGTAGGTCTTCTGCGTTCTGGCATCAGCAATACCAATTAATTCTACACCGTTTGCAGGTGGTGTGAAGCCACCAACACTAAGGGAACAAATAGAAGCAGAAGCTTCTACTTGAAAATCTGCTGAAAGCAAGATTTGTATAAACCTTGGAAGCATGAGCTTCCAACTTAAGAGAAGTCGCTAATTGTGGAAGAGTACAATCATCGTCTCTATCAAGTTATTTTTGAGTATGGCGTTGTACATCAATGGCGCTTTGAAACCGCATCAAGAATTCAACAAGTGTACCATGTGCATTTTCAAAACGCTTGAAAAAATTATTCGACTCTCGAACGTTGAGTTGTTCATAATAGACAACCCATAGGAACATCACGAAAATAAGCTGGGATCCATTTTCTCCTTTTTCTAAACATGGCTGACAACCAGGAATTACCTTCAAGGTTATGCTCATTGACCAACTGACACCACTTTTCTTCAAATTCAAGAGGTTCTAACTCAAAGATCCCAAACAATAGCATTCAAACGGTGACAAAATCGGTCTCTTTCGATATTACAGCCCAACCTTATCGGTAAGCTTTTGCATGATATGCCACATGCAATATCTGCGCTTAGCATGTTTGAAGACAGCACGCAAACCCAGCTTTTTTCCAGCACACTGATCAGTTATTATACAGTGTGGCTCTCGTTGTCCCATAGCATCAAGGAACTTTTGAAAGACCCACGTGAACGAATCTTCATCCTCATGAAATAGCAAGGCATAAGCAAAAGTAATCGACCTTTTGTGGTGGTCTACGCCAAAAAAGGAGTGAAAAGCATACAATACTTATTAAATGTACCGTAAGTTGGATCGTAAGTGATGTAATCACCAACAAAGCATAGTTTCTACGAGACTCTGCATCACACCAAAATGCACGAACCAAGCATTTACCAGAATCCACCTCATAAGCAAAGTAAAAACCTTCAGTGGTATCACGTTTATCCTCAAAATAGTTAACAAACAGTTGAGCATCCCGGTCTCCTATGAAACATTTGATATCCCTTCCAAAATTCTTAAAATCAACCAGTTGAGCTCCAACATTCTCATAGCCATCTACATATTCCTTGACATTTCTAAATGCCCTTGTTGGCCCTTGATTAACCCTTGAATGATCAATAATTGTCTGTTTATGGTAAAGATGGAGGTGCCTGTGTTTTTTTTGAAACTGTTGATTTCTAAGTGAACAAAGACGGTGATTACGGCACTCACGAAACTGAAAAACAACATAACCATCCTCATTATAGTGAAACTCAATCATAGCAGTACAACCAATCCTAGTTAATTTAGTGTTCCTGATATCAAAAGGCCTGGGAGTTGCCTGCTCCTTTCCACTATCTAAAACAGTAGCCTTCCTCTTACGATCTCTAAAACCTTCACGGTTGCAAACAACAAATTTATACTTCACATCACCAGAAACAGACCTTTTTTGAGAAGACTTCCTAGGTTCAAAACCACATGCTTCTGCATACACATCATAAAAACTAATAGCTCCTCCAACGTCCCAAACAACTGGCCAATATAAGGTTTAAACTCAGGTGCAACATTCCTTGTCCACAATTCACTACCACCAGGTGTGGAGTCCAAAAGTAGTTGATGCACACGAGAAGGAACAAAATGTTGTTCAACATGTGGAGTAGAACTAGATGCATCAGGTGGTTCAATGAGAACAGTAGAAGCAATTGAAGATTCAACAATATCATTACTATCTTTAGAGGTAATAGCAGAGACATGAAGATCATTACAGGAAGAAGAAGTTACATTACTTGTAGGATCTGGCAAGAAAAGTAAAATGTAAAATAACAAGAAAAAGTCTTAAAGATATGGACGAAATCAAAATCACACAAGTGGCTGAACAATATCACATATCCATGAAAACAATATCACGTTGTTTGGGAAAAATATCACACATGAAGATGGAAAACGATATCACAAGGAATGTTGCAGGAACAATAACACACAAGTGGCTGAAAAATATCACATGTCCAGGAAAACAATATCACGTACTCTGGAACAATATCACACATGAAGTTGAAAAACAATATCACAAAGGTGAATATACAATGGTACATATCAACATAAACAATATCACCAGGTGTAGAAAACAATATCACATATTGAGCAAAATAAGAACGTCAATGAACAAAAAATATGTACCAAAAGTATAACGAACATGTGATTGAAAGCTGAAAGTACAAAATAAAGAGAGAATACGCAGAGATTCGAGAATACGCTGAAAGTATAAAATTAAGAAGAATAACATACCAGACATCGCAATGATGATTGAATACGCAGAGATTTTGAGCAGGAAAACCTGGAAATCAAACAAAAACGTACAGAATTTTAGGAAGCACAAAAGTAAATTGAAAATAACAAATAAATCAAGATGAAATTCAAAGCATATAAACGAAAATAAGAACAAACAGAGTAAGATAACAACGAAGGCGAAACATAGAGACGAAAAACGGCAATTACGTACCTGAATAAAGGAAATAATTGGAATAATATGATAATTGTGAAGAATGAGCAGCAAAACCTGGAAATAAAACAAAAACGTACCGAATTTTAGGAAACACAAAATTAAATTGAAAATAACAAACAAAAGCAAGATGAAATTCAAATTATTCAAACGAAAGAAGAACAAACAGAGTAATGTTACAACGAATTCGAAATTTAGGGACGAAAAACGCCAATTACGTACCTGAGCAAACGAACTAATTGGAATAATATGATAATTGTGAAGAATGAGGACGAAAAACGGAGATGACGCCTAAATTCTAGGGTTTTCCACTCAACAATGGAGGAAGAAGCTACGAGAGAGAGAGAAAGTGGAAGGGAGAAGAAGAAAAAGGAGGAAATAACGGTTTTGGTCAGTAAAAAGTGGTTTATATAGGCAGGTGTTAAATTACAAATTTGCCTTTGCTTGTTTTCACCCTAAATACCTATCATAGTATTAATCCTCAATCCTCAAATATATAAGTAATACTCACATGATCTCATTCCTATATATATATATATATATATATATATATATATATATATATATATATATATATATATATATTTGAGGATTGAGGATTTGTGAATACAATATCACAAGTTCTTCAATAAAATATCACGAAAAATCAGACCTTTGTTAAAAAAAAAAATTTTTTTTTTGAATTTTTTTTTTTTTTCACAGGTGTTTTTTGTGTGTGATATTTTATCGAATAACCTGTGATATTGTATTGAAGAACTTCTGATATTGTAACACAATCCTCAATCCTCAAAAAGATAGTGTATCCTCACATGATCCCATTCCTATATATATATATATATATATATATATATATATATATATATATATATATACAGAGAGAGAGAGAGATTTTGAGCAATATTAACTCAGGATTATACATGGATATTTGCAATATGAGATACTCTTAAAACTTGAAAATCATATCAAATCGATTCAAAATCTTTCCTTGTAACGAATGAGATATCATTTTTTGAGGATGAAATTATTTTTCATAAAAATAATGTAGTCCTATAGACGCATTATATATGGTGTAAGTGGCTTAAAAGAGTATTTGTGAAATCTTGTTTCACATGTGGCTCGGCAAACTAATGAGATAATATATAGTCGTGAGCCTTGTCTTATTGGTTACCATCATTATTCCTTGAAGTGAATATGAAATTGCACGCATGATAGATTTGATTGGACGAAATATACCAACGACAGTGGTTAAGTATGAGCATGTAGATATTTTCATGAGTTATGTGTTCATTTGAAAACACTGCTTTTTCCCACCAGAAGTGGATATTACTTCACTCTTGGAATAAAAGTGATAATTTGATCAACTTATGATATATTATGAAGTAATTGGCGGAATAATACAATTAATTTGAAAGTTGTTGAATATTGCATCACCCCTGAAGGGAATAATTGATTCGTAAGTTGGATTATAATCAATTTACATGAATGTGTATGTCATCATTATATGTTGATGATTATAATTGTTGATCTTATGATAAAATTATATATCGAAAAAAATACTCAAAGAGTAATATAGTCATGTTCCCTGAAGGAATATTGATGAGTCTTGCCTACATATATGAGACACTTGTTGTGTTCTATGTCACATCATTTATCTGGCCAGATATGAAATTTTTATTTGAGTTTATATGATACGAATATTGCTAACTAGATGATTAGCATGAGATATTATAGCAACTTCAAATGCGGCGTGTGATGAAGTTTTCGAAACACGGCCAATGCTTATGAAAGATTGACACGGATTCTGGGCAAACTGATAAAGTCGACATGAAATGATTAGATGTGACAATTAAGGCCATCCGGGTTCATAATATACCCGTTTTCATAAACCTGGAGTTTATCATAAAGAAAAGATAAGTGCTGAAATTCTCTAGTGTAGAAATTTTATGAAAGGCAAGCCACTACACTGAGTGTAACACCCCCATACTCCAAGTGCCTTACTAGGACCACTTAAGGCATGGAAGTGCTACCATCTCGATTACCCGAGGCAATGATAACCATAAGACAATAAAGAAACGTACTTTAAAAGTAAACATAGTTTAAGTGATTACATGATCAAAACCAAAACTGATAAACTGAAATACAAGGTTCTCAGACGGTCTACTGCTAAAACTATCAAAGCTACAAAACACCGTCTAACACAGCGGAAGACTTCTAACTGCCACGTGATGACTCATCCCAGCTATCCCATACGCGTCATATCATACCGCTCAATAACTCGCTCACCACCCCCGAATGGATCACCACAGTTTTTAAAACATTAAACGGGGTCAGTACTAATCACACAATTTATATAACCAACAGTACAATAAACAACACAGCTCAAAGAGTCACACACAATCACCCACACCAATCAATCTCCGTCACCGATCGTCCACTGACCCGACCACGCCAATGGGGGACAAAGAATGTACCCACCAAATCCCCGCTCATCATACCGAGCGATAACCCTGTCCCCATTAATGTGCACATCCCCTTCCGTGGCGGGTTCCACGAAGGGCGAAACTAGGGCGTGAAGCCACTCCCGCAAGTGACTCCACTCGGTAGAGAACGCATCTCGAGAACCAGAGACAAACAATCGGAATCACAATACAACATCAACAACCGTCAAATCAATCAACAATCACTAACTACAAGACAATCACCACACATTATGTAATTAATACGAGTAGGGAAACCCTACCCGGAATGAAGAACACAATCGGACGGTCTCCTCAACAAATTTTGTATCAAAATTCCTCTTTACTTAATCCTCCTCCTAACATATAATCACATAATTACTAACAATCACGAAACTAACACAAATCCCCAATTCCCAAAATTAGGGTTTAAACAAAGTTAAATAAATACTATAAAATTGGTATGTAGATCTTACCCTTGACGCAAGGATCACAAAGGTATCAAGAAAGGTAAAATCCGACCTTCCAAGCTCCGGGATTTGCCAACAATGCGATTAAAGCGAATGACGTAGTTTGATTTCTCTTTTCACAGTAATTAGGTTTTAAAAAGTGTTTAAAGAATAGTGACGGAAGTAATATATACTTAATCGCATTATTAACAAAACCCGAGAAATCAGGCCCTCAGAAACCGCTACTCGATCGAGTAGCTAAGGTACTCGATCGAGTGCCCCTTACTCGATCGAGTATCCACGTTACTCGATCGAGTACCCAACAGTCGAAACTATTTTAAATCGCAACTCACCCTTACTCGGCGAGTAAGGCCTACTCGATAAAGTACCCCGAGACTCATAAATACGTAGTATTACGCCTTCCCTCCTTAAAAAGAACTTCGTTCCCGAAGTTCAACCCATACATAAAAACAAACATACTAACTTGGTCAAGACGCAACAAAGCTACTAAGAACTCAAAACAAAACCCCAACTTATAAAACATGAAACCATGAACCCTTAACACCAAATCCACCAACTATTCCTACCTCCCCACATCGCTCACGATGTCGTATCAACTACATCATAAACTCTCCTGACACTAACTCCATACACTACCAACTACCATCCTCTAACGCTGCTAGCTCCATAATATATCATCCACTACCAAATCCAAAATCAAGACATTCATAGACATCAAACGGAATGTTACATTCTACCACCCTTAAAAGGAACTTCGTCCTCGAAGTTTACTCACACTCATAACCTCATCATCCAATTGTCAACACTAGTGAAATATTCTCACACTCCTAAACATCACACTACTACAAGCACGGCCATGGCCTTTTAACAACATCAACCACAAAATATACAACTTCATTCTTTATGCTACACCAACACTCTACTGTGAATATACTACCATATGCACAACTATAAAAATCTCTTTTATCGCATCCTACTCCTCTTAAGATAAATGTTACGTCCTCGTAACTCACTAATACTATATCCTTAGTTATATCTTCTCATTATTATCATCACCATCACATGTCATAGATAACCACCTATACTCTAAGCACTCGCCATGCATATATCCAAGGCTCTCTTACTTAAACAATTCTCATACTTCAATTCACTCGTCACACCCCTAACCTGTACCTCAAAATCTTTAGCTTAACCCAAAACTTCAACTTTTCCACATTACCGCAATACGATATACCTCTCTATATAAACTATATAAAACTCCCATCATCAAAAGCATAACTCACGATCCACACTTGTTACGTACACTCACACTAGCTCCTCAAGTTCTTTTCTTTCATTACCACAAAACTCATACATAACTTAACATGACACCAAATCCCAATACCCTGCACTCACTATCTCAACAAAAGATTATGAACCACCTGCCGCTTTCAGATCATTACAACACATGTTCCACGAATCACTTGCCATGACTATGACTACCGATGCCTCATCTTAAAACAAGATCAAAATTACTGTAACAACTTCTCACAACTATGTCCCATCAACAGAATGTCACTATACCATGACAACAACGAAAACATATACAACTCTCTTTCATATCATATTTTACCCTCATTCCAAAACTTAACTGGTAAGAAACATCAATAAACAAAACAATTGTCTATCTGTACAAACTGAAACTCACAGGAAGCCACATCAGACAAAACAACAATTTATGTGTAACTGGTATGTACTTTCGAAACTCGAATCATAAACATCTCGCCTACTCCACCACAACCGGTGACGGCATCGCAACACCGCCACCAACAACACACGGCGGTCTGAAAATACCCGCATCACAACACTAAATACCGTGCCCGGATCACCACCCGAGGCACCACAACCACATCGATAGTCATCACAACTTACACTATCCCATAAGCACTGACTCAACATAACTTCTCGGACAAGAAAAACTTACTCAAATCCACTTTACTAAATCACAAAGCAACATATTATATGAATTAAACAGATAATAACCTCATGAACGTCATCCCCTTATCACATCACGGAATAGCATATATCATGAATACATACAAGTATAACCAGTCATGCCAGATCAATCAAATGATTCCTTTTTGAATATCATTCAATTAAATTACCGTGTCCAACATATATCACAGAACATTCAGATAACAACTTTATAACTATCACACCATACCACTTCCCGTGAGGTCAGAACCTCGCACAAACATTTATACACATCATAGACCCGTAATCACATCCACCTAGTCAGTCCTGATCACGTAAGTTACCACTTGATAAAGGTTACCTGTCGCCCGAGCTTAACTCATATGCCTCTCATAACATATTCCCCCATTCGCATAACCATCACCCCATGCCAAGTATAACCATACCATTACTATTCAACTATTAGCACCCGCTTCATCTGACCACATCTTATACTTCCTAACAACCATACATATCAATCCGGCCTCTACAAAATCAACCTCATTAGAATTGCTACCTTTCTAATATACCATCACCCTTAACCACTAGTCACAAACCATAACACTACCACTGTCCGGGCATCAAACCTCTTACACTCATCTCTAAACATCACGATTTCTTTCCTATCTGTGGTTAACATCCCAAATAACGAACATCAAATCCATCAACAACATTACCTCAACATTCTTCCCAATACTATCCTTAATTGTATAGTCACCCGGCTCACCACCAAAGTCTCATATCATGCAGATATTCTACCAACTTCTTACTCCCTTAATTCCTCGAAACTCATGATTAATCATGTTGTCAAGAAACTTCTGTATAACCATTAACTTACTTACTCTTGATAGTATCATACATCTCGACGATTCCTTACTTTTATGTCACATAACTCCGGTCAACATTTTCCTAGTTTTACTCCCCTCATTCTTTTCTTTTACACTTGACAAAATCAATTAACTATTCAACTCCTTATCACTTCCACCAAACTCTTTAGTGTTCCGGTTACTTTCCCATTGCTCCAAGACTCACATCTCATTATTTTATATCGATATCATCTCACTCTTTCTTACCATGGATCTTCTCTTATAATGCTATCACTCACACTTGCCACTAATCTATCCATAAAATCAACGTTTAATGTTCAACAATTGCATCTCCCTTTTTACATCTCTAGAAATCAAAATTCCTTTCATACCGCTAATTGTCCAAGGAAATCCCACAATAGTTTCACCTCTTAATATACCAAATCTCCCAAACTCACTCACTGTCTACAAATCCACCTCGCGACATGTCTCCACAAAGTTCACTATATACCACTCTTCTCAACCCCTTTAAAACGAACTTTCACTATGTATATTCTTAACCCACACGACTCCTAACCATCTCCCTCCATAATTCTTTACACATCTCAAGTTGCCACTATCCACATCCTTACTCTCAATCCTTTCATTCTCACGTTCCTTAGACTCACATCATCCCTTGCCCATATTCACTTACTTTTACGTTACTCAATACACAATCATATCACTCATCTCATCTCATCTCGGAAAACATGCTCTATGTTTCAATTCAGCCATAACGATCTTCCTTTTCTTTTTCCACTATCTATCGCAACCCCATATAACTCATGTCCTCCCACCGAATTCATACTCACCACAGGTGCCACTCACTACACCACAAGATTGGGTAACTGTGGACAATGGGCCACGGGGGCGCTTGGTGAACAAGCGTTTGCATTTTTGTATGGAGTCGCCACCAATTTTTATGGGAAATTGGAACCGTTCGAATACCTCGTGTCATGTCAAGACACAAAGTAGTGACATGAATACTAAGCAATCGTTACCCTTAGCATTTTATGTCTAGAATGACTCTCGTGGATGCCAATGAACACGGGTGTTCACAGATATCTGGAGTAAGGGGTGAGGGTACGTATTAGGAAGCTCTTTTGATCGAACACCTAATCCTGCCCGCCTCGATAGCGGCCTCTACTAATGATTAGGGAAGTTATTCGTACTTGATATATCGTCGGCTATATGCATGCAATGCAACATCCAAGTTTTAATCCTAGCATGTGAGAATTAATACTAAGTCGGTTGACACGTAGTTTAGCAAACAATTGGGTCGAAGTAGGAATTTATATTCAATTGCATGTGAAAACATACAAACAATAAAAGAAATACAATAATTATAAATTACAATAATGAAAATTACAATAATTACAATGGAATGGGCGATTTATGTCGAAAATACCTTTAAAACGGATGATTTGAGAAAAAAAGAATAAAAAAGAAAGAATCAAATAAACTAACGAACAGGAATTAGCGCGATATCACGGATAATAGTTAGTTAATACGTAAACTAATTAAACTAGGTCAAGGCGAAAAGCGGAGTTCGGGGACGAAACTTCGGCCAGAAACGAGCGCAATGAGAAGCGTCCTTTGGAATAGCGCGCATGACGACGGCCGTCTGTTCCTGGCTCGGTCTGGTCGTGAAGCCGTAATTGCAAGCCGTTAATGTTAATTGGTGAATTTAATGATCGATTGATGATATTTACTCGGATGGAAGTGATTAGCATGTTATTTAACATATGAATGGGTCGTGAAAACAGTAAAATATGAATGAGACGGAATTGAACGAATTAACATAAGATGGATTAATGATAGAAGTGAAAAATATTAACAAACTAAACAAATTAAATCAATTAATTGAGTTAGATACGATGGATTAATGACGAATATGCGATGAACACAACGAAAGACAGATGAAAACTATATCAAAGACGAATTCCAGAAACCCAATATTGATGAATTGAATCTCTACAACCCGGGATTGAATTTAATGACGAAAACCCGCAAATATTGGATTATTAGGGATTCAAGTCGGATTTGTGACGATTAAAACATGTTAATGATGATGACTAAATATACATGTGAATTATATGCTATCATGATGAAGAATTAACAAACAAACGAAACAAATAAAAGAACTTTGACGAATAACAGAGGACGAACGAAGAAGAAAGGAAGCGAGAATGCACGGCGGCCTCATGAAGAGGCGCAAAGAAAATCGCTCTCTCCTTCAAGAGGCACAGCGATTCTTTGCGTCCTTTCTCGTGACTATCTACCGGAAATCCGTAAAAAGAGGTTTTAAAGCATGGTTTTAGAAATCGGTTTTAACGAGGTATTTTCGACATAAACCTTACAATTGTGATACAATAACTAAAATACAATAAATAAAAGAGAGATCATACACCCTCAGACTTACATGTTGACGAAACGAGAAGGACTAAGATATCGATTAGTGATGCTCGACGCGAATGCAAAGAAAGTGCCCTCGTAAGAGGAAAACGATTAAGTTGATTATGGTGTAGTTGGTCAAATTGGTCGGTCATGCAAACGGGGAGGCTGGTACTCAGAAGGATCCGAGCTTACGTGGTCGAAGGTTCAAGCACGTAGACGCCAAAAAGTAAGAACAAAGTCTAGAATGCAAAGGGAGAAGAGAAGGGCGGACACTCGCGTGAGAAATATGAGGAGCGAAGGCTCCTATTTATACTAATCACGTGAAGGAATTAGGGTTTCGGAGACTCTTTGGAAGTGAATCTCGGAAAGATATGAAAAATATACGAGAAACATGCAGAAAAGGGCCTGGGAAGAGGTGCAACGACCACTGCGTCTCTTGGAAGAGGCGCGGCCCTTTCTTCGTCTGTTCCCAAGTGGTTTCCTTCTGCGGAAGAAAGATTTCCGTGTTTGAGTTATGGTAGGACGGAAATAATTCGGTTTTCCTTAATATCTTATGTGAATATTACGGAAATTGTTTACTAAAAGATAAAATTTATGAAATATGAAATAGAAATATCCTAACATTCCGAAACATTCGACTCGGGATTTAACGGTTATCGAGAAAATGGAGACGGTTTTAGGCCCGACACCGAATGTACTCTAATTAATTGTCAAAACGACCGTGCGACGTAGATGACAACTAAGAGGTAGACATTAATATTTGAGCAATCACTTGACGATAATCTTACGAATTGTCACAAATCGTTCCGCGTACCAAACATGCGGCCCAATCATCACCGGGTGGTTTGCGAGAGGTGCAGAAATGAGGTATCTATAGAGCCCCCACTTTGACTGAGGCTTGGACAAGGCGAAAGTCAAAGTATAGCCATCAGGTCAATCGAAGATTACAACCTGACGACTATGGCGACGCGAGGCGGTTCAAGGGGTCTGAACCAAGGACCTGTCGTCGGGAACATTTTAGAGTCTGTCGACTTCCGGGGAGGGTCGTTTAAAGTCCATTAGACTACGTAAGGAGGCTCGCCAGCCATAAGAAGAGACCATACCTGAGACTTCTTCTCGAGATGCTTCCGGAGGTGCATAGGAGCTAAGGTTAAACATGGGAGCTAAGGGTAAGACCTAAAAGATATATAAGGATTTGTGCTAGGGTGTGGGACCCTAAAGGAAAGCATTGAGGGGAAGGAGGCCTAAAGTAAGTTCAACTTAAGGGATAGCTAAAGCTTGGGTATAGGAACTCTATTGGTTTGGGAACTTCTGGAGAACGACTCCTTGTCGAACTCCGCGGGGAAACATGAAATATTGTGAGTAGCAGGACACAGGCGGGAACTGCTGAGAGAAAACTGCTTGGGTAGTCTTCGAGACATAATTGCGAGTAGCAGGACACAGGCGGGAACTGCTGAGGGAAAATCTGCTTGGGTAGATGTCAATCCTCACGTCTTGAGAGGGACAGTACGTCCGCTTACTCTCGCTAGAGACATAATTGGGAGTTTTTCTTCTTGTCTTGAGAGGGAAAGTATATCCGCTTACTCTCGCTGGAGACCTAATGAATGTGTGTCGAATTCTGTGAAGGGATAAACGTGTGACAGTCCGCTGCTGGCTTGGAAATGCGGGCCGGAACGAAAGAAAATCGTCAAACGGACCAAAAGAATGAAAATAGCATCGGGGAAGAGGCGCACCAAAGATGGGCCCACAAATAACGAATTCATAACGAATTTTTGAAAAATCCGTATGGAGGGAACAAAGGGAAGAGGCGCAGCAAGAGCTGCGTCTCTTGGAAGAGGCGCAGCGCCTGCTGCGTCTATTCCCCAAAATTGGTTTTTCTGCGTAAAAACGCGATGAATCAGAGGGATTGCTTCATTTGTTCGAAACACAATTCACACGATTTCTCTCTCAAATCTTCACCATTTCCGCCAAGGTTTGATCCAAAAGCTTGTATTAATCGTGACTAATCGAGGTATGTGTCTCAATCTTGCATTAATCGTCCATATTTGTCCAATTTTGAGCCGAAATATCTAGGGTTTGCGACCCATTTGATCGAAAATTTGGGGCTTTTCCCCCAAACGCATTTGCCTTGTCAAATTGACATTAGAAATGGATAGTAGGTAGTGTTAGGAACACAACCATGTATTTGTCTCGGATTTTTGTCAAGTTTTGAGCCTTTGAGTGGAATTTGAGACGGTTTTACAGCTAAACCGTAAATCGTTTCGAAAATAGCCTTAAGATTGCCCATTTGCGATGAAACTTGATATTTGAGATCCTTGAATGATGGGTAAACTTTCTACCATCTCGGAATTTTGGTTTGTGACAGCTTTTTCAGGACACTTTTCTAGGGCATAATCGCCGTTATAACGAAATGCTGCCGAAATTTCGACTCGAACCCGGAACTACGCTTCAAATTTGGCTCGACTTGACCCAAATTACCACATGAGTGGTCGGGTTGGTGGGAATATGGCCAAGGATGGCGAGAAAAGAGAGGTTTCAGGGCTTTGAAGGCTCGAAAATCCCTTAACCAAGGCTTGTCGTCACGTGACGCGGCCTAAATTTGCTTTAATGTCGCAGGTGATGAGGTTTCTACTTCTAGGAAAGCTCCCATAGAGATCGACGCTGGTACTGTCGAGGAGGCTTTAGAGCAGGCCTTCACCGCCACGGTGATGGCTGCTAGGGACGAGTTTCACGAGGAGGAAGCCGTTGAGGAGGAGGAGGCCCCGAGACGGGCCAATGTCGGACGAGGAGGCCGTCAGCTGAGAGGGGCTCCTGCGTGGGCTGAGACTTGGGAGAGCAGGCACCTGGTGTGGGCTGCAGAGGGTCACCTGTCCTACAGGACGGTGAAGAGTTTGGTAAATAGGAATTCACTACTCATTACTCATCTTCTTTCATTCATTTGTTCAAATTTCTTTCAAATTTCATTCAAAACTAAATATAGCTTTGTTTCAAATCACAGTAGGAGGCCGGGAACATCAGGTCGTTCTCGGGTTACACGACAGCGATGGAGCACTACGAGCGGCTGTTGGCGGAGGAGAGGGCCATGATCGAGCGTGGAGCGTTCGGTCCTTTGGTGCAGGTCTGGAGGGACATCGCGAAGAGGAAGTTGCGGGCTAACCTTAGCCTGGTCCGCGCTTTCTTGGACCGATTCTGGGATACGACTTCTACGTTTCACATGCCTTTTGGTGAGGTGGGAGTCACTCTGGAGGACTACGGCATGATTTCTGGTCTGTCGTGTGGGACCGAGGAGGTGGAGTGGCCGGAGACTGCCATGAGGGCGGACTCGGCCGAGGCGAGGAGATTGATCGGCTGAAACTTGTCGCCGAAGGTCGCATTCTGATCTTGGGTTTGATACCCGTTCTTACGTTCGAGACTACTTTGTGGAGAAGACCCGGCGCCGGTGACGATTGACGGGAGGGAGACGGCTCCTCCTCCTGTCACGGTGAGCAGAGGGCTCGTGCCGTGGCTCGGTGGTTTATGTCTTCGATTTACCTCGGAGACAAGGGCGAGAGGTCATTACTCGACGAAGCTTCTTCCTTCCTTTCTGACCTGAGTTCCCTGGGACGTTAGGACTGGGTCACTGCTGGTTTTGCGGTCATTATTCGCTTCATGAGGGCCATGGTTCGTCCAGAGCTGATGGAGAAGGGGACTTCTCCTGGTGCCGTCGGGCCTGGACTACTGCTGGAGGTATGAACCTTCCTTTAGACCAAAGTAAATTCTTTTCTTTATCCAATCATGAAAGATCGTCATTTGATTATTTTGCTTTTCAGGCGTGGGTGTACTCCTACTTCCCGAGCCTCGCGCCCAAGAGGACGGAACCGCTGGAGAGGGCCTATCCCGTGGGGAGGGATTGGGTGATGTGCCGGACGAAGAGCAAGCGTTCTTCTCACAACGTCTACCGGCGGGACGTGAACGCTCTTCAGCTGAGTAGCGTGAGTATCTCACTTATATTCACTTGCTTCTTATATTTGCTTTTAATTGATCATAGGAATGATCCTTGCTTTATCTTGTCACAGTGGGTGCCCAGACCTTGGGCGGAGTACGCTGGAGTGCCTCCTTTCGTGGCTGAGGTCCTTCGACCTAGGAGCTCGAGCCGACTGCTGCTGAGGACGTCGATGGGTCCTGTGTGGTACTTGGGCGAGCGCTTGGCTCGTTAGTGCTCGCGGGACGTATTGACGGTTCCCGTCGATCCTCCCAGGACGATGTTTATAGAGCCTTCTAAGGCTGAGAGGGAGGCGGACTTGGCTGGTGCCAGTGGCGACGCCCTTCTTCTTCCTAGCGAGGACTACTCGGCGTTCCTTTACGGGAAGTTGGCGTACTGGCCGGTAGTGGTGAGCATCTTTTATTCTTTCCTCTTGATTTGATTATAAGATTTATGATGAAAGATCATCGATTAATGAGAACCATTTGTCTTTGCAGGAGGTCGAGGCGGCGGGCATCGAGCCCCCAGAGTACCCCGAGACCCTTGAGTACACTGACGCGACCGGGAGGACGACGATCTCCGAGCTGCGTGACTTTGACGTAGTCGTGACGGATCTTTGCCGCCAGGACGATCGCGAGATCGATTCGGAGGGTGAGCCTCTGACTTGTATATCCTTTGTGTAAGAACACATTTGATTAAGTTTGTTCAATTGTTGAGAATTTCTTTTTGAAAATGCAGGTTGCGTCGTCTCGGTTTGTGGCATTGTGGAGGGTGGCCAACCGGCTGCGAGCTACTGCCGTCGAGGCACTTGTCGGCGGTCGAGGTCGTCAGGTATGAACCTTACGCCTATTTCCTTTTTGATTTTTGATTTTTTCTAGTTTTGCTTGAAACAATTGACATGAGCCAATTTATTGTTTACAGGGTGACCGCGGGCTGGAGCGAGAGTTGACCCAGTGTCGGGAGGAGACAGCTCGCTTGTTGAGGGAGCTCGAGGTTCGGGACGCCGAGATCGCCGTTCTTGTGGCGAGAGTTGCAGAGTTGGAGGGCGCCCAGCAGCAGTTTTGTGTGGCTTTTTGTCGTATTTTGCACATTTGTACATTTGGACATTGATTTTGAACATTTTTTGGACTTTGCTTGGGGCTCGAGCCCCCAGTTTGTACATTTCCTCCGTTTGGTATATATATGATGGCCTGAGTGCCTTTGCTGCTGGGTTGTGTTGCTTGTATCTGCAGGTTAGTTTCGAACAAGTTTGGTAGATGACGGTTTATGCCGTCATGCTGCCGAAATTTACATAGAAAACACGCAAAGCATACATTTATATATACATATGGCCTTAATTAGCGCGAAATGAGAGACTCAAAAGAACGCGAAAAATGCAAAAAATGCAAAAATTTTGCCGGAAATGACCGGACGGTAGGGAGGGTTACCCCCTAAAAAAAGGAAAAAATAGAGATCTATAAGTTTAGAAATGTAGAAATGAAATTAAGGAATAGAAATCAATATATACATGTTGAAATTCGTTAAAAAAATGAATTAAAATGAAAATTATTTCCTAAAATGAAAATGAAATTTATTTCGTAAAATGAAAATATACAAGTGTGATATAATGGCAGAAATGTCGATGTCGCCTTGAAATGCGTGCCCGCGAAATTAGGAAACCTGAAACATGGTAATCTTCCCGTATTTACCAAAATAATAACCTGTAAGAATAGGAAATTATTCGTTATGGAATTAGGAAAGATCCAACGCGGAAAATCACAGAAGTGAAGTCGAAGAGGCGCAGCATGAGTCGCGTCCCTTTGAAGAGGCGCAGTGCTTTGCTTTGTTCCCAAGGTGGTCTGCTTTCGACGGATTTTTGGAAACAGCAATTAGTATAAATAGAACCGTCGATGGAGCTTTTATTCACACAAATCTTCCGTCTCTTCTTCGTCTAATTACACAAAATTCTTCAAAAAATAAATTTTCTCATCATGAATACTTTGGAGATCCGCTTGAAGGAATGGACCAACGAATTTTCAAATATGGAGAAGCATGATATGGGCTCTTATAACTTTGGATCGTTGTTGAGTTTGAAACTCATCAAGGTTGTTAAACCGTTCTTGGATGCTTGCCTTGACTATTGGGACCCGAACTACCATGTTTTTGCGTTCCCTGGAGGTGATATTTGCCCCTTTCCTGAAGAAATTGCTGTTATTGGTGGGTGGGACCCCGAACACTTGCCCGCCATTCCTTCTACTTCGCAAGGGTACAAGAGCAAATTTAGGGATTTGCTTGGATTGACTAGGCTTGAGGTGGACCGTCTAGTTACCTCAAAAGGCGTGAGAATGTTGGACTTCATAGATCAATTCATCAACCGGGCCGACCCCACCGTTTCTCATGTTGCTAGGCGGAGGGCATTTGGCTTTTGCTTGTTGCATGTGTATGTCTTCCAAGGGCATGTTGATGAAGACTTGAGAGGTGATCCCCGTCTTCTGGGCCTTGTTGAGCAGATGGAGCTGCGCAGGAGCCCAGCGTGCTTATGCTTGGGAGAGATTATTTTGGGTTTGGATAATAGGAAATCCAACCGTGATCTGCCGTTCTTGGGGAGTCCCGTCATTTTGCAGGTAAAAAACACCTTTTTTTTTTGGTGTCTAATACCTGCTTTTGGTAGGTTTGGCTTATGGAACGGCTCCGATTGATCGAGCCCCCAGTTCATGCACTTTCCTATCATGCCCGCTCGATTGCGATGAGGACAAGGTTGTATATGGTGGACTTCACGCGGGTTTGTGATTACTGGAAGAACAAGCTGAAGAGTGATGATGGCCCGTTGATCAGGTGGGTCGTACCGTGGTCGCACCTCAAGTCCGTCACTGGAGTGTCTTCTTTGGATCCCACTAGGTCCGTGTGCATTCCTGGATTGGAGTTTATGGTGTGCATCTTCCCGGAAAGGCTGATGAGACAAGTTGGGCTGAAACAGACTATCCCGAGGCTTGATACCGTCCCGCAGACTGCTATGGCACTTACTACAGAAAGCCGAAGGGAGTGGGCTATTAAATGGGCCCAAAGAAACATGTGGTTCTTGAATTTCTCCGCCAATGCTTTATGGGTGTCGGATTCTTATCTGAGATGGAGAAAGGCTACTACTCCGGAAGAGCGCGAGAAATTGAGGAAGCGCGAGCCCATCGACTACAAGGTGCGCGAGGGAGAGAAAGAGAAAGAGAAGCAACTGACAGAGGGAGAAGAAGAAGCCGGGTTTCAAGTTGTTCATCCTTCGAAGAAACCAAAGACTACTCCTGTCGCAGAGATGGTGATTGGCAAGAATGGAAAAGCTACGCCTCGAGAAAGACCGTTGGTGATTAGGTCTGAAGTGGCGCAAGAGCGTCCGGCTCGAGGTCGTGACAAGAAATATGACAAGAATGACAAGGGCAAGGGGAAGATGGAGGAATAGCCCGAGTCTTTATTATTATTTGATTATTATTATTATTGTTGTAATAAAAAGGTGGGGTTTTTAGAATCCTAGCCTATTCTATTTTTATTATGTAGTGTACTATTATTATTAGAAAATGAATGAAATAAAAAAGGTTAAATGGTTATGAAACCGTCGTGATTTTCTATTTATTATTCTTGTCGAATTTTAAATGCAATGCAAATGTCCTTCTATTTACATTTTAGATATAACGGGTTGAATCCTGTGAAGGATTGCCTACCTATTCACTTAAAAGGCGAAATCAAACCCTTGCGCGTAGTTCGAGTAAATGTAAAAGAATAATTGTTCGAAGCAAGAGCTTGTAATGAACTTTAGAAAAGAAGCATGAGCTTTTGCTTACTCTGAAGGTGCGAATTTAGTTTATTTGATGATATGAGGATGACGAACTTGTCAAAATGCGAGAGCACAGTGACATTAGCTTATTTCAGCTCGGCCAGGGGCCGTTTATTTAGTGCCACAAGAGCGACACGTAGGGTCACGCGAGGCGCGTTTTCACTCCTATTCTAGGCATAGTACCGCTTTAGTTGGTCAAGGTTTGTTGGGTTTGAGAACTCATTCCCATCTAGGTCTGTGATTCTAACCGCACCCCCTGGAAGTATGGATTTGACTAGAAATGGTCCGGCCCAATTAGGTTTGAATTTTCCTCGTGGGTCAACGGGTAAAAGAGCTCTAACCGATTTAAGTACTAAGTCTCCTTCTTTGATGTTTCTTGGCCTAACCCTTTTGTTGAAAGCTCGTTTGATACGTGCTTGATATGTTTGGACATTATGCAAGGCGTGTAGCCTACGTTCATCCAGGAGGATGAGTTCTTCATATCTATCCCTCTTCCAATCGGCTTCCGGGATTTGACTTTCTAGTAAAATACGCAAGGATGGTATTTCTAGCTCGACTGGTTGTACAGCTTCCATGCCGTAGGTCAAATAGAAAGGAGTAGCCCCAGTGGGCGTCCTAACAGATGTACGATACCCCCATAAAGCAAAGGGTATCTTGCTTGGCCAATCTCTATAGTTGTCAATCATTTTCTTGAGAATCGTGACAACATTCTTGTTTGCCGCCCTCTACCGCGCCGTTAGTCTGTGGTCTATAGGGCGAAGAGTGGTGATGCTTAATCTTGTATTTGGCTAGCAATTGCTCGGTCTCAGCTTGGAAATGTGATCCGTTATTGCTAATGATCTCATGTGGGCAACCATACCGACAGATGATGTTGTTTTGTATGAACTTTGCCACATTTTTAGCTGTAAGACCAGTGTAGGAAGCCGCTTCTACCCATTTGGTGAAATAGTCAATCGCTACTAGAATAAAACAGTGACCTCCTGTTCCGGCTGGGGTTATCTCCCCGATTATGTCAATTCCCCATGCAGAAAATGGCCAAGGGGATGTCATTGTATAGAGCAATGAAGGAGGGACATGTTGCACATTCCCGAAGATTTGGCAATTGTGGCAATGTCTTACGTATTTGATGCAATAGGACTCCATTGTGGTCCAATAATATCCCAAACGTGTGATTTTCTTTGCCATCATAGGCCCACTCATGTGAGGACCGCATTCTCCGTCATGGACTTCTTCCATCACCTTTTGTGCCTGTGAATGATCAAGGCAACGTAGGATTACACCAAGAGGTGTTCTTTTATATAATTCTCCTTGCATGAGAATGTATTGGGAAGCTAGTAGGCGTATAGCACGTTGTCCCCTCTTGTCCATATCTGGTGGATATGTACCACTAAGCTTAAAATTCAGGATTGCTTGGAACCAGGGTTCCTGTGCGATTTCCTCTTCATCGGTGATTTGGTGGACATAAGCCGGCTCTGACCGTCGTTCGATGCACAAAGGCATTTCCATCATGTGATCTGGCATATTGATCAAAGATGCAAGTTTCGCAAGGGCGTCTGCAAATTGATTTTCTTCCCGAGGTAGGTGTAGGTAGGTTACGTGATCAAAGAATTGAGCGACTTGGTCTATTCTAGCCTGGTAAGGTGCGAGGCTTTCGCTTCGGATTTTCTAAGATCATGTAACTTGGTTGATGATCAGTGATGAATCCCCATGTACTCGGAGGTTTTTAATGCCTAGGCTTACTGCCGCTTGTAGTCCAATGAGACAAGCTTCATACTCTGCAGCATTGTTTGTCACCTCGAAGTCGAGTTTGACAGCAATTGGTGTATGCTCGCCTTCAGGAGAAATGAGCAACACTCCTATTCCGAATCCTCTTAAGTTCGATGCTCCATCAAAGTATAGGTCCCAGGAGTCTACATCAGTTTGGAGTATATCCTCGTCTGGAAATGACCAAGTATCTATTGTTTGTGCGTCATTGATAGGATTTTCTGCGAAAAATTCGGCGACGGCGCGACCTTTTATAACTTTCAGTGGCACGTATTTGAGGTCGAATTCTGAGAGCATCAGGGTCCATCTTGCTAGACGTCCGTTGAGGACGGGTTTCTCGAAGAGGTATTTGACTGGATCCATTTTGGAGTATATTTTGACGGAGTAGCTAAGCATGTAATGGCGTAGCTTCTTCGTTGCCCACACAAGAGCGAGGCATGTCTTTTCGAGTTGTGAGTATTTGCACTCGTACTCAAGAACTTCTTACTAAGATAGTAGATAGCTCTTTCTTCACTTCCTACAGTTTGAGCCAGCATGGCACCCATGGCCGTTTCGGTTACTGTGAGATATAAACCAAGAGGTTGATCTCGTTGTGGTGGCATGAGCACTGGTGGTTTAGCCAATATCTCCTTGATTCGATCGAATGCCTTCTGACAATCATCATCCCACATGGTGTGGTCTGTTTTCTTGAGTTTCTTGAAGATAGGCTCACAAATCATCGTAAGTTTCGATATGAATCGACTTATATCTGCACCTTTCCCGGAATCCTCGACTTCTTTTTCTGTTTGAGGTTGTGGCATTTCGATCTGAGCTTTGATCTTGGAAGGATCTATTTCTATACCTCGTTGGCTAACGACGTATCCCAGGAGTTTGCCAGATGTTACCCCGAATGCGCATTTCTGAGGATTGAGCCTCATGTTGTATTTTCGTAGCCTTGCGAAGAACTTGCGAAGGTTCGCAATATGTCCTTCTCTTTCCTTGGATTTGACAATCATGTCATCTACGTATACCTCAACTTCTTTGTGCATCATGTCATGTAGGAGTGTAGTTGTGGTGCGTTGATATGTAGCTCCGGCGTTGATCAATCCGAATGGCATTACCGTATAGCAATAGGTTCCCCATTGGGTGACGAATGCGGTCTTATGCATATCTTCCATGGCCATCTTGATTTGATTACAACCCTCATACCCATCCATGAAGGATAGCAATGCGTGGTCTGCAGTATTGTCCACCAATATGTCGATGTGAGGTAGAGGGAAGTCATCTTTTGGACTTGCTTTGTTTAAGTCCCTAAAGTCAACACAAACACGGATTCTCCCATCCTTTTTGGGTACGGGTACTATGTTAGCTACCCAGTCAGAATACTCGGAAACTTTGATGAACCCGGCTTTGAATTGCTTGTCAACTTCTTCCTTAATCTTTAGAGCCCATTCCGTTCTCATTCGTCGAAGCTTCTGTTTCACAGGTTTGAAACCTGGCTTAATCGGAATCCTATGTTCAGCGATATCCCTGTCGATCCCTGGCATGTCTTTGTAGGACCAAGCGAAAACGTCTTTGAATTCATTTAGGAGGTCTATGAAATCGGCCCTTTCGGTGGAGCTCAAGGTAGTCCCTATCCTAAGTTCTTGGGGTTCTAGTTCGGTTCCTACATTGATGGGTTCGGTGTCCTCTATTACTGGTCCCCTTTCCCCTTCCTGTAGTATTTCTTTGGCTACGTAGGGAGGTATTTCGATCGAGTCTGGGTCTTGGTCATCCTCAGTATCATCGTAAACAGAATTGCACTCAAGATAACACGAAGAGTAAGCAGAACCTGATTTATTCATATTAAAATTTGAGTAAAGTTGAAACAGAGAAACCAACTGATCCATGGTCAGTGGCGGCAAAGGGACAGTGATTGAACTACTGTGACTACTCGAGACTAAGCTAGGAGAAATAAAGGGAGTGGGGATAACGACAGGAGTAGACTCTCTAATGACATCTCTAGACTCCGACTCGAACTCATCGTCTTCTGGTTCTCCTTTGAACATCTCTCCTTCTCCAGTGGTGAGCTTGAAGAGTCTTCCTTGATTGTTGGTCCACTTGATTGATTTTCTCCATCCTTTCTGCTGTCTTGCGTCGGTTTCTGTGATTAACGCGGTGGGGTTGAAGTGATCGTCTTGTAGTATCATGGTAATGATCTCATCCTGCGCAGCCCTAACGAATCGATCTTCTCCAAACAATAGGCTAACGGCTTATTCGTCTAAGCAAGGTGCTTGACGGGTTTTGACGGTAGGAACCGTTTCTGGAGGGATAAAGTAGCAATCGTGAAAGATCTCGATTCCGGCTAGCTTCCTCTCGAGATAATGCCAAGGTTCGGGAAATCCGTGAAAGAGCTCTAGACTCCCCTCTTGAACAAAGTACCCATTTAAAGTAGGGAGATAGGGTCGCATTTGGATTCCTACGTGCTTGCGGTTTTGGACTTGGTCAAGCATTTCGAGAACCTCCTCTTTCGTGGGTTTGTACCCTAATCCAAGTGGTATCCTCGTTGAGTTGCCTTCCTTGTATGGTGCGAAGGTATTCTTCCGAATAGGATTCAAAGGCATTCCAGGGAAGTATCCCTGGGATTTGAGTATGTGGTTGACCACCAAGTTAGAGTAGGGATTATAGTATAAGGGTGCCAACTCACTTTCTATGACACTTACACTTTGGAAGCCCCCAAGTTCGTATACAGGATCTGCAAGGACTTGATTGTTCGATTGTTTTTCGATTATTGCCTTGATGGGTGACGAAGTGATCGTCACTACTTTGCCATTTAGTGGGATCTTGATCTTTTGATGAAGGGTGTATGTTACCGCTTTGGAAGCGTGAATCCAACGCCTTCCCAGAAGTATGTTGAATGAAGCTTCAATGTCCACTATTTGGAAGTTAACCTTTCGTTCAATTAGCCCTGTGGCTATGGTTAAGTTAGCAAGTCCTACTACTTTTCGTCGTGTACCGTCATACGCGCGTACACCTTGATTGGTAGGGGTCCAATCTGACTCTTTCATGCCTAGCTTGTATGCCGTTTTGAGGGGTATGACGTTGACCGCGGAGCCATCATCCACCAAGGTCATTGGCACATTCTTCTTTAGACAAATGACAGTGATGTATAGAGCAAGGTTGTGACTAGCGCCGAAAGGTGGCAAATCTTCGTCCGAGAAAGTAATAGGATTACTTAGCTTTGGTGATTCTTGGAAGACCAAGTTGACTACATCTTCGGGAGTGGAGTTATGCGCTACATTTAGCTTGGCCAAAGCTTGCAGTAAAGCTTGGCGATGTGGGAATGAGCTTGCTATTAATTGCCAGACTGAAAAATCAGCCTTTGTCTTCTGTAATTGCTTGAGCAAATGATCAGTGGAGTCATCTTCGTTGTCGTTTGGTATGATGACATTGGTTGGACCAATTTGAGTAGTGCTTTGATATGGACGACCCGAACGAGTTAGGTGGTCCACATCTTGGTCTTCACCATTTTGGACTATTTCTTTGACTAGGGAGTTTTCAATGAGATACTCGTCCTCATCATCGTCGGCCCAAACTCCATTGATTGCAGCTAATTCCCTCATTCTCATGATATCATCTTCTAGTCGTATGATTTGATCGACTAGTTTATCAACCACGGTGATTATTTCTTGCATAGTAGCGTTTTGAGGGAAGATTAGTGGCACATGTTCTTCGGGTGTTGCGTTGGGATTGCGTAAAGTTGTTACCACGTTTTCTAATTCCCAAACTTGCCTATCTACACTCCTTGCCCATGTGATGAAGTCGGAAATGGTAGGGGAGATAGTAGAGTAGAACCCTTCATTCTCGATTGCATGAATTTCATTTTCGATTGGAGAAATGAGGTGTGAGCAATCTAAGGTAGATTCATCACTTGTGATCACTAGAACTCCAAGAGGATTCTGAGTGTTGTTGGGTTTACCTCCCGGTGGTATTGGTAGTCGACCATCTTCAATCATGTCTTGAAGCACGTTTTTCAACTTGTAGCATTTTTCTGTGTCGTGCCCCTTGCCCCTATGGTATTCACAGTACGAATTCTCGTCCCAGAACTTGGACTTCCTTTCGGGTTCGGGAGTAGGTCCAATGGGTTGGATTTTACCTTGCTTCATTAACCTTTTTAGAGCGTTGGATTAAATGTCCCCAAGGTTTGTGAATTTCCTTGGTGGGGTAGTTTTCTTGGATGGCTCGAGAAGGTTAACTTCATCGGTCTTGCTAGTGGAGCCGTATGAACGACTTGTGGACCCTTGATATCCTCGGCCTACTGTTTTGGACAAGAGTCCTTTACGGATGTCATCTTCAATCCTTGTCCCTAGTACGGTCAAGTCCTTGAAAGTTTTGATGTTTTGGTATCTCAAATGATTGGCATAGATGGGTTTGAGATTATCCACAAACTTCTCCACAAGAGTAGCCTCATCCGGGCGTTCAACTAGTTGAGTGCTAGTTTTCCTTCACCTACTTAGGAAGTCGGTGAATCCTTCTTTGTCATTTTGGGTAAGAACCTCTAGAGTACGCATGTTGACTTGGATCTCGGCATTATCCGCATATTGTTTAGAGAACTCGATTGCGGCATCTTCCCAAGTAGCGACCTTCTTGTGATCTAAAGAGTAGAACCATTGCCTCGGGATGGTATCAAGAGATGAAGGAAGGACCTTAAGAACATCTCGGGTTTGATGCCTTTGATAGACATGTAATCCTTGAAGTCACGGATGTGGTTCAAAGGGTTCTCGTGTCCCTTGAATTTAGGGATATCCGTCATATTAAAGTTAGTTGGCAATTTTGAATTGACGGCCTCATACTTGCGATTGTTCTCCCTATAAATGTCATCCCCCTTAAGGTACATCAATTGCTCCTCTAGGTATTGGAGTCTTTTCTCAGCTACAGTCATCCCCGTGAGAGGATTTTCATCCTTGGATTCGTTGTCACGTAGTACTTCACTTTCAAGAGGAGGCAACCTTCCCTCTACGGCATAGATACGGCCTTCGATGAGCTCAAGGCGATCATAGGTTTGTTCTTGGGTAGCTTGCATTTGGGCTAGCGCGGCTAGGATTCGATCATTACCATCTTGAAGTTGGTGGAGATTTGTTTCATCACTTGATCCGGGCATCTTGGAAACTGGATAAGAGATCGGCGGCGAATCAAAACACGATCGACCATTCTAACACACTTGCTAAAAGAAGAAATGTTTTGACTCGTGAAGTGGGTGTGTGCCACTTGTGTTGAGTGAGCTTTGAAGAAAGACAAGGTTTTTTGAAAATGTGTGTCCTAGTCAACTATAGTGTAGTTGTAGGAGTGGACTCGAAGTGAGGTTTTGAAATGGGTTTGTGGCCCGAATTTTGACATGACAAACGGACAGAGTTTTGACCGGATTTTGCGCTAATTAAGAGCCTATTTCGAAATTTTTGTTTTTTAAAAAATGGGTCTTGATTTTTGAAAAATCGTCATGGTTTTGTTTAGAAGTGGTGATCACGTAAGGTATACACATTTATACAAGCATTATAACGGGATGCTGAGTGCATTTAAAAGGGTTTTGGTTTAAAGGGTGGGTTGCCATACCGAACCATCAAACCCGAAGTCTGTGGAGAGGCTCGTACCAAACAAGAGTAAGGCCGATTCCTAGTCCATTTCCTCAAGTAGTGAAGGCCCTTGATACAAACAAGAGTAAGCATCATGGTATGGATGACGTCAATCGCTATCCATCCTAAGGCCCAAATAAGAATTAGGACCGTTTAGACGGGACGATTGGTCGAATGGGTTGGGTTGGACCTAGGAAGTCCGAATAAAACGGTCTAGGAAGACCGAGTTATGAAAACCGACAATTGTCTTATACAAACTATTCCCTAACCTTGTTCAAGTTTCACCCTTGGCTACACGTAAGTGTATTATCCCCAGCGGAGTCGCCAAACTGTGGACAATGGGCCACGGGGGCGCTTGGTGAACAAGCGTTTGCATTTTTGTATGGAGTCGCCACCAATTTTTATAGGAAATTGGAACCGTTCGAATACCTCGTGTCATGTCAAGACACAAAGTAGTGACATGAACACTAAGCAATCGTTACCCTTAGCATTTTATGTCTAGAATGACTCTCGTGGATGCCAATGAACACGGGTTTTCACAGATATCTGGAGTAAGGGGTGAGGGTACGTATTAGGAAGCTCTTTTGATCGAACACCTAATCCCGCCCGCCTCGATAGCGGCCTCTACTAATGATTAGGGAAGTTATTCGTACTTGATATATCGTCGGCTATATGCATGCAATGCAACATCCAAGTTTTAATCCTAGCATGTGAGAATTAATACTAAGTCGGTTGACACGTAGTTTAGCAAACAATTGGGTCGAAGTAGGAATTTATATTCAATTGCATGTGAAAACATACAAACAATAAAAGAAATACAATAATTATAAATTACAATAATGAAAATTACAATAATTACAATGGAATGGGCGATTTATGTCGAATATACCTTTAAAACGGATGATTTGAGAAAAAAAGAATAAAAAAGAAAGAATCAAATAAATTAACGAACAGGAATTAGCGCGATATCACGGATAATAGTTAGTTAATACGTAAACTAATTAAACTAGGTCAAGGCAGAAACGGAGTTCGGGACGAACTCACCAGAACAAAGCAGCAGAGCTGCGTCCTTTGAATAGGCGCAGACACTGCGTCTGTTCCTTGGCTCAGTTCTGGCTGTGAAGCCGTAATTGCAAGCCGTTAATGTTAATTGGTGAATTTAATGATCGATTGATGATATTTACTCGGATGGAAGTGATTAGCATGTTATTTAACATATGAATGGGTCGTGAAAACAGTAAAATATGAATGAGACGGAATTGAACGAATTAACATAAGATGGATTAATGATAGAAGTGAAAAATATTAACAAACTAAACAAATTAAATCAATTAATTGAGTTAGATACGATGGATTAATGACGAATATGCGATGAACACAACGAAAGACAGATGAAAACTATATCAAAGACGAATTCCAGAAACCCAATATTGATGAATTGAATCTCTACAACCCGGGATTGAATTTAATGACGAAAACCCGCAAATATTGGATTATTAGGGATTCAAGTCGGATTTGTGACGATTAAAACATGTTAATGATGATGACTAAATATACATGTGAATTATATGCTATCATGATGAAGAATTAACAAACAAACGAAACAAATAAAATAACTTTGACGAATAACAGAGGACGAACGAAGAAGAAAGGAAGCAGAAACTGCGGCAGCCTCACGAAGAGGCGCAGCAGGAACTGCGCTCCTTCGAAGAGGCGCAGCAGTTGCTGCGTCCTTTCTCGATGGCTATCTACTGGAAATCCGTAAAAAGAGGTTTTAAAGCATGGTTTTAGAAATCGGTTTTAACGAGGTATTTTCGACATAAACCTTACAATTGTGATACAATAACTAAAATACAATAAATAAAAGAGAGATCATACACCCTCAGCCTTACATGTTGACGAAACGAGAAGAACTAAGATATCGATTAGTGATGCTCGACGCGAATGCAAAGAAAGTGCCCTCGTAAGAGGAAAACGATTAAGTTAATTAAGTTGATTATGGTGTAGTTGGTCAAATTGGTCGGTCATGCAAACGGGGAGGCTGGTACTCAGAAGGATCCGAGCTTACGTGGTCGAAGGTTCAAGCACGTAGACGCCAAAAAGTAAGAACAAAGTCTAGAATGCAAAGGGAGAAGAGAAAAGCGGACACTCGCGTGAGAAATATGAGGAGCGAAGGCTCCTATTTATACTAATCACGTGAAGGAATTAGGGTTTCGGAGACTCTTTGGAAGTGAATCTCGGAAAGATATGAAAAATATACGAGAAACATGCAGAAAAGGGCCTGGGAAGAGGCGCAGCAGCCACTGCGTCTCTTGGAAGAAGCGCAGCGCCTGCTGCGTCTGTTCCCAAGTGGTTTCCTCCTGCGGAAGAAAGATTTCCTTGTTTGAGTTATGGTAGGACGGAAATAATTCGGTTTTCCTTAATATCTTATGTGAATATTACGGGAAATTGTTTACTAAAAGATAAAATTTATGAAATATGAAATAGAAATATCCTAACATTCCAAACATTCGACTCGGGATTTAACGATTATCAGAAAATGGAGACGGTTTTAGGCCCGGACTCCGAATGTACTCTAATTACTGTCAAAACGACCGTACCGGGACATAGATGACAACTAAGAGGTAGACATTAATATTTGAGCAATCACTTGACGATAATCTTACGAATTGTCACAAATCGTTCCGCGTACCAAACATGCGGCTCAATCATCACCGGGTGGTTTGCGAGAGGTGCAGAAATGAGGTATCTACAAACTTACGCGTCAAGACCAACATACATGCAAAACAATGCATAAAGAAGCAAAATAACACCTTTGAATTAAACATAATATGCAACGAAGTCAAAATATAGGCATATGACCCAAAACAGGGGTCACTAGATCGAGTACAGGCCACTCGATCGAGTAAGGGACTTACTCGATCGAGTAGGTGAAGATCAGAAGCACGTAAAACAAATCACCAGGGCTACTCGATCGAGTAACTAACGTACTCGATCGAATGTCGCCTACTCGATCGAGTACCTACGCATTTCTCAGCACTGTCCAGGTTTCGTAAAACAGCCATAACTCACTCATTTCTTAGTCGTTTTGGGCGTGTGACCTATCGTTATAATCGTAAAAGAACAAGCTATCACCTCCAATTGGAATCACATTAAAATCATTTATACATATCAAGTTATAACAGTTTAAAGACAACCTCTCTATAATCGAAAAACATAACTACTTAATTTTACCTCCAAACAACTTAAACGACAACATGGTAAACAAAAACAACCCAATACTCATAAAACTAGTAGTCCCAATCACATGTTACTATTTTCGAAAGCAAAGCAACAACATTCATCATGCAAATAATTTATTTAACTTGCCAATCATGACTTACCCACATGCTTTTATTTTATCACTTTTCGTAAACAAAACATACTCATACATTAAAAATCCTATTTCCATGTTACTAATACAACAATATTACAAATACACTTCGTCACCTAAACATATTCATAATCACAAAATTCATATTCTCGTGCAATTGTCACTCCATCTTTTCCAATCAATTCATCCATTTCCACCACATTCTTCATACAACATATACATATGAACAATAGTAGACATGTATAAGAAATCATTATATAAAATTACACAAACAAAGTTATGTATAATCATATCACATATGAACTACTTCTTTTTTCCACCACATTACTCATCATTCTCATACACTTTTCCAACGATTCCAACCAACATGTAAACCAACTATCATGCAACATGCTTTCAACCAACAACATAACAAAAATCACATCATGACCATCTTTCTTACATATTCCCCATTCTCCACACACATACATCCACCGATTTATACCACACTTTGCTACAAAGATACACAATTCATAAGATAAACACATAGCGATCCCAACTCATATCCCATGGTGACCGGTTCAAAATTGTAGGGCGAGTTCGCGACTTTAGGACGTCTCCCAAGTCTTTGCATTAGCTCATACAACTTCTACCCCGGGTTCATTTTATTTAGACTCCCTAGGTTCATTAGATTCATTGGTTACAGGTTTCAGGATCGTCACTCTGATACCATTTTGTAACACCCCCATACTCCAAGTGCCTTACTAGGACCACTTAAGGCATGGAAGTGCTACCATCTCGGTTACCCGAGGCAATGATAATCATAAGACAATAAAGAAACGTACTTTAAAATTAAACATAGTTTAAGTGATTACATGATCAAAACCAAAACTGATAAACCGAAATACAAGGTTCTCGGGGCGGTCTCATCGCTAAAACTATCAAAGCTACAAAACACCGTCGATATAGCGGAAGACTTCTAACGCCACGTGATGACTCGTCCCAAACTATCTCATACGCGTCATATCATACCTCGCTCAATAATCGCTCACCACCCCGAATGGATCACCACGATTTTAAAACATTAAACGGGGTCGATTAATCACACAATTTATATAACCAACAAGACAATAAACAACACACTTCAAAGAGTCACACACAATCACCCACACCAATCAATCTCCGTCACCGATCGTCCACCGGACCACCCACGCTGGGGGACCGCACCGTACCCACCAAATCCCCGCTCATCATACCGAGCGATAACCCCGTCCCATTAATGTGCACATCCCCTTCCGTGGCGGGTTCCACGAAGGGCGAAACTAAGGCGTGAAGCCACTCCCGCAAGTGACTCCACTCACCGAGAACGCATCTCGAGAACCGAGAGACAAACAATCGGAATCACAATACAACATCAACAACCGTCTGAATCAATCAACAATCACTAACTACAAAACAATCACCACACATTATGTAATTAATACCGAGTAGGAAACCCTACCGAACAAAGAACACAATCGACGGTCTCAACAGCTGTATCAAAATTCCTCTTTTACGAATCCTCCTCCTAACATATAATCACATAATTACTAACAATCACGAAACTAACACAAATCCCCAATTCCCAAAATTAGGGTTTAAACAAAGTTAACTAAATACTATAAAATTGGTATGTAGATCTTACCCTTGACGCAAGGATCACAAAGGTATCAAGAAAGGTAAAATCTGACCATCCAAGCTCCGGGATTTTCCAACAATGCGATTAAAGCGAATGACGTAGTTTGATTTCTCTTTTCACAGTAATTAGGTTTTAAAAAGTGTTTACAGAATAGTGACGGAAGTAATATATACTTAATCGCATTATTAACAAAACCCGAGAAATCATCCCCCGTAAACCGGCTACTCGATCGAGTAGCTAAGGTACTCGATCGAGTGCCCCCTTACTCGATCGAGTATCCACGTTACTCGATCGAGTACCCAACAGGTCAGAAACTATTTTAAACTGCAACTCACCCTTACTCGACAGAGTAAGGCCTACTCGATAGAGTACCCCGAGACTCATAAATATGTAGTATTACACTGAGATTGAGTATATGTGATGTTGGAGATCTAAACACTACTCGGAGTTGAATAAATAACTTAAATGTTCATTTATGGATTGACGCTATATTGAAGTGGCTTATAGCTACATATTGAATTTTCTGAGTAGTTCTCGTGATTAAAAATCACATTTTGATTATTATATGTAATCGGTGATCTCCTGAGTTGGGCATTGTGATTCAGCACATGTAAAATCCAATTGCATTATATGTTACTCCCCGAAATATTTTGTTATTGTACAAAATGCCCATGTAAAATCTCGTCGATGATATGAGAAATTGATGTCTAAGGTGGTTATAATAAATTTTGGACTATATATTGGTTATAGTTTTTACCACCTTAGGGGGAGAAAAGTGAGTTAAAAGTTGGTAAAAATAAATATGGAATGATCCCTTACTGAACCAGAAGTTCAGATAATGTTATACATCAAATTCATTGAGTAGAGGTTTTGAATTTGATATAAAAAAAATATTTTTACCAGATTGATACATATACACCTGAAGTGTAATTCAATAAAAGTCAAGATGAATTGATGGTTCCACTATGAAAATGAAATAGATGATAAATAGCAAGATGGAGCAGTTGGTATGGAATAAGAATGCTATATTTGGAGTGTTCCCGAAGTGACACAGATATCTGAATGATAATATATGGCCTAGATGAATATAATGGTACCAAATATATACTCAGATTCAGATATCATTGAACAGTATTGATATTATCAAAAGATGATAAATTATATCGATATATTTTATGGAACCTATATATATATATATATATATATATATATATATATATATATATATATATATATATATATATATATATATATATATATATATATATTTTCGCGCGATATCTTATGGACTCGTAATGGGGATCTTCTACTTAAGTCCATTTTAATTGTCGACATATAATCAATTATTATACATGAGCTCATGGACATGAAGTCCATACATTGACCTGAAGTCAATATATGTTATGAATCTTGAAAAATAAACTGTACAGTTACATTATTGAGTCACCACCATGTGCATTTAGAGATAAGTACATTATTTGTATATTAGATTTAATATATATCCATCATTGCATTATTTTATAAATTTTGTTTAGAAAATAGGTTTCATGTCATATGAATGCACATATTTCATAATATTGTTTTAACTTATTATATTATTAAAAGGATAAATGTTATCTTATAAGACACTCCAACGAGGATAACTCCCTGTAGGAACCTCTTATAAACAATCATCAAATGATGATGATGATGATGATGATGATTGATCAATTGAGTTTTGAAAACTCTTGGTTATACATATAAACCTCTACCATACGATTGAAAGATTATCGTGATTAGTTCCAAAATGGAATATTCAAAATACTAAAGAGTTAATTTGAATAAATTGTATTGTCTCAACCTGTAGTTAAACATATGGAAATTCATACATGAATGAATTTCAGTAGTGAAAATCTATAATAAGGATGTCAATCCATACAGTAATATGATTTGGCAAGAAAGATCGATGATTTTTCAAGATGAATTGTTAATCAGATTGATTCTGCTGAAGAGAATGAATTCAGAAATGATAGCTACACCTTTTTTCCCTTCGACTAATTTTTTTATCCCAATGGGTTTTTCCTAGTAAGGTTTTTAACGAGGTAGCACTATAAGCGCATTAATACGCTATAGTCACGATGATCATCATAATTGTTAAGATGACAATTGGTACGTTTAGACATGCATATAATGTTATGTCATCTATTAAGAAGAATTAAAATTATTTTCTCTCAAAATTGCAGAGGTATTTTTTTTTAAATGAAGATCAGAGATTTATCATGAAATGATGACCATATCCAGATTATGAGTTCCGAAGAAATATGATATTGAAACTATCAAGGATTTCTACTGATTGAAGATATCAAGTTTATTATCAACCACGATGGGTTCTATTTCAACGATCGAGAAATTTTGTCAAAGCATAGATTATTTCAAGATATATCAAGCTATGTAATCATCAAGGGGAGTTAACACGCGTTGTACTCTTTTTCCTTATCCATGGTTTTGTCCCATTGGGTTTTCCATGGAAAGGTTTTAATGAGACAGCTTGTTATGCGTGTTAGGAGAATATTATCATCGTAAGACATTGTATTATTTTAGGTAATGGTCATCTAAGGCGAGTGTTATAAAATATATATTGTGGTTGACCATTATACCCTTCGTTCTTAATCATTGTAACCCTTCACCAACCATTGTAACCATTCACCAATCATTGTTACCCTTCATCATTATACATTGTTATGGATGTATATAAATATATTCACACACATTGTACATGGAAAATAATAAGAATACATTATTATATTCTCTTACATTATTTCTACTCTTCTCATATAGATTTCTAACAAAATGTAATTATTAGTTTTCTTTTTTAGTGAATGCACATAATTGTAGTCACCTTCCGTATCTAAGAAAAATGTTTTTTGAAGGGAAAAATGTGAGAGTCCTTATTATTTTAGTAGATATAACAACAATAGGGGATGGAAAGGATCCATATGCATAAAGAAGATACTACAATTGCGACCAAGAGTAATATTTATGTTCTGTTTGACAAGTCGTTTCAGGTAATTTATTTGACTAAAGTGGGCTTATTTAGCCAAAATTACAGCTACCTTATTTTTCTGTAAGTATTTGAGCGTATTTAAATAAATTAGTTACCTGAAATAAAATGTTACTTTGTTAACATTTGAAATTTCACGTTCCTGAACTGATTTTATTTTCCTGTTTTACACATTCAACCTATAATATTATCATATCCTTTTATATCTTTTCATCAAAATAAGTAAGTTACCTATTCAGCTTATTTGTCAAACATCAATTACCTTATCAGCTCCCAAATTTGAGCTACCCTGTCCACCAAAGGATAAACTTTAGCAAACAAACACCAAGGTCCATCTAAAATGGAGGTCCCACCCTGAAAACCACCATCAATCATGGAGTTGATCATTCATTCATGCTGCCCATATTCAATAACAGTCAAATATCAATATCACAGCCTTTGGTATTTTATTTTTTTGTTAGGCTTAGCCTCCCTATGTATGTGGAATTTTGTAGACTACAAATCCTTAGCAAAATATCTTCAAGTTTTCAGCTAAATAATCCTGGTCCCTATACAAAATTTGCGTAAACTAAACCTCATTCACAGAACTTTTGGAGGCTAATTGTATAAGAAAATGGTGAGTCAAACAGCTCGGCGACGAATCAACACCATTTCTGGTCACTTTGGTGCTGATTTACTTACTGAGGATCTTACTGTTTCAACCACCAACTTATTTCCTTTGGTACCTTCAACTTTCTATAACATCTTTTTTTTTATTCAGTTACCGAACTTTTGTATGTTCAGTGGCGGATTTAGGGGGTAGCAGGGGCGCTCGTGTCCGCTGGAAAATGAAAAACTCGTAAATTTTAGTTAAAAAGTTCTGAATTTTTTTCGAGTTTTTCTTATGCCATTACTTGTTCGCTCACGGTAGAATTTTTTGTCCCCCCAACCTCAAATCCTGGCTCCCCACTGCGTATGTTTGAGAATAAGACACTCTGTATTACATTAAAGGTTCATTTTACTGATTAGATGTGCAGCATCAAATCCTCTCTATTTAGAGCCTGATTTTTAACTTGGCACCGAACCCTCATCACTGAGACTACTAGATCAATTAACATCAGAGATAACAAATGATAAAACGAATCATTTGATACTTGATAGTAGCTCCTCTGCCTTGATGTCATTCTGTTGGGATTGTGTTGTATATGTATCACAATTTGAGATTGTTGGCTGTTTGAAATGAATCATTTGAACATTTAGATTATTTTGTATGAGCAACCTGACTGGAAATGATGATCTCATCTGGGAGATTGTTTGTTTGCTGTTGCAGAACTGCAGCAGCAATTTAAGCACACCATTTAGACGTCTCGATAACAGACTACATTATGGAAGGCAAGCATCTGCTGCTCAAGGATTTTTCATGAAGCAGGCTGAAACTCCTATAAATCAGACTGTAAGTCCCGTTTTCAGAACACCAAGCATCTGTTTTTCCCATCCTAGTTAAACTCCGAGACTTTCACGAGTGATACTCGACTACCTCTTGTAGCTGAGAGGATTAGGACTTAAAAACATTTGATTGATTTTCCGTAGAAATCAAATCCTGTATATGCATCTACGGCCTAGAGCTTCTGCTGTCTGAGTGAAAATCATACAAAACTTTAGATCATTTTGTATGAGCATCTTACGATTATTATCATGAGTATATGTCGTGATCCAAAATGGAAAACTGTTTGATGTTGCAGAACTGTACTAGCAACTTAAGCACACCATTTAAACGGCTTGATAATAGAATGCATTATGGACGTCAATCTTCAGCTTCTCAAGGATATTTCATGAGGCAGGCTGCAAGTCCTGTGAATCAGACTGTAAGTTCCATTTTCAGAACACTAGGCACCTGTTATTCTCTCATAAAACGTCCTAACGTTATTGCCAAAAGACGTGTCACTTTATGGTAAGAGAAGGGAGTCGGAGGAGCATTGTGTTACCCTTGGATAGTTGGATAGGAAACAGAAAGAGGCACTTCTCTAATGTTCCATTAATTAAATTTGTGTTGAGATTTTTGTATCGACTTACTGCCGCTTTACCTCTAAAAACAATAGCATGGCACTATGACGAGTGAAGGGTTTCAAATATATGTAGTCCTACACCTATGTTGGAAAAGGCGGTTTCTTAAAGGCCTATAATGAAAAATTTGTTGATAATGACATCGGCAGTCTCTTATTTTCTCTTAAGTTGTTTGAAATTTCCATGGCAGGGCAATTCTAACCAAACTGATGTTTGCGGTAAGAGTTGCATCAATGAAGAAAAGCCTACTTTTAATCCTACACCTCCATTATTTAATCGGATGGGGAGTGGGGAACCTCAGTTTGCAAAACCTGAAGTAGAACTCAATTGGTTTGCTAAGATGCCATCTGCATCTTCATGCCGCAAGTTTGCTAGACCTACTGAACAACTAGCCGAAAAGAAGCTGACCACTCAGAAGCCCATAGTTTCATCCCAACCCAATGGTATGTATATGAATCTTAGCTTTTATCAATACAGTCGTTGCATGAATCTAGTCACATTTCATAATAGAGATGTTTGTTTAAACACTTCTTAGGTCCTGAAGTGATTGGAGATGCATTTTTTGCATAAGCTAAATTAAACAAATGGGCTAATTGTAAGACGTCATTGTGTTTTTACTCGTTTAGCAACATCAACGTTGCCTGAACTTGATCCCTCAAAAATTCCTACCTTTTATGAGATAAGGGGATCAGTTTTCTGCAGCTTACCCCTACATTGAAAATGTTAATAAGACTATTTCCTCACAAGTCCTAGAGTCATACCCTCCCACAATGGAGGGTAATAAGTCGGTCGAATGTATGCAGCCTTAGTAAAAAGGGGTTATTTTCAGATTGACCATAATGAAAATTGTGTCGGAGATTGCAGTTTGACTAATTGTGACTTAAAAGGAAAAAGAAAAAAAAACAAGTGCAGACAGTTGAGTGAGTTATTTTACTTTATTCCATCGAATTAAACAACCAAGGACTAGTGAATCTTTGGCTCTACTGAAAATGAAAATGCATGCTGAAGTTCTTACATAGTTACATGGTATTTATTTATTTTATTATTTTCAACTTGATTGGGTGATTATTCAAGGAGTAGAATGGTCGCCAAGGATCAATGTCGCTGAGTCCAAATGCAGCTATGTCATCACAGTGGAACTTCCTGGGATTGATGTCAGAGATATCAGAGTGGAGATGGACGACAAAAAGTAGGACGTTTGTTTAGCATCGACATTCTCCTTTGTTTCAGCCTAATCTATTGTAACATCTACGCCTTGTTTCGATGAAGGGATTTGGAATAAAAAGAGAGGGATGTAGTTTCCCTTTCGGTTTTGTCCATTTTCCTCCTATAAGCCAAACTAAAGTCACTTTGATGATGACAAATCCATCACTTTCTCTCCAAATCCCGTCCATCCAAACAATGAGCTAGTCTTTTTGGTAGTTTCTTTGTAATATAATGCAAACAAGTCTAAAGGATTTGAGCGGAAACCTGATGCACACTGTGTTCTTGCAGCTTGATTGTGAGAGGTAAACGGTCAGCAAAATGGTGGAATGCAACAGGATGTTCAAATGATTCTGATATGACTTATCACAAGAGGGAGATATCGCAAGGACAATACCAGGTTATTTGGCCTATTCCGGCAGGTGCAAACAAGGATTATATCTCAGCCGAGTTCATGTAAGTTCAATTTGACTCTGATGAACACCCCTCATTCCTCATTCCCTGCTTTTTGGATTTATAAATTGATGGAATAAAGTGAAATGACTCAAACTGTGGGATTTCTTATATTGTGGAATAGCGGTCTTGATTAATGCAGTTGCCATTATGCATATGCTACTTGTATTTGATCCCCCTCACCATCATAGACTCGGGCCTTTGAGGCGCTAGTGCAACATTGGTGACGACTTACTGCAAACTTGTTATTGCATTTGCATATGTTACTAACTGATTAATGCAGTTCACAAGTATTTAAGTGTTCTCGACTAGTATGTATGGAGAAATCTTATGTTTTGGTTGAAAATGAAATGCATACCCAGGTCGGAGTGTCGAACATGAGACACAGATACGTGAACTGATATGAAAACTTGTGCAGTAACAACAACTAACAATGTAACATAAGTCATTGAACTTATGATTTGTACTTGAATTTGATGCAGGGAGGGGATACTTCAGATCACAATCCCCAAGATGTGATAATCGATATCCTGGAAACAAACTATAACTCGGTATAGTATACACGAATAATCGATGCAGAGATTACACTCTACTGTTTATCATATCATATGTACATATAGACGATGTAGTATCAAATTATCAATGACGCGGATAATATTGAGGTTATATGGTAATGTACACTCAGTCAATGGCCCTGTTTAAGTTGATTGAGTTGCTTCTGAATCGGATCTTCTCCAGTAGCTATTTTTTGTTTGGAAGAAATCTCGCGTCCATCATTTTAACCCCTGGTTTGATCTGCTATCCTCTGAGATTGCACAAGTTATGATTTTTGTAAAATCTCCTAGCAAACAAAATGAAGCCCTTCTTATGCCCAAGTAAAGAATCAGAGTGAGTCTTTGTTATGTACGTCCTATTCTTACTCCTGGCAAAGGGCCAATAAGAGTCGCAATGGATAACGATTCGAACGGGTTTTAAACCTAATAATGTGAGATTGCGAGTACCTTGTTGAATGTTGACGCCTATTCTTTACTCATATAGTGGGTACGAACGTATTCTGACCCTATCGAACATTGGAAAGTTCAGTAAATTTGCTGAAAGTCTAGCAAACAGTTGAGAAGGGTTGGCCATCCTGAACCTTTAAAAAGCTAATAACAAAAAACGCCGTTGCCGGGGATCACAGGCGGGAATACTTACCACTATACTACAACGACCTTGTGTTCTACAACTGGGAATATTTAAGTTCTTATCAATGGGACACCCTCTAGCCGAATTTTTCCTTAGTGTGGACTGTGTTAAGGTGACCCTATTTCACCCTATCTTTTTATCCTATGCATGGAGATCCTTTCCCTTATGATTACAAAAGCGGAATCTAAGGGACTCATTGAAGGTATTAAACTATCACGGCATAGTCCTGCTATTTCTCATCTTTTATATGCTGATGATTCACCCTTGTGCCTCCGTCTGACTTCTTCAAGTTGTGAAACCTTGCGAAGCATCTTGAACGACTTCAGCTCTATGTCGGGTCAAATGATAAATAATCAAAAATCTTATATCAAGTTCAGCCCGAACTCTCCTGCTGATTTTAAAGAGCATATTATTGATATTTTGCAAGCGCAAACGAAGACTAAATTTGGTTCATATCTAGGCATCCCAATCGATTTAGGCAGGAGAAAAACTTCATCTTTTCAGTTTCTTCTTGACAAGATATCAAACAAAATTCTCTCCTGGGGACTAGCGCATTTTTCTCAAGCGGCTAAGTTGATTCTTATTAATTCGATCCTTATGGCTTCCGTTACTTATATTGCATCTGTTCTTCCTATTCCACAGCAAATCACCTCGAAAATCAATTTTTTGATTGACCTCTTCTGGTGGAAGAATTCCCAAAAGAAACGTGCTCAGCATTGGTTACCATTTGAGCAATTACAGCTATCAAAGACAAATGGTGGTCTGGGTTTAAAAAGCGCACGACTTATTAGCCAAGCAATGTTGGCTAAAAAATTTTGGCGCTGTCACCAACATCCAACCTCACTGATCTCAAAAATTCTCTGTCCAAAATACCGGAAAGATTTTCCTATTCCTGGCAGTATTTTGAAATATTCAAACGCTTCTTTTGCTTGGAAAGGAACTGTCAAGTCCACCTTCTTACTTCGTGACGGTATTGCGTGGAAATTTGGGAATGGAAGCTTAATTGATCTAAGGAATGACGCATGGGTTCTTGGGAATAAGCCTATTTTAAAGTCCCAGTCACAAGTGCAGACAATCAGTTTTGCGGATATTATGCTTGATTCCACTCATTGGAATTCGACAAATGTTTTTCAGTTCTTTAATAAATCTACAGCAACAAGTATTTGTGCTTTGGAACTTCCTCCTGAGCCTACAGATGACTATATATACTGGAAATTTACGGAAGACGGATTTTATTCAGCTAAGTCAGGATACTTGTTTCTTTTGGACAGAAGTCATCACTCATCTGCTTCAAACTCTCACTTTGCTTTGATCTGGAAACTTCCATGTCAACCTCACATCAAGATTTTTTTGTGGAAAATTGCCCATCATATTTTACCCACTGCCAACATCTTAATTCGCAGAGGTTTGATTGTTGATCATGCCTGCTGTTTTTGTAATCTCGAGTCTGAAACTTTGGCACACCTTTTCCGAGACTGCTGCATAACCAAAAGACTTTGGTTTGCTAGCCAACTCGGAATTCGGGTTGATTCATCCTCCAACATACCTTTACTGCTTGGATGAACAATTTTTTAAGTTACTTTTCGCTTTCCGGGAACCACGAACCTTATCAGGTCCTGCACTTCTCTTTACTTCTTTTTGCTATTTGGAAACATAGGAACAATGTTATCTTTCGGGATTGTCGGGTCAATCTTGCTGCTATTTTACAAAAAACTGATATGCTTTTCTCGCAACAGCTTGATTTCATGTTCAGATCTAAGAGTGATAAATATGAAATCAACTCGACTGATGTTGCCTGCCTTCGGATCCCTTCTCCAGAGCTCATTCACCATTACTTCAAGATTGAGGTTACTTTCAACAAAAAGACGTGGCAGGGCTCTTTTCGAATCCGTTGCAATGACAATATCATTCATGAAGTTCCGAACTTCTTCTGTAATTCTCATCTTCAATGTTCCATTACCGCCTTACTTGAAGCAATGTCTCATGCCTCAGCGTGTAAGCTTCAAGATGTACTTTTCACATTCGGAAACACCAGACTCCTTCAATTGCTTCACAAAAAGGACAAGCTTAAAGTTCCCGTTACATTTTCTAATAGTATGATGCGTATTAAATCTTATCTTAGCTGTAATTTTAAGTGGTATATTAGTGGCTATGTGTAATTCAACTTTTCTTGATTATAATATATAGTACACTTTTGTCAAAAAAAACTAGGAGTTGCTTTATTTTCATGTACTCCAGTAGAGTGTAGACTGATTATAATTCAACTTTTATGTTGACGCCAGTTGGAAAAAATCGTGTCTTGCGGGTTTTGGATGGATTGTCATTGGGCCTGAAGGGGAAACTAGATATGAAGGTTATCTATGTGGTCGGGCTGAATCTCCTCTTCAAGCTAAAGCACTTGGGGTGAAGGAGGTCATCTCTTGGGCACGGCAGGAGGGAATTCTACACGTTGAAATTTCCTCTGATTGTCTTTCGCTACTGACGCAATGGATGGGGAAGCAGGCAAAGCATCATCATATTAGGGGCATCTTACATGACATTTCTCTTATTTCATCCGGCTTTCATTGTTTGTGTTTTAGCTATGTTCGCAGGGACATTAACTACAGAGCTCATGCCTTGGCAAAACGGGCTATGAGTTCGTAATAGGAACCTTTCTTTCCAGCTGCCAAAAAAAAAAAAAAAAAAAAAAAAAAAAGTAGACAAATCAAATAAAATCTCTACTTCTCTGGTAACGTGCGTCTTGCTTCAGACGGGCCTTTTTAGTCTGAAATAATAAGACGGGATTTTGTAATCATTTTACAGTTAAATGTGACCACTATTGAAAAACCAGATTCTACATATAAGTTCGTAACACGCTATACCATTGTGGTTACATTTAACTATAAAATGGTCACATATGCCCGTCTGAAAAATAAGACGAAAAGTGTCCGTCTGAAATAAGAATTTGTGATTTTTCATATATATCCTAAAGAATTTTAAATATTCTCTTCATCTATAAATAGCGTCAAAATGGCAAATGCGAGATTTAAATTTAAAAGCGAAACGTAAGAGTATTAGACATCTGAATATTTTTTTTTTGGTGCATAGACATCTGAATATTTGATACACCCTTTTCCCCATTTTCTACATATATCACAATTCACAATGAGCCTTATATTTTAATGCTGGCGAGGTTACACTTATCACATTTACATCTTATACGTCGTTTTAAAGACAAAGTACTGGTCATAGACAAAATAAAAATTTTCATTCACAAAATTTTTTTTTTTTTTGTAAAGGAAACCATACGAGCGAATTTAGTGCTGATGGCCACTTAGACCTGGCAAATCAGGTCAACGGGTCGGGTTCGGGTCGGGCCAATTTGTGTCGGGTCATTTCGGGTTTCTAAAATATTCGGGTTAGTTCGGGTCGGGTCGGGTCATTTAGGGTTTACGGGTCTGTTCGGGTTTGTTGTTTCGGGTCAAGCGAATCGGGTCATTTCTGGTCGGGTCATCTTCGGGTCAACGTTTAAGAAGGAAAAAGGCATTTCAAGTCTTTTGGGGCCAATTAAAGTTATGTTTTGTCGGGTCATTTTCGGGTTGGGTAGTTTCGGGTCGGGTCATTTCAAGTCGGGTTAATACGGGTCTATGAAAGCTCGGGTCATTTTCGAGTCGAGTCGGGTTAATTCGGGTTTCGGGTGTCATTCGGGTGCGGCATTTCGGGTCAATTTCAAGTCTCGGGTCGGCCTTTTCGGGTCGGGGTTGATTTTGCCAGTGATGGGGTTCCAATCATTCTCCACAGTATTAATTTGGTTTTTTTGTTAACATTTTTATAGAAAACAAAAAAAATACGTATAATATTAAACAAATTTATGATCAAGAAACACTTAAAACAGCAATTATTTATGTGTAGCAAAATGCACCATTCAGAAGTTAATTACATATTGATGCGAGCAAAATTAAGTTAAAAGACTCAACGAGGCATCGGCCAAATGCCATGCTGCACTGTATGTGCGACTCGTGCATAAGAAGAAACAAACAATACACAACTCTTTCTCAGATTTCGGTTTTTTTTCATTCCCATACCTCCATCAACCATGTGTAAGGTTAATTAAAACAAAAAAAAATCATGGCACAATACCGTATTTTGAAAATAAACTGTATCTGCTCGCAAAAAGGAGCACCTTGTGAAGATGAGATGCACAGCTTCGTGCCTTGCGTCTTTATCCTAATGTGCCCTTGTTGCCCATGTACAGCTTCGTGCTTTTCAAAGCTAAGCATAACATTATTACATGTTGGAACTTCAAAAGAGATTGCTTCATTTATACAGCTTTTCAAAGAAGAATGTTCCAAATGAAGTCCAGTGAATATCCAAGTTCTATAACCAGTCTAGTGCTGATCAGCTCCAAATGACGACCCACCACGACAAGATTGTTGACATTTCCACAGTGCATTCAGTAGATTTCATACACCGAGCATCTGGGAAAGAGGGCATTAGAAATGCCATCTTCCCAATCCGATATACTTATAAATGTTCAATGCACACTACTTTACATCAGAACGAGGTTTAAGTAACCATATATACATATCCTTTAATGTAACAGAGGAAAGATGAGCAGCTAAAAAAGGCTCGACATATAAACAAATGATTAAAATCTCTCTTTTTGTGGTTTTCCTTTTCCTTAAAAAAATCGGAGTATTTGGCTATTCACTAGAATTGTATATTTCCAAAATATACAAAGAAAGTATGTCAAAAAAGGAACTGAAGGAAGGGTATGAATAAGATTATGATGGCACTAGCTATGCTCCTCTCTCATCTTATTCTATTGTATGAAATACGCACGAATCACCTCAACAACGGGTGCCTGGCACATAGGACACTTCCCCTTGCCCTGAAGCAAAACATTCGCACAATTTGTACATGTGCACATATGCCCACATCTGCGATATTGGAGGAAACAAAGACGTGAGAAGAGCTTGAGACAGAAAAATAGTGCTCGAATGAGATTCAGCTTTCCATCATTATACAACATTACAACATTTTCTGGATGCCTAAAAGCTTCCTCTCCTAGGGCCTAAGGCCTAAGGGGGGCCATGTGTGAAAAACGCAGATTACGAGTGACAAAATGAAAAATGCATTTACAAACTGCATAGCTCGATTGGTACTTGGTCATATAAGAAACTGCATGTTGTTTAACAAATCATTTTGAGTCCTTCCATCATACTACAAAGTACAAAGCCAATAAAAACGTGGATTTTGACTCCATTGGATGAAAGCAATATTTCAGTTATTGTGATTGCAAATTGATGACAATGACATAAAATAGCCGTTTGAGCTTGTGATTGGCAAAATCTGCCAACCATAGTGATTTATTATAATCCGTACTACTGAGTGCGCCATCTAAGAATCCCCTATATACTAAATGAATAGGTGAACTCTAAAATTTTCCCTCCAAAGAGCATCTTTTTAAATAAGGAAGCTATTGATAATTTAATTGTATTCACTAAATAAGGAAATTAATAATTATAATATATTTCGTTATATAATTCTTTTCATCAAAATAAATCTTTTTATCAAATTATATAATTTTCACTAAACACTAAACTATAATTTTAATTAAAGTATAAATAATACTCCGTATAAGACTATAAACTCTTAAATTTGTTATTGATATTATTATTTAAGAATGACTTGACTCATACGGAGTACTATTCATACTATGTATAAACAAAACTATAAATGGTTTTGATTACTTTCATAACAAAAAAAAGTTGAGAGAATTTATAAATTAAATCATTAGCATTGTGGTATAAAAAATACATTAAAAAAATATACATTTCAGCACATACTCAATTCTCTTAGATTAATTTTCAGTTTTAATTTATTTTTTACTTGAGACAAAATATAATAACGAGAAAAATGAACAATTAATGAGATACCACTATTATTTTACAGTTCAATTTTACTTAATTTTCTTGAATAAATTTACAATTCATTTTTTTTTCCTCATCAAAATATAATAACGTGAAACATGAAAAAGTAATGAGGTGTTAATTTAGCATTATTAAGTAATACAAATACAAAAACTCTATAAATACCGCGCATTTATTGCGCGGGATCTAAACTAGTTCAGATATTATGCTAATAAAACATTACCTGTACAACAAAGAGTCGATGTTGGTGCTAGAACATATGCAGCAGACGCCTTTTCTTACACTATCCCATTTGAAACTATCTTTAGGCAGTATGTTTTCAAGCGACTCTGTTAATAAATACAGTAAGAAATAAGGTACCAATTCAGAATCAGACATTTGTATCAAGAAACAAAATCACAGATACCTAAAAAGTAGCACACTAACAAGGAATTTAAAACTTAAAAGCATACCTGATGGGTTGTTTGATCGATTTAGAGCTGCTGAGACCTCCTGTCTTACTGATCGTTGCAGCTCAACTTGCATATCCATGCAAGCCTCTAACATCATCTGCATGTTATTCAGTCTTTGATGTAGCCTAGTCATGTCGATCCTCAAATCATTGATTAATTCCCATTTCTGATCAGAATGCAGATACAGCAATAATCAGAAGCACAAACATTTAAACAAGACTGTCTCACAGGATTATTTTGTACGACTACTCTATCAATAAATATCGGTTTAATTAATGGGTAAATGGGTCTGTATCACACGTTTGCCCTCTGCTTGGATAAACATTGAAATCTGAGAAGTGAAGGGGAGTGAAAGGAAGGGAAATGGAGACAGAAATTTCTCTCCAAAATTTCCTATGTTGGAAATTTTTGGAGATTAATCCCTAATAGCGATTATTTGGAAGAATTTGTTTTAGCTTGTATGATGAAAAATGGATCCTCCAAATCCTTCCAGTTCAAATTGCTAATAAAAAGTGGGATTTCGCCCCTTTCCCTTGATCTCTCCATCCAAACAAAAGATTTGTATGTGACCGTCTCTTGAGAGACTACCTCAATAAAAAATGTAAGCCTATTTAATGTTAAAAGAAATATAGGGGATATTCTAAGGTAAAGACATCATGTCTGAGCACGGTGTTTCAAGGTCTACTTATAATTGCATATCTGTGTATGAAAGTGAATTAGGTCTAATTCTCACAATTTTCGAGGATAAAGTGCAAGTAAGTTATCATTGTGAAGAAAACGTATAAACAAGTAATCACAACTTCAGCAGAAACCAGAGCTCCTTTTTCCATTAATAATGTTGCAATAACTGTGTCAAGATATCTGGCATGATCTTAAGATCAATGGATCATTGCATCAGGAAGAAAATAAGCAAATCCAATGTCACAAATCTTTCAAAGGTAAAAACTTTAAGCAGAACAAGTAACAGATAAAAGATCACAGAAATCAGGACTCCCACTTTGACTATTCGGCAACACTCTAGATTAACTCGATCAAGCACATACATCAACAGTGATACAGTTTTCTGGTAAGATATACAACGCAGCATTGCTCTTTGTGAAAAAAGTACTCCGTAAATGAGTTAGTTGTCATTCTAAAAGCTTTATAGGTGGCACCTCAAAAACAAAGATAAATGACACATTAAGTGACCAGGAGAGCATATGAATAGTAGCAAAGAAAGTGACCAGGATATAAGGGGACGTTTAGTTGGAGGTCTATAAGAAAGGGAAAGGGAAACAAAGTTATTGATTTCCTTTGTTGGTGTTTGTTTGACACAAACAAAGAGAATGAAATTCCCTTCCTTACCCCTCAATCCATCTAATTCCTTACCCCTCACCCCCCCAAGGTATGAGATTTCATTACCCTTGTTACCCTTCAACCACCTTCTTTACCTACCACCACACTTGCGACTCCCACCACACCAGTCACCATCAAGACGCCACCGCCACCACCAAAACCACCACCACAGCCACCCCACATAAACCACCACCACCGCCACAACCACCATGACGTCACCACCACCACAGCCACCCCATTGCCGCCACCACCACCACGACGCCACTGCCACCACCACTATCACCACCACCATAACCACCCCACCACCACCACAACCACCCCACCTAAACTACCACCCGCACACCAAAACAAACCACAACCCACCACACTTCATTTTCTTGATGTAACCAAACAACTAGTTAAGTTTTAGGTAATTCCTTACCTTTCCCCCTCTTACCCTTTCTAATTTCCTTTCCCTTTCCCTTTCCCTTTCTCTAACCAAACGCCCCCTAAGTCCCTTCTGTACATCCATTTATATCACCCCTTCTCGAATTTATTGATAAAACACATTGAGCATTACTTTTTACAATATACTACGGAGTACTTCGTAAAATAGCAACTTTTAAAAAATATACTACGAAAAAATGTTGCTTAATAAATCAAAGTTGACATATATCAAATCATATCTATAAATTGGACAATAGTGGTCAAAGACTCGAAGTTTAAATCAGTAGAACACCAAAGCCACCAAAGTCAAATGGGACAATCACAATATAAATTGGACGATTTAAATAGTTAAGAGTAATCCACTTACAGTTCCAGACTGCTGATGTATGTTTCGTCTCGCCCAATTGGTTTGATGCAACCCCCGTCCCCAGTCTGCCTGAGGTAGTGGTGGAGGTCGTGGAGGAAGTCTAGGTTCATTTCCATTTGCATGCGAGTCATGTGGTTCAGACTCTTCCCGTTCTGTGTGCAACAGTTCTTGATTTCTTGACACAAAATGAGGTAAAATTTCATGATGTTCCCAGTCATCAGGAGCATCAGTTTGCCTATCCACATAAGACTGTATTAGCCGGTCTAGGTTCTCTCGAAAATCACTGTCAAGAAGACTTGAAACTCTTCTCCTAAAATAGAAACATGTCCAATAGTTAGTGCCTCGTGAGAGACACAACAAGAAATTGACGTCACGGTACAATAATGAAAAGAAAAAAATAGGAGGAAACAAAAACATGATATATAGTTAATATACAAATAAAGAATTATTTATTAAAAATAATGTTTTAAAAATTAAAAGATTATCAAAATGGGGTTAAACTAAAACTAGTTAACGAAATAGGGGGTCCACATAGGATCGGATCTTATAAAGCTGGGGAAAGGAAACGCCATGGCGGATGGCATGTTCAATACTGGTGAATATTTATTTTCCTATTGTATGCTATATTCAGTATATGGTGTTAGTAGTAGACACTCAAATTCTGGTGACAAAGTGATTTCAGCCTACTCTTTAGATGGAGAGACGCGAGATCGATTCCCCCTGCTGTAGAATTTTTTTCACAGAAGTTATTTTAGTACATCTGAAACTAAAAAACTCGTTGGGGACGCCTGGGGTTCGAACTCGAGACCTTTAGGAAAAGTAGAGTGATACAACCAACTTCACCAACATACCGGAATGAAATAAAATCTTGTCAAACTAAAATGAATCAAATTTCATGGGTTAATGTAAAAAATAGAGCACACCATCCCAAGTGGCGTGTACCGCCACGCACACTGGCGTATATTACCTTTCCTCGGCTTCGGAAAATCTGATCATACATGGACCTTATTTCGCTAAGTATGTTTAAGTCGACCTCATTTTACTACTTTTTTATTTTAAAAAATATTCACAAAAAAGGGGGTTTTGTATGGATTAAGTGTGCAAAAAGCAGCAAGAGCAAGGACAAACACCTGTTGACAAGCTCCCTAAGCTCTATGTGGTATACGTTCTCATCATCAGAGAAATAATATGTATCAACAACCCTGTCAGAAGCCAATCCAGAACCAGAAACCAATCCCAGCCAATCTCTTCCAGTTTCCAGAGAATGGTTCTCATCCCAGTACTCGTCTTGGTCAATCTGTTCTACACCTTCATCTTCAAGTGCTTCGTGAGATTGAACTTCAACTTCACCTGCCCAGCGGGGTCTGTCTGTTTCTGCTTGATTATCTCTCCATTGGTCAGAAAAGGGACTACCTTCCCATACACTCTCAAACTCCAAAACTCCTTCTTGCCAGTCCAACTCTGGCACATTCAAGTCATGATCATTGAGATTTCCTGATATATCGAGCTGATCATCCACTGCATTATGCACGTCAGCTTCTTCCCTAACAGAGAAATCTTCATGGTCTATTTCATGTCCACTTCCAGGAGATTCTTGGGCATTTATATCTAAAACTTCATCATTGGAAGAACCATTGGAATTGACACTGGTGGATGTCTCTGGTCTACTCTCCACAATGTTGTTGGTGTCACACTCAAGCCTACCTTCAACGTGGGTGCCCAACTGGTGAGAATCCATTTCTTCGTTGCTGCAGTTTCTTACAGTGTTGCATGGTTCGGTGTTAGATTCGTTTCTTGGAGGAGATTCAAGTTCATAGAATGCTGCTGGGTTTAAATTTAAAGCACCCTGACTATGTAGTTTGTGAACGGCATCCATTCCAGTGCCGACAGTTCGGTTCGAAGATTGGACCACCGAACCCGGAACCATGCAACCATGCTGAGTCGGATGATTCAAATCAGCTGATGGACCAATACCAGGGTCCACACTTGGTAGGGCTGTTGATGGAGTGACATCGACGGCACCAAGAGGAGATGTTTCGTCATGAGAAACATTAAGCACATCAGCAGTAGGATCATTTAGATCTGGAGCACCATCGAGGATCTCACTAGCGCAGTTAGCCTGGCTTCCATCATCTCTAAAAGCATCGGAATCATTGTCAGAGGAACCGTCAGATACGTCACTTGCTTGCACATGAGGGTTGTTGTCCAATCTCGACATGAAACCTTCCCTGCAATGAACGCAAGGGATTAACACTAATGGCTTATACTTTACACTGAGAACTGAAACTGCACTGATTATGAAAATAATAACAGAAACAAGATTACCCATGTGCCTCAAGGACTCCTGAAATTGTCATATATGGGGGTCAGACGTATGCAGCCTTAGCCTTGAGTTAGCAAGACAAAGAGGTTGTGTCCAAATGACTCAAAATGAAAATTGCCTCGAGAAATAGCATCAAACTACTACTACTACTTCACCATGAAAGAAGCGTACTAAAGATGACATTAGGATAAATTAGAATAATTAAGACATATTTCTCTGAGGTTGAGAATTGAATTCCAGCATACTGGAGTTTCGGTTTGCCTCCACAAAAGGTATGAAATGTAATTGACACGTTTATTATCAAAGATTTCAAAAGAATTCAGAGTTCTCAAATAGGTCTAGAGGAGACAGACCTCACTTGTCAAGAGGAAACATAAACCTCACTTGTCATTTGTTAATACAAGTTATGTTGCTCACAAACTATACTTCTAACTGTGTGCCGGATAACCAACACTCAAAAATGACAGGGTCGTTTCCCCTGCAATAGCAAAGCGATAATTCCAATAGACTCTTGGCTGAAAATGGGTTGACCACTGAACCATGTGGTACTCGACAAGGTTGTTTCCCTGCAATAGCGGAGAGATAGCTTCCAACTCACTGTTGGCCGCAAATGGGTTAAACGTGTGGTACTCTTTGGAAAAAGCAGTGCACGAAAATTTGACGAGTAATTTTGATGTAGTACAGCATATTCCAAAGTCAAAAGAAGTATACCACGGTTCCATTTGAAATAAACAGATGCCTGCTGAGCAAATATGACTATATGAGATAATAGTCTAATACACAACACAAGAATACAGATGCGTTTGACTAGAGTACAATTCTACCATCTAATCTTCCAATTCAAAACACGTGTATGAAATACATCTCATCATATCATAATATAGATAACCACAATAGAAATCATACGATTCCTTCAACTTCATAAGAGCAATATCATCACAAAACCAACAAAAACTCACGATATAACTTCAGAAATGCTGCCGATTAGCACAACATTTATTGAAATGTCTTACCTCAAACCTGACACAGTTTGACGTTGCCTGAGCAATCCAAGTTCACTTTCTGCAGCTGAACTAGGCCTCCTCAACTCAGTTGACCTCCTCCTATTCTGAAGGGACCTGAGTCTAAGTAATGCCTGCAAGTGATGTAAAAAATGCTACAGTCAATTTTCAAATATAAACACATATCTTGCCTCCAGAATCCGCATATAAAATTACAATAGCAGAATTTATCTTCAATAGCAAAAATCAAAATGGGAACATGCTACAGTAGAAAAGCAAGTAAAAGTATCTCCCTCCACCAATGAACAAACTTCCTGATTTAATTTGCACAAAAAATAAGAAAAATAGTAAGATGCACAAAAAAAAAGCAGGGCGTCAGAAGTTATTCATGGGCACCAAAAATGGAAACCAGGAAGTTTAAATGTGAACAGGAAATTTTTGTCAACAAAATATTATTCTGTAATACTAAAACCCTTAGGATGGATGCACAATGAACTACACTTCTACCTGAATACGCCCACGGTGAGCAAAGCCACTAACTGGCCGAGTCCCCCCCAAACACTGAAGCTCGTCCCGTCGTTCCTGTTCCTTCTTAACCAGTAAATCAAGAAGAGCCTGTCTACCACATAATCTGCGAATCTGCCTCCGACTGTTTTCAGGTTGACGTTCATCATGATTAGAAACTTGTCCATTATGGAAATGTTCAATCTGAGATGCAATCCCAGTAACCTGATCTCCTCTACTGCCAGCGCGTGCTTCCCTTTGCTGACTAGTCAAATGAACCCAATCCCTCACAACTCGGACCCTCTCCCGATCATTATCACCAAACCGTTGACTCCTTGAACCTCTATTAATGTGAGCAGCATGACGAGTCCCAGAATTTCCGCCATTGATCATCCACTCCCGGAAAATTTTCCTAACTCTCTCTCTTTCGACTTCTCCTAAGTCACGAGAATGCCTAGAAGTCATGCTCCTACGGTCCTCCTGCTCGTTGACATGGCCCAATTGAGACTCGAAATTGATAACAGACCCATTTTCACTCTCACTTGAATCCTCCTGGCTACCTCTTACTTCACCTTCTCGAAAGCTAGACAAGTCATCATTTCCTTCTTGAGGCACCCTTGACCTCCCTCTCTCACGGCTTGAATTCCTAGTACGCTCATCCTCAAGTTCCCTCCACATCCGAAGAATTGAGGACGCACGGGTGCTTCTAATCCTTTGATTTCCACGCCGTCCTGATGCTGATGATAAAGACTCCACATGAATGGTTGAGTCAAGTATTGGAACATTTGGCAACCCTGCTATTGCCATATATATCTACTTCAACCTAACAATGTCTCAACTTCAAACAACAAAATAAAAAAATAACCCAACTCAACAATAATTTACCATTCAACCCCCCTCTCTGATATATCAAACAAACAACCGAATCAAAAAATCACCAACAGTGCACACCCTTAATTAAAAAAACTCGGTCACACTATCGTTTTAATTTTCGAATGATTGGATTATTACACCTGCACAGCAAATTCAAATGCCTTCAATTAATCATAAGCATCGCCGATATCAAATTTGACTATAAATCACCTATAAAAACATGTTACTGAGCATCAACCCTTGAAAAAAAAAAAAATCAATTGACAAAACTTCCACAAAAAAAGTGCTTAAAAATCCAAAACTCTATCTCCTTCAATCAATAAAACCCAGAAATTTCAACCCAAATACCATCAACCACTCACTCAAATAAGCATGACCCATTTTTAAACCTCAACCAATAAAACAAAAACCAACAAAATCACCACAAAAACCCAGAAACAAATTTCAAAATTAAGCCATTTCCCAATTCCAATACTCAAACTTTGTGAAAAATAATAAAGAGATGAAAAATCCACAAAATATAGGCATAACAGAAGAATGTTAGTTTCAGTAATATAATATGAACAATAAGAATGGTAGTGAAAATGATAGCATAGATCGTGAAGGCACACCCATAATATTTAATTACAATCATACAAATTAAAGATAACAAATGAAGAACAAGACATTGTTTGAAACTTCCAAGCAAAGAGAAGATAGTAAATAATAAATAATTAAACAAATAAACATTCATAATGCAAAATGTAATAGTTTTAGTAGTACCTGTTTAACAACCCACAAATAAGGAGGGTTTTTTCTTTGCTTCAATTTCAAAGACTTTTTAAGGGGGAAAAAACTATCTTATCGCATTCTTTTGGATCAATTTGTCAATCAATTGAATTGGATTGAATTGAATCAAGGGAAGAAGGGAAATGAATCAATCGAATCGAACTTAATAGAGCTAAATTGAACTGAACTAAATCAATCAATTGAATCAATCGATCAATCAATCGAATCAAATAAAAATAAAAAGATTATAATAATAATAACACAATACTACTACTACTAATAATAATAATAATAATAATAATAATAATAATAATAATAATAATAATAATAATAATAATAATAATAATAATAATAATAACAATAATAATAAATATTATAATAATATTATTCATTATTATTAATAATAATATATTAATATAATATAATAATAATCTAATAAGTTATATAAAAAATAAAATAGTAATATAATAATAAATATAGTAATAATAATATACAATATAAATGATAACATTAATAATAATAACTAAAAAAATAAATATGATAAGTATAATATAAATATTATAAATAATAATAACAATTAATATAAATAATATGTTGGAGCTGGTGTCCTCCACAAATTAGTGTGATAACATTTATAAATCTATTATAGGTTCACAAGGGTATACTTCGTATTTTATTAGTTGATTAACGATTACCTAATAATGGTTGGCTTGCTAGAAAGTTTGACGTTATTATCATACTGATGGCGGTGATCAATTGGTCCCTAAAAGTCACACTTAAAGGATGTGTATGAGAGATGTGATTATGGAAATGTAATCACATTGATGTTTTATATGACTTAAAGGTTAGTCCATATATTTGACTAAACAGTTAGTCAATGTGATGATGAGACGATTATTTAATGCCGATTAAATAATATTAGCTAAGACGAATTAACTTGTTAATTCGTAAATTGAATATAAACTGTTATATTTAATTAATGTATATAATGTTAGCTTAAACGAATTAAGATGTTAATTTGTAATTAAACATAATCGGTTATATTTAATTAGCTAATTATAAATATGCGATATTTATAGTTAAAGTATATATTATACGAGATTGTCATAATAAATTTTTACAGACCGGTATTAATAAATCGACTGCAAGCTGTTGTGTGTAGACTCATTAATACGGAATAAAATAAATGACAATTTATAATTATACACTTTATATACATTTTGTAAGACTACCAAAATAAGAAGATTTAATCTCCTTATTTTGGGTAGTAGGTAAAACCGAAAAGAGTAAAAAGAGGAAGAAAAAATCTTCCTCTAATGACTCCTTTACACGGTTAAAAAGAGGTGAATAAGAGATTATTTCTCTCTCAACTCTTTTGACCTAATTCACTCATCATTCACACAAAAAACCCTAAAAATTATTTTACATTTTGGGGATCTATTCTAGCAAGAACAAAGGCATTTCTTATAGTATCTTGGGTGCAACGATTAGGCGAATATCATTGCGATATTGTTCTTAGGCCGATTTTGCTAGGACTGAAGGTTATTTCATAATCTCTCTATTTTGTTTATGCTATTTCATTTATGACTCGTATTCATAATTATAATTTCGTTATAATCCTTATAATTTAAAGGGACGTATACCGATATTTCCTACAAGTGGTATCAGAGCCAAGGCCACGAAATTATTTTTAATGATTTTCATAAATGATGTAAACAAAAAAAAGGGGGTTTCGGGAAAATAAATTAGGGTTTCGGTTGATAAAAATTTTTTTTTGCCGATTTGAAATTTTTTTTCCCAGCCGAGATGTTTTCGGTTTTTGTTGTTTTGATTTCCATTTTGATTTGTTCATATTGTTGTTTTAATCGGTTAAGATGATAATATGATAATTTGTAGATGTTTTGATTTAATGATTAAATTAAAATGTAAATGGAATCGTGTTTGTTGATGTTAAATTGTTTTGCTATATAGTTTTTGGCGTATAAGTTAATTTAACAAATGTTCAAATCAATTGTGATAATCAGTTTGATCATGATTTAGATATTCATTTTAATAGGTTAAATTGAATAATCTAGTTTGAATATATGTTTAAATTACAAGTTGTTTATGCCAATCTTGTTCTTATAGCAACATTAAACAATTTGTTCATCTTAATTTAATTTTTTTTTCGATAAAAGGGGCCTGTTTTTATTCCAGCCGTGAGCTAAAGAAAAAAAAAATTGTTTTTTTTGTTTCGGTTTGTTGCTGAATTGCCGAGACTTAAGAAAAAAAAATATGGTCTGTTTTTGTTTTTGCAATATGCCGAGAGCTGAAAATTTTTTTGTTTTTTTTTCTGGATTGCCAAGGCCAAAAAAAAGAAAAAAAGGGTTTTTTTTGTTTTATTTTTGGCCAATATTGATTATACATTAAATTAATAATGTATTATTAATTGTTGTGAAGAAGTTCACAATTAAAGATATCTAATTATTTTAAAGAGGTTTAAAATAATATTGGATTAATTCATATTACAAGTTTAATATGTATTAAGATTGAATTTATTGTGAGTAATTGAGGAATTGTCACATAATTTGATCATTTAAATAGGTGGTTTGGATAAATTAATCTACATAATTAAGGAATTATGTCTTGCATGTTTAATTTATTAGTTGATGCAATTTTTTTTGTTGAATGAATCGTTGAATGGATTTATTTACGTATTTTTGCAATCGGTTGTAATTTGTAATACCTAGTGTGGCCTTAGTTAAATTATGTTTTCGTAATGATGGAAACATAATTTTTAATGTAATTTGAGATCTCGAATCTCCTTTTATTTTCTTTAAGTATTATGTTTTGAAATTAGAATGTAAATAGGTTTATTTTGTAATTTTAATTGTAATTTTAAAGAAGACTAAAGATGGAGATTGGAGCTCACTCCCGCTACATGGACCAAGATGGAACATCAAGACAAGCTTCTCGGGTCCAAGGATGGATTCCAAAGTTGTATTTATGTTCATTTTGATAGATAGGCCACACTAGGACTTTATTTTTGTTTTACGTTTTACCGTTCTTATTGCTTTTCATTCACATGATAGTTAGTGCATCATTTTCCGCCTAAAACCAAACCACCTACTAAAATGCATGAAAATTGACTCATATAGATTGAATGTTAGTTTTCATAGACATACAGATGTCACACTATTTAAGCCATCACCTTAGTTTATTCATTCACGCATGCTAGATATTAGTTCACTTAAAATGAATTAAAATAAAGTTGATGGGACCTCTAAAACGGAAATTGAGACTAGTCTTTATAAGGGCAAACAACTATGAATCCCTTCTTCGTCGGTAGGCATAATATGACCCCTTCTACGTTGGGTAAGTAGTTTGTGTTGACTTAGTTTATCTCAACATTATAGTCCGAAGAGTTTCTCGTGATTATGATGGACTAAAGATAGAATTTACAGAAATTTATCGACCAAGAATTCTAACATTAGAATTAGCCAAAAGGTTGGCTTATCAATTTACAGATAATTGAGTCTTGGAATCATTTATATAATTCTTGAGGGAGGTCAACTGTATAATTGCTTGAGTCTTCGCTTATAACAGTTTTGCATTAAGACTTAAAATCATAACGATGCATATGCTTATTATTTTTATTCTTCTTTTCGCAGTGTAGAATACGTTTATTTTGATAATACTGTTACAACAAATGGCTGGAAATAACGAAATCCCAATGCCGAGTGCCACACTTGGACGCGAGTCCTGGCTTAAAGTTTTTATGGACAACATGAATCAGTTCACATGACTGAAGAGGATGGGTCCAACTTTGCAGACTGGGAGGCAGCACTACGGAATGCTGCCATTGCTGACGGTAAGCTCAAGTACTTAATCGAGCCAATACCGGTAAACCTGGCCCCAATGCGGGGAGTTAACGAGTCACTTGCTTATAGTGACTTCGTCATGGAAGCGGGTGCGATAAAGAACGCACTCATCTTTGCAATGGAAACCAATTTGCAGAGACGCTTCATTGCCCAAGGTGCAAACAAGATTTTCACCACGCTCACTAACGAGTTCTCAAAAGCACCGAGAATCGTTACTTATGAGCATACATGTCGCTTCTTTGATGCGAAACTCCAGAAGGGCCAACCGGTTAGCCCACACATTCTTAACATGATTGAGAATGTCGAGAAATTGGAGGCACTTGATTGTAAAATCAGTGAGAGCATAGTCATTGACCGTATGCTTCATTCACTTCATGATGGGTTTGCCCTTTTTAGGGCGAATTACTACATGAATGACTTGAAGAAAAGTCCTCATGAGCTACACTCACTTCTCGTACAGACCGAGAAGGATATGAAATTGAGTGGGAGCATGAAGCAGGATGTTCTCATGATTTCCAACAAGAATAAGGGTAAGGGCAAAGCTCCCGACGACCTAACTGTAGGTAAGCCAAAGTTTAAGAAGCCAGGAAACGGTAAGAGTGGGCCTGGTGAGACTAGTGGCTCACAAGGTAAGGCAAAGAGCAACGGCGGTGACATTGAGTGCCACCATTGTCACAAGACTGGACATTGGAGGAGGAACTGTCCCGTGTACCGTGAGGACATAAAAGCAGGCCGCGTCGTTCCTGTTGGTATGTCATCTTATATTCATATGATTGAGATTAACCATGCAAGTTTCGGAACTTGGGTACTTGATATTGGTTGTGGTTCTCATCTGTGTAATCATTTGCGGGGCCTAAAAAACATCACACCTCTCGGAAAGGGTGATGTGGACTGCGAGTCGGAATGGAGCTAGAGTTGCTGCAGTCTCGAAGGGAACATATGTAATCCAACTCCTAGTGGTTTTGAGTTATATTTATATAACTCATTACTATGTACCCATTTGTCTAAGAACATTATTTCATTTCCGTACTTGATAAAGACGGTTTTTCATTTTCAATAAAGGATAATAGCTGTATTTTCTCTTTCAATGAAATGATTTATGGCAAGCAGTTTCCATGAATGGAATTTACATCTTAGATCAAACTACAGATATATTACACGTGAATAATAAGAAATTAAAGGTTGGTGACAAAGATCAAACCTATCTATGGCATTGTCGAATGGGACACATAAATGAGAAACGTGTAAAGAAACTCGTCGATAATGGGACTATTCCCGCATTCGATTTTTCTACATTTGGCACGTGTGAATCATGTCTTATCGGCAAAATGACTCGAATTTCCTTCAAAGGTGTTGGAATGCGCGCTAGTGACCTATTAGGACTCATACATACTGATGTATGTGGACCTATGTCAATTACCGCTAGAGATGGCTATAGATATTTTATCACTTTCACGGACGATTTGAGTAGATACAGATATGTCTACTTAATGAAGCATAAAAGTGAGTCCTTTGAGAAATTCAAGGAATACCAGAACAAGGTTGAGAACCAACTGGTTAGAAAGGTTAAAGCACTCCGTTCAGATCGGGGTGGCGAATATCTTTCAAATGAGTTTGATCAACACCTTAAAGACTGTGGAATCGTTTTACAGTTAACTCCACCTGGAACACCTCAATTAAATGGTGTGTCCGAACGGAGAAATCGAACATTACTTGATATGGTTCGATCCATGATGAGTCACACGGTAGTACCTGATTCATTATGAGGTTTTGCTCTTTTGTCAGCTGCTCTTATTCTTAACCGAAGTCCGACTAAAGCTGTCGACAAGACTCCATATGAAATGTGGAAGGGAACGGTCCCTAACTTGTCCTTTATTCGGGTTTGGGGCTGCGAGGCTTATGTCAAGTGGAGACACGAGGATAAGCTCGGCCCGCGATCGGTCAAGACATACTTTATTGGTTATCCAAAAGGAATGTTTGGTCATTACTTCTATTCGTCTATCAAACAACGAGTTTTTGTTGCGGCTAGTGCAAAGTTCTTAGAGAAAGAATTTCTCGAGAACAAGACAAGTAATAGAACCTTCGAGCTGTCGAAGATTCCAGAACCAACAACCGAGGAACAGATGGAGGAAGTTGTTCCTCCAACTGATGATACGGTTAATATTCCTCAGGAACCTAGGAGGTCGGGTAGAGTCTCTAATCCTCCGGACAGATACATTGGTATGGTCGAGGAGAGTGACGTTTTACTCCTAGAGAGTAATGAACCCACTACCTATAAAGGTGCAATGACCTGTTTCGACTCAAAGCTATGGATTGAAGCCATGCAATCCGAGATGGACTCCATGTATGAGAATGACGTATGGGATCTAGTTGATTTACCTAATAAGGTAAAACCTCTACAGTGCAAATGGCTTTACAAAATAAAGAGTTCTGTAGACGGGCAACCAGATACCTATAAGGCACGACTAGTGGCAAAAGGTTTCACTCAAGTGCACGATTTGCATTATGATGAAATTTTTGCACCCGTAGTTATGTTGCGTTCCATTCGGATTATCTTAGCGATTGCCGCTTTTCATGACTATGAAATTTGGCAAATGGATGTGAAAACCGCCTTCTTAAACGGTTATTTGGAGGAGGAGTTGTACATGGTGCAACCCGAAGGTTTCATAGATCCTGAGAATACTAAGAAAGTGTGCAAGCTAAAGCGTTCCATTTATGGACTTAAGCAAGCTTCTCGGAGTTGGAATCATCGTTTCGACCAGGTGATAAAAGAGTATGGTTTCACTCGATCGGTCGAGGAACCATGCTTATATATCAAGTCGAGTGGGAGCAAGATTGTTTTCTTGATATTGTATGTCGATGACATACTCTTGATTGAGAATGACATTCCTCTCTTATCTTCGATTAAATGATGGTTGAAGAACCATTTCCAGGTGAAAGATCTGGGTGAGACACAACGCATATTGGGAATCCTTATCTACCGAGATAGATCACGACGGACGTTATCACTTAGTCAGGAGTCTTATTTGGATAAGATTCTTGAAAGGTTCAGCATGACCAACTCCAAGAAGGGGAACCTTCCAATGACGTCTGGGATGTAGTTGAGCAAGTCTCAGTCACCCACGACGCCTGAAGGTATTGAGCACATGAGTCGTGTTCCTTATGCATCTGCAATAGGATCAATCATGTATGCCATGATATGCACACGTCCAGACGTGGCATATGCATTGAGTATGACGAGTCGGTACCAAAAGAATCCAGGTGAAATACACTGGATAGCTGTTAAAAACATCCTTAAGTACCTACGGAGGACTAAGGATAGGGTATTGACTTATGGAGGAGATACTAAGCTATGCGCAATTGGTTACGCAGATGCTAGCTTCCAAACGGATCGAGATGATTCAAAATCTCAGTCCGGGTTCGTCTTCACTCTTAATGGTGTTGCGGTCACCGGAAGAGTTCCAAACAGGATGTTGTAGCGATTCTACCACCGAATCCGAGTACTATGCCGCTTGAAGCAAAAATGAAGCTATATGGATGCGTCAATTCTTACAAGGACTTACGATAGTTCCTAGTTCAAATGACCCGATCACCATCTATTGTGACAATAGAGGTGCCATCTTCCAGGCTAAGGAGCCAAAGTCTAGCAACAAATATAGACATGTACATCGGAAAGCTCACCTAATTCGTGATTACGTGGAGCAAGAAGAGATAGTGATTGACAAGATAGCTTCGGATGATAACATCGCGGATCCTCTCACTAAACCGTTGAATTATGATAAGCATGTGAGAGATGTGATTATGGAAATGTAATCACATTGATGCCTTATATGACTAAAAGGTTAGTCCATATATTTGACTAAACAGTTAGTCAATGTGATGATGAGACGATTATTTAATGCCGATTAAATAATACTCCCTCCAATTTCCTATTATCTTCCCTCTTTCCTTTTTCACACAAGTTTGATTATCTTCCTTCTTTCCTTTTTTGGTAAGTTTCATTCATTTTTTATTAATTTCTCTCTCCTAAAAAATCAACAACTCTCATTACTTTATCTATTCTTTATTCATCATTCATTCTTTATTATTTTCTCTCCCCTATAAATTCCACAACTTACAATACTTTATTTTAGTTTATTCCTTTTTTCTTCCCCTTTCTTAATTTTTGTGCCCAAAAGAAAGGGGAAGATATAAGGAAATAGGAGGGAGTATTAGCTAAGACGAATTAACTTGTTAATCCGTAAATTGAATATAAACTGTTATATTTAATTAATGTATATAATGTTAGCTTAAACGAATTAAGATGTTAATTTATAATTAAACATAATCGGTTATATTTAATTAGCAAATTATAAATATGCGATATTTATAGTTAAAGTATATATTATACGAGATTGTCATAATAAATTTTTACAGGCCGGTATTAATAAATCGACTGCAAGCTGTTGTGTGTAGACTCATTAATACGGAATAAAATAAATGACAATTTATAATTATACACTTTATATACATTTTGTAAAACTACCAAAATAAGAAGATTTAATCTCCTTATTTTGGGTAGTAGGTAAAACCAAAAAGAGTAAAAAGAGGAAGAAAAAATCTTCCTCTAATGACTCCTTTACACGGTTAAAAAGAGGTGAATAAGAGATTATTTCTCTCTCAACTCTTTTGACCTAATTCACTCATCATTCACACAAAAAACCCTAAAAATTATTTTACATTTTGGGGATCTATTCTAGCAAGAACAAAGGCATTTCTTATAGCATCTTGGGTGCAACGATTAGGCGAATATCATTGCGATATTGTTCTTAGGCCGATTTTGCTAGGACCGAAGGTTATTTCATAATCTCTCTATTTTGTTTATGCTATTTCATTTATGACTCGTATTCATAATTATAATTTCGTTATAATCCTTATAATTTAAAGGGAAGTATACCGATATTTCCTACATAATAATAATAATAGATATAATATAATAATTTATTAATATAATAATAATAATAATAATAATAATAATAATAATAATAAATATGTTATTAATAATATTAATAAAAATGAATATATTAATAAAATAATAAATATAATAATAATAATAATAATAATAATATTAATACTAATACTACTAATATTGCCATTAATCATAATAAAATAATAATAATAATAATAATAATAATAATAATAATAATAATAATAATAATAATAATAATAATAATAATAATAATAATAATAATAAAGTCCAAAAGAACAGGGCCTATGTCCCACTAATTAAAACTAGTTTAGCTCCCATGCAATGTATGCACGGTATATATATAGAGTTTTAGTTTTGTATTATATTCATGATATTTAAATTAACTATTTTTTTTTACTTTTCTCATCGTTATATTTTGATTTGAAAAATCAAAGTCAAAATCGTATTAATCATGAAATGATTATTAGAGATTAATGGTGTTATTTTATAAAATTTTACTGATAACATATTTTTAGCCGCAACTTTTTCTCATAGGAAATCAATGAATTTTTTTCATAAGATTTTTTAAACAAAAAAAAGAATTCTTTTTTATATCATAAAAAGATTGGAGATAATTTTGTGTAGAATGTAAAATACTAAATGACATAAATATATAAATCTGAAAGATTATGTATATTATAGCCCAGCATACTTATATAGAATATACTAAACATAACCAAACTTTATTTTAGGAAATATGTTTAGGCGGAAAAATTTGGAATTTCGCCTATTCATTTAGTAAATAGAGGATTTGTAGAGGATAACTAGTTTTTATTCCCGTGAGAATCACGGGTGCGTTTGAGTCTAACTATGTAAACTCGCTACTCATAAATGTAGTCGTATTAATCTGGGATACGTTGATATCTTTGTTGCCTTGTGTTACATACATTGGAATGTAAAAATGTGTGATTATAGTTTGGTGAAAAGTAAAACAACATATTGATATCAATTTCACATGAATCAAGATATTAGACGGGTAAATACCTATAATAACGTATAACTATAACCTCGAATTACTTATTTTAATAGTGAGAGTTGTCTGGAAAATTAACCATGTTAAGTGATAAGTGTTCGATACGTGTAAAACTTATTTTCATCATAGACCGGTGTTTTTTTATAGTATACTATACAAATATGATTGTATAGACAGATATTATTTCACATTTTTCATACTATCTTATATAAATCCGAGAATAACACAATCTAAATTTACATTAACTTACATTATGTATTTATATAATACACTTTTCATTTGCATACATTAGTTTAGAAAGACAATAACCATTAATTTTCAATTTTATTCAATATTATTGATGATGTGAGTATGTCATTCTCTTGCAATATCAACGAAAACACAAAATTAATAACTAAATAATATTGTAACTATTAATTCAAAACATAATAAAGATACAAAGTGAAATAATTTTTTAGTTCTCTATGTAAACTTTACCTACCAATTTTTTTGAATAAAAATGAAAATTAGGATTGTTATTATTATAGTGTTTATATAAGAAAAGTTTTATAGTTAGTTCTCGCATTATTTTCAACAATTTATTCGAGGGAAGAAGAAATATTTTCTGAGTGAATGAAATATAAAAAAAAAAAATATGGTAACATAAATACAAAGTATAATAATGTTGAGGGTAAACAAAAAGGTCATCCCATTAAATTAAAGAAATAAAGGTTAAATGAATAGGGTAGATTTTAAATAAACATTTATTTATTTATTTAAAATTTTCCTTTTTGTGTTTGCAACTAATATTTTGAAATTTTTGTACTTATTTGTATAAATTTTAAACAAATAAATAAATTTGTAATTTTTAAGTAGCACGATTTTGGAAAATTAAAAGTTTATATTAATTTAGGGTTTTTTTTTGTGTTTGCACCTAATATTTTTGAAATTTTTCATACTTATTTGTATAAATTTTAAATAAATAAATGAATTTGTAATTTTTAAGTAATACATTTTTGAAAGATTAAGTTTAAAAATTACCAAAGGTAAAATATATAACGTTTTTAGCCAAAATTTCATCATATGAAATCAGTTAGAAAGAAAATTACGAAAAATCTTAATCGATTCATTAACACGCTTAATTACAAAATTTTTAATAAAAATATAAATTTTAATTATAAAATAGGGTTATTTCATAAAAATAATTCATCCTATGGGTGGTCTGCATTAATTACTCTATCCTATCAATAATTCCAATTAAATCCAACATATACCCCATACCTTCCAATAACAAACTCACTCAATTTCTTGACCGGTTTTATCAGGTAACCTTTTCCTCCCTCTTTATTTAACTCTTAAAGTTGTACACAACGATATCGCCGACCACCTCTACCACCCCCTCCCGTAACGCCGACATTGCTGAAATCACCAATCCCCCCTGACCACCACCAGCACCACCACTCCTCCCCAACCCATTGTTTCTCACATGCGCTTGCTACTCCTCACTCCCCCTCTTCCTCACCAACACCAACATTACTATCCTTCGGCTCCACCCTCCTCACTTCTCTTGTTCCCCTCCGGTGCCACCACCACCCTCCTTCTCACTCCCCTTCTTCCTATATTCACCTCTCCAAAACCCTAAAACAAAATCCTATATCTACTAGGGTATACAAGTATATTTCAAAGACAACTATTTAGTGGTGGCGACAGCTTTGAGTGGTGTTAGGATGGGAGTGAGAGAGATGATTGATGACGGCAACGTCAGTGGAGTATGGTGAGTATTTTGTGGTCAATTTTTGTATAGTTGTGAAGTGTGGTTCTAGAATCTAGAGCGTCCGTCGATGATCGGAAAAGAGAAATTGGGTGGTGATGGTGGGGGTTTGTTGGGTGGGATAAAGAGGAAGTGAGAGCCGAGATAATGAGACAGGGAAGTGAGAAAGGGGGAGAGTTTTTTTTTTGTTGATTTTAGAATTTAATATTGTTTTATTAGTTTTAGATTTTTTTTCTTTTGAAATCTGACCTTACGAGCAGGTAACCGGTTACCTCAAACTGTTATGGGAAGATAGGTTGTATAGGATGGATTTAATTGGAATAACTGATAGGATGAAGTGATTTAAGCAGACGACCTATAGGATGGATTATTCCTATGAAATAACCCTATAAAATATGAAACTTAGACGTGATTTGTATATTTTACATTACTTTTTGAATTTTTTTAACTCATGAAATATTTATTGTATACAATTAATTTTGATATAGATATAATGACATTTTTGTAAGGAATTTACTTAGTTAATTTATGTATAATGTGGAATGGTTAGTTTAGAAATTTTACATGGTGATGAGGTGCATCATAATATGGCAGGAAAAAACCATTTTTTTTTATTTATAGATTCATATAATTGACACTACAATATATTTTTGATTCGTTTATTAGAAACTATGATCCAATAACTGTTTTTATTTTTCCTTTATTTTAGTATTTATTTGTTTATTCTATTTATATTATTGAATAACGTGACTTTAGAAAAGTTTACATGGAAGATTCTATATATTATCCATGTAGTACGCTATACATTATTGATTTTGCCATGCTATTCAAATATTTGAAGATATATGAAAAAATATGTTAAATACCTCGTTTTTTAATTTCTTTTTATGTATCCAACTAATTTAAATCGAGGGTATATAGCAAAAAAAAAGGATAACATTTATAAATAACACAAAAATTAGAGTGGTGTAATGTGATTTTTATTTGTCGTATTACTTATTCTACCAATAAACCCCCAAAATTTAAAATTTAGTATTTGTTTTGATACTTAGTTATTGTTTTGTTTGTTTAGTTTACCTTTTTTTTTGGTACAATTAGTTTAGTTACTCTAAAAGGCCAAATTTTAATGTTTGTTGTGATCTAATGTGTGTTTAATGCAATAGATTTATTTAATTTTTTTCCCTTTTTCTTTTATTAAATAATAGAAGGTGATGTGGCTTGATAAAATGAACTTAAACATGGGGATGGTGAAATATGGTGCTTTTGTTTGTCTTTTTATAATATTTATAGATAATCGATTCATTAACACGCTTAATTACGAAAATTTTAATAAAAATATAAATTTTAATTATAAAATATGAAACTTAGACGTGATTTGTATATTTTACATTACTTTTTGAATTTTTTTAACTCACGAAACTATTTTTGGAGCCCGTGAAAATCACGGGATCGTTAATAATTTATTGTTTTAATCAGCTTAAAGATTATGGATTATGAATGTTTATCTTCCAACAAATATTTAGGCGTTATTTTAAATTCTCTTTATTGATTGAATGAATTAGAGCGTTTAGACCGACAAAATAAAATCTCAAATGTGTTTAAGGTAGACAAGTAGAGATATTGTGATAACACAAGAGATGATAATCGTAGACAAAAATATGGCAATGTGTATAGGTAGTATAAATGAGGAGGGAAGCCAAAAATTCATCATTTAGGAAAAAAGTGATATGCTAAATTAGTAGAATGTATTAATTATTAATAGGTATAAAGATGAGAGGAAATTAAAAAGTTTATTACATTTATATTCTTTTGTCACATTAAAATTTGTCATTTTAGGTATCATTTAATTAAATTGTATAGATTTATTTGTAGATGAGTGAATGAAATCAATGTCATGTAACTATAAATTGATAATCCACGTCACATTAAAATTTCCATGTTACATTTAATTAAATTTGTCATTTTTAAGTACCCCTTTAATTAGATTGTATAGATTATAGATGGGGTTTTAGGGCCGCCGCATGAAACTTCATAGTGAAAAGAGTTGCATGAAAACTAATAAAAAGTTGCTTAAGGTAATATTTTTAAATTATGTGAGTATGTATCATCCTCCTGCAATTTGAAAACACAAAAATAATAAAAAATAAAATTCTAATTAATTCAATATACAATAAAGAAAAAAAGTAAACAAATATTCTAGTTATCTATGTAAACTTTACATACCAATTTTTGGAATAAAATGGAAATTTTGATTGTTATATAATGGTGAGGGGAAAGCAAAAAGATCATCATTAAATAAAAGTAATAAAGTTAAATAAATAAGGTAAATTGATGACTAAAGTTATGAGAGGGAGATAAAAAGTTTGAATCGATTTTTTTTTAATTTATTTTGTATGTGTGAGACTTTATATTTTTTAAATTTTTTTACTAATAAGAATGTGACACATGATAATAAAAAATGATTTTTTTTTATGACACATGGCTTAGTGAGATGACTTAGTGAAATATTTAGTCTTACCTTTTTATAATATTGTACTTTACATACCAATTTTCTGAATAACATGGAAATTATGATTATTGTTATATAATGGTGAGGGGAAAGCAAAAAGATCATCATTAAGAAGATAATAAAGTTAAATAAATAGGGTAAATTGATAACCAAAGTTATGGGAGGGAGATAAAAGGTTTGCATCAATTTTTTTTTTTTTTTTTTGTGTTTGCAACTTATATTTTTTATTTTTTTTTAAAATTTATGAATGAGGTGAAATATAAGGTTTTGTTTATTATGTTGAACTCAAAGCTGGTAAGAATAGAAACTATACATATATGAAAATTAAAGGGTTAAACAAATAAAAAAATGGAAAAATAAAACAATAGGCGAAAGTAGTAACTTACAACATAACAATAAAGCGTTCACATCAAAGAAGATCATGATATTGAATCCTATAAAACACAACAAAATAAAGAGGTTAGACTTAATTTACTAATAGAAATGTTAAAAAAAAACCATAAAAAAAAAATCAATACCAAGATATACACAAAAGATATGTAATTTCACTTAAAGAGATGAAGTGTATATATATATATATATATATATGCTATAACATTCATTAAGATTAAGAATTCAAGAGTAAGATGAAAGGTTGAAATTAGGTTACGAACTTACAATGAATGAGAGAAGAGGAAAAACAAAGGTGGAGTAAATGCATAATAAAACATCTTGAATGTGTTATTATTATTATTACTATTATTATTATTATTATTATTATTATTATTTTTTTTTTTTTTTTTTTTTTTTTTTTTTTTTTTTTTTTTTGCAAGAATGGTATGTCTCATATATTCCAAAAAATGAAGGATTACATGAGATTTCTTACAAAGCTATATCCCCTATACAATTTGTCTAGGAAAGCAAGATCCGCTATACAACTTTGTCCTATACAGTAAGTATTAACAATGAGTTGAGTCTAAAGCAAGCAAAACTTCATCATATATGGCCTCAGGAGCAGAATTAAGAAGAACTGCACTAACAGTGAACTGAATCCTTCGGGTCAGGACTGTTATTGGCAACTCTTTTCCTTCAAAAGCCCTAGCATTTCGTTCCTGCCAGATAGAGTAAACCAGTGCACCAATACTGCAACTTTTCAGTTTGTATCTCCAAGCTTTTCTTTGGTTCATAGCAGCAATATACAGAATGAGGGAGGGCAGATCAGTGAAGGAAGCTGAGATGTTCAACCACTTCATGATATGGCTTAGAAGTTCAGCAGTAAAGTGACATTTGAAGAACAAATGATCAACACTCTCAGCATCAGACTTACAAAGGTAACATCTGTTTACCAGATGAAAACCTCTTCCATTTAGCTGGTCCACGGTTGCAAGTTTTTGTTGGACAGCTAACATTAAAGTAATTCTATGTCTGGATAGCATAGTACTCTGGTGAATAGCTTTGAACACTGGATTAGTAAGGTATTTGCACCTGATCTCCTCATAGGCAGCCTGAACAAAGAATTATTATTATTATTATTATTATTATTATTATTATTATTATTATTATTATTATTATTATTATTATTATTATTATTATTATTATTATTATTATTATTATTATTATTATTATCATTATTATTATTATTATTATTATTATTATTATTATTATTATTATTATTATTATTATTATTATTATTATTATTATTATTATTATTATTAGAACTTAATTAGACATGAAATATTACAACATAGTAGGAGGTTTTTGAGAGTTGTCACATGACAATTAAATACTACTCAAGTTAGTCTTTTAATGGTATTTAATAGATGATTTAGCTAGTCATTTAACTATATTGTATAGATAGAAATATATTTCAACGCGGACATCGGCAATCCAAAGGCATTTTGACAAAAAAATTGGGGAAGATGGTATTTTGAAAATTGTATATGTAGTTGATTCATATGTGGGTGGAGTAAAAGAACATGGATTACTAATCCGATTTTAGTTTTTTTTTTTAAAGAAGGAAAAAAGAGTGGATTAAAAAATAATTTATTGATTTCTAGTTGGCTTTTAGTCGATGTCTACGTGACATTTATAATCCTAGGTGGCTTTTAGTCGATGTCTACGTGACATTTAATAGGTGTTTCAAGTAGCCTTTTAATAAAATTTTATAGATTAAAGTGATACGCGGATTAAGATGTGTCATTGTAAATACATACGTGGCTTTTCCTTATCCTACGTGGCATTGTCGGCGTGGCCTTTTGAGGCTAGCCTTTTAATAAGGTTTTATAGATATTTATTGTACACAATTAATTTTGATATAGATATAATGACATTTTTGTAAGGAATTTAATTAGTTAATTTATGTATAATGTTGAATGGTTAGTTTAGTAATTTTACATGGTGATGAGGTGCATCATAATATGGCAGGAAAAACCGTTTTTTTTATTTATAGATTCATATAATTGACACTACAATATATTTTTGATTCGTTTATTAGAAATTATGATCAAATAACTGTTTTTAGTTTTCCTTTATTTTAGTATTTATTTGTTTACTAGTTTTAAACTCGTGCAAAATTGCACGGGTTTGTATTTAGGACGGTATGAATGTTTTTTGATAAATATTTTATTTTTACATTTCTATTGTAATTATCTAATTGTCTTATATCAGTGATCAGTGATCTAACTGGAAATGAACATTCTCCACGTAAATAGATGCGTTAAAACCACAACTACCGGGTGAATGTTCATTTCCAATTACAGACGAATTAACATCAGTAAGAGTTTCACCATATTCGGCATATAGATCTCTCACTAAGCGCTCAACAACATCGTACTATCTAGTTTTAAAAAATATTTAAGTTATTTAATTTATTCGACTTACCTTATCGTGTTTTTATTATTTAAACAATATTTGTTATAACAATTGTGAATTATTTATTAAAAAATTTATTTAAAAAATTTTACTAATTTTTTTTAATCAATTGTAAATTAAATTAAAATTTATTTATTTGTTTTTTTAGAGTAAAAAAAAATTAAAAATAGCTTTAAATGCTTGTTGAAGACTGTATTAACTCGGTTTCCTATCATTATCACCTATCAATTTCGGTGTGCGCGGCTGATAATTAAGATGCCTGGTTTTATATTCCAAGTACATATGCCGCCATTATTGTTTTTTGAAAAAAAAAAATTGTACCCTGTAGTTTTAAAAAATTATGTTGTGAATTTGTGGTACAATAATATTAACAAAAATACATGTAATTCATTTTTGTAATTCATTTCCGTTGTAGGTTCGATCCCGTATATAACTGTAATTCCTTCCTGAAATTATGTAATTTTATTGTGTAATTTTGTTTTAAAAATTATGTAATTTAATCACATTTACTCGCATTTGTAATTAATTCTGCGTAAATTTTATGCATTTTCTTTACACGGAATGTATAAAATTTTATCATAATATTAATTTGAAGAAGTATTCCATAAGATTATTTTATATAATCTGTTGCGACACGGAATTCAGCGCATGTTCGAAAAGATGGATATCTGAATAATTAAATACGTTGCACACTCATGGGTCCCACCATAACCTGGATTTTCCAAAAAAAAAAAAATATATTTATGACGTGGCGCGCTGTACAATGAGTATTGTCTTCTGAATTTATATAGATAAGATTCTATTTATATTATTGAATAACGTGACTTTAGAAAAGTTTACATGGAAGATTCTATATATTATCCATGTAGTACGCTATACATTATTGATTTTGCTACGCTATTCAAATATTTGAAGATATATGAAAAAATATGTTAAATACCTCGTTTTTTAATCTTTTTTTTTTATGTATCCAACTAATTTAAATTGAGGGTATATAGCAAAAAAAAAAAGGATAACATTTATAAATAACACAAAAATTAGAGTGGTGTAATGTGATTTTTATTTGTCGTATTACTTATTCTACCAATAAACCCACAAAATTTAAAATTTAGTATTTGTTTTGATACTTAGTTATTGTTTTGTTTTGTTTAGTTTACCTTTTTTTTTGTTTGGTACAATTAGTTTAGTTACTCTAAAAGGCCAAATTTTAATGTTTGTTGTGCTCTAATGTGTGTTTAATGCAATAGATTTATTTAATTTCCCCTCTTTTTCTTTTATTAAATAATAGAAGGTGATGTGGCTTGACAAATGAACTTAAATATGGGGATGGTGAAATATGGTGCTTTTGTTTGTCTTTTTATAATATTTATAGATAAGAGTGAAATATAGAGAGGGATTATTTGACTGTCCAATTTCCATTTACAAATGTTCTTAGTTCAAGAATAGAGGAGACGTCCGTATAGCGGTTAAAATTTGGGTGAAATTCTCGGGAGACTTTGGTTTAAGCCTTCCCAAGAATAATCTTGTGGAATATTTAAGGCGTCCATTCCTTCTAACCTTCGAACCTATCAGTCTGTCACTCACTTACATGATATACTAGTTTGACCCTGTGCGTTGCAACAGAGTAATTAACTTAGTTATAATCACATCCTATGTATAGTTATTTGTCTAGATATGATTAAAATATCTTTTTTCAAATAAAATAAAAGATAAAATACTTTGTTAATGAAAAAAAGGTTGTAAGGCTTAATATTTGTATGTTATTTTTGTCACTTACGCGTGCCTTTAATACAAACTCTTATAAGAGCTTTCTAAGACAATACTTGAGAGACCCAAAATTTTTTGGATTGATAGTAAGTTCAATGATACTCTTATTTATAGTCATGAGATCACCCCACCTTATGATAATCTTTTGATGTGGGACAATTCAACTATTTATACGTACGTAGTAATCACACCTACATTATTTTTCAACATGGGACAAATAATATACTTAGAAGTATGTCATATTTTTCGCACCTAATTCGACATCCAGCCCGATTTGATAATGAACAAATACTATACTATCTATTAATATCCGTAAGTTTTTTTTATCATAATTAAAATATGTGCAAATGATATAAAACCTATACTCTAATAATAACATTTTTTTTACCACGAATCTAATTATATAATTGTCATAATTTTTTTTACGATAATTTTTTGCCAAATGAAATGTATAAGTTTTTATATAAATAAAAATTATAAACATCGTCACTTGAATATAATATAGAAAATTATATCATATAGTGGAGAGAATGATACAAACTCTTAAGAGCTCTTTAAGACAATACTTAGGAGACTCAAAAGATTTTGTGTTGATACCTAAGTTCCAATGATGTCTCTTATTTATAATCATAGAATCACTCATCTTAAGCTAATCTTTCGATGTGGAACAATTGTATTATTTATATGTAATATATTCATCACGCCTGCATTATTTTTCAATGTGGGATAAATAACATACTAAGAAATACACCATCTTTTTCGCATCTAGTTCGAAATCGAGCATAAGCTCCGAATACGGGCAATTGCTACTTCAATATATGTAATACTTATTTATCATCTATTAATATTCGTACGTTTTATTTCTATTTTTTTTATCATAATTAAAATATCAGCAATAATATGAAATTTATACTTTAATGATAACATTTTTTTACCACCAATCTAATTATATTATTTTCGTAATTTTTGTACGATACTTTTTTGTTAAATGAAATGTAAAATTTTTTATATAAAAATTATAAATATTGAATATAATATAGGAAAAATATATTATATTCTATTTATAATAATAATAATAATAATTAAAATATTATTTGCTATATTTTTTATATCAAAAATATTGTTTAGGATACTTTCCTAAATTAATTAATTAATTAATTTTTAATAATACAAATTCTTAAGGGTCCTCTAAGACAATATTTAAGATACTCAAAAGATTTTTATTTGATACCTAAGTTTCAAAGATTACTCCTATTTATAATGATATGATCACCCACCTAATGGTAATCTTCCAATGTGGGACAATTCTACTATTAATATGTAATATATTCATCACACCTACATAATTCTTCAATGTAGGACAAATAACATATTAAGAAGTACACCATCTTTTATCATAATAAAATATGAGAAAATAATAATATTTCGTTCATACCATTGACTTGTTTACGTTTTCTATTTTAGCCCGTTCCGTTTGACTGTCTATGTTTCTATATATGGATTTTTTTTATCAATTAAATAATGGCCCACATACCCTTGTCTACTTTTATACCTTAAAGCTTTCGGTGGGTGGGTGCCAAAATATGAGGGGCTTACATGAGAGTAGTTGTGTAAGTAAACATAAGAAAAGTAAAAATACCCCCTTTTTTAATATTTGTGCAAAAAGTAAATGTAAACAATTTAATGGAAGAGAGAAATAGTAAATAATACGAAAGTTATACTCAAATGAAAGCATTTTTCGCTACGAATCCAAATATCTAAATTTGAAAATGTTTTACATTATACTTTTTGGTTAAATTGATAATCAAACAATTTTTTTATGTAAAATATAGCTTTGATATTAAAAATATTACACAGTATCTTTTTCATAATCTTGGAAGATCTTATAATATATTTTCCTAAAATTAAAAAAGATGGTGTGGACGCTCTAATGTCGCTCGAAAAAAGCCTCTTTTATATATATACTAGTTTGAATGCCCGTGCGTTGCAACGGGGTAATTAGCTTATTAATTATAATGCAAAAAAACGTTATAAGAGTTTAATGTTTACATTCTATGTCTAATGATTTATTTACATATTATTAAAATATCCCTTTTAAAAAAAATAAAAGATTAATATATACATGGGTTAACTTTTATTTATAATCATATAATCACCCCACTTTATACTAATCTTTCGATGTGGGACAATTCTACTATTTATAAGTAATATATTCACCAAACTTAGATTATTTTTCTGATGTGGGACAATTCTACTATTTATACGTAGTATATATTCATAAATCCTCAATTGTTTTTCAATGTGGGACAAATAACATACTCAGAATTACACCATCTTTTTTGCACTTAGTTCGACATCCAACCAGATCCTGAATACCGAATACGGATAATTGCTACTCATTATATCTAATAGTTATATTTAAATTTAATAATATGATCAAGTACTCTCCATTAATACTTGTATGTTGTTTTTCTTCAAAAAAAATTTATCATAATTGAGATACGAAAATTTTCCGTGGTACCCCTTAATTTTGTCAGATTTTTCATGTTACCCCTACTTTTAAGAATCTCCCTATGGTACCCTTGATGTTTCATTTTTTTGTCCATGGTACCCCCTAATGTAAAAGCTGTTAAATAGAAACTTAAAATTAGGGGTATTATGTGTAATCTACCAAAATTCGAGGGTACCATGAAAAATTTCCGTTATAATATTGACCATTTTATCGCTCTTTCTCCCACCTAAAAAAATGTTACAACTTTAAAAATTTAACATTTAATTTAAGATTATGTTTAAAGTCTCTTATATAATAAGTATACTTTGAGAGATTCAATATATTTGGGGTGATACCTAAGTTCTAAGGATAAATCCTATTTATAATCATGGGATCACCCCACCTTATGATAATCTTCTGATGTGGGATAATTCAACTATTTATACGTAGTATATATTTATCACACCTACATTATTTTTCAATGTGAGACGAATAACATATTTAAAAGTACACCATATTTGTTGAACCTAAATCGACATCCAACCCGATTTAATAATAATCAAATACTATATTATCTATTAATATTCATACTTTTTTTTATCATAATTAAAATATGTGCAAATGATATGAACCTATATTCTAATGATAGAATTTTTTTTAACACAATTCTAATTATATTATTTAAACGTAGTATATTTACCACACCTACATTATTTTTCAATGTGGGACATATAAAATCTATAGGTAGAAAATATAATGATATAAACTTTTAAGAGCTCTCGAAGACAATACTTAAGAGACTCAAAAGATTTTGGGTTGATTCCTAAGTTCCAAGGATGTCTCCTATGTATAATCATAGAATCAACCACCTTATGCTATATTTCGATGTGGGAAAATTCATTTTTTTATATGTAGTATATTTGTCACACCTATATTATTTTTTCAATGTGGGACATATAACATACTATAAAATACACCATCTATAATATGTGCAAATTATATGAAATCTATATATACTCTAGTGATAGCATTTCATACCATGAATCTAATAATATTATTTTCATAATTTTTTTACCGACATTATTTTGCCAAATGAAATGTAAAAGTTTTTATATAAAAATTAGAAACATCACTTGAATATAAAATAAGAAATACATAGTATATATTATAATAACTAAAAGATTTTCCAAAGATTAACTTAGGTTAGAAATCATTATTGTAGAGACAGTAATACAAACTCTTTTAAGAGCTCTCTGACAATACTTAAGAGAATCAAAAGATTTTGGGTTACGACTTCTATTTATAATCATAAGATCACCCTGCTTTATGGTAATCTTCCGATGTGGGACAATTCTAATATTTTTTTTTTTTATGACGAGGGGGTTGAATCTCCCCCGGACATAGTATATTCACCACACTTACATTACTTTTCAATATAGGACAAATAACATACTAAGTACACCATTTTTTTCACACCTACTTTGACATCAACCCGATTTAATAATGAGAAAATACAATACATTCACACTCTAATGATAGCATTTTTTTGTCACAATCTAATTATATAATTTTCATACGATACTTTTTGTCAAATGAAATATAAAGTTTTTATATCAAAATTATAAACATCACTTTAATATAATATAGAATATATATATATATATATATATATATATATATATATATATATATATATATATATATATATATATATATATATATGGGACAATCCTATTATTTATACAATGTGGGAAATGTAACATACTGAAAAGTACATATCTTTTATATCAAAAAATTTTGGGTTAATACCTAAGTTTCAAGGATGCCTCCTATTTATACTTATAGAATCATCCTACCGTATACTATTATTTCGTTGTGAGATACATAATTTAATTATTTAGACGTATTATGTTCATCATGCCTACAATATTTTTCAATGTGAAAGATATAACATACCAAGAAGTACATGTCTCTTCTTTAAAAAACCACTATTGTATACATATTATTTTTCTTTGAAGGTAAAACCACTTAGTCTCGATCATTAGATATGGATCTCTACATCGTACATATATCGACTCATTAACGCTCTATTACTGCATTCAGAAGACAACCATTAGTAAAATCTTTAGTTTTGTACCGTGTCAGGAGACTACCAATAGTAAAACCTTTAGTTTTGTATTTTTTGATTTTCTTGTTCATGTTCTTAACTCTTTTTCGTGTAGTTCCCAACGATTTCCACTTTATTTTTTATATCATATCGTCGATAATGATAGAAAATCTTAAGAGCTCTTTAAAACAATATTTATGAGACTCAAAATTTTTTGGGTGGATACATAGGTTCCAAATATGCCTCCTATTTATAATCATAGGATCACATCACCTTGTACTAATCTTTCGATGTGGGACAATTTTACTATTTATATGTAGTATATTCACCACACCTACGTTATTTTCTAATGTGGGACAAAAAATACTAAAAATTACACAATTTTACCTACTAAGAAGTTTTAATATGTGCAAATAATATGAAATCTATACTCTAATGATAGCATTTTTTACCACGAAGCTAATTATATTATTTTAATAGTTCTTTTAACGATACTTTTTTGGCAATTAAAATGTAAAAGTTTGATATAAAAATTGGAAATATTACTTGAATACAATTTAGGAAATATATATATTATAATAATTAAAAGATTCTCCACTTTATTTTTTATATCAAAAATTATTATTTATGATACTTTCCTAAATTAATTTTTGATGATGTAGACGCTCTCAGATCACTCGAAAAAACTCTCTTTTATATATAGATATAGACTAGTTTGAAAGCCCATACTTCATACGGGTTAATGACTTTGATTATTTTAAAATCAAGTGATAAAACATTATCGATAAGATGTTACGATTATTATAATGATAGGTGTGAAATTAAAGCGCCAACTCGTGCCACATTCAACAAATCAATATATATTTTGTTTGAACCATATATCTACCCTTCAAATAATAATGATTTACTTACCCATTGTCATGCTACTTACTAGTCCTCTTTCTTCATGATATATACATATATGTACATAAATTATATATGTACATATACGTGTTTGTTAGGTATCACGCTCTAGGTTGAAAGCACGTGCGTTGCAATGAGGTAATTAACTTAGTTATAATTATAATGAAAAAATGTTATAAGGGTTTAATATTTATATCTTTTGTCTAATCATTTGTTTACATATGACTAAAATATCTCTTTTAAAGAAAAATAAAAGATAAATACGTGTGATGAATATGGCAGGCTACATTTCATTGATATTTAACATTGAATTTGTTTAGTGATAATTTGAAATCAAGTCATCATATAAATTACATATACAGAACATTGTTTTATTAGTACGGATATTTCTCTTTTCAAATCAAAAATTTAATTAACTATATCATTATAATAAGTAAGAGATTCCATTAAAATTTACCATTTCATCGCTCTTTTTCCCACCTAAAAAAATGTTAAAACTTGAAAAATGAAAATTTAACGTAACGTTACATTTAAAGTCTCTTATGTAATAAGTATACTACTGATGTATGTTCGTCATTTAAAAATTCGGCTTGAAAAATAAAAAAATAAATAACTTATTGCTAAACTACTAAATTTGACTAAAAAGGAGATGATATAACTATAGGTAGTTATATAATTGCGAAACTATCAAATTCAAAAGCATAATTTTTATAAGCTTATAACTACTCCCTCCCATCCAGATCAAAGGTTACAGTTGCTTTATCACACTTGTCGATGCACGTTTTGTAACGTGCATATCTTTAGTTACACGTTATTAAAAATTATAAACATTTGATATTCTTATAACATTCATGACGATAAATCAAACAAGATCTCACATGACTATATTTTGTCTTATAGATTAAGAATAATATCAAAGATTCCCTACGACCATGAATAGTGCCAAAAAGCAACTGTAATCTTTGGTCTGGATGGGAGGGAGTATTTATCGTTTTTATAGAAAAAATTAAATTAAATTTATATTCTGCTTCATTTTAGTAATCGTTTTAGGACGTTGTAGACAAATTAATAAAGTGTTAGTCTTATAAGTTATATGCAATTATTGATCTTTAAAAATATAGAATAAGTATTTTCCACCAATATAATTATTTAAATTATATAATTTTAACACGACTTTTAATATGAAATGGAGGGAGCAATAAAATGTATACATAAATGTAAAATGTTTTTTTTCTGTTGTGATTTCAATTAATGGTTAAAAATTACGATGTATTTTAGTTTCGTTTCACTCAAATGTTATGAAGCACAATAATTACCTATATTTGAAAATATTTAATTACCTGATTTTATTAGAACTTGTAAATTTTCTATTCTAGTAGAAACTATCATTATTTATGACATATTAATAACCAATCATAGGTATATTTGACCCCATTTTATTTTAAATTGTGATTTGTCTTAAATAAAGTTATTACACTATTGATTGTCTTAAAATAAACATATTATAACATCGTTTGTTAAGATCATTAATATGTAATCGCCTTTAGAAATATTTATTTGTATGTTATTTTTGGAACCAAAACGTACCGTTACCAACCTTTTATTGATTATGGGTGAGGAACAAATAAATTTCATTATTGTGGATATAATAATTAATATAAACTCTTATAAGTCTCTAAAACAATATTTAAGAGACTCAAAAGATTTTGGCTTCATACCTAAGTTCCAAGGATGACTCTTATTATAATCATATGATCACCCACCTTATGTTAATCTTTCGATATTGCTCTTTCGATCACATACGCATTTTACTCTTTCACATACACAAATTACCTTTTTAGCCCTTACATTTCCAACTTTCTCTCATCACGCATCTCTCATAGTCTCATACTACATGTTAATACAGACTTACGAAGTAATACTTAATAAAGCCAACCCCACTGCCACCACCTCTATTTCCATACCTGGCCACCATTAACAACCCACCGGCGAGGCGGGGACGCTTTCCCCAACCGATGACTGGCCAGAGACACAAGCCGTTTTCCCCAACTGCTCCATGATAAGGTTATTTTCAGTCATTGGCTTATTAAAATAAATCATAAATTACTACTAACTGGTAGCTAGTGGCAAGAAAGGGTCGAATCCACAGGGAGGCGAGTTAATTAATCTAGTTTGTTTATATTTAAGTTCGTCTTAAAGGTAACAATTTTATGGGGTTGATTGTTTGATTTCTAATAACTAATTGAGATGTAAATAAAGACAAATTCAATAATAATAATAAAGAGTCCAGGGATCGGGTTCACTAGGTAGTCATCCAACGGTGCGATTTAATTCATTGATTGAGCAATTTATATTGTTGAAAGTCATATGATCGGTCGATTCTAATATGCTTTTTTAGATCTAAACTTAACATGCAATCACTATTATTAAGTCGGTCTAATTCAATTATCGTGGCCTATACTAGTCTTAACCCGGTCGATGAAAATCCTAGTTTGCAAGACTAATTAACTAATTCTGATCAGTAATTAATTAACTTGATGTAAGACGATAATTGAACAACAATCAAAAGCAATTTAACAATCAATTTATTAATAACCCTTTTCTAACAATCTAGTTCCCCTTTCACCCTAGATTAAAGGCTTAGCTACTCATACTAAAGGGAAGAACAACAATAGCAATAATAAAAAACATGGTGAAAAACAATACAAGATGAATAATGATTGAATAATAATAATTGAGGAAAGATTAATACCGTAATAGAGGAATGCTTAGATCCGGAAGTAAGAACAATAAACTAAACTAAACTAAGAGTTTTAGAGAGTTTTCTAGGGTAGTTATGCGTAACTATATAAACATAAAGCGTAAATAAACTTAGGGTACGAATTAGGTATTTATAGTAAAACATAACCGACTTAAGGAAATTGCGGAAAATTCTGGAAAATATAGGTTCCTCGATCGAGCCTATGTGGACTCGATCGAGTAACCAACTGCCTCGATCGAGCCTGTGTGTAGTTGATCGAGGAACCACTCCGTTTCTGCTCTTTTCTTCGTGTTGTCTTCTTAACTTCTCTTCCTTCATTCTTATGGATTCCCGTGCCATACTTCGTGTATTCCTTCATGCCCATTCCGCGATGCCCATTTTATTCCTTTGCTCCTCAAATGCATCATTCCTGCATTAAACATCAAATAGCGGAAGTAACAACATTCTAACATAAAAGGCGTGTAATTAATATAAATTAGCACGAAAACCGTATCAAAAGTAATTAAGGGGAGGCATAAATATACAAATAATTATGACTCATCAAACTCACCCAAACCATCTCTTTGCTTGTCCTCAAGCAAAGCATCACACAATATAAAAAACAATCATACAAATGGCAAACAAATAACTTAGAGCTAATATTTAATGCATACAAATCCCGAGCTATCCATAACTATAACAAAGCAATGACCAAAATGTACCAATAAAACAAATTCAAAGGTACGGGTAATAGAAAACACAGCTCAAGTCTCATGTCACCATACTATAGACAAATGCCAAACACCTTTCGATCTTGCAAGACAAATTAGTCGGATTCTCGCGGATTCACTCATGCACTCATAAGTATGTAAGGGTGAGTTATATGTGAAGATAGAAAGAAGTAAAAACACTCACTCAACTTATGAAACATGCATGCAATCTAATGTGATAGAGATTTCTCCAATTAATATGCATCCAATATGTAGACAAAAGTACATGTATCAAGAACAATAAGGGTGGCAAATGGGTTAAAGGGATAGAAATGGTTTGTGCCAAAGCACATTATGGATATGTGGAGCTAAGACGGTAGTCGCAGCGCTAAACCAAAACCAATTCTAGACAAAAGTAAGCTTGAATACAACCCATCTAGAGAAATCATCTCAACTTTACAACACATGAGAGCTTATGAGGCACTCTCCAAATATGCATTAGACTCTAGTAACATCATTTCGATCCTTGACAAAACCAAATGAAGTAATCAATTTCTTTTTTCGTCAATTCTCTTTTTCTTTTTTTTTTCGATTTTTTTTTTTCGCTTTTCTCTCTTTTTTTTTTGCTTTCTTTTGCTTCATATTTTTCTTTTTCCAACACAAGGATACAATACAATTGCTAAAAAGTACTTTACTATACACACATGACAATGAGTCCCAACCCAACCATAATAACAAAATAGACAAGATAAACAAGCAACTGCGACTGTCCCGATAAGGTAGGCAAATTCTTGGATTGTAGCTCATATGATGTAATTTAAAGTTGGCTACAAGGGTTCAAAGACTGTTGGAGTATATGTCCTCAACAGTAGTGCGATCACATGTTTAAATCTCATATTAAGAATACATAAGGGATGATTCATTTATATAGTCAACTGATCAACATTAATCAGTAATGATCAGCTAACTAGAGTTAGACATTACTGTCGTTTGACGGTGGTGATCAGTTGATCCCTTAAGGTCACACCTAAAGGACAATTCCCTTAATAGACAGATTGATTAATTGTATGACGATGCAAGTTAATCAATTCCTTAAAATTGAACAATTCATTTGTGAGAGAGAATATTTATATTTTATTGTAATTGGATTAAATAAGATTTATTTTAGTAATTGAAATACTTTATTACTAAAATTGATTATTGTTTGTGAAACAATTGAGATAAGAATGAATGGTTAATTATAATTACAATATGTTGTGAATTATAATTATATGACCCATTTTATTTATGTGATCAAGAATCACTAGTCAATTTGTTGTATGTGATTTAATTAATTTATAAAATGATATTTATTTGATAAATATGCATTAATTTAATTAATAATATGTAACATACTACATGTGACATATTGTGTAACAAATGACAAATTGACAAAATAAAATGGTAGTCCATTTTATGTGAAGTGGACCGAAATGGAGGGAGTTGTGGTGCATTGTGGTTGATTTATTTTATGAGATAAAATAAGATGTAATCATACCTATTGCATCATAGCCTTACACACCTATTTCTTGTGAAGACTAAAAGTAAAAGAAAGATGCCATCCTTTGGCATTTTCCCCTTGCTCCCACCGGTTTTCCCTCCTCTTTTGTTTAAGAGAATTGTTCTCTACTTCATTCATTCATATCTTCACATGCAAGTTTCACACTTCTCTCCCATTTCTCTCTAAACTTGCTTTAGAAAAACAAAAAGTTGTTCATCATAAATTCTAATCACAATTTAAGATTACTAGTGTAGTAATAAGTATATTATTAGAATTAATTTTAAGGTTACTACTATATTAATCTAGTTAATTAATGTAATAGTTTAAGGGACTTGTTTTGGGTGCAATCAAGAGGAGGATCTCTACATTGGGATTTTGGAGGATCATTCATTACATTTAAGCTCAATTACACATAAGGAAGGTGACCTTATTTGTGCCCATTTTTCGAGCCACACAACAATGTAAGGGACATTGTTTTTCTTTATTAATCTCTTATTTAGTTATGCATGCACTAGATCTTAAGATCACATATTAAGAAGTTAATTAGTTCACTATTATAAGAGTCTAATAATAGGTATATGAACCTAACAATTGGTGTCAGAGCATAGGATGTTGCATGCATAATCGGTTATTGTTTTTCCGAGTTAAAATGTTAACATATAAAACTAAAAATTTGTGATTTATAAGAGTAAGTCACGAAATCATGATGCATGTTATATATTCTGGTCCTAAATATTTTTAGGTCATTTTTATGATTTATGGTATTTTATTGCTCGTTTTAATGATTTTTAGTGAAATAATTACATTTTTATGAGTAAAATGAACTTTTATTCACTAAAATAAGTTAACCTTCACTACTGGCCGTGATTTTTTTGTATGACCTCACATGAATATTTTATGTATTTTATGTAAAATGTCATATTAATGTGATTAATATTTCATGATTTATGATTTTTATGTGATAAAAATGGTATAAATGGAGGTTAAGTGACTAAAAATGGTTAAACTTAGTTTTTGACCTTGAAATTTTTATATGACCTCACATGCATATTTTAATTATTATGTGTAAAATCTCGTATTAATTTAATTAATAATGCACGATTTATGATTTTTATGAGATAAAAATGGATTAAAAGGAGGTAAAATGGTTAAATATAGTTAAACTTCAAAATGGGCCATGATATTTTAATATGTTGTCACATGCATGATTTACACACTGTATGTAAATTTTGAAATGAAATGGTTTCATTTAGCATGATTTATGAATTTTTAGTGTAAAAATGACATAAATAGTGACTACTAGTTTGAATTCCCGTGCGTTGCAACGGGGTAATTAACTTATTTATAATGCAAAAAAAATGTTATAAGGGTTTAATGTTTACATTTTATGTCTAATGATTTGTTTACATATTATTAAATATCTCTTTAAAAAAAATCCAAGATTAATATATACGTGGGTTAACTCTTATTTATAATTATATAATCAGGCCACTTTATACTAATCTTTCGATGTGGGACAATTCTACTATTTATAAGTAATATATTCATCAAACTTGGGTTATTTTTCTGATGTGGGACAATTCTACTATTTATACGTAGTATATCATCAAACCTGCTTTGTTTTTCAATGTGGGACAAATAACATACACAGAATTACACCATCTTTTTTGCAGTTAGTTCGACATTCAACCAGATCCCGAATACCGAATACGGACAATTGCTACTCATTATATCTAATAGTTATATTTAAATTTAATAATATGATCAAGTACTCTCCATTAATATTTGTCGTTGTTTTTCTTCATTTTTTTTTATCATAATTGAGATACGGAAATTTCCCGTGGTACCCCTTAATTTTGTCAGAGTTTCCATGTCACCCCTACTTTTAAGAATCTGCCTATGGTATCCTTGAGGTTCCCTTTTTTTTGCCCCTTCCCCATGATACCCCCTAATGTAAAAGACTGTTAAATGGACGCTAAGTTTGATGGCGTGACAATAAAATAACAATTAAAAAATAATACCCCTTTATTGTTTTATTGGTACCGATATCTCTCTCTTCTAAATGAAAATTTAATTAACTATATCATTATAATATTAGAAATTTCTCATGGTAACCTTGAACTTTGATAGGTTACACATGATACCCCTAATTTTAAGTTTCTACAAATAGTACCCCTATGTTCACCTTTTTCTTTCCCAGAATACCATTTGACAACTTCCGTCATAACGTCATTACTCCTATGACTTTTGACGCCTTTTTCTTTTGTTATCTATTACACAAACATTTCATCATCTAATTCTTAAATCCATATTTTATTTAATAAACTAACATTTAATACATAAATAACAAAACACAAATAGCATGGCATGCTCAATTACTCATAGGAGTAACAGCGTTATGAAAAAAGTGAACACACGGGTATTATATGTACAAACATAAAATTAGGGGTATTATGTGTAATCTAACAAAATTTGAGGGTACCATGAAAAATTTTCGTTATAATATTGACCATTTTATCGATCTTTCTCACACCTAAAAAAATGTTACAACTTTAAAAATTTAACATTTAATTCAAGATTATGTTTAAAGTCTCTTATATAATAAGTATACTTTGAGAGATTCAATATATTTTGTGTGATACCTAAGTTCCAAAGATAAATCCTATTTATAATCATGGGATCACCCCACCTTATGATAATCTTATGATGTGGGACAATTCAACTATTTATACATAGTATATATTTATCACATCTACATTATTTTTCAATGTGAGACGAATAACATATTTAAAAGTACACCATATTTTTTGAACCTAATTCGACATCCAACCCGATTTAATAATAAGCAAATACTATATTATCTATTAATATTCATACGTTTGTTTTTTATTTTTTTTTATCATAATTAAAATATGTGCAAATGATATGAACTTATACTCTAATGATAGAATTTTTTTAACACAATTTTAATTATATTATTTAAACGTAGTATATTTACCACACCTACATTATTTTTTAATGTGGGACATATAAAATCTATAGGTAGAAAATATAGTGATATAAACTTTTAAGAGCTCTCCAAGACAATACTTAAGAGACTCAAAAGATTTTGGGTTGATGTCTAAGTTCCAAGTATGCCTCCTATTTATAATTATAGAATAACTCACCTTATACTAATCTTTCAATGTGGGACAATTCTACTATTTATATGTAGTATATTCACCACACCTACTTATTTTCCAATGTGGGACAAAACATACTAAAAAGTACACAATTTTACATATTAAGAACTACACCATCTTTAATATGTCCAAATAATATGAAATTTATACTCTAATGATAGCATTTTTTACCACAAAGCTAATTATATTATTTTCATAATTTTTTTAACGATATTTTTTTGACAAATGAAATGTAAAAGTTTGATATAAAAATTGGAAATATCACTTGAATATTATTTAGGAAATATACATATTATAATAATTAAAAGATTCTCCACTTTATTTTTACATCAAAAATTATACTTTCCTAAATTTATTTTTGATGATGTGGACGCTCTCAAATCGCTCGAAAAAACTCTCTTTTATATATATATATATATATATATATATATATATATATATATATATATATATATATATATATATATATATATATATATAGATTTTAGCATAAATAGCTAAAACGAATTACATGGCATGAGAAAATTATTTTAGGTTGCATAAATATCCCTTATCAGATCTAAAATTATAAAATTGATTGGATTAATTTTTGGTATACTTTAGATGTTTTATTTTTATTTGATAAAACCGATAAATCACAACTATATTTTTCTCAAAATAAATTCAAAAATTTTAACTATGATTTTTGACATTATGAGTGTCATGGAAATATTCCAGAATGTTAAAAAATTTAAAATTCAAATTTTGAAATTATTGTAATTTAATTTGGATTTATTTCATAAATATTTTGATTTTAAGGTCAAAATGAGCATAAAATTATATCAAGTTGAATTATTGTCAAAAATTGAGTGATGACTAATTTTTGAGTCCTAAGAGTGTTAGGATAATTAACTTGAGCTTAAATTTGATTTAAGTATTGATTAGTGATTTTAATAAGTTATTATCACGCATTTCCATAAAACCGTGTTATATAATCGATATAAGTTAAATAGGGTGATTTGGCACATAATTTGGCATGATAGATACATATTATAATGCTGCATATTTAAATTGTTGAATGTCTTTTATTTATATATAATTTTGAATTATGTAATTTTATCTTAGTATGGCCTTAGTTTTAATCGATATTACCCGTAATGAAAGGGAATATTGATTCGGTTGTAATTTAATGTGATCTCGCATTACTTTTATTTTTACTAGTTTTTCATATTACGAATGTATAATAGGAATAGCATTGTATTTTTATTATTATTATTTGTAATCATGGAGTTTCTTCAAGATGGTGCCATTCGGAAAGGCGTTCCGACAAAGACGGTGTTCTTGGGAGGCGTGCCACTTAAAAATTTAAGAGACCAAAGGAGTTGGTTTCCGAATATGTAATAGATTATTTGATTTTCTATTTTAGGAAGGTCATACTAGGAATTTATTATTATTGCTTTGCATTTATTTTAATATGTTGCATGCATTGCCAAATCGCCATAACAACACATGCATTTCATATCGAGTCATCGACCGTGTCAATTATAATTATCGTAGTTCACCACTTTAGTTCACTTAAAACGTGATAGATAATAAATTGACAAGACCTCTCACTAAATAATAATTGAGAATTAGCCTTACCAAATAGTAGAAACCATGAGTCCCAATTTCATAAGGAAGTAGGCTCGGCTCACCGGGGTGCTAAACTTGTTACGTTGGGTAAGTGGGTAGTAAAATGTTATTACATCGAAATTTGGATTGAGCTCAACGGAAGTATTCGTGACCGTAGTCGCATGTGTTCCGGGCTAAAGATAAATATTAAAGTAATTTTATCGACCGAGAGTTCTAGAAGTAGAATCGATTAAAGAGTTAATCCACCGAGTTATATTGATAAGGGATGAATCGGATCACCATGCCCGAATTGGTATGAATTTGGATCTCGGGATCATTTATAATAGTTAGCTAGAGGTCACTATTTAAATGCTTAAAACTTGTTTAAAATGTTTATAAGTATTATTAAAACGATAGATGTTAATTATTTTCTTCATTTCCGTTTTTGTAGTTATTTATACGCAATGGATTCATCTGATACTCTTACACTAATCACCATTAATTCATGGCTCCAATCATTCGATGAAAAGTGCTCCGAGTATGACAATGATACGATTAGAGAATTACGCTTTGGCATTGGTCAGGATGGAAATCTTTGCTACTTTACCACTTCCATACCTCCCACTCCCATATTAATGCCCACCACTTTGATAAGAGAATCTTGTGAAGAAAATCTCACTAATTCCAAGGCATCCTTGTTTGTAGAAACAAGGAGAAATATTATATTCAGTGGGAGTTCTAGCAAGAATGTTCTTGCAACTGAAAGGAGTAATGGTATTATTAAAGGAAAGGCAAAGATGGGTGAGAAACGCAAACCTGATAATGAATTGGAAATGGTTAGTGAGATTACCACAACCAAGACCAAGAAGGGTGCCCAATCTTACGAAGAATGTCATTATTGTAATGTCATGGGCCATTGAAAGCGAAATTGTCCCAAGTATTTGGGAGATATCAAAGCTGGACTTATCACTCCGGTTAGGGTTAAGTGATTTGGAAGCACTTAGCAATGGTAACATGGATCTCCAATTCGCAAATGGAACTAGAGTAGCCGCCATTTCAAAGGGAACCCTTGTGATTGCCATAATTAAGTTATTTTAAATTGCATCTACATAATGGTGATTATGTACCCATTTTGTCTAAAACATTATTTCCATGTTAGACATGGAAGGATTTATATTTAGCCATAAAAAACAATCGTTGTATTTTGTTGAAAATAGACATGGCTGTGAGCCAAGTCACTTCTCCTAATGATATTCATGTTTTAGACACTTCCAACTCAAGCAAAGATATCTACATAATACGATCCAAAAGACTCAAACAAAGTAATCCAAATGTTTTGTACATTTGGCATCGTTGATTAGGTCTTATAAATGAGAAACGCATTAAAAGCTAGTGTCGACTAGATTTATTGAGCCATTTGATTTTAATCATATGGAATGTGCGAATCTTGTCTCCTTCGCAAAATGATTCGTACTCCCTTTATTGGTAAAGGAACACGAGCAAGTGATTTGTTAGGACTAATACATGTCGATGTATGTGGTCCAATGAGCATCACCGCAAGGGGAATTTATGACTACTTCGTCACTTTACCGATGATTCAAGTAGATATGGGTATGTTTACTTAATCAAATATAAAGTGAAGCATTTGAGAAATTTAAAGAATTTCTAAATGACGTAGAGAACCAATTGAACAAAGTTCTAAAGCATTACGATCTGATCGTAGTGGCAAAGATCTATTGTAATGAATTTGATTTATTAAATATGGATTATGACCTTATGTCACTACCCATAAGATCAAATTAATATGAGTCGGTTTGAGTTATCGAACTCAATTTTGGGAATTTGCAATCCAAAACGGACACGTTATTAAAAACGAATGGTCAACCAAGAGATACCTGAAATAGAGAGTCTATTTAACAAATTACATGGATCGGACTCGCATATGACATGAATCAAGCTGCCATGATAGAGCTGGTCTCTTTTATGTGCTAAATACGTCAGTCTAGACAAACTTCAATTACTCCACCATATATGTTTGTAACTCACAAAGCTATCTCTTAAGAAGATAGATGTATTTCTAAGAGATAAAGTGGGAGTAGATTAGATGGTCACAAACATGACACGTCACAAACATGACTTATAGTTATTATGTTACTTTTTGAAAGTAATGGAACTATAATCTATAAAGATAGAGTGGGAGTATAGTTTAGTGGGAGTATAGCACATATGTTTTATTGTTAAAATGTTGCTTTTCGAAAGTAATGGTATTATTGGTATCAATGACCTTGTCCCAAATCGACCTTGTTGCATACGAGCCATAGCATTACAAATCCAAAGATTGTTACTCAAGAGTAGATTTACTTTAAGGCGAGGGTCTCTTTAAAAGTAAATAGAGCTTTAGAGTACCTAAGTACATAGATTGGCATGAAGATGTTAATCAAGATAAATTATGTTAGGAACTGCCGCATTTCATTTTAATGAAGAATGGCAAATGATATTAAAAATTCGCTTTTCTAAAATGGGAATTTAGAGAAGGATGTGTTTGGAACACAAAACCTTAGATAAAGATCTAAGAATCCTAACGTATTATGCATAGCTTTCTTAAGTGATCCTAGAATGGTCTTAAGCAAGCATCAAAGGATTATATTTTTCGTTCATGTGATAATTGAGAATGGTTTCATTCACATGATTGAAGAATCATGATTATACATGGAGTTAAGTGGGAGCAAGAATTATTTTTCCATGTCTTATATGTTGATAACATATTACTTATTGAGAATAATATACCAATGCTCTCTTTTGTGAAAGAGTGATTGGGAGACTAGGAAAAGGTGCGATGTATTCTAGAATTTTGAATCTATGTGAGAGAATATTGGCATAGAGTTGAGAGTCTTATGATGATAAGATCTTTCATATCTGTTTAACATCAACAAGTTTGAGTAGGTTATTCATGTTGATGAAAGTGGAATTGCTATGATGGAGTCATAGTCATTCACCGAACCTATTAAGTTGTCGATCACATGAAATCGTTTGCTAATGTTTCCGCCATCAGAACGATCATGTATGCCAACAGACACACATGCCATGATGTAACATATGCTTAGAGCATAATAAGTCAATAACAAGTTAATTCCAATGATGGGCTTGTGAAAGCCTTAAAGAACATCTTTGAGATTCTTGAGAAGAATTAAGGATTCGTTCATATGTTTGGATGATAAACTACGTTGTGTGTTGAAGGGTTGCACAAACTTTAGTTTCCAAACCAATTAGGATTTGTTGAAATCCTAGGCTGATTTTACTGACTTAAGAGTAAGAGACTAGAAAAGTGTTTTAGTTTCGTACATTGCAAATTCTACAAAAGGAATCTAAGTAAATTGTGATAAAGTAGTCACCGTAGGGAATGAGAGTAGATTCCTCTACCAAAGACTTTATCACAAGTTATGTGATAACAGCGGGAGCATCTTTCAAGTTAAAGAGCCCAAGTCTGGTAAGAAGACTAGATATATACTTAGATATATTCATGTTATTAGAAATAACATTGAAAAGAAGGAAATAACAATTAATAAAGTTGGAATATATGGATATATGGTATATCCACTTGCCAAGCTTTTATTGCATTTCAACTAGTGTAAAAGGCACACTAAAGATTATAAGATATGAAGTAGTAATAGTGTATTGACTATTCATATATGATAATCGCATTTATCGTTTGAGTTTCTTTAAACCCACCCTTTACTTTGTTATATCCAAATGGGTTGTAGAGACAAATTGAACCCCATTAAAGTGAACTGGATTGACATAGTATTCGCCCCTAGTTACTTAGAAGAGGTGACGTCTCGAAGTGACTAGAGTGTGATGCGATTGATGGCAAGTTCAAGTGCCATAGAGTCATATGGGATGACTAGTCGATCACATAGGCAGACTGTATGGAACACTCTGTCGGGCAGTGACCGCTTATAGAGTTCTGGTAATTCATAAAGCCTGGTCGTGGCAAGAGCTGGTATATTATTCTTATGAGTCAATTATTTTGACTAGAGACTATTCGCCCAAGTTGGAATAAATTTCTAATTGACTTTGATTTATGCTCTACGACTGTCGTAACTGAGGTCAAATGAGTATATTTTGGGTTATTATGAACTGTGGCTAAACAAAGGGAATAGTGCGATAGGAATTATCCACCCCCTTGTCAGGGTTATTTGAAATCTCAAGGCCACTCGAGGAGTAGTTAACTGGAAATGCGTGGCCACGCTCGGAAAGTATCTATTGTAGATAATTCCGGTCAAACAGTTACACTCCAAGATCGAGGAAACCACTCAAGATATGATCAAATGCAAGTACGACCTGCGAGACACCTTGCATTGAGTGGGAGATTGTAATAGGACAAGAGAATTTGTGACGCACACTTGTCTCGGACAAGTGGGAGATTGTTGGAGTATGTGTCCTCAACAATAGTGCAATCACATGTTTAAATCTCATATTAAGAATACATAAGGGATGATTCATTTATATAGTCAACTGATCAACATTAATCAGTAATGATCAGCTAACTAGAGTTAGACATTACTGTCGTTTGACGGTGGTAATCAGTTGATCTCTTAAGGTCACACCTAAAGTACAATTCCCTTAATAGACAGATTGATTAATTGTATGACGGTGCAAGTTAATCAATTCCTTAAAATTGAACAATTCATTTGTGAGAGTGAATATTTATATTTTATTGTAATTGGATTAAATAAGATTTATTTTAGTAATTGAAATACTTTATTACTAAAATTGATTATTGTTTGTGAAACAATTGAGATAAGAATGAATGGTTAATTATAATTACAATATGTTGTGAATTATAATTATATGAGCCATTTTATTTATGTGATCAAGAATCACTAGTCAATTTGTTGTATGTGATTTAATTAATTTATAAAATGATATTTATTTGATAAATACGCATTAAATTAATTAATAACATATAACATACTACATGTGACATATTGTGTGACAAATGACAAATTGACAAAATAAAATGGTAGTCCATTTTATGTGAAGTGGACCGAAATGGAGGGACTTGTGATGCATTGTGGTTGATTTATTTTATGAGATAAAATAAGATGTAATCATACCTATTGCATCATAGCCTTACACACCTATTTCTTGTGAAGACCAAAAGTAAAAGCAAGATGCCATCCTTTGGCATTTTCCCCTTGCTCCCACCGGTTTTCCCTCCTCTTTTGTTTAAGAGAATTGTTCTCTACTTCATTCGTTCATATCTTCACATGCAAATTTCACACTTCTCTCCCACTTCTCTCTAAACTTGCTTTAGAAAAACAAAAAGTTGTTCATCATAAATTCAAATCACAATATAAGATTACTAATGTAGTAATAAGTATATTATTAGAATTAATTTTAAGGGTACTACTGTATTAATCTAGTTAATTAATATAATAGTTTAAGGGACTTGTTTTGGGTGCAATCAAGAGGAGGATCTCTACATTGGGATTTTGGAGGATCATCCATTACATTTAAGCTCAAGAACAAATAAGGAAGGTGACCTTATTTGTGCCCATTTTTCGAGCCAGACAACAATGTAAGAGACATTGTTTTTCTTTATTAATCTCTTATTTAGTTATGCATGCACTAGATCTTAAGAACACATATTAAGAAGTTAATTAGTTCACTATTAGAAGAGTCTAATAATAGGTATATGAACCTAACAGTATCAATAGCTATACTACTAATATGACAAGGAATAGAAAAACTCCCTAGATCCTTTAGCTTTGGTGGTGAGTTAGCTTGCAATGCGGCCAAGCACTCTTGAGTGAATGCTACCGTCTCAACTTCATCAAAAGACTGCTTCTTGGACAAGATTTCTTTCAAAAATTTAGCATATGCCGGCACTTGAATGACCAATTCAGTAAATGGCACACTCACTTGAAGATTCTTCACTACCTCCATAAACCTCCCAAACTGTTGTTCGAGCTTAGATATTTGCAATCTTTGTGGAAAAGGTAGTTGAATTTTGATTGGCTCGGCTTCTTTAGCTTTAGAAGTAACTTTGGAAGCATTATCGTCAGCTACAAGGGTGACTCGATCGAGTTTAGTAGTGACTCGATCGAGTCTAATGTCGTAGCTGAAACACGCGAAAAATCATCAACTGGGGGGGGGGGGGGTGCCTCAATCGAGCCCGTGATGTACTCGATCGAGCACGGTGGTTCCTCGATCAATCATGTGCTTACTCGATCGAGGAACCAAGCTGTTTCTCTTGTTTTCGTCTTTTTGCTTATCCCGTGTTTGATCTTTGCAAATTTCTTTCTCATCATCACTCAACTCGAGAATACCCAATCCCTTAGAATGCATATAAGGAATCCCATCTTCAACAATGGGCACATCCGGACTTTGATAAGTAGTACCGTTCCTCAAAGAAATGGGATTAACTTGCTCATGTGCTTGCTTACCTTGAGAGGGAAGATTTCCGGGCTGTTTTGAAGGATTTTGAACCGCCATTTGAGCAACTTGAGTATCCAACATCTTGTTGTGAGCTATTAGTTCGGAAAGCTAAGCCGTTTGCTTTTGTTGAATCATCAAACTTTGTTGCAATAAAGCCTTCATCTCTGCCATCTCATTACTTGGAGCTTGGGGATGAGGTTGCATCTGTTGAAAACCTCCTTGATTTGGCCGAACAAAATTCCCTTATGGTTGATTACCGTGATTTGGAGGAATAATATAAGCATTCTGCGGTGGAGCTTGAGCAAAAACATTCTGACTCCTTTCAGGGAAGAAGTTAGAATAGGGAGTACCTTGCTTGAAAGACTGGAAACCATGGACTTGTTCAATGGTACTCATACACTTGGCCGCAATGTGGCCATCTATCCCACATCTCTCACAGGATAATTCTTGTTGAACCATATGAACCGTTTCTTGCTTATTACCCAAAGATTGAGATGTCTTTAATTCAGCTATTTGAGCCGTTAAGGCCTCCAGTTGTGCTGCAATAACATTGTCTGAACCACTTCCTCTCTTACTACCTCTGGGGTTACCATACTCAGCAGTGTGAGTAGCTATCTGATCAATCAACTTCCAAGCATTACCATCATTAGTATTATCTTGGAATCTCCCATTTGCAGCGGAATCAAGCAAAGCTCTGTGATCGTCATACAACTCGTTGTAAAACTGGTTGCAAAGAAACCAAATCTGGAAGCCATGATGAGGGACGGATCGAACTAGCCTTTTGAAACGAACCTAAGCCTCATTAAAGTCTTCGGTAGGACCTTGCTTAAAACTCGTAATCTGGCTTCTAAGGGCATTTGTTTTCTGCGGTGGAAAATACCTCTTGTAGAATGCAAGAGCTAATGAAGTCCAGTTAGTAATTGCGTCGGTCTCCATATCCAAGTCAAGTAGCCATTCTGCTGCATCATCTCTCAGAGAGAAAAGAAAAAGAGTCCGTTTGACTTGATCTTGAGTCACCCCTGCAATCAAAGGAATAGAACAACAATATGTAACAAATTTCTCCATGTGCTTGGCGGGATCCTCTCTAACGTTTCCTCCAAATAGATTTCTCTCTACTAGGCTTATATAAAAAGGCTTGATCTCAAAAGTCCCTTTATCAGTGGTAGGGAGCTTAAAGCCTTTAGGAATGGAATCAACGGTGGGTTCAGAATGACTTGTCAAGGTCGGCATCTTCAATGTTGTAGGAGCAACTGGTGCAGAAATAAGTGTGTCCTCTTCAAAGGACGAATCTTTTGCAAAAGTAAATCGCTCGTAGTCAAGTGTACTCAAGTCTTCCACCTGACTTACTTCTCTTTGAAATTTTCGTCTATACCGAAAAGTCTTCTCTGGCTCGGGATCAAAAGGTACAATCTCCGACCTGTGAGACCCGGGCATACACGAAAACAACAAGAAAATATCAAACTGTCTCAACGAACTGATGCTCCCTGAGACAAAAGACAAAAATAAACAAAAACAAACAGAAAAATTGTTGCCTACCCGGCAACGGCGCCAAATTTGATAAGGTTATTTTCACTCGTTGGCCTATCAAAATAAATCCTAAATTACTACTACCTGGTAGCTAGTGGTAAGAAAGGGTCGAATCCACAGGGAGGCGAGTTAATTAATCTAGTTTGTTTATATTTAAGTTCGTCTTAAAAGTAACAGTTTTACGGGGTTAATTGTTTGATTTCTAATAACTAATTGCGATATAAATAAAGACAAATTCAATAATAATAAAGAGTCTAGGGATCAGGTTCACTAGGTAGCCATCCAAGGGTAAGATTTAATTCATTGATTGAGCAATTTATATTGTTGAAAGTCATATGATCGGTCGATTCTAATATGCCTTTTTAGATCTAAACTTAACATGCAATCGCTATTATTAAGTCGGTCTAATTCAATTATCGTGGCCTATACTAGTCTTAACCCGGTTGGTGAAAATCCTAGTTTGCAAGATTAATTAACCAATTCTGATCAGTAATTAATTAACTAGATGTAAGACGATAATTGAACAACAATAAAAAGCAATTTAACAATCAATTCATTAATAACCCTTTTCTAACAACCTAGATCCCCTTTCACCCTAGATTAAAGGCTTAGCTACTCATACTAAAGGGAAGAACAACAATAGAAATAATAAGAAACATGGTGAAAAACAATAAAAGATGAATAAAGATTGAATAATAATAATTGAGAAAAGAATAATACCGTAATAGAGGAATGCTTAGATCCAAAAGTAAGAACAATAAACTAAACTAAACTAAGAGTTTTAGAGAGTTTTCTAGGGTAGTTATGCGTAACTATATAAAAATAAAGCGTAAATAAACTTAGGGTACGAATTAGGTATTTATAGTAAAACATAACCGACTTAAGGAAATTGCAGAAAATTCTGGAAAATATAGGTTCCTCGATCGAGGCTATGTGGACTCGATCGAGTAACCAACTGCCTCGATCGAGCCTGCATGTAGTTAATCGAGGAAGCACTCTGTTTCTGCTCTTTTCTTCGTGTTGTCTTCTTAACTTCTCTTCCTTCATTCTTATGGATTCCCGTGCCATACTTCGTGTATTCCTTCACGCCCACTCCGCGATGCCCATTTCATTCCTTTTCTCCTCAAATGCATCATTCCTGCATTAAACATCAAATAGCGGAGGTAACAACATTCTAACATAAAAGGCATGTAATTAATATAAATTAGCACGAAAACCGTATCAAAAGTAATTAAGAGGAGGCATAAATATGCAAATAATTATGACTCATCACTCCACTCCCGTCGCACATCGCCCACCTTTTCTACTCTCCCATGTATGTTACAATTCATCAATTGAAAAAAAAATGAGAAGATAATCAAGTATTAAATGAATGATAATTTGATTGAGATATCAAATTGATAACAATGTCATTTCCTACTATGACCAATTATTTTTCGCACAAAGTTTGTGGGAGAAACTTTCATTTTTTATTTTATAAATGAATACACAAGACAATCAAGTTGCACAATGTAATTTTGTGTAAAATAAAGCAAATTAATGTAATTTGTACTAGTTTGGTATGAGAATTAAGATCCATAATTGAAGTATTTGAGTGAAACGTAATTAGGTTTTAGCAAGAAGAGAGAGAATAAAATTAAGGTTTTTTTTTTATTAGAAGGAAGGGTAGTGTTTGGAAATATTATGATAAAATGTATGTGAAAGAGTAAAAGTCGTATTGGAAAGAGCAACACCCTTATACTATTTATACGTAGTATATTCACCAAACCTACATTAATTTTCAATGTGGGACAAATAACCTACTAAAAAGTAAACCATCTTTTTTGCATCTATTTCGACATCTAACCCGATTTAATAATGAGCAAATACTATACTATCTATTAATATTTGTATGTTTTTTTCTAGTTTTTTTAATCATAATTAAAAATATGTGCAAATGATATGAAATCTATACTCTAATGATATCATTTTTTTTACCACGAATCTAATTATATAATTTTCATAATTTTTTTTACAATATTTTTTATCAAATGAAATTGTAAAAGTTTTTATATCAAAATTATAAAAATCACTCGAATATAATATACAAAATATATATATATTATAATAATTAAAATATTTTCCACTTTATTTTTAATATTATACTGTGGACATAATTATACAAACTCTTAAGAGTTCTATAACACAATATTTAAGAGACTCGAAAGACTTTTGGTTGATTCCTATGTTCCAAAGATGTCTCCTATTTATAATCATAGGATCACTCCCTTATGCTAATCGTTCGATGTGGGACAATTCTATTATTTACCAATGTGAGACATATAACATAATAAGGATTACACCATCTTTAATATGTGTAAATAATATGAAATCTATACTCTAATGATGATATTTTTAACCGCGAAACTAATTATAATATTTTCATTATTTTTTTAGCGATACGTTATTTGTCAAATGAAATGTAAAATTTTTTATATAAAAATTAGAAACATCACTTGAATATAATTTAGGAAATATATATTATAATAACTAAAAGATTTTTTACTTTATTTTTTAAATCAAAAATTATTAGTCATGATACTTTCATAATTAAAATATGTACAAATGATATGATTTAAATTACATTTTTTTTCCTAACACGGCTTTTAAGATGCAATTGATGGAGCAATAACATGTATAAACAAATGCAAAATATTTTCTTTTTCTAGTGCGATTTTGATTAATGGTTAAAAATTATGATGTGTTTTAGTTACTCAAAAGTAATGAGGCATAATAATTACCTATATCCGAAAGTTAAAAAGAATTAAATCTACTATTTATCAAAGTAAAAAAACTCATTATTGATTTGTTTGTGGATTCAAGATCTTTTTATGCAACACTTAATTGTATTATAATTCATAAATTTTCTATTTTAGTGCAGAGATTATCATTATATATGACACATTAATAACCAATTTATGTATATTTAGCACCCATTTTATTTTTAATTATAATTTTGTCTTAAGTAAAGTTAGTATACTATCGATTGTCTTAAAATAAATATTATAATATCACTAATATAGTAATATATAATCGCTTTTATAAATATCTACGTGATTAATAAATATCTACGTGATTAATATCTACATAATTCGACATCTAACCTGGGTTAATAATAATAAGCAAATACTATACTTCCTCGATTGAAGACCAGATACAACATTCCTTTTTTTTTTTTACGCTATTCATGAACGAATAGAATCTTTACGATTCCTTGCAATATGTAAGACAAAATATGATCATGTGGGATCTTTTTTTAATAACCTATAAAGTACAATGAGAATACTTTTTTTATAAAGTAAACTTAAAGATATTTACGTTGTAATTTGTGTCTTGGCAAGTATGTAAATGAATGTTGTATTTGGTCTTGAATGGAGGGAGTACTATTTATTAATATTCGTATGTTTGTTTTAAATTTTTTATCATAATTAAAAATATATGCAAATAATATGATACTATATTCTAATGCTAGCATTTCTTTTACCAAGAATCTATTACTCCCTCCAATTTGTTATAATGTTCCTCTTTGTCTTTGGCACGATACTTAAGTAATACTATTAAAAATGAATAAAAGACATTGGTGGGGTTGGTGTTAAGAGAGAGAGATGAATTATTAGGAGTTAAATAAGGAATTGTGGGGCCAAAATATTAAGAAAAGTAATAAAATAGGAGTACAAAAGTTGTGTGGGGTTTGGTGATAGGAGAGAGGGATGAATAAAATAAGAGTAAAAGTTACCAAAAAAGGAACGGGGAACATTACTTGAATAATCCGTTTCGGGAAAGAGGGAACATTATAGCGAATAAGAGGGAGTATAATATAATTTTCAATTTTTTTTTATAATACCTTTTTGGGAAATGAGATGTATAAGTTTTTATATAAAGATTATAAACATCACTTGAATATAATACATAATATAGAATATATATATATATATATATATATATATATATATATATATATATATATATATATATATATATATATATATCATACTGTGAAGATAATGATATAAACTCTTAAGAGCTCTTCAAAACAATACTTAAGAGACTCAAAAGGTTTTTGGTTGGTATATAGGTTCCAATGATGACTCATATTTATAATCATAGGATCACCCACCTTATGTTAATCTTTCGATGTGGGACAATTCTATAATTTATACGTATTATAATCACCACACTAACATTGTTTTTCAAGGTGGGACATATAACATATTGAGAAGTACACCATCTTTAATATGTGCAAATCATATGAAATCTATACTCTAATGAAAGTATTTTTTTTACCACGAATCTAATTATATTATCTTCATAATTTTTATAACGATGTTTTTTTTGCCAAATGAAATGTCAAAGTTTTTATATAAAAATTAGAAACTTCTCATGAATATAAAATAGGAAATATAGATATTATAATAATTAAAAGATTCTCCACTTTATTTTTTATGTGAAAAATATTATTTATGAAACTTTCCTAAATTATTTTTTGATGATGTGGACGCTTTACCAACGCTCGAAAAACTCTTATATATATATATATATATATATATATATATATATATATATATATATATATATATATATATATATATATATATATATATAGATGTGGTTTACAGACTAATTGTTAGTTGTTAACTTCTCTTCCTTCCCACCACAACTAGTCTTTTTTTTTTTCCGGATTTTTTTAGAGTGTATTTGTTGTATTTTTCGAGTTACAAGATATAGAATTGTCACGTCATCAAAACTTTCGACCAAAATAAAGGGGTGCCATATTAAATTTTCGTTAATTGAAAGAATAAGTGAACATATAGTAAATTAACTTAGGTTAAGTCAGCTTAAAGTTTCTAAACTTTGAACTTATAAGATGTGAAATGAACTTATAAAATCCTAACTTTTTTGAACTGAATTTATAAAATCTGAAATCAACTTAGGAAATGACTTTAAGTCCAAAAGAACATACCTTAATACTTATTGAGCCGCTTTAAAAAGGGAATGCATAATACCACTCCGAAATGACTAATTCCACTCATGTTTGTGAGACGGTGAATAGTAATACGCCCTTTATGGACAGCGGGGGCCCACGGGGGCGCTTGGGAGGAAGAGAACAAGCGTTTGCATTTTTGTTGGAGTCGCCACCAATTTTTATGCGAAATTGGAACCGTTCGAATACCTCATGTCATGTCAAGACACAAAGTAAAGACATGAACACTAAGCAATCGTTACCCTTAGCATTCTATGTCTAGAATGACTCTCGTGGATGCCAATGAACACGGATGTTCACAGAGATCTGGAGTAAGGGGTGAGGGTACGTATTAGGAAGCTCTTTTGATCGAACACCTAATCCCGCCCGCCTCGATAGCGGCCTCTACTAATGATTAGGGAAAATCGTCTATAATTGATATATTGTCGATTATATGCATGCAATGCAACATCCAAGTTTTAATCCTAGCATGTGAAGATTAGTCTAAGTCGGTTGACACGTAATTTAGCATACAATTAATGCCAAAGTAGGATTTAAGATTGATTGCATGTGAGAGCATGTAAATAAATCATACAAATGCGATAAATAATACAATAATAGAAAATTACAATAATTACATCGGATTAGGTTATTTATGTCGAAAATACCTTTAAAACGGATGTTTGAGAAAAAGAATAAAAGAGAACGAATTACGACAAAACAGAAGGTGATAATACGAATAATAGTCAATTATACGTAAGCTAAATAACTAAGTCAAAGCAACAACGGAGTTCAGGGACAGAAATCAACCAGGAACAAAGCGCAGAGAGCGTCCCCCTGAAGAGGCGCAACGATTCTTGCGTGCGTTCCTTGGCTCGATTAAGGCCGTGAAGCCGGAATTGCAAGTTGTTAATATTCGTTGGTTAATTTAACGATGGATTTAAATTATTTACTCGGATGAAAGTGATTAATAGGTTATTTAACATATGAATGGGTCATGAAAACAGCAAAACATGGATGAGACGGAATTAAGATGGATTAATTACAGGAGTGAACAATATTAACAAACCAAACAAATTAATCGGATGAAACTAAACATGATGAATTAATGAATAAACATATGACGAATATGACAATAGATAGATGAAAATTTATCAAAGGATCGAATTACAGAAACTCAATATGAACAAATTGAATTTCTACAACCCGGATTGAATTTAATGACGAAAATCCGCAAATATGAGATTACTTGGGATTTAAGTCGGATTTAATGACGAATTAAACATATTAAAGATAATAAACAATATACATGTGAGGTTAGGATGCTATTGCATCAAAGAATTGACGAAAACAAACGAAAACAAATCAAACAAACGAATTACAGAGGACGGAGGAAGAAGAAAAGAAGCGAATCTGCGCGGCCTCACGAAGAGGCGCAGCAGTGCATCGCGCTCTTCAAGAGGCGGCGATTCTGCGTCTTTTCTCGACGTCCTCTCACCGGAAATCCGTAAAAAGAGGTTTTAAACAAGGCTTTAGAAATCGGTTTTAATTGGTATTTTCGACATAAACCTTACATTGATGATTACAAAAAATAAATACAATAAATAAGGATTATACACCCTCAGACTTACATGTTGACGAAACGAGAAGGACTAAGATATCGATTAGTGATGCTCGACGCGAATGCAAAGAAAGTGCCCTCGTAAGAGGAAAACGATTAGATTAATTAAGTTGATTGATGTGTAGTTGGTCAAATTGGTCGGTCATGCAAACGAGGCTGGTACTCAGAAGGATCCGAGCTTACGTGGTCGAAAGTTCAAGCACGTAGACGCCAAAAAGTAAGAACAAAGTCTAGAATGCAAAGGGAGAAGAGAAGGGCGGACACTCGCGTGAGAAATATGAGAGACCGAAGGTCTCTATTTATACTAATCACGGAATTAGGGTTTAGGAAAGGAGAGAAAGATCCGGAAATAGCCGACTTAGGTTAAACGCGGAAACTTGGACAAAAAGAAAACCTTGAGAAAGAGGCGCAGCAGACACTGCGTCCCTTGGAAGAGGCGCAACACTTGCTGCGTCCTTTCCTCAGCGGGTTCCTCCTGCGCAAGAAAGCGCGTTTGACAGCCTGTCGTATTTTAGGCATAACTTTCTCTACAGGACTCGGAATAAGGTGATTTCGGTGGCGTTAGAAAGCTAAGAAATAGATCTAGAACTTTCTGTGAAATAGGCCTGACCCAAAAAAGTCGTTATCACCTCGTAAAACGGGCCTAAAGATCGGGTTGTCATTTTAGCTAAATGAAATGCACATTTTGTAATGTAAATTTTAAGTTTAGCCTAATGAAGTGAAGTGAGACTCAAAATGAGATATAATCTCAACATTTTGTGACATCCTAACCTTAGGTAGACAAGCACATTGCTCTGACTCGGGATTTGACGGTTATAGAAAATGAAGACGATTTTTGACCCGGACTCCAAATGTACTCTAATTACTGCCAAAACGACCGTATCGGCACGTAGATTACAACTAAGAGGTAGACACAAGTGTTTGAGCGATCACTTGACGATAAACTTATGAACTGTCATAAATCGTTCCGCGTACCAAACATGCGGCCCAATCATCACCGGGTGGTTTGCGGGAGGTGCAGAAATGAGGTATCTACACCCTTAGACTTAACTTCTATTGTTGTGGCATTAACAAAAACATTTAATGAATGACAATTGCTCGAGTTTAGGTTGGTCTCGTATACCTAGAGGTGTGCGCTGGGCAAGGCTGGGGGAGGGCTGGGCCGGGCTAGAGGGGCTGGGCTGGATGAGTGCGGCACTGGCACAACACTAAACGAGAACCGGGTTGGGCGGGGCTAGTGCTGTGCTAGTTTTGTCTGGCACTAGACCGTCCCATTTAGTAGCGGGCTAGTGATGGGCCAGACTGGGTCTTTGTATATTGTTTTATTTTGTGCTTGGACCGGGCTGGACCGAGAAAGTCGTGGCACTAGCCCAACACTAGGGGATGACCGGGGTGGGCTGTGCCGTGTGCTGACCGGGTCACCATTTTTCGGCCCACAAACACGGGCTGGGATGGGTTGAGCCGGGCTAGCCTGGCACGTTGTACACCTCTACGTATACGGTATACCTAAGAGGGACAAATCCATACGCATATCACACCTATTGGATTCGACCGACTTATACCCGGTAGGTCAAAAGTTTGAAACTCAAACTAATATCCCATGAGCTAAATAGCTAGGGTATGCGTCCGATATTCATCTAAGTGACGATTAGTTCCTTTTACTCTGGTCAATTGTGAGATTAACCACTTTAAGTTTCAAACGTAGTAAATATGCCCCATAACTTTGAGTAAACCTGAAATTCAACCCATTATTAAAATTTTCAACCAAAATTATACCAAAAAACTTCAATTTCATTCATTTATGAAATTTATTAGCACACAGTAAAACTTTTTATAAACTTAAAAACTAGTATGTAATTTATTTTACATTTTGAAAATAATAATTGAAAGAATTACGTAAGACTGGAGATTTGTAAAAGTATTCTCATATGTATATGAATTATATTAAAACTAGGAAAACTATTAAAATATTACAGGAGTTATGGTTAAAACATTATTTAAATATTTTTAAAATTTTAATAATTTTAGCGTATAATGAGCTTATGTATAAAATGATTTAATGATATGATTTAGGTTGAAAATAGAAATTAAGTTGGCTTTCACTTTTAGTTAAGTTATGGAGTGTAATCATTATATTTGTAACTTACTAGTATAGATCCCGCGCAACAAATGCGCGGTATTTATAAAGTTTTTACTTTTTAGTTTATTACTTATTCATTCCAAATTTATACCTTAATATTTTCATTTTTCACCACATTGTATTTTTATAAGAGAAAAAAATTAAACTGCAAAATTAATACAAAAATTGAGTATGTCATAAAATCTTTTTTTATGACAAAGTTAATGATTTCATTTTATAACTTTTCTTAAATTATCTAAATGAATTGTTTTTCACAAAGCTAATAATATTAGTTTATTTTATTGTTTTATACAGTACAGTGTAAGTATGCATCAAGTCATTTTCTTAGAAAAATTAACAATTTTGTATTTTATAATTTTATATCCTTTTATTTTATTTTGATTAAAACGTTATAATTATAATTTAGAATTTAATGAAAAAATCATGCTTTAAAAAAAAAGATAATAGTTTATTGGGAAAATCTTATTTCTTTCCTTAGATAAGTAGATGAGGTTTTGAGGGAAAACTTTTGAGAATTTTTTTTTTCTCTTAGTAGTAAGGGAGATTTTTCTGTTAGTAGTAAGGGAGATGGGCTAAATCTAAGGGGTCAAATATCACTTTTCGCGATGAAAGTTTTTGTAAGTTACTTTATTATATTCTCCAAGTTTAAAATGTAATTTTCTTCTTTAATTTCAAGGTTAGCAATTTTCTAAAAAAACAAGGTTTCCCAATATTTACAATCATTTAATAGTAAGTCACATGAAAAGATTTGAGTTTAATTTCTAAATCTTTAAATTATATCGTGAATTAGTTGATGACAAACAAGATTATAAGTTGACATTAAAAGCGTAAAAAAAATGAGATTCACTATAGTTACAAGAACCAAGCGAAAAGAGATTCACTATAGTTACTATCATCTCCCTTTTAAGAAAACTCGTCTTTCCTCTTTAGTTAAAACTACGTGTGTCTTCTCTTCGATAATACTAGGTTGTTCGAGGGTCTTTAATCCCTCTTTGTTTGTATTTTAAATGAACGGTTTGTATTAGTTTATTTTATTTATGAAAGTTCATTGTTGTAAAAAAAAAGCGTAAAAATATAAGAAAATTTGGTCCTAGCAGGCCTTACTTCTTTTTAGGGTTGGTAATGAGATGAGATAGCTCGCGAGCAGCTTTGTCTCGGCTCGATCAAAGTCCGGTTAAAGTTTGACTCGTGGGAGGCTGGCTCGAGCTTGAGATCGGCTTGACAACTTAACGAGTCCAGCCGAGCTAACGCTGGCTCGGCTTGAAAAGTTCGCGAGCAACTCAAGCTTGTGTGATAGGATAATATCGTGCTCTTATTTTATAAAGATATATATCATGATTATATTTTTTTTATAACCATATCATATGTTTTTATTGATTTCCCCATTATTTTTATATATAACCTTCGAATCTTGTTATTGAAAATATTGAAAGAAAAAAAATTAACTAACTTAAAAATTGTAGTATATAGGCTCGAGTTAAGCTCGAACTCGGACTAACGCTCGCAAGCATGATAATGAGCTCAATTTATCCAATTCGGCCATTCGGGTTAGTTTGAGGTTTATTTCATGAGAGCTCGGCTTCCTTAGTTCCATTACAAGAAAATAAAATTATAAATCAAGTGATTATGGGTCCTTCAATCAAATTAGTTTGAGGTTTATTTCATGAGACGCCACGACCAATAAATCATGAAAATATGAGGCCTAAACCTGACATTTTAAGGTTCCATTCGACGGATTCGAGTTAGTATTAGAGTTATTTTCAACCCAAGCGATGATTACTCGTATATTCTTTGTTCAGTAAGGTCCTGTTCTTTTGAACTTAATTTCAGTTCTAATAAGTTCAGTTCAGTTCAGTTCAGCTCCATTCAGTTTAGTTCAGTTCAGTTCAGTTCAGTTCAGTTCAGTTCAGTTCAGAGTAGTTTATTTCAACATTAATATTATTATTCTTATTTTATATTCTTATTGTTATCATTATTATTATATTAATTTATTCACTATTGTTATTATTTTATTAAAATTTATTTTTAATATTTATTATATTACTATTTATATTTATTATATTTATTTATTATTATATTATTATGATTAATGGCAATATTAGGATATTAATATTTATTATTATTGTTGTTATTATTATTACTACTACTACTACTACTACTACTGCTGCTGCTGCTACTACTACTACTACTACAACTACTATTATTATATTATTATTTTATCAATATATTCATTTTTATTAATATTATTAATAACATATTTATTATTATTATATTAATTAATTACTATTATATTACATCTATTATTATTATTTATATTAATTATTATTATTTATAATATTTATATTATACTTATCATATTCATTTTTTTGTTACTATTATTAATATATTATATTATTTAATATATTATAATACAATTAATAATAATATTTATATTACAAATATATTATTATTATTAATATTATATTACTATTTTATTTTTTATATTACTTATTAGATTATTATTATATTATATTGATATTTTTTTGTTTTTTTTGCAAGAATGGTATGTCTCATATATTCCAAAAAGAAGGAGTACATGAGAGTTCTTACAAAGCAATATCCCCTATACAATATTTCTATTGCATATATACCTCCTATACAACTTTTCTATACACTATGTAGTGAACTATTCTGAATTTAAAGCAGCCAAAACCTCATCATAAATGGATTCAGGGGCAGAATTAAGGAAGCACAGCACTGACATTGAACTGAATTCTTGTAAGCATAGTTGCAGTAGATTGCTCTTTTCCTTCAAAAGCACGAGCGTTTCTTTCCTGCCAGATGGAGTAGACCAGAGCACCAATACTACAGCTGTTCAAACTATATCTCCAATCCTTCCTCTGGTTTCTTGCAGTAACATACACAAGGAGAGATGGCAGATCAGTGTGAGGAGCAGACAAATGCAGCCACTGTTTAATCTGATTCAACAGCTCACTAGTGTATTATTATTATTATTATTATTATTATTATTATTATTATTATTATTATTATTATTATTATTATTATTATTATTAATGAATAATATTACTATAACATTTATTATTATTATTATTATTATTATTATTATTTTATTTTATTTTTATTATAAGATGCGCGCAACTTTCATTAAAATAAAAATAAAAGGTTTACATGAAATTGGTGGGGAGCCGAGAGACAATCTGGGCTCCCACACCCTTAGCAATAGCAAAGCTAAGTCTAGTAAAAATGTAAGCGGCTACCCGAGCCCCCGCTGTTGGAATATGTGTCCTCCGACAATAATGCGATCACGACTCTTGATCATGATGATCACATGTTTAAATCTCATTTTAAAGAATACAATTGGGAAGTATTTTTACTGTCAACTGGTCAACATATATCGGTAATGATTGGCTGACTAGAGTTTGACATTACTGTCGTGCGACGGTGGTGATCAGTTGACCCCCTAAGTCATACCTATAGGGCAACACTCTTAATTGATCATTTAATTAATCGTATAATGTTACGAGTTAATTAAATTACTTGAAAAATTGACGGACGATTTTGGAAGTAAAATTTACGTATTACATTGAAATGTGATTAAATGAGATACGGTCTAAGTAATTGAATCGTATCATTACTCGGATGAAATTATTGTTTAAGGAAACAATTAAATTTGAATGAATTATTATAAATACAAGCTGTTGTGATTCATAAACGGTAAAATATTTTGGTACAAGTAATTATGAATTACTAAGTCGATTTTTGTATATGACGTATTTTACTAATACGTTGATTTTTAATATGTTAAGAATATATAACAAACTTATGTTACATATGACATGTGACATATTGACAATTGACAAAAATAATATGGAATCCATATTATCAAAAGTGCCGAAATTAAGGGGAGATTTAAGCAAATATTGTGTTTGTTTAAATTAGTGGTAAACATTATGATGACTTACTTTAGTAGCCATGCAACCCTAGTTTACCTTGTGAAGGCAAACAAGAGCATGCATTGGGTCTTTTTCTTCCTCCTCTTCCCTCCTACACGGTTTGACAAAAAAGAAAAGGCAAAGGGTTTTGTCTTATATTTTTTGATACACTACATGCATGAGAGTGTAAGATATTCATTCATTCTAACTTATCAAAAATTAAGTTTTAGAAAGAGAAATCACTTCCTCTCCTATTCACTCCCAACCGGTTTTGGGGATCTAAATACCAAATTATTTTGGGTCATTTTTCACAAGATTAATATTGTACTAGTTCCTATAATATTAATTTTAATTAATAGTGTGCTTTGGGTATAAATCCTAAGGAGAGATCCTACACTTGGATCTTTGTTCATCCAAAAGGAAAGCTCAAGAACAAAAGAAAAGGAGATTTCTTTTGTGCCCATTTAAACCGAAAATCCATTGTAAGAACAATGTTTCTTCCTTATTTTGTTTTAATGTTTGCATGCATAAGATCAATCTTTAATTTTATGACAAATTAAATTAGAACATATATGAGTATGTTTGTATATATAGATCTACTTTTCCTTCAATCGGTATCATGAGCCATGGTTGTTTGCATGCAAATCGGTTAAAAGTTTTTCCGAGTTATAAGAATAACATATAAAACTTGTAAAATTTGTGTTATTATGAGATATCACGAAATTAATCCATGCATATTAAAATTTCTGATCCTAAAATGTTTTAGGATATTTTTGGTTAATTTACGTTTTTTTTATTGTTCATATTTTACAATAATGACATTTAAATATGATTTTATGAGTAAAAATGTCATTTTCGGTCTAAAATGAGCTATACTTCGAATTTTCCAGTGATTTTTGGATATGTTGTCACATATATTATTTTGAGATAACCTGTAAATTTTCATAATTTTTGGACTTGTTATGCTCGAAAAATGGATTTTTCATTGTTAAATTCGGATTTAGGTGAAAAATAGGTTAATTTGAGTTAAATTTCGAATCTGGTCATAGAAATTTAATATGTTGTCACATGTAATTTTACAAGATGTGTGTAAAATAATTGGCTATAAAGAAGTCCTTTTGCATGATTTATGGATTTTTGAAGAAAAATTGCATAAATAGTGACATTATTAGTGAAAAATTAATAAAACATAATCTATGACTAAGGAAAAACGTCCAATGTTGCATTTTATTATATTTTTCAGATATAAAATTGAAAAGTTAATGAATATAATTTTTCTCATGTTTTTATGATTATTTTGTTAAAAACCGATAAACCGCAACATTGTTTTTCCGAAAATTTTTCGAAATTTTTAACCTAAGTTTTTGAACATTATGAGTGTCATGGTATTTTTATAGAATGTTCATGAGTTTTAAAATTTCAAATTTTGAATTTATTAAAAATTTTGTGATTTATTTGAAGTTTATAGCTTATTTTTGTAATTTTTGGTCCAATAATGAACAATTTTAGAAATATGAGTTAATTATGGTCAAATAATTAGTGAAGACTAAATTTTGAGTCCTAAGACGTTAGGGTAATTAACTTATGCATAAATATGAATTTATGTAATTTTTGTGATTATAAAATGTTGAAATCACGCAAATCCGTAAAAACCAAGTAATATACGATATTGGCTAATTAAAGGCGATTTAGCATAAAATTGGGCATGTTCATACATATTATAATGCAGCATTTTCTTTATGATTGTCATAATTTTATTTATGTAATTTTTGAATTATGTATTTTTCCTTAGTATGGCCTTAGATTTTAATTGGTATTTCCCGAAATGTATGGGAATATCGATTCGGTTATAATTTATTGTGATCTCGTATCACCGTTTTGTAATTTAATAGATTTATTTTATTTTAGTTACAAATGTATAATATGAAATTATGTAATTTATTATGTAATTTTATTCATTCCGGAGTTCCCAAAGACGGATTTCTTCAAGAATGGCGATACATAAAGACGGTGTTACCCGAGATGCGTGTCACAACCGAAGTTCAAGGGACCAATGGAGTTGGTTTCCGAATATGTAATAGTTAAATAGTTTTTCTATTTTAGGAAAGGCCATACTAGGATTTATTTATTTTATGCTTTGCATTTTATTTATATGTCACATGCATCGCTAAATCGCCATAACTAAAACATGCATTGTCATTTTATCGAGTTTATCGACCGTGTCAATTCGAATTATCGTAGTTCACCGCTTTAGTTCACTTAAAACGTGATAGATAATAAATTGACATGACCTCTCGCTAAAACAATCAATTGAGACATAGCCTTACCAAATAGTAGAAACCATGAAAACCTATTTCGCGAGGGAGTGCACTCGGCCCTACCGGGGTACAAACCTTGTTACGTAGGGGAAGTGGGTGATGAGTGTTAATCCACCGAGTTCATGTTGATGAGGGTTTCATCGGCCATACCGTGCCCAAGTTGATGTGGATTTGGATCATGGACACATTTATTCGAAATTTGGATTGAGCTCAACGGAAGTATTCGCGACCGTAGTTGCATGTGTTCCGGGCTATAGATAATTATTAGAGTAATTTTATCGACCAAGAGTTCTAAAAATAGAATCGATTAAAACGTTGATCCACCGAGTTATATTGATAAAGGTTTCATCGGCCATACCGTGCCTAAGTCGATATGAATTTGGGTCTTGGAATCATTTATCTAGTTGGGTAGAGGTCACTAGAAAAATGCATAAAACTTGTTTAAATCATACATTTTTACGAGTATTATTATTAAAACGACAATTGTTTTACTCCTTATATTTTGTTTTGTAGACCACTTCTTTTTCATAACAAATGGCAACACCAACACCAACTCCTAATGCCACACCTCTCGCTAGTTCATCATGGCTCCGATCCTTTATGGATCGATGTAAACTTGAAAAGAATGGGTCAAATTTCTCCGATTGGGATGCCCAACTCAAATTAGCCGCCGAAGGTGACGACAAGCTTCGTTACCTTACCGAGGCTTCTCCACCCGAACCCTCCACTAGGTCCACCGCGGCCACTAGGGAAGCATATGAGGCTTACCAAAAGGAGTCCGCCGCAATGAAAAATGTCTTGATATTTGCGATGGAGGCGGACCTCCAAAGGAGAGCCTTTAAAATGGGCAATGCTAATGAGATTTACTCCAAACTTGTGACCATGTTTTCACAAACTCCGCGGATCGTCCAATATGAGGCGGCCGCGGAATTCTTTGATCTCGACTTCAAAGAGGGCCAAAAGGTTAGCCCTCATGTGCTCAAACTATTGGAGCTTGTCGAGACCTTGAAAATTCAAAAGGTTGAAATCCCCAAAGAACTCATCGTAGATAGGATTCTACACTCCTTGTCCAAAGTCAAGGCATATGTGCAATTCCGGGTAAATTTCAATATGCAAGACAAGAATGTGTCTCTTGAGGAGTTGCACAAGTTACTTGTGCAAGCCGAGAGGGACATGGGGTTAAATGTGAACCCTCCCAAGGATGTGCTTAACATAAGCACTAAGAGTAAGGGGAAATTCAAGAAGAATGGGAGAAAGGGCAAGAAGCTAGCTCCCACTTTCACCAAAGCTAAGACTTGTGAAGCTAGCACCTCAAAAGTCAAGAAGGGTCCTCTTGATAAATGCCATTATTGTAATGGCATGGGACATTGGAAAATAAATTGTTCCAAATACCTTGGTGATATCAAAGCTGGAAAGATCACTGCAGTAGGTAAATGACTATCCTTCTTTTATGTTTCTAATTCAACTATGGTATTATGATGCAAAGTTGTGATAATGTATCTCCCTTTTTATTGTAAATAGGGCCTCCACCAAGCAAAGACAAGGGAAAGGAAAAGCAAGCATAAGAAACCATCAAGAAGCTAGGGATAGCTTTCATGGAGCTTTGCTTTTCATTGTCTTATTTTAAAGTTATGTTTTGGATTTTTAGAACTTTAAGTTTCCGTGTTCGACATGGAAAAGTATTTTGGATAATGGTTTGTATTTTGGATGATGGTGACTTGGTTTGCAACCCAAGTCACCCGTTTTATCATTTATCCTTTTATGTTCTGAAAATTCGAAGTTTAAATGCTTGTTCTAGGAAACATAAGATTATTCACTTAAAGTGATCTAATAGACAAATATAATGACGGGTTTCATTATATGTCCACATGCTTAAGGCTTGTGTATGATCATTTATAAAGCGATTTTGAGTTTATGAACTCTCTTATAGGAATATCAATCACCAAGTACACATATGAAATAAATAACTATTAGTCTATCTATGAGATAGTTCTCCTTACACTTCAACATCATTAATTTGTGTCTCATATGCTATCTTTGAATCTATAGTGTATTTATTCTAAAGATAGAGTGGGAGAAAAATGAGGACACAACACACAAGGCAAGATAAAATTGTGTACTTGTGTAAATGAAGATCTACGCAAGAAAGAATGATTTGAATGAAGGTATATCTATTTACATAGTATACCGAATAGATGAGATCTATGGTCTCAAGTTAGTTCTATATGACTAAAGAGACCAAGTGAAGTAATCATAAGAGTATATTCTCAAGATAACTACACGAGGAGACCAAAAGAAAGTTTTGGAAGAAAAATGACTAATGTAAAGTCTTAACAAGTTTTTGACTAAGATTATGAAACATTTGACCAATAGTTTCAACCTTGAGATTTACTTAAGAGCCTAAATGAATCATAGTAACATACTAGTTATGATCGAGTTGCAAAGATTGATATACCGATATCTTCAATGGCCAAAGTTTTAACCACGCAAATGTCATTGCTTAACCTCACTATGAAATGGTTAAACCTCCTTCCAAAAGGGTATTTGCGAAGGACGTATTCTGGATATTATTTATGTTTGAATAATGACATTGCTACACATCATTATGACATGAATGTGTTAGAGATTTAAAATCTCTTTCTGTAAGGTTTAAGATGAGACCACTTCAAAATAGGAATTTTGAAAGGATATGATGGGAACATATATGGTTTTATCCTAATAACTTGGCAATGCAATTTATATATCAATTCTTGAATAAATTTCGATTGAGAAGTCAATTTCGAAATGTGTAGAATTCAGTGGGAGTCAGGAAATTCTCATGTGAAGACATGGAATTCAGTGGGAGCTATCATCCTTTGAATGTTTACAACTCATCACTCATTAAAGAATGACGAGCTAATACCTTCTTTCATAAAGAAGCTTTTGAGTTTTCAATTCTGGATGAAAATGGACTATGATGAATCCAATTACATCAAGGGATGTTGGATTAGTATTAAGAGATACACATCGTATCAACATTCACATAGGTTATTCATGTAGATGAAAATGGAATTGTCATTAGCAGTCATGGTCGTTCATTGAACCTATGAACGGTTGATCTCATGATTATTAGTAACTAATGTTTCCGCCATTAGAATGATCATGTACATGTCCAATTATGAATCACATGCATAAGAGCATGATGATTGATTGGTAAGCCATAATAGAAACGTCATGAATTCTCAAATAGAATCCGATGAGCGATTTCAGTGTTTGACGGGATGTTCCATTGTGTGTCAAGAGGTTGCACATATTATAGAAAATCCGAGCACATATGAGGATTTATGAGAATCCCAATTCTTTCAAGCCTAGAAAGAGAAATGAGAAGTTTTGGAAAGATGCTTGGTTGAATAAGAGGTTATTCAAAAATAATCTTTCCTAGTTAAGCTAGGACTTGTGAGAAGTGCTAAGCTAAAAATCTTGTCAATTGTTACAAGATTCTACAAAACATATACCTAGTGCATTGTGTGTGGATGGAATACTTGATCAGTACAAGTTATATCATTCATCACAAATTCGGTCGTTATGTGATAATCGATAAGGAAGTTCTTTCAAGATAAAGAACCAAAACCGAGGTCGGGAACCTTGATGTGTACTTGGTAAGATTCATGCTATGAGAGAGAACATGAATGTAAAGGAAATTGCAAGCTTAAGAAGTTTGAAAATATGGACACATGGCATGTTAAACTTCTATTGCAATCAATGAGTGTTTACACTTACGATATACATCACAAGGTTGTAATATGATATTGACTACCCGAGTGTGATGTCGACATTTGTCGTTTGAGTTATTATTATTAACTCACCTTGTACTTTGTTGTATCCAAACGGGTTGTGGAGACAATTGAACCCGTTAAAGTGAACATGGATTAACATTGTATTTGCCCATAGTTACTTGTATGAGATGATGTCTCGAAGTGACTAGAGTGTGATGAGATTGATGGCAAGTTCAAGTGCCATAGAGTCATGTGAGATGACTAGTCGATCACATAGGCAGACTGTTAGGAACATTTTGTCGGGCCTAATGACCGCTTATAGAGTTCTAGCAAATTTATATAGCCTGGTCGTGGCGAGAGCTACTATAGTATTTAAATGAGTCGATTTTTTTGACTAAAGACTATTCACCTAAGATGGCACAGTTTCAGATTAACTTTGATTTGTGTTACTACGACCTTCGTAAATGGGGTCAAATGGGCATATTTTGGGTTATGATGGCTGTGGCTAGTCGAAGGGAATGAGTGCGATAGGAATTGTCCACCCCTAGTCAGGGTTATAACAATATCTCAGGGCCACTCGAGGAGTAATGAACTGGAAATGCGTGGCCACGCTCGGAAAGTATCTATGATAGATAAGTCCGGTCAATCAGTTATTCTCCAGATCGAGGAAACCACTCTCGATATGATCACTTGCAAGTACGACCTGAAAGACACCTTGCATTGAGTGGGAGATAGTAATAGGACAAGAGAATTGGTGACGCACACTTGTCGAGGACAAGTGGGAGATTGTTGGAATATGTGTCCTCCGACAATAATGCGATCACGACTCTTGATCATGATGATCACATGTTTAAATCTCATTTTAAAGAATACAATTGGGAAGTATTTTTACTGTCAACTGGTCAACATATATCGGTAATGATTGGCTGACTAGAGTTTGACATTACTGTCGTGCGACGGTGGTGATCAGTTGACCCCCTAGGTCATACCTATAGGGCAACACTCTTAATTGATCATTTAATTAATCGTATAATGTTATGAGTTAATTAAATTACTTGAAAAATTGACGGACGATTTTGGAAGTAAAATTTACGTATTACATTGAAATGTGATTAAATGAGATACGGTCTAAGTAATTGAATCGTATCATTACTCGGATGAAATTATTGTTTAAGGAAACAATTAAATTTGAATGAATTATTATAAATACAAACTGTTGTGATTCATAACGGTAAAATATTTTGGTACAAGTAATTATGAATTACTAAGTCGATTTTTGTATATGACGTATTTTACTAATACGTTGATTTTTAATATGTTAAGAATACATAACAAATTTATGTTACATATAACATGTGACATATTGACAATTGACAAAAATAATATGGAATCCATATTATCAAAAGTGCCGAAATTAAGGGGAGATTTAAGCAAATATTGTGTTTGTTTAAATTAGTGGTAAACATTATGATGACTTACTTTAGTAGCCATGCAACCCTAGTTTACCTTGTGAAGGCAAATAAGAGCATGCATTGGGTCTTTTTCTTCCTCCTCTTCCCTCCTACACGGTTTGACAAAAAAGAAAAGGCAAAGGGTTTTGTCTTATATTTTTTGATACACTACATGCATGAGAGTGTAAGATATTCATTCATTCTAACTTATCAAAAATTAAGTTTTAGAAAGAGAAATCACTTCCTCTCCTATTCACTCCCAACCGGTTTTGGGGATCTAAATACCAAATTATTTTGGGTCATTTTTCACAAGATTAATATTGTACTAGTTCCTATAATATTAATTTTAATTAATAGTGTGCTTTGGGTATAAATCCTAAGGAGAGATCCTACACTTGGATCTTTGTTCATCCAAAAGTAAAGCTCAAGAACAAAAGAAAAGGAGATTTCTTTTGTGCCCATTTAAACCGAAAATCCATTGTAAGAACAATGTTTCTTCCTTATTTTGTTTTAATGTTTGCATGCATAAGATCAATCTTTAATTTTATGACAAATTAAATTAGAACATATATGAGTATGTTTGTATATATAGATCTACTTTTCCTTCACCCGCATCCTGAGATACTGAGAATTTCTGGATCCGCTTGAGCAAGGCAACAACATCCGAACCCAGCTCCCCAAGTGAAGAGAAAGAGAAAGGTAGGAAACCATAACCCGCTACCGCGCACAAATCCCCATACTTAGCACACTTTCGCTGAGCAGCATCAGCGACAACCCGGCCCGACACAAAATCTGCCAACCCAGTCTGAGTCAAAGGTGAAGAACCTGTCAGGTCGACGCACACATCACGCCCCCTGTCCCAAGAATAAAGCAATAAATCCGCAGGACGAAGAGAGCCACCATGCCCATCAACCAAACCGATATCAACCTCCTTCTCCGCAGTAATACCAGATCTATAGCAGATGTCGAAATGAGTGTCCCGGACAAGGTTATGCCGATGTTTAACGCCCACAGTACCAGTACAAGAAACAGCGTGGTCCCCAAAAACATCTTCAGCAAAAACCCGAGAGCAAGCAGGACATGGCCTAGATACCGTGAATAACGGAACACCCAGACGATACCCCAACACACTACGGTAAGTCCAACCGTTCATAGTCTGCCCCAACCCTGAGATAGGAACCGCACGTAATCAATCAGAGGAGTGAGAACCCTGCTGAGACTGCCATAAAGCAAGTTGGCGTGGTGTCAAAGAGAAAACAAACTCTGAGGCAGCAGCAACCGTCGTGAAATAAATGTCTGCCAATTTCTTCATAAGTTTGGGGGCAGCAATTTCACTAGGGTGACCTATTAGACATATTATTGTTATTATTATATTATTTATTTATTAGTTATTATTACTAATATATTATTATTATATTTATTATTATATTACTATTTTATTTTTTATATATCTTATTAGATTATTATTATTATTATTATTATTATTATTATTATTATTATTATTATTATTATTATTATTTTTATCTTTTTATTTTTATTTTAGTTCGATTCGATTCGATTCGAATCGAAACGATTCGATTCGATTGATTCACTCTATTAAGTTGATTCGATTCGATTCAGCTCCACTAAGTTCGATTCGATTCGATTCGATTCGAGACAATTTCAGTCCAAAAGAACAGGGCCTAAGTCTTCCTTGTGATGGATATCCGTTATAAGTTTGTCATGTGTTAAATATCAGTTAAATGGGTAGATAAAATAACAATTAGAGTAGAGAATATAACGAGTCATAAATAACTTCTCTTTATCTATTAATGTGAATTTTACCCGAGCCATTATAAATTTGTGAGAGATATTCATGTACTCCGTATTACTAAGGTTACTAAATTCAATACGGAACAAAGGCCCTGTTTTTTTGGACTTAATTTCAGTTCTAATAAGTTCAGTTCAGTTCAGCTCCATTAAGTTCAATTCAGTTCAGTTCAGCTCCATTCAGTTCAGTTCAGTTCAGTTCAGTTCAGATAAGTTTAGTTCAGTTCAGTTTAGTTCAGTTCATATTAGTATATGTCAACATTAATATTAATATTATTATTATTATTATTAATATTATTATTATTATTATTATTATTGTTATTATTATTATTATTATTATTATTATATTAATGTATTTATTATTTTTATTATTATTAGTATTATTATTATATTATTTTTATTTATTATATTACTATTATATTTATTAATAATTAATTTGTATTATTTATATTATTATATTTATATTTAATATATTTATTATTATTGTTATTATTATTATTATATTTAATATTATTATATTAATAACTTATTATATTATATTTATTATTTTATTAATATATTTATTATTATTAATAATATTAATCACATATTTATTATTATTATTATATTTAATATTATTATATTAATAAGTTAATATATTAGACCTATTATTGTTATTATTATATTATTTATTTATTAGTTATTATTACTAATATATTATTATTATATTTATTATTATTACTATTTTATTTTTTATATATCTTATTAGATTATTATTATTATATTATTATTATTAATGAATAATATTACTCCCTCCTATTCATTTTAACCTTTCCATTTCAAAAGGGCACGCAAATTAAGGGTAGAATTATTTTATTGTAAAATATTGTGGTGGTGTAAGGTAATTGGAGAGAGGGAAGGTATTATTGTGGGGTAAGATGATTAAAATAAGTATTGTTGTGGGGTAAGGTGATTAAAATAAGATAAAGTATGAGTATTGTGGGGTATTGTTGTGGGGTAAGGTGATTAAAATAAGTATAAAACTTTACTAAATAAGGAAAGGGGGAGAGTTATATGAATAGATGAAAAAGGAAAGGGGGAAGGTTAAAATGAATAGGAGGGAGTATTATACTCCCTCCTATTCCGAATAAGTGTCCCATTTGGACAATGACACGGAAATTAAGGAATATAGTTAAAATAATGAAAATTATTTTATAGGGGTAAGAATATAGGAGTTAAATAGTGAAAAGTATTGAATATGATGGGCTAGGGGTGGTTGGGTTGGTAAATAAAGAAAAGAGTTAAGGGTAGGAAAGTAAAAAACCATGTCCAAATATGGCAAATGGGACAGTTATGTGAATTGACGGAAATGACAAATGGGACACTTATTTAGAATAGGAGGGAGTAATATTTATTATTATTATTGGTATTATTGTTATTATAATATTTATTATTATTATTATTATTGGTATTATTATTATTAGTAGTAGTATAATCTTTTTATTATTATTTCAGTTCAGTTCAGTTCAGATCAGATCCATTAAGTTCATTTCAGTTCAATTCAGCTCCATTAAATTCAGTTCAGTTCAGATAATTTCAGTTTAAAAAAACAGGGCCAAAGCGGTACATTTGTTCAAATCTTGTACTTGAAGCCTCGAAGGTAACTCCACTCATGCATGGGACCACTAAAAACAATCCAACAAAATTCTGTGTGACAAGTGACGACGTTGTACTTTAGTGGCCTTATACACTCTGCACTTTTCTTTTTGTCTTTTTAGGGGAAATTAGAACATTGGGAGTGGCATGGTAGATAACTAGGAGTACTGACTTGTGACATCAACTTAATTTACCTATGATTTACCTATGATAGGTAAATCCCCACTAATTAGTTTTACTCCTAAAAAAAAGAATTGAACCAACAAAGCTTTTTGCTTGTGACGGGCTAATTCCGTTACAAACTGAAGACCTCTCACAAAAAGGGAGAGGGGACAAGGTGGGACATCCCCCATGTGCTTCCCCACTTGGCTCTCATGGATATTTTGTGAGAGAAAATGGTATCCGTCTTCAGCTTGTGACGGATATCGCCGTCTTCAATGAGATCTTGTGTTGAACCAAACGCATACGGAATCGCGATGATTAAATTCGTGCCCTTTCTCATTTATTCTCTTGGGTTATTTTATGAGAATAATCCATACTAAGGTCCCTTTTCTCATATTAATCCAACCTAATATTTAACTGAGAAAAATCTCAATAGGTGACTATATGAGATCTATTTCTTTTCCATTTTTTCTGGTTTTTTTTCCTCTAGTTTGTTAATCTTCATCTTCCCAAATCCATCTTTCCCCAAATTAAAAACAAAACCCAAATTTCATCAAAATCCAGAAAATCCTAATCAAATAACCTGCACGTGACCGTATTTCAAGCATCTAGAAAAGGAGAGAAATGAGATTGATCCTAACTGTAACACCCTCTTCTTACCCGACCAAGGTAATTAGGGAATGTTACCGTCTCGGTTTCCCGAGGTAGTGAAATCGGAATTACAATTAATAAACTCTTTATATAAATAACAAGTTTAGTTATTACATAAACGTAAACAAATGAATTAATTAAATACAACTCGTCTATGACTATATCATCCACCTAGTGGCTATGTATTCGACTCCAAAGTCCGTTGCGCGGCCCGAATCCCGATCAAGTCAACAAGTAACACCTATACTAACCTGCTCCCCATATGATCGGAAATATCATACGGATCGACACAGGCCACCCCGAAAATAGGTGGCAATTACACAGACACACAACACGTCAGTTTCAATAAATAAAGTGAGACACGACACAAGTGTGTTGTGAATATGCAACATGACTATGATATGAATGAAACGCTATAAAACACCCACCACGCCGGTACCGGGACACGCCCAGACGTACCCACAACCATCGGTGTCAGGGACACGCCCACGACACCACAACTCACAAACAGATACCGGGACACGCCCAGACGTACCGGGCCCGAAAGCCAACCGGGTCCCCTGCCAGACGTCGTGTCTCAACTACACGCGTCCCTCCGTACTCAAGTCATTAATGTGTACATCCCTCTTGGAGTACGAAGCTCCAAGAGGCGACCCGAGCGTGAGACGGTCTCCCAACCGCCTCACGTCTCCTCAACAACAAGTAACCAACATAAACCGTCACGCCCTCCAATATACATGACAAACACAATAAATGCAAGATACCACACAATATGCCAATTACCGACTCATGAAGTCATCTTAACCAATATCATGTTATAATACAATGACCACTAAAACACGACTCACATGACCATTTAAATATATTAAAATTGAGTAGGATTAACCTACCTTTTAGCAAATCCCGCTAAACAATAAAGCAACCAGATAAAAATGTGCTCCTCCATAAAGTCAGCACCTAATTACGATAATTAAATATAATTACTAATTAATCTAATTACTAATTAATCTAATTAAATTAAATACGTTATTAATTAATTAAATAAAAGCCCGTCTTAAACTATTCAAAACCCGTTCAAACAACCTATAAACCACCCCAACATAGCCCAATGCCGCCACCACGATGGCCAGCTACCACCGGCCGTCACCACCTCCACACTCACGGATCCCCACAACCCCAACAACACACGACAAAAACACCAACTCAACACACATGACACACTCCCTCTAAACACCACCAAATCGCCACCAATGCAGCCACCACCGTCGGTCACCACCACCACGGTGGTCACGACACGACCCCACACCCAACACTGCCACACGAGCCCAACAACCACCACCAGCAACCGCAGCAACACCAGCGACAACATATAACATACAATAACAAATACCAACACAACCTGACATCCTCTTTTTTACCCTTGATTTCCACCACCTACAACTACCTTAACCACCACCTATGACTACCACTAGAACCACCAGCAACCCATGACCCGAGCCACCCCCAAGGCCACCCTAGGTCGGTCCTAAATAAAGGGTAAAACCTTGCCCTAAAACCGGGTCACAACAACAACAACAATAATGACTCTTTTAAGCCACAGTCAAACCCTCATTTCCACGGTCAACGGTGGTGAAACAGGCGGTCAAGGATGGTTAGAGATGGGTCAAGGCCGAGGCGGGTCAACGAAATAATTTAATTAATATATAAATTATTTTAAGACAATATTACCTTGCGATCTCGAGGCGGAGGGACAAAATCTCCATTCTTCTAATTTCTCTCTTTTCTCTCTTTTTCTCTCTTAAGTTTGTGTGGTGGGAAATGAAATGAGATAGGGTGAAGTAGTGTGGTAGGTGGGATATATCTAAGGGTAGTTAGTATGGTAAGTGGGAGTATATACATATGTATACGTATTACGTATTATTATTATTATTATTATTATTATTATTATTATTATTATTATTATTATTATTATTATTATTATTATTATTATTATTATTATTATTATTATTATTATTATTATTATTATTATTATTATTATTATTATTATTATTATTATTATTATTATTATTATTATTATTATTATTATCATTATCATTATCATCATTATCATTATCATTATTATCATTATTATTATTATTATTATTATTATTATTATTATTATTATTATTATTATTATTATTATTATTATTATTATTATTATTATTATTATTATTATTATTATTATTATTATTATTATTATTATTATTATTATTATTATTATTATTATTATTATTATTATTATTATTATTATGCTAGAGTTCCGGTGAGAACGGGGCTTATTGTGAAAACCGTGAGAACATCTCTCAACCGTCCATCAAATTATCTGACGGCTGAGATTAGACGCGCGCTTCTTTGAAAAGTAGAGTTTCGCGGAAAACAAAAAATAAGACTGTACATGTGAGCAATATCAAACCTACGTAACAAAATCAAACCACACGAAAAAAATCAACCGATTTCATCATTAATCCTTCCTTAATTTGTAAATTTTTGTTTTTTGACATCAAATTTAGTGATCTAAAATCGGTTATTCATCATCAATTGTTGTGTTCGAAGCGCAAATCAGATTCAATTTGTTCAAACTTTTGCATTCATCAGCTATTCAGTTATTTCAAGATCAAAACTTTGTAAGGAAAATCGGAATTGATTTCGTCATTCATCTGGAATTATTGTTTTTTGCAGTCAATATTGAGGTATGTTCATTCAATGTTATTTAATCCCTTTCTGAATCGTTGTTGAATTGATTTTATGATGATGTTAAAGTTAAATTTAATCAAATTCAACTTAATTTCGGATTTGATTAAATTTAGTTAACTAGATTTAATGTCCAGAACCACGAAAACATTAATTTTATAATGAAAAGTGTTAAATTAGGGTTTATAGTTTGTTTGTTTGATTTTAGGAGGATGATAAATGCAAATGTACTTTGTGGTGAGAAAAAATGTAAAAATAATGAGAAAGGAAAAGTGTGCAATTTGAAGTAACTGAAAAGTAATTTTGCATGTAATTCTAATGTGTTGTGTTGTGTTGTGTTGTGTTGTGCTGTACACGTTTCATAGGGAAATGTCCAATCAGTCTTAGTGAAATGTGCATTATATATAATAAGGATGTGCAAGTAATTATTACCTTTTGAAAGTGGTCTTGCAACTGTTCACAATAAGTCACAATAAGTCAAATGACGGTTTGTAACTTGTTTATGTGGTGAAAAGACACAACTATTCACATTAATTTGAATATTACTTCTAAATGTACATTATATTAATTATAAACAAACATGTTCCATCAAATAAATTGTCCACTATCTATATTCATAATTTGCATTTTCTGATAATTAGGTGCAACTAAAATATCATTAAGCACTCTTTGGAAAATGTACATTATATTATATTTAAAAGTACATTAAATTATTTAAAAAAGAACATGGAACATTATTTGGAAAATAAATGTGCTTTCAGTTTAATTCAAATGTCCATTACGTATTTTCATAATGTGCATATACTGTTTTATGCAAGAGATTTAAAAGCAGACCTTAAATGTACATTGTATTATTTTTTAAGGTACATTTTATTATTTAGACAGGTATTTGAAATATCAATTAAATTGAACTCGTAATACATATAGTTGTTTAAGTAACATAGATAACTTCACCTAATTTATTAATTACCATGATTATGTTTGTGGCAGTTGAAAAGACACAACTGTTCACAAAATTTAATCTCTTATACTCAATTAATCCACTATATAAAACCAAGAGTACACAACCACTTTTCCATCCTACCTTCATTTCTAAAACCTTTTCCAATAACCAAAAATTTTAATCTCTCCAGAAAACTACTTAATTTTCTTAAAAAAAAAACAATGTCTTACTCAAAGTGCACAATAGTCCACTACAAGAATGATGCTTACAAACAAAATTTCGTGCAAAATTATTGGCAATGGAAAGTAAGCCAGTTTTCTTCAAACTGGTTTGATGGAAGAGAGATTCATGTGGAGATGGATGTACCATCACACAGTCGTCCTTTACATCATTTCCTTACTACTCCGGCATTGCTCCGGATTTTTTTTGAGCGACTTGGGAGGGTAGAAAAGAAAAACATGGCCGAGGTGTGCAAGGCCTGGTCAAGGTGGTTCCTTATAGGGACCGACCCAAAGGTAATTGATAGGGATTATTACCGAAACGCGGTTCGGGGAAATGAAAATGGTATAATCACTGTCACAAAGAATGATCGGGTCCTTGAAAGATACTACCTTTGCAGGACTATTTCTAGTCGTGAAGAAATAATTAGACATCATAAATAACAAGCACGACAATATAAAGAACACAAACAAGAATATGAAATTGAGGAGCAGTCTGGTGACTCCGACTGTTAGATTAGTTTAGAAATATATTAAGTTAGTTTTCTAGTTTATTGTTATTTTGTATTATCTTTTTTTTTTTTTTTCCAGTATAAGCCTTAGTAGGCTTTATGCTTTTGAAAGCCTTAAATGACTTTTGTAAATATTTTTCTAATATTAATGAAATAGTATTATGTCTATTTGTTTGTTTATTGTCATTAGCATTCAATACATTTTATATATGCTATATCAAAATGGACAACAATATTTCCTATGAACATTAGCAGTAAAATAAATATTCCTTTAAAGGCATGATAATGGACATTCGCAGGAATACATTATATATGAACCTTTATTTGTACGAAATAAATTACCAATCTTTGTAGAGCATATTAGAATTGGATTACTGCATTATTGATGCAATAATATTCAATATACTTACTTACTTAACTACTGTTGAAGCAGACAATGAGTACAAGTGATGCAACTACGTCTTCTTCTACAAATAACAGCTTTAAAACACCAAGAACAAGAATTGAAACATTAAATGCACTCCAGTACATTCCATTCTGTCCAGAGGAAAAGAAAACTAAAGTAGGACAAGTATTCGAAACACTAGAATCAGCAGAGTTATTCTACAAAGAATATTGTACAATCTGTGGGTTTACGCCAAGACTTGCAACAACAAAAAGGATTAAAGGCAATGAGATACCAAACAGTTTTGCATTAAGGAATGTTGTCTGCAATAGGCAAGGTGTAAAGGAAAGTAGGAAAAGGAAGAGGACTGATACTGATACTGATACTGCTGACAATGATGCACAATCTGATGTGACAGACATAAGCCGTGTGAGGCCGATTACAAGAATTGACTGTCGTGCATTAGTGTAGTTCAAATACCAAGAAAATGGAACTTATATTGTTACCAGATTCGATGAAGCCCATAACCATCCACTTGCTTCGCCTGAATCTACAATATTCTTGAAAGGAAACTGAAAAATGACAAGAGGTACAGAAACAATTTGTCACAAAGGTAAAGGTGCTAAAACTAGGTGGTGTGAAAGCCTATATAGGTTGGAAGGTGCTGTGTGGAGGTTACGACAACATTGGTGCTACTGAGGTTGATTTCAAAAACTTTGTCAGGGACATAAAAACCTACATTGGTAATTTTGATGCGCAAATGTTTGTTGAGAATCTTATTGGGAAAAAAGATACATGCAGTTCATTTTACTTTGATTTTATAGTAGATGAAAACAAGTGCCTGACTGGAGTGTTTTGGGCAGATCCGATCTGCATAAAGAACTACATGCTGTTCGGTGATGTGTTATCAACAGATGCTACATATGGAACAAACAAGCACGATATGGTGTTTGTGCCTTTCACAGGAGTTGATCACCACAAAAGGTGCATAACCTTTGGAGCTGGGTTGATAGAAGTATTGTGTGTTACACATGGTTGTTCAAGACATTTTTGGAAGCAATGGGCCGGTGCCAACCGAGAATTATAATTACTGATCAGGACAAATCAATGAAGTCGGTAGTCCCGAAAGTGTTTAAGGAGTCAACACACAGACTGTGCATGTGGCACATAATGAAGAAACTAAGAGAAAAAGTCAGTTATCAACTATTTCAAGATGAGGATTTTAAGACCAGGCTAAATAGGTGTGTTTGGAACAACCAACTTGAGCCTGATGAACTCGAAGAACAATAGGGGAAGATAATGACTGATTATCAACTTGTAGAACACGAGTAGTTTTCAGATTTATACGATCTCAGGGAACAGTGGATCCCTGCCTATTTTAAAGATGTTTCAATGTCTGGCTTGATGAGGGTTACTTCTAGGTCTGAGAGTGAAAACAGTTTCTTTGACAGGTTCCTCACACCTCATTTGACCCTTGTTGAGTTTTGGGTGTGCTATGAGAGTGCCTTGGAAGCACAAAGACACAAGCAGTCCATGTTGAACAGTGACAACAAACACTCTGAAATCCCACGGAAAACAAAGTCAAACCTTGAAGTCCATGCTTCTGAAATATACTCGCACAACATTTTCAAAGATTTCCAAACAGAATTGGTTGCAGCTTTGTCTGATTGCTGTTTTAAATATGTGGAGAAGATTGATGAAACAAAAATATATATTCTAACAGACTTGCAGATGCCAAATAAGTCATGGAACGTAGCATATTCACCAGATAACATGAAGATTACTTGTTGTTGTTCTATATTTCAGAGAATGGGCTTGTTGTGCAGGCATTGCCTTTGGATTATACACAACCAAGATTTTCAGAAAATACCAGAACAATACATAATGCAAAGATGGACAAAAGCTGCAATGAGTAAGCCTGTCTTTGAAAAAGATGGCAAACTGATAGATGTCTCTCAAAAGTTTTCTGACCGGAAAAGTTTGAGTACTGAGCTGTGGCAAGAGGTTTATTCTTGTGTCAGCGTAGCTGAGTGTGATGATAACGACACGAAGCTTTTGATTGAAAAACTGAGAGATATTAGATTGGATATGATTAGTAACAGAAGCGTTCCAGCAAAGAAGAAAGACAAGATGAAAGAAATAGAAAAGTACGTGGACTACAAAATACCTCAGAAGTTGGTGATTCATGTTCCTAAAAAATCTAAAAACAAGGGTACGACCAAGGGCAAGAGAATTGAATCACAAATGTTAAAAGCCCTAAAGAAGAGAGGAAAAGAGAAGAGGTACTGCAAAACATGTGGCCGCCAAGGACACAACTCTAGGACTTAAAAAGAAACAAACCATCTGACAGGTATGTATAATTTGGTTTCTTGTTAAAGCATATTACATTAATGTTAAATAATTATTAAATTATACAAGTATAGCGCATAGTATTTACCTTCCAAAATCATCACTCTTATATGGAGGCACAAAAGCTCTTTGTGCAATGAACATTATGGTTGTTCTGAAGGCACATATGAGAATTTCAGCAATGTATATTTGGTTAACATTAAATGTATATCAATTTAGTTGTTCATTTTGGCCATTTTCTCCTTATAAAATCTAATATTTAATTTACATTTTGTTGCATATTCACCAAATACTACCATGAAGATGACGACGATGAAGGAGATGAATCTGATGATGTGGAGTACGACGATGAAGAAGATGAATTTGATAACGAAGTGGAAGGTGCAAATTTTTGATTCAAGGATAGACATCCATAATATACACTACGAGAACATTCTTAAAGGCTTGTATGTACAATTCGATTTTACTGCCAAAGTACATTACTCTTATAGGGAAAGTATATTACATTTGTATTAAAGAATCATTATTGTTGTTCTGCAAGGAACATTCTTAAAGGCTTGTATGTACCATTCAATTTTACTGCCAAAGTACATTACTCTTATAGCCAAAGTATATTACATTTGTATTAAATGATCATTATTGTTGTTCTGCAAGGAACATTCTTAAAGGCTTGTATGTACAATTCGATTTCACTGCCAAATTACATTACTCTTATAGCCAAAGTATATTACATTTGTATTAAAGGATCATTATTGTTATTCTGCAGGGACATCATCAACTTGATTGGAATTGTTTTCCCAGAGTACAATAATTTTAAGGCGTTTTGCACAATAAACATTATTGTTGTTCTGCAAGAACATAATAAACTTTATTGAAATTTGTTTCCGGAATATAACACTCTCTTGAATTAATTTTTTTTCAAACTTCAGGCTGTTCGACTCGTAGCTTCCTCAATATATGTTACATTACTCACACACATGTCACAAACGAAACTAAAAAAGTTTTTACGGCTTGAATTCAGCATCTTCCTCATCTTCATCGTCGTATTCTTCCCATGGCAGGGGTTTGAACGGAAATCCATTGCCTTCTTTAGTACAAAGATCAAAACATACACGCCTTCTTTGAAATCATATATGAAATGTATTTCTTCCGAGAATCGTAGGGGAGCATCCTAGGAAAGTAAAGAAAACAAGGGGTTAGAACATGTACAAATGTGTACTGAATTATGTATTAAAAATAATTGTATTACTTCTGAAACTCACATCGCCTTTTTTAAGCCTACAGGTTCAATTTAGATTACCTTAAATGTCTCCATATGTCTCATAACGTAAACATCACAATCAGTCTTGTTAGTGTTGTTCCTCCACTTCATCTTTGCAAGAATAAGCTGTAATTTTTTATGCGATCAACTTTTACCTTTGAAACACCGATGTCTTTCAAGTATTCTGCTAGAACATTACGCTGGCGGAGAAGAGGGGAAAAAAACATTAGGACACTAATAATTATGAGCTACAATATCATAAAAATAAGAAAATTAAGACAGACCATACTTTTGGGGAAGGTACACTCTATGTAAAGTCATTGTACATTCACAATAATGAATAGGAACAGCATGTGGTGCTGTTAAGCAAAAGAGAGCATAAAATCTTACAAAAGACAGTGGTCTATCGTGGAAAAATTCTTCTGGTTTTCCGTCACGATGCACATTATCAATGATGATGAACTTATACTTGTTGCTGTCAATGACTAGTAAATGGTAATGCCTTATATATATAACTGGGAAGAAGAACTGTAGATTTTAAAAGATTTAATTAGGCAACAAGCAAATTAAATATAACATGTAGAAAGAGTGTATATTGTCGATGCTAACCAAATCAATTCTATCTGGGTTAACCGAGAATTGGGTAAACTCTTCTTTCATTATATCCTTAATCACCATAAAATTTTCAACAGTATCCAGTTCTCCTTGAAGCATCATCTGTATGCAAGACAAGTAAAGTTTCTGATGTTAATCAAGGGAATAAACATTACAAAATTTAGTTGTTGAAATAAGTTTATATAAATATTTGACTTACACACACAGCTGTGGTGAAAAAAAATCGATATGGCTCTGAAGAGTTTCTTCTAGATTCCTTGGCATTCAAAAGTTTTGCCCAACAATCGATCACATCACTCATTAAATACTTAGATTGTCGTAGCGTTGCCATTTCAATACGCCGAAGAGAAATGTCACCTACATGCACAAGAAGTTCCCTGGTTCAGGACTACCAGTGTTAACTCAAAACAGGATACAGAACATTTTAAATTTAAATATTGTACATTAGTATATATATATATATATATATATATATATATATATATATATATATATATATATACCTAAAATCGGTATGTTTTCCTCTACTATACGACACATAATCGCAATGCAATTCCGAAAGTCGAAAGAGGAGTAATAATGCATGTATCTCGTGCTTAGTAAATTACGATTTGCAAGGATGCTCGTGAGACTCGGTTGACTTGTTTCATGTTCATGAACATTTTCATTGTTGATGACTTTGCCCTTGGTAGTGTCGACCTTTGTCAAGCGATTATGCTCATTTGTACTCTTGTCTTTTATCCTAGCTATGTCGTTTGTATTACTCACATCTGTCATGCTGTCATTGTTCTCACAAGCATCATTACCATCTGGTATATTCCCTTCTGTACAACCTACCTCCATTGTTCTCTTCTTAACCCTAACAGTCTCATTGTTGTCAGGGACACCAATATCATCGGTACTCTTCTCTTTCTTTCCAACTACCTCCTCTGCTATCTTCTCACCCCCAACAGTCTCATCACCCTCGTAGAATTATTCATCAGACGAATCTAATTTCTTTGGGAATGGCTTCTCTTGATACTGCTTCACCTTTGTTAAAACGTCATCACAAACAATGTTGCACTTGGATGAAACCAAAGTGCAAAGATATTTGATTCTCAATATTCGAAGTCCATCCATCTACAAAAGTTAGAATATCTTGAGGATAGGTAACTTATAAACAAGAATGTGCTTTTAATACTTTAAGAAAGATCATTTCATTAAACCAAAAGTACATTTACAATTATTGGATATAAATTGTTTAGAAACTTACGTTGTTTTTTGTCAACCCACAAGTCCAATACTGACCCCCTTGTACGTTTCCATGTGTTTTATTGTGTAAATACCACAGTCAACAACATTTTGATAGTTTCTCCAAGGCATTTTCAATACAGCATGCTCCATTGCTCTTACTATTTCCTTCAAATCACCAATGTCATTGAAATATTCTGCCACAGTATTACGCTGCATGGAAAAATTCAGATCAAACTGTCTAGAGAGACCGTGCAAAAAATATGACATTGTAAAAGAAAAAATAACCAATGAAAGGCAACTGAACAATTACCATATTCCAAGGTTTGTTTCCATAATGAGTTTTTGGGGTTTCATCATGCTGTTGATTATCAAGAATGACAAACTTGTTCTTCTCCATATTGAATACGAACACGTAAAAATGCTTGTCGGATATTATTGGGAAAAAACTGTTTTATATAAGAAAAGATTAGAAGATACAACAGACATAAAATTTGTTACGAGAGTAAATTAGCAGCAAAAAACACTATGTATTGACTATATATATTGTTTGAGTTAACCATATCAACTTTTGTCACATCAATAATCTCAGCATGATTTAACTCATTTCTAAGATGCTTCTTGAATACTTCCAATTGTCTTTCAAATTTGAATTCTTTCCTTTGCCCTTGAAATGCTTGCTGCACACACAGAACATAATATTATTCTATTAATATACACTTGTATAACATAAAATTATTGTAATATAGAATGAAATAAAATTTTACTTACAAATACGAGGGTTGAAGCAAAGAATCGACGTGGTGTTGAAGATTTTCTTTCAAGTTCATTGAAATTCAAGTAAGCTGACCAACAATCAACCACAACATCTGCTATATACCGAGGTGGTTTTAGAGATACAAAAAGATATCGGGTACCCACGACATTCTTAAACTCAAAGAGCTTTTCACTGGTTCAGACGTTACACAAAACAAGTAAGTTAATTACACATATGTACATTATCTTTATTAATAATGCACATAATACCCAAACGAAATGTACAGAATGATTAAATAAAAGAAACATAATGAGTAGAATAAAATATACCTAGCAAGAACAATGCCTTTTCCATTAGTGTAGTAGACGTAGTCAGCAATACAGTGCTGAAACTCAGATGGCTCTGTACATGGGTCAGTGTCTCCTCTTAGTAAATCAAGTTAAGTACTAATATCTAAACTTGGGTTGGGATTGGTTGCCTTGGGTTCTTCACTATAATCTTCAGATAACATGCTACATACAAGGGTATTTATAAGATTATCCGTATTGGCTTCTTCCTCATTCTCCCCATCACTATCAACATAAAGATGGTTCGAATCATTTCGTACATTCTTGTCATCATCAGGCGTTTTATTTTTGTCACACTCCCCTTCTGACACCTCTTCCTTGTTGTCTTCATTCCCATTTTCAACTGTTTCAACTTTGTTTTCCTCAAACTCCCCTTCCGACATGTCTTCCTGGTTATCTTCATTCCCATTTTCAACTGATTCAACTTTGTCTTCCTCTGACTCCCCTTTTGACATCTCTTCCTTCTTGTGTTCATTTCCATTTTCAACTACTTCAACTTTGTTTTCCTCTGACTCTCCTTTTGACACCTCTTCCTTGTTATGTTCATTCACATTGTCAACTAATTCACCTTCTTTTCTCAATGCACAAGGCTTCTGGAGTAGTTTAAATGTATCAAATTAAAGAACAATACACTTAAGCACCAAGTTAACATAATATAACAAAAAATATGATCAACATATTTACCTTTTTGTATGTATAAAAAATCGGCCTCTTCAATGACATGCTTTCAACCTGAATACTATTTTTTAAAGTTATGTTTACATTATTCAAAGCTTCAAGAACCAAAGGATGATTACTAACATCATTCTCAGCAGCAGGAACAACATCTGGAATATCAGCAACATTAGTACCAAAAGAACTTTCACTATCAGTGGACCTGTGCTCATTTGACAAATTGAGTAAACTAAATGCATGATCAGAGAGCTTCTTAGCAGTCTTGTTCTCCTTAATTATTGATGCTCCTTTTTCTAACTTAGCCTAAACAGATGATATGTTCTGAGCTAAACTAGTTATACATTTAGCAAGATCAAGAATATACTCCTCGGTGTAGTCCTTTGTTTCATAGACAGATTCGACACCTGTATTGTCAACCACCTCCTCCATTGGTGCTTCCAACTTACCATTTCCAAACATACCGCTTTTCATCTCATTCTTCTCTCTGGATGATAACAAACTACTAGTCCAACCTACCAACGTATAATAATCTCTTTCAACTTTTCGTTCTACATGAACAACGCGATCAACATAGATGAGCTGCAAAAAAAAAAAATAAAAAAAAATTAGAAGAGAATGAAAACGTACCTTGCAATGTTAAATTAATTTATGAACTTCAAATATATTTTTTGAGACTTCTTATCTCCAAAAACAACGGTGGCCCGCCGAAGTGAGTCTCCTTTTCCACCCACTCAATCTTGCTTTCTTGGAGACTTTTTAACAAAAAGGAACACCAATTGTAATCTTTGATTTCATCAACATTCATCAACTATTTCAAAACATGATGATTAACCAAAGGCTTTTGGGTGTTTCTTCTCATTAGCAAAGAAACAGCAAACACAACAAAGTTAACCTTGAATTCATCACCACCATGATCATGATTTATCAACCAATTCTCAAGCGTTTTGAGTGGAACTTGTCCATCTTTTATACCAAATTGTTGTTTCCATTTGCCATAAAACTCTTGAAACTCTTCTGATTCAGTATGAGTTTTGGATAATTCAACTGTTTTAGGGCCTATTGGAAATCCAAATGTTGATCTTACATCAGAAACCTTCAAGAACTGCTTCTCACCATCAAGAAGATCAATACAGTTTTGGTATGGGTTATACTGCTTAATTAACCAGTACCCAAGCTTTAAAGGAATGGAACGAACTCTTAACCAAAACAGCCTACTAAATCCAATCTCTTCTAGCGCGCACCACTATTCGCATGACAAACGTTCAACTACCTCAACTACTCCTGTAAGAGACATTCTCGTATATGCACTTTTAAACGAAGAGAAATCAAACTTCTGCTTACACTTGGAACCTAATACCATCTTATTACTTACTTTACCGTTTTGAGGACTTTGTTTCTTTGCAGTAACAATTTGTTTATTAACAGAAACAATTTATTTCTTAACTACAAGATCATCGTCACTTTCTTCATTTATCTTCTTTGCGAAAGCTTGTATACAATTAGATTTACTGTTAATAGTAGCTGATTTACGCTTTCTTGTAAATTGAGCACACTCATTTTTACCATCAGTGCAACTTTCAACTGGTGGAAAAATAAAAGTAACTTTTCTTCGCTTTTGAGAGTTTTTATCTTCCTGCTCCATAGTCTGTAATTATAAAATGAAATTACAAAACAAGTAGAGATAATCAGCAGTTACCTAATTTTAGGAAATGTACATTAATCACAAATATAATGTTCTTTTAGATGATTCAGAACAGTTTCTATATTAAAAACAAACGGCACATTAATTTAAGCTGAATGTACATTATATTATTACCTTCAATTAAAAATCCAAAAATTAACAAGTAGAGATAATCAGCAGTTACCTAATTTTAGGAAATGTACATTAATCACAAATATAATATTTTTTACATGATTCAGAACAGTTCCTATATTAAAAACAAACGGCACATTAATTTAAGCTGAATGTATTATATTATTACGTTCAATTGTAAATACAAAATTGACAAGTAGAGATAATCACCAGTTACCTAATTTTAGGAAATGTACATTAGTCACAAAGATAATGTACTTTTAGATGATTCAGAACAATTTCTATATTAAAAACAATACGCACATTAATTTAAAGCTGTATGAACAATATATATTATTACCTTCAATTAAAAATCCAAAATTAATAGAAACTAGAAAGTAAATGTTGAAAGAATACTTCAGAGATATAAAATTGGGGAAGAACAATGCGAATGTATTTCTAAATGTAGAAAAAATAATTCATGCACATTAATCCAAATGAATTTTTAACAGTAAAACAGTATAAATATCTGAAATCAAAACATCAAAATTATACTGGTGTTGAACAATTAAGTGATCCAAATTAAACATTATATTAGAGTTATGATAGAGAAGAAACGAAATTGAAAAGAAAATACCTTAGTATAACGGAGGAAATTGGGCGTAACGTCAAAATTATACTGCTGTTGAATAATTCTCCTATGACAACGTCTATACTGGTAATGTAAAACGACTGAGCTAAAAACTGGTTACTACTTTTATTTGTTTACTCCGTTTCTTTTTTCTTGTAGGTAGTTAGTAGTTAGTAGTGTACTGTAACTGTTAAAAAATAAGGGAAATGATAAATACATTTAATACCCTAAAATATTTGGCATTAGTTTAGAAATTAGAGAGTAAATTACACATAAATCAATACAATTAATGCATATATTAACTATTTATTTCCTCTTTTAGTTGTTACTTGCTTTTTAATGTTTGTTTTCGTTTTTTTTAAGCCTTAAATGGCTTTGTAAATATTTTTAATATTGATAAAATGAAATATGTTGCTAAATCAGGGTTAAAAGTACGAGCTCGAGTATCCTAAAACGGGATGGGATTAAAACTACGAGGTCGGAAAGACAAAAAGATACCCGATGGACTGAGTAAATCCTTTTTTTGGGGGGGGGGGGGGATCCTAAAACGGGACGGGAAAGGGTTTAGGGTTTGATTAAGCGGATCGCTACCGCGGATCCGCCTAATCGAACCCTAAATTTTTTCCCTTGCTTCTCATTTGAAGGCGGCAAGACAAAAAGACACCCTAGAGGGGCCGAGTGAACCCTTTCTGGGGGGGCCGGGTATCCTAAAACGGGACGGGAAAGAGTTTAGGGTTTTATTAGGCGGACCGCTACCGCGGATCCGCCTTACCAACCCTAAACCCTTTCCCTTGCTTCTCATTTGAAGGCGGCAAGACAAAAAGACACCCTAGAGGCACTACAAGAAAAAGGCTGATTTGCAACGGACTAATTGCAACGAACTGTATAAGCCGTTGCTAAGTATTACTTGCAACAGATATTATTATATTTGCAACGGATATTAAATTATGCAACGGCTAAATGAAAATTTGCAACGGATATTAAATTATGTAAGGGCTTAATGAAAATTTGCAACGGATATGCGTCATATCTATTTACCCGCCTAATAAATTTAAAGCTGGTTAATTTATGCAACGGATTTTGTAATGCCTATCCGTTGCATATTGGTTAAACTCCTACAATTCCCAATAAACCATCATGCGCGGGTTTTATTTCCATTTTCCCTCTTTATTAAAAACTAGTTTTATTCACTAGTAGAAAAAGTGCTATTGACATCGCCTGAGTAACATCACTTCTTAATAAAAACGATGTAATCTATAATGATATAGTTACTAACATCGGTTTTTAAAAAAAACAATGTTATATATTTTACTTTTATTATTTACATCAGTTTTTAGCATCAGTTATTGAAAAACCGATGTTAATATATTTACGTTGCATCGGTTTTGTTAAACCCGATGTCAATTTATTTAGATTGTATTTACATTACATCGTTTTATAACCGATGTCACAAAAGCAAAACCGTACATCCTTTAACCTGCCTTGTTGTTCCCTTAATTTTGATAGAAACCCCACGCGAAACCCTTTGCTTTCCACGAAAAATCTCACGCACAATCGCAATAGCGAAACCGTCCCTTCAGTTGCTACCCCTCGTTGGCCTCCTCTTCACACCAGGCCGCCACCACCCTCGCCCATCGTCACTTTTCCACCACCCTATTTCACCACCCGCATCCAGTGTCCTTCTGCCACTATTATTTTGGAACCAGCGCACTATATGATGCAGCCACGATGACTATGGATGCGATAAAAACAACACACAACGAGCGTTTGTCGGCAACTCATCTCCGCCTTTGACACTTTTACACGGTATTATATTCAACTTGAATAATTTCAATTAAAATTAGGGTTTCTGGGTAGCAAGTATTTTTAATCGAATTATACAAATTACATTGTTGTGTGATGCTTGGTATTGTTATTTGAAGTTAAATATAGCATGATTTCTGTTGCATTATAAGTATTAGGCTTAAGAATTATTAGATTTCATAATTAGGGTTGATGAAATAAGGGGTTTTTACAGATTTTCTGTGTGATGTTTGTATTGTTATCATATTGTAGTTATTTTTCAGATTTGTCCGTGATAGCTTACCTAGGCCATATTAATTGATATCTTTTCTCTACATGACAATTTTCTTGTCGTTTTTCGCCATTCTTATATCCGAGTTTTCTTTCTAATAACCGACTGAATCTCTAATGGCTGATAACATGTCTGTTTTTTAGGTTCTGTTAATTGATGACGAGGTATTTAAGTTCTTTTCATTAAATTCGAGAGTGAAATAATTCTGCCTCCTTAATAGTTCTTGTGAATTGTATTTCGAGCTTCTTAAGCTTAACTTTATATTGTAGCTGATGTTAACACTAGTGACTGCCTTATGATGATGATCTTGAGGAGGACGAATGTGATGAGATGGAGACTCATCGGCTGCAAGAGGAGGATGATCGTAGATTTAATGATTATGAGCTTCAGGAAGATGAAGCAGCATTGAGGGAGGCTGATGTGACGGAGTCCATTAATGTTTCAGAAGAAGGTAGGTGTTCTTTATAAGGTGTTGTTTATTTCTCAACCTTGATTTACATAAGCGATGCAATAGCGTACATTACTTGGATTTAGTTAATACTAAAGTAACCTACACCATATATGACTTTGACCCAATCATCCTTAAAAAAGGTATGACCTTCGTATTTGATGATCACCAAACAATGCTTCATGTTCCCTTTTCTTTTACTCTCATACTTTAGTCCTTGAATGGAATTTAGTTTAATGCTCAAATAACTTGGAAAGTAGGGGTTGCATTTTGGTAATGATTCGTTGAAGTCTAGACCTACACCCAAATTGTTCAATTGGTGATTTGGTACTGTTTGCTGCCTGCCATTATTTTTCTGTTGGTATCATTTCGAATACCTACTAGGTGTGTCCAAGCCATTTGTTCCTTCGTAGGTAGGTTAGGTATGACCATCAGGTCCTCCTTGGTATTATACCTAGTTTGAATTGCTAATTTGGTACTGATCAATGCTACTAGTCAGGGCACTGTTCAGAAACACAGGATTGAAACAATCAAAGAAATTGGCAAATGATTTGGAGTGGTTCAAGCCTCAAGGAGCAAATGAATTTCAACGAGTCTGTCTATGTTGTTGTATCAGCATGATGTGATCGTTCTGTGCATGAGCCGATTATGGTAGTCCTTGTTACCTTGTGGATTATCTCTTTGTGTGACTGAAGTCATTTCATCAGTCGAGTCTAATTGTTCTTTGATTGTTGCTTTACAATTTTGTTACCAAGAATCTTCAGTATTAGAATTTTGACGTGGGTGATAGCGTTTTAATTTATCTAGATCATTGACACTTTTCAAGATATTTTTATTCAGTGTGCTTGACAAATAGTGGAATTATTGTTGGAAGTGTTGATGGGACAGTTCGAACATTTGTCATCTGAATTGGTAGGTATGTAACTTGTCTCGATCTAATAATATGTATTGTTTGTTATAAACTAATAAGATCTACGTGCTTCCCTAGCAATGCTTATTTTACTATCAGTAAATCTTTGATGTATACTATCATTTTCCATGGTACTGCAACATTAGTCATACAAACTGGACTGCTGCCTTACCAACTCTGATGCTCAAGTGGCTGGTGGGTCAGGGGAATGATATATTTTCTTTTGGTATTTGGTGGATGCATATCTGGTGTCAAGATTTCGAGCTCATGCCTCACTAGTCACTAGTAATGTTTTAGTGAATACTCTTCTTTGTTATTACACATTAGCCTTACATTGTGATGCTAATATGGAGAATTTTGAAGTAATATTCAAACTTATTTGAAGGAATTTCCTCTAAACCTAATTTAAAATCTGTAGTTAGTCTGATTTCCTTTTGTGATTGATGGGTTTGTGCTGCTTGATGTTCCTTTTAGAGTTTCAGCTAACTTAGATATTCATTTTTATAACCATTATCGTCCATTTTAGAGTTTCAGCTACTTATATCTTGATCTATTCTTTCAAATTGGTTTTATTTTCTCGTTCCATTTGTTTTTTTTTGTAACCATTATCGTCCATTTCTACTGAGCTCCGCAACAAAGTGCTCGAAGACAAAGTACAAAGAATGGAGGCGTTTCTACAAGCAAAGTTTGGGTCTGACTTTGACCCAAATTGTGATAGCAACCAGTTCCAAAATCGAGACGACTTCAATGATGATGGTGGAAGTGGCAACTCGACATCAATCCCAACTAATTAGCTAGATTACTCCATAATAGCTAGACAACGAAATTGCTTAGCAAATTACGTATGGATTTTTTTTGAGGATGTTTTCAATGTATGTACTCTTTTAAATTTGCTAAATGAACAATTCCAAGTTTCTATATTGTTGGCTTCTTTAAAGTTTATTGTTTAATTGTTTGATATCGTAACGAAATGGAGGAAAATGGATGCCGGAATGCTTGAATCTCCCATTTGTGTTTGCAACGGAAATTACGGTTTTTGTGACAAATATCCATTAATTAAAAGTCTTTATGCATTTGTGTTTGCAAAAAATTACAGGTTTTGTGACTATATCCATTAATTTAAAAAGTCAATTTGTTGACTTTTCCCTCTACTATGCAACGGAAAACATTTTTTTTTGCAACGGAAATCCGTCTCATAATTGACCAAACAGGTGCCACGTGGACCTCATTTAAGCAACGGATCATTCGTTGCAAATAATATACGTCCGTTGCATAAAAATTAGCAACGCCGATCCGTTGCATATTTTTTCATTTGCAACGCCATATAAGCAACGCACCAGTTTGCAACGGATATCCGTTGCAAACTGTATATAAGCAATGGATTAGGGTTATTTCGCAACGGATTGGTCCGTTGCAAATAGGCCTTTTTCTTGTAGTGAGGGGCCGAGTGAACCCTTTTTTTTTGGGGGGGGGGGGTATCCTAAAACGGGACGGGAAAGGTTTTAGGGTTTGATTAGGCGGACCGCTACCGCGGATCCGCCTAATATAACCCTAAACCCTTTCCCTTGCTTCTCATTTGAAGGCGGCAAGAAAAAAAGACACCCTAGAGGGGCCGAGTGAACCCTTTTTTTGGGGGGGCGGGTATCCTTAAACGGGACGGGAAAGGGTTTAGGGTTGATTAGGTGGACCGCTACCGCGGATCCGCCTAATCCAACCCTAAACTCTTTCCCTTGCTTCTCATTTGAAGGCGGCAAGACAAAAAGACACCCTAAAGGGGTTGAGTGAACCCTTTTTTGGGGGGAAGGGGGGGGGGTATCCTAAAACGGGACGGGGCGGACCGCTACCGCGGATCCGCCTAATCTAACCCTAAACCCTTTCCCTTTATTCTCATTTGAAGGCGGCAAGACAAAAAGACACCCTAGAGGGGCCGAGTGAACCCTTTTTTTGGGGGGTCGGGTATCCTAAAACGGGACGGGAAAAGGTTTAGGGTTTGATTAGGCGGACCGCTACCGCGGATCCCCCTAATCAAACCCTAAACCCTTTCCCTTGCTTTTCATTTGAAGGCGGCAAGACAAAAAGACACCCTAGAGGGGCCGAGTGAACCCTTTTTTGGGGGGACGAGTATCCTAAAACGAGACGGGAAAGGGTTTAGGGTTGGATTAGGGGGACCGCTACCGCGGATCCGCCTAATCCAACCCTAAACCCTTTCCCTTGCTTCTCATTCGAAGGCGGCAAGGCAAAAAGACACCCTGGAGGGGCCGAGTGAAACCTTTTGGGTGACGGGATTAAAACTAGGGGATGAGTATCCTAAAACAGGACGGGGAAGGCTTTATGGTTGGATTAGGCAGACCGCGGTCTGCCTAATCCAACCTTAAACCCATTCCCTTATTTTAAGAGTATAATCTTTGAAAGAAATGCGGGTTTAAAGCTTTGGTACATCGTTATATAATAATATGGACATTTGTAAAATGTTGAAGGTACATTATAGTTGATCACTCTTGTAACTGGCTTTAAATTAGAAAGGGTCAATTCTAAACAGTTAAAGCTTAGGTACATGATAATAATTTAGATTCAAATAAACATTTATAATAAACTGCAAATATGTTCTGACAATAATACTTAATGAAAACGCATATGTTTCTAAACTTAACCGCAGATTATAATTATACATAATTTAACATCAAAGTTCTTTACCCTTTCTGGGTTTACTGCAAACAGAAGCATGAACAATGCTCTCACCCTCCAGTAAGTCCTCCCTTTGACGTTTCTTATAACTGTCTATTAATTCCATAGCCTTCACAACTGCTGGCCAAGGTATAGTATTTTCACGATCAAGAAGAGCATATGATTCTCGTACAGCTGTGACACCGGTGAGAAATTGACGGTCCATGTCAGCCTCTGTGTACTGTTTTTGTCTATTAGCTTCAAGTTGTCGGGCTATGCTGTCTCTTTCAGCCGTGATAAACTTCATCTGCGCTTCAACAATGTCCAGCCTCTGTTGCAGTGACTTTGCATTCACTTCAGCTATGTCCAGTTTCTCGTACAGCCCTTCCTGATGTTCTTCTAATACTTCGTTTTTACCAAGCACCTCAATAAGATATTGATCCAGTGAATCTCTTTCGCGTTTCATTTCAGCGAGATCATACTCAACGTCAGCGAGTTTTTGCTCGATATCCGACATTATTTCCTCATTGGTAACGGAATTCATATTCTGGTTCAGGCAAAAAATAAACGTATTTTAAAAAGAGTGACAATAAACTTAAGCCATTATGGGAAGTACCAACTTCAACCATTTTTAAGGCCATACTATAGGGTAAAACAAATTAACATGGACTTTGACATTGTATAATCATGCAAAGAGCAAACATTGTTATTGTGAAAACAGATTACAACAAAAGGTAAAATAATCTTCTCCTGCAAATATTAAGCACGTTGCCAGATTGAAATATCTACTATACTTAATTTTGGCAAAACGTTCCAGCCACAAATGCAGTTTGATTTTCGGACAAACAACTTTTAATTCGTCTGGGACTAAAGTATATATTTCTTTTCACAAGATAAAAAAACATACTGATTAATCAAATAATACTTATAAATGAAATAATCTGAATGTTATATAGGCTACTATTTACATAAAGATATGCATTTCTTTTGCAGGGATAAAATAATAAGAACAAAAAAAAAAAAACCAGAAACCAGAGCACCTTTTCAAGGGAGTGAAGACGGTTTTTATATGATTATTCCATAGATTTTGTAATTAGCACACTAGTTTAGACAAGTATTTATAGTGAGTTTTATATTTAAACTGATTATGAAACAGTCTTGAATGACTTTTGTAAGTATTTCTAATATTAATTAATTAGTATTATGTCGTTTACTGTCATTAACATTCAATACATTTTTTATATATGCTATATCAAAATGAACAACAATATTTCCTATGAACATTATCAATAAAATAAATGTTCCTTTAAAGGCATGACAATGAACATTGGCAGGAATACGTTATATATGAACCTTTATTTGTATGAAATAAATTACCAGAGCATACTAGAATTCCATTACTGCATTATTCTTGCAATAATATTCAATATACTTATTTACATAAAGATATGCATTTCTTTTGCAGGGAAAAAATAATAAGAACAAAAAAAAAAACAGAAATTAGAGTACCTTTTTAAGGGAGTGAAGACGGTTTGTATGATTATTCCTTAGATTTTGTAATTAGCACACTAGTTTAGATAAGTATTTATATTGAGTTTTATATATAAACTGCTTTGGATAAGAATAAGAGAAGTTACAATTTATGAGTGTAGTATTATTTGTCTTTTCACATGCATTAGTTTACAACTGCCATTTGACACATGTCTCATTTAATCAAATAATCATGAATAGTGGTGTCTTTTCACCTGAATTATTTTACAACTTGCATATGAGAGTGTAATTATTAGATGCATTAATTTATATTATTTAATTTAAATGGTACATTGTTAATGCACGTAATGGACATTGTAAATACAGTGATGGGACAATTCTTTTCATGATGTATCGAAAATCCAAAAATTACAAAAGGTACTACGTCAATATAATGAAATATCATTAACAAATAAGAGAATGTACTTATATTCTTATATTCTGAATGGACATTGAAAATCAACAGTAGGTACAAGGGGTATGAGGTAAATATAAAACTTATACTCAAATGTACCTCAGCTGTTTATATATAGTATTACTCGGTTTGATTTAATAGAATAAAAGCAAGTTCGACCGCTGGTCGGGAAATTGATGTCGGGATAGAGTCAAAATCTTCTTCTTCACTGTCTACAACAACAAGATTTCCTAACTCGGGTGCCAAATGATATTGAAACGGGTGCAATGTCCTCCTTATTAAGAGATTGTCTGTCAAGTAACAAAGACACCTTCGGAAAACCACTACATTATCCCTGGTAGTCGTTCTAACCCCAAATGAAATGCTTGTCTGTAATCTCCTTTCATATCCCTCTCTTAAACGAGCTTCCTCATTGTGTAAGATAAACATCTTAGCCCAACACTTGCATACTGCTTCCATGTTATGTTTGTCAGCTTGATTAACTTTTTGAAAGATTTGTAGCATGTAAGTTTCATCTTGTAGTACTGTGTTTTTTGCATAGTTGTCCTCCATCCCTACAATTATGGCGTCCTTCCCATTAAATAGCCATCCTAGCATTATCTTCTTTGCGTCAAGATGATGTTCAATGAATTGTTTTCTGTCTTCCTCTTCAGAATTTGTTACCAATCCCAAGCAAAATAATGACATGATTTGACAGATTAAGAATGGTTATTCCAAAATGTTCATTGAACGATAGCATTTAGAACATCATACTGTAAACTTTAAAAACACTATTAATTGAACGATAAACACTGTGAGCAATATTCAAAATTGAGTAAATTGTACAATTGGTATTTTAATTTACCTATTACTCCTATTTCATATGTTGTACACAATTTTCTTAGTTGCCCCAATTACCCCAACACACGTAAATCTCACACAATTGTAATCAATAAATAACATCCCATTAAACTTGACTTGAACATCCTATTAAACTAAAAACGACGAAAATGTAACCAACAAAAGAGGCGGGATTTTCAGGTGATTTTGTCAATGATTTAAATCAACCAAGTATAATTACCTAAGAAATACACCAAAAGAATGGACGAAATTCAGGACAAGTTAGTAAATGAACGTGATTACCTGGCAATGAAGAAGTATTGAAAACGAAGGTGGAGTATAATCAAAATTTATGGAGAAGTTACCTAATACTCCGTAGTTGAAAGAAGTATTTTCTTTGGAAAGATTGTTTGAAAGAAGTATTCCTTTTATCTATTTTAGATTTACACCTAATTGTGTGTTTTATAATTGAACATAAATTGCCTATACTTCCATAATAGGTATTATTAGGTCCACCCTAGATTTACGTGTGTTGGAGTTATTTGGGCAAGTAGGAAAATTGTGTGCAACATATGATATAGAAGTAATAGTTAAATTAAAATACTAATTGTACATATTTACTCAATTTCGAATATTGCTATTTCCCTTCTCTTTTCTGCCCTCTTCTCATATGATTAGTTTAAATATTAGTGTATACGGAGTATATTTTTTTTGTTTTCCTTAAAATGAACATTCTCGTATTAAAATGACCATGCAGGATATAAATTAATTGTATCAATTGTGAGATCCTAAAGCAAGAAGTTACACAGGATGTAAATTTGTTTTCCTTAAAATGAACATTCTCGTATTAAAGCAAGAACATCATTGATTTTGGTGAACATTTGTTTTCCTTAAAATGGACAATTGATCATTATAGAAAGTACATTATAACAAGTAGCTTGGGATGAATGCACATCCAGTACAACTTTTGTGTACATACGCCAAAGATCAAAAGTACATTATCAATACAGCAAACCCAATAGACATCAACTAACGCCAGATATGTCGACAAAGACAAAAGAAAACTAATAAATCATATTCAGGAACTATTTGTGAGTGTCGTGACACGCTAATGCATGTCTAATAATGCTGTTACGATGTTTGTTGTGCTCAAATGTTAGTAGCGTGCATAGGTACTTGAATCTCAGCATTGTCAACGATCTCATCTGCAAAAAAAAAAAACATGAAATTAGAATTTAATAACCAACAAGATAACATTGATTTGGTCTAAATAAGTTACAATTGAAATGTAAAATTCACATCAATTTTGGATAGTCCACAGTCCCAAGTGGCTATTCCCATAAATGTTTCCATGTGCCTCATGGTGTAAATACCACAGTCAAAAATATTTCTGTTATTTCTCCATGGAAGCATTGCTATTGTAGGATCCATGCCCATTACTATATTACTTTTCTCCATAGTTGATTGATTTTCACCCAAAAACCGTGCAAAAGCATCACCCTGTAACACAATAATAAAAATTAGACGAGATGAACCATAATGTACATTAATTTACCAATGCAAGTGAACGATAATAATTCATAGTTGAGGAGAATGTAAATTTACCAGTTCAAGTACACTATCACCATACTCTTCTAAGACACCCCCTTCTAATGCAATTGTCAAGAATCATGAGACATTTCCTTGGCAGGTCGAAAACGTACAACACAAAATGATTCTCAAGTGCAATAGGGAAGAAGAACTAGCATCAGGGAAAGAAACAATTGTAAGGTCACTGACAGGTAAAGGTTAATTTCATGTTAAGTAATAGCACATTTTTAAAACTTTGACAGTACATTCACCGACTTCTATTCAAATAGACTGCTGCAGTAATACTGAATTTAATTTCAATTACTAAATGAAGTGAGGGACTGACTAGTTCAATGGATGGTAGATCAATCCACTCAAAATCATTTAATTCTACTTCGATGCGACGCTTGAAAGGTTTGTAACTATGATCATCAATAGAAGCACCCGTGTTCTTCATTAATAACAACTGCACAATGAAGATAAAATTTTAGTAATGTGAAAATGTTGGAAATAGTAAACCGAAATACATGAAAACAATGACCAAACTTACATATGTAAGTGTACTAAAAAAGAATCGTGTGAGATTGGTTGGATTCCCATCCTTTTCTTTGTAGTTTAGATATGCCGACCAAGAATCTATGACAAAGCTTGAGATATAGTGATACGGTTTTAATGACAACAATTGATCCCAACCAAGGACATTATTTTTGAACTCAAATAACGATTCTCGCACAAAAACAATAATAGCATTATGATTAGCAAAGAGATATGTAAAGATGAACTATGTAAATGAATATAAAATATTAAATCTTCTCGTATGTAATTACCAACTCTATCCACAGAGCCCTGGCCGTGAACACATAATTTGAAATCTGATATTGCATTGATGTCAAAGGTATGAAGGGATTCGTGTCGTCAATAGCATCAAGGAGAGGTTCACAGGAAGGACTCCTACTAAAATGATATTGATTCCCTGTTTTCGGATATAAAGGTGGACGATCAGCAGACAATTTCTTTCTTTTTTTACCCCGCTCCGGTGCTGCATAAATAGAAGAGTCCTCATCTTCCGGAAGACACCTAAATCGAATGACACAACAGCGTTTGTAGGCGCATCCTTATTCCTCTCAGCAATCAATTTTCTCACTTTACGAAGAGCCGCTATGTGTTTGCTAGCAGAAGTGGGTGGTTGTTTGTTGAAAACCTGGTCTGTTTGATATGACGTTTGAATAGGTGTTTCAGTTAAATGAGCAAGAATTTCTATCGGTGGCACTTCTGCACAACTTGTTCCTAAGGTGGCCCTAACAATGTCATGTTTGTCCCTCACAATCTGTTTAATGCGTGGCCAGTTACAAGATGGATCAACAATCTCATCTTCAATAGGGCTGTCAGGAACATCAATCAACAAAGGATAAGAGGAGTTTTTTAAGATGCTACACGAAGTGCGGCGAACTCTAGGACGATTAACAATCTCTTCTATTGTAGGGTCATTTTCGAACATCAATTATTGCAACAGAAGAAGAGTTTTTGTCAACTGTATGTAAAGTATGACAAATGCTAGGATGATGTACTACTCCTATTGTAGGACTGTCAGAAACTTAAATTATCACAGCAGAAGAAGAGTCTTTGGTGAATCTCGATGGAGGTATTGAGAGGCTATAATTTGGACCTTTTCCGTGTTTTCAGCTTTGGATCTTTCCTAATTTGCTTCTGGCTATAATTTCCTATTCCTATAGGATCTAAATTTGGTAATTCCGTCAAATTACCAAATTTTATAATTTCCTATTTCTTTTCGGGTTCGCTTTTCGAGACGAAGTCGACATTTTCGCCAAACGAGCACACTTACCCATTTTTATTTCTTTTTTTTAGGGGAATCATTTCGCTCCTATTTTTTCACTACATTTCACACTTAGACATTTTTTTTAGGGGGTAGCCCTCCCTACCGCCCGGTCATTTTTACTCATTTCTTGGCATTTCTGCGCATTGTCAGGCATCTTTGTCACCTTTGGACATTTTTGTCATTTTCGCTTATTTTTGGGCACTTTTTTTTATTTAGGCCACCTATATGCTATATGTTTTACGTGTAAATTCTATGTAAATTTCGGCAGCATGACGGCATAAACCGTCATCTACCGAACTCGTTTTTAAGCTAACTCAGAACAAAAACACCCAAAGCGAAGAAAGCACTCGGCCATTATATACACAACCAAAAGAAAGTGTATACATCAAACTAGGGGCTCTCGCCCAAAACGGAGTCTGAAAAGTCCAAAATGTACAAGATATATACAAGACAACAACAAAAGAAGGGCATCTAGTCCTGGTGGCCTCTCAATTCAGCCACGGTCGCCTCAAGGGAAGCGATCTCAGCGTCTCTGACCTCGAGCTCCCTCAACAGACGAGCCGTCTCCTCCCAGGACTGCGCCAGTTCCCGCTCCAGGTCACGCTCGCGCTCCAGGTCACGCTCTCTCTGCATACAAATGAAGAAATGCCTCATTTCAATCATTTTCAATAAAATTAAGCAACATTTTCATCACAGCAAAATTCAAAAATGAAATAAGAAAGGGAATGAGAGGTTCATACCTGTCGTCCTTGGCCACCTACGAGTGCCTCGACGGCCGTAGCCCGCAATCGTTTGGCCATCCTCCATAGCGCCACGTACCGAGACGGTGCCACCTATATTCGAATACAAAGAAGGTTCAAAAAAGAGAATAAACACATTCTTATGCGATAAAAAAAAACAACAGCCAAAGTTGGGGCTTACCCTCCTCATTAATTGCTGCCACTCCTCCAAACCCGCGTCCGTCACCTCCTCGCTGAAGTCGCAGATCTCCGATATCGTCGTCATACCCGCCACGTCAGTGTACTCGAGTGTCTCAGGGTAAGCTGGGGGCTCGACGCCTGCCACCTCGATCTCCTATAAGGTTCAAATGGCTCTTTATTTGACGATCGTTCGTCATTTGTCAAATCGATTCAAAAACAAGGAAAAGGTAAGATATTTACCACGATCGACCAGTATGCCAACCTCCGGTGAACGAACTCGGAGTACTCCTCGCCAGGAAGAAGGAGGGCATCACCACTAGCGTCAGCTAAGTCGGCCTCTCTCTCAGCCTCAGAAGGCTCCCTAAACATCGTCCGTAGAGGATCGATGGGAACCGTGAAAGTGTCACGAGAGCACTGCCGAGTCAAACGCTCGCCCAGGTGCTACACAAATCCCATGGACGTCCTCAGCAACAGTTGACTCGAGCTCTTGGGACGAAGGACCTCGGCCACGAAAGCTGGAGCATCAGGGTAGTCCTCCCAAGGTCTCGGCACCCACTAAAATAAGAAAACAAGGGGTCATTCCTATGATCGGCTCTAAGTGAGGAAGGGGATCATTCCTATGATCACTTCTAAATAAAAGACAGAAAAGGAAAAGCAACCAGATAAGGATCAAAGCCACTTATGTCCTCCAACTTCAGGGCATTCACGCTCCTCCGACAAACGTCATAAGAAGAGCGTTGGCTCTTCCTACGACACACCACCCAGTCCCTCACAACAGGGTACGCCCTCGGCTCAGGCTCCATCCTCTTGGGCGCGAAGCCAGGAAAGTAGGAGTACACCCACGCCTGCAGAAAAGATAATCATTTATTCTATATGATAATGATCTTTCATAATTCAATATAAATAAAGATAGAAAGAAATAATGATCTTTCATAATGCAAAGGAGAGGTTCATACCTCCAACAAGAGTCCAAGACCGACAGTAGCAGGAGAAGTCCCCTTCTCCATCAGCTCTGGACGTACCATGGCCCTCATGTAACGAGTGAGGACCGCAAAGCCAGAAGTAACCCAGTCCCAACGACCTAGGCTACTCAAGTCAGAAAGGAAAGGAAGGAGCTTCGTCGACAGCCTCTTGATGTGGGGTGATGTCATCGGGTCGCATCCAATCAAACACATTTATAATACTAAACAAACAACTAGTTAGTGGTAAGTCGAGGTCGATCCATGGGACGGTGTGCTTTGGGTTCTAAGTCTATCTATCTCGATTTATGCACGTGTCACAATTTGTTTGGGTTTGTAGTTGTGTCCTAGACTAATGCAAGCAATAAAGTAAAGCAAGCAATGAACTAAGAAATGTAAACAAATGATTAAAAGTACTAGGATATCTTTACAAAGTTGCAAGCAATTAATGTTGTGGAGGAACCGAGTTGGTTTATGTCTTACGGTTCATAGGAAGAGTTGGGTCCCGGAGCCGAATCGATTAGATTGTACAACACCTACAAGTCGACTTACTTTCCTCCTATTCAACTTCTATGCATGGTCTAACAAGACCCGAGTTGGTTTATATCTTACAAGTCAAGTTGAGTAGATAAGAGATGGTAAAAATGCAAGGATTCATAGGCTTAGCATTTCATCAAACATAACATGTGCATAGGTTGACATCACAACAAGCAAGCAAACTAATTATGAAAACATATTAAATTAAGCATGATTAATCCCATGTTGGTTTCCCCTAATTACCCATTAATCCTAGTTAAGAGACTACTCACTTATTATCATGGTAAACATGTCATTAATGGTGTCAATCATCACAACAAGTGTAAACATGATAAGAGAATGAGGAAATAAACAATAAAGAGTAAAGGGTAAAAGAATTATACCAAACTTGAGATGATTCCAACTAATAAAGCAAAGAATAAAAAAGAAGAGAACTTGATTGATTGATGAAGAGTTGTCAATTCTCCAATAATAACCCAATAATCTTCAATTATCCAATAATAAACTTGAATAATAATCTTGAACAATAATTAAGGAAAGATTAATGTGTAATTTGTGGAAAGATTAAAGAGTAATCTATTCTAATCTACTCCTAATCTAATCTAAGAGGAATTTCTAATATGAGAATTTGATCTAATCTAAAAACTTCATGCTTTGATTATTTACAAGTGGGGTATATATAGTAGAGCTTCATTAGGTTAACTAAGGCTAAATTAGTAATTAACATTTGTGAGTTCTAAGCAAGAAATTGCTAGTCTTTTCGGAGAGATGAGCATCTCAGCTGAAGACGCCACAATCCGCTCGTCCAGGAGGGGAATCCGCTCGGATTGTTGTGGGGGTAGACGAGCGTCTTTGGGGAAAATCTGCTCAGATTGTAGCAAGGGAATCCGAGCGTCTTCAAGGCTTGGACGCTCGGATTTAGGATCTTGGACGGGCGTCTTGTCTCTTTGGACGCTCGGATTCTGCTTCAGAATCCTTCTCTTCGCTTTCTTCTTATTCTTGTGAAATTAGTCTTTAGTTCTTGCCTCCTCTTCATACTAGTCCATCTAATATCGTCAAAAAGCTTCTAAATATGCATGAGAGACGGGAATTTCCGCCTAATTGTCTTCTTTCCTACAAAACATACGAAATGCACTAGGAAAGCAAAATAGAAAGCATTTGACGGATAAAATGGCTATGGAATGTTATAATAGTATGCAAAATAGGCTCAATTAGGGGACCAAATGTGTGCAAATAATGTTCACATCAAATATCTCCAAACTGAACCTTTACTCGTCCCGAGTAAAGAGGTGACAAAAACTCGACTTTTATTTAAACTAACCTACTAATATAGCCGATATGAGACAATTAGCGGGTCTCACTCCGCCCCTTCAACTCACAACAAGACAACCATGAGGTAGGATGCCTTCTTGCAAGGCAAGGTGGGTCTTTCCAAAATGGCGACACATCCAAGCATTAAAGCACACAAAATCAAGTAATGGATGCATCAACAAAAGAATAGCCACTTTCCTCATCTAAGTGGCGGAAATTATCTACAAGGGAAGCAATTCAAGGGTACACACTCCTTCATAGATGCAATTTCTTCAAACTACTAAGCCTAGAAGGATACCAATAAATCACTTCCAAGTTGTGTCAAGCTAGGGTACCTTTGTTCTCAATCGTTAAATGCTTTTGTCAAGAGTAGACTCCCTATGGTGTTAGAAACACTGGAGGATCGCGGAATTCCCCTTCTTGCCTAGACAAAAAGAAGGGTCGTCCCCTCTCTACCATGCACAAAAATGGATACGATGGATAAAGGGATCGATAGAATTTGAGTTTCATTTGGGAGTTTGCTTTGTTGTTGTTTTTCCCCCCAATTTCTTGTGGCATATAACATTTGAGAACACTTTCTTTTTGCCATTTCTTTTTGATGTTTGGCATTTCAACACTTGACAACTTTTCAACTTTTGCATTTTTCTTTTTGAACATTTTCAAAGTCACCCCAATTAGTAACGAGGGTGCCTTATATTTGAAGCATAGGAGTTTTCATTTTTGTTACTCCTTTTTTCTTTTGATGCATTTGCAAACTTTTTCTTTTCTTTTATTTCAATACTAGAACTCAAATTTTGAACAATTTTTGTTTTTGTGCCCATTCCTTTTGATGACAAAATGTATGGTAGAACATGGATGATGGTTGCATGGTTTCAAGGGTCACCTTGGAATAAACGGTAGCCAAGTAGTTATCACACCACAAGGTACTCTCGACTAGGCCTTAATCCATGGGTCAAAGGATACTAGCATGACACATCCTAAGGTGTTTTACAAGTATTCTAACAAGCAAAGTCTTTAAGAAGAAAAAGCATCTACTAGGGCCTATATACACTTGTCAAGCTTCCCAAATAGACGGTTTCACAAAATTTTTCTAACATGCAAACTACATGCAATGATGCAACTAACCTTTATACATCCTAATGCATATGATTCTACCAACTAATATGCCAAATAATCTAAATGCAATCCTAATTTCACATTGTTTATACCGCATCAATCAAAATAAAGCCACATAGTCATTAACATAAAGTGGAAAAAGGAGATTGGAAAGATCATACCATGCGGTCTTCAATATCCTCATGTCTCGGATGTGGCGTAGTCGATCAATGTGAAAAAGGATAGACAAACATAATATATACAAAATATATACAAGACTACACTACAAAGGAAATGAACATGTTTTTGGATTTTTCAATTTTTCAATTTTTTATGGATTTTGTTTTTGAAACAAAATACATGTTTTTGTAATTTTCAAAAATTTTCAATTTTTATGTGTTTTTGGAATATAAATTCCCATCCCCCACTTTATTTTGGACATTTTCCTCAATGTACATGTAGGAGTAGGTATGAAAAAGAAAAACATGTTTTTGGATTTTTGAATGAATGCAATGATATGAATGAATGCATGCTCTAACTAAATGCAATTCTATATGACATATATAACAAATGAATGCAATCTAAACTATATCATATGATGCATGATTTCTAGTAAACTATGGTCACCTATGATCAAACCTCCCCAAACCGATTTAAACACTATCTCTAGTGTAGAAAAGAATAGGATTGGTCATTAGTGACTATGCATGAATTTTAGTCTATATGCAACTATCTACATGAATCATGTGAGATATATACAATGCAACTATACTATATGAACTAACTAATGTAAATGCAATATGAAATAAAATACAAATGCAAGCTAAATGTATATGCAAGGTCAAGGGAAAGGGTGTCTTACAAATGGTGGTTTGAGGGAGGACTCCACCAAACTCATTCCTTGTTGAGGTCCTTTGTTTTGTCCATAGAGCTCAAGGCTCTTAGAAGAAGACCAAAAGCTTGTGAACAAGCTCCAAACAAGCATAAGTATGGGTTGCTCCATTTAAACGTGAAATTAGGCCAAGGAAGCTTGCCATAAGTTCTTTCTTTCACCTTGTCCTTGGCACTAGAGCTTTCCCAATGCTTCAAACCAATAAGGCCATGATTCTTGTCAACACTAGGTATGAAGTATGGTTCATTTTCATCTGTAGACTTCCACTCACCAACTTCTTCTTCAATTTTGGTGATGATGATAGCACTTTGATTATTCAATCCTTCCAAGGTAGAAGGAGAATTCTCATAACATTGATGATCGGATACCTTAGGAGTTAAGATTGTGGGTGCCAAATCTCCACAAGCACGTTCATTTGCAAGTTTGTTCTTGAGCTTTTCCACCAAGTACCCTTTATATGATGATTTAACTTTTTGGAGAAGGTCCATCATATCATCTCCAACAATCATAGGTTCCATGGTGGGTGCGAAAAGGTCTTCATGGTCAATATGAGAGGGGAATTCATCTTCTTCATGGAAGCATACCTCAAACTTCTCAAGGATGGGCTCCTCAAGCGAGGCAATAACACAACTCCATTCCTCTTCTTCATTCTATGAGTCATTGCAAGACACATATTCCGCATAAGCTTCTTTCATAGGCTTGTCATCATCGCTATCTCCATATGAATCATAAATAGGGGCTTCACTCCTCTTCATTAACTCTTTCTCCAACATCTTAATGTTCACATCAAATGATACACCCTCATACTCACAAAGGTTAAGAGTATTTGGCTTACTCAACCTCATATCTTCCTCATCAAATACCACACTTTCATACTCACAAGAGCTCAAGGAGATTGGCTCTTTCCACTTCAAATCTTCTTCATCAAAGGTCATTGCCTCAAATTCACATTCATGTTCAATGCTCAAGGATTGGTGGGGAGTGTTTGTTTCTGTTGCTTTCATTTGGGTAATTTGAATCTCCAATTCCTCACCTTGGGTAACAATGCCTTGAAGAACATTGTCCCTCTTTTGTCTTTCCTCTAGCATTTGTTTGAAGAAGTTTTGTTGATCTCCCATCATTTGGAGAATCACATTTTGAATGGGCTCATCTTCTAGTTGTGGGTGGGTGTGAAAGTTGTTGTATTGTGGCAATTGAAATTCATTGTGAAGTGGGTATTGGGTGGGTGGTTGTTGTGGATATTGGGTGTGGGGATTTTGGTGGGAAAAATTGGGGTAGTAGTTAGGATTTTCATTGTATGAGGTGTATGGTAGGTTTGTGTTCACTTGCTCCTCAAACTCCCCATACCCATAGTCATACTCAAAAAATCTACCACATACTCCATACTCCATATACCAAGTCTTGGGTCATCATCATAGCTAAGATAAAGATACAACTACAAACATGGAAACTACAATAAAAACAGTAAGAACAATCCTTGAGGAACAAGTTCCTCAAGGTTAAAGCAAAATCAAAATAGACAAACAAGTAAGAACTTAATCACATAGCACCATCCCCGGCAACGGTGCCATTTTGATGTGGGGTGATGTCGTCGGGTCACATCCAATCAAACACATTTATAATACTCAACAAACAACTAGTTAGTGGTAAGTCGAGGTCGATCCATGGGACGGTGTGCTTTGGGTTCTAAGTCTATCTATCTCAATTTATGCTAGTGTCACAATTTGTTTGGGTTTGTAGTTGTGTCCTAGACTAATGCAAGCAATAGAGTAAAACAAACAATGAACTAGGAAGGAATGTAAACAAATGATTAAAAGTACTAGGATATCATGGGGTCATAGGGGATTCATGGTGTTGATCATACAAACATGTTTACAAAGTTGCAAGCAATTAATGTTGTGGAGGAACCGAGTTGGTTTATGTCTTACGGTTCATAGGAAGAGTTGGGTCCCGGAGCCGAATCGATTAGATTGTACAACACCTACAAGTCGACTTACTTTCCTCCTATTCAACTTCTATGCATGGTCTAACAAGACTCGAGCTGGTTTATATCTTACAAGTCAAGTTGAGTAGATAAGAGATGGTAAAAATGCAAGGATTCATAGGCTTAGCATTTCATCAAACATAACATGTGCATAGGTTGACATCACAACAAGCAAGCAAACTAATTATGAAAACATATTAAATTAAGCATGATTAATCCCATGTTGGTTTCCCCTAATTACCCATTAATCCTAGTTAAGAGACTACTCACTTATTATCATGGTAAACATGTCATTAATGGTGTCAATCATCACAACAAGTGTAAACATGATAAGAGAATGAGGAAATAAACAATAAAGAGTAAAGGGTAAAAGAATTATACCAAACTTGAGATGATTCCAAATAATAAAGCAAAGAATAAAAGAAGAGAACTTGATTGATTGATGAAGAGTTGTCAATTCTCCAATAATAACCCAATAATCTTCAATTACCCAATAATAAACTTGAATAATAAACTTGAACAATAATTAAGGAAAGATTAATGTGTAATTTGTGGAAAGATTAAAGAGTAATCTATTCTAATCTACTCCTAATCTAATCTAAGAGGAATTTCTAATATGGGAATTTGATCTAATCTAAAAACTTCATGCTTTGATTATTTACAAGTGGGGTATATATAGTAGAGCTTTATTAGGTTAACTAAGGCTAAATTAGTAATTAACATTTGTGAGTTCTAAGCAGGGAATTGCTAGTCTTTTCGGAGAGATGAGCATCTCAGCTGAAGACGCCACGATCCGCTCGTCCAGGAGGGGAATCCGCTCGGATTGTTGTGGCGGGTGGACGAGCGTCTTTGGGGCAAATCCGCTCGGATTGTAGCATGGGAATCCGAGCATCTTCAAGGCTTGGACGCTCGGATTTAGGATCTTGGACGGGCGTCTTGTCTCTTTGGACGCTCGGATTCTGCTTCAGAATCCTTCTCTTCGCTTTCTTCTTATTCTTGTGAATTTAGTCTTTAGTTCTTGCCTCCTTTTCATACTAGTCCATCTAATATCATCAAAAAGCTTCTAAATATGCATGAGAGACGGGAATTTCCGCCTAATTGTCTTCTTTCCTACAAAACATACGAAATGCACTAGGAAAGCAAAATAGAAAGCATTTGACGGATAAAATGGCTATGGAATATTATAATAGTGTTCAAAATAGGCTCAATTAGGGGACTAAATGTGTGCAAATAATGTTCACATCACCTCTCCTCCTTGTCTCCGAGGTAAATCGAAGACAAGAACCACCACAGCCACAGACGAGCCCTCTGCTCAGCAGTTCAAGGAGGAGGAGGCACCATCCTCCCGTCCATCCTCACCCTCGCCGGGGTCCTACCCGCAAAGTAGTCCCTGACGTAAGAACTCGGCACCAACCCAGGAACGCTGGCAAAGACTGCCCGGTTCCACCGATCGCCTCCTCGCCTCGTCCGAGTCTACTCTCATGGCAGTCAACGGCCACACCAAAGTCTCCTCTCTACACGGCAGACCCGAGATCATGCCGTAGTCCTCCAAAGTGACCTCGACCTCTACAAAAGGCATATGGAAAGTCGAGGTCGTGTCCCAGTACCAATCAAGGAAAGCTCGAATCAGGCAAGGGTTAGTCCGAATCTTCCTTTTCTTAATCGCCCTTCAAGCTCCGACCAAAGCCCAGAAGACTCCTAGCTCGACGATGGCCTTTTCCTCCTCCGACAGTCTCTCGAAAGGCTCCATCATCGTCGAATAGCCGGAAAAGGACCTCATGTTCCCGAAATCCTGTATCAATTCAAAGCAAAGCTATCTTTAGCACAAGGCAAATGAGAGATAAAAGGGCAAGCAAATAGGAAAGGTAATAGGAAATGACAAGTTCGAAACTTACCAGACTCCTCGCCGTCCTGTAAGACTGGTGGCTCTCTGCCGCCCAAATGAGATGTTTAAGATCCCATTTCTCGGCCCACTCCGGTGCACCCACAAGCTGGCGACCACCTCGTCCCACGTTGGCCCTCCTCGGGACCTCCTCAGCCTCCTCCTCGAGCACCTTTTCCTGTCTCTCTCCACCCATGAGAGTAAGAGAAGGGTCAAAGTCCACGTCCATGGGAGCCCTCCCTGACGTAGAAGGTATGTCACCTGCAAAATCAAGGTAAACCAGGCCATGTCAAGCCACGACAAGCCTTGGTGAGGTCATTTCAAGCACTTTCAAGCCCTAAAAGTGGGTTTTCTCACCATCTTTGGCCATTTCTTCCAAAACCCGACCACACACGTGGAAAGTTGGGCCAAGTCAAGTCTAAATTCAAGCCTAGTTGCGGGTTTGAGTCGAAATTTCGGCAGCATTTCGCTACAATAGCGATTATGCCCTAGAAAAGTGTCCTGAAAGAGTCGTCACAAATCGAAAATTCGACATGATAGCAAGTTTACCCATTACACAAGGGTTCCAAAGCACCAAATTTTATCAAAAATGGACAATCCTAAGGGCATTTTCGAAGCAATTTTCGAAACAGCTGAGAAACCGTCTCATTTTCTCTCAAATGCTCAATACTTGACGAAAATTCAAAAAGAATACATGGTTATGCTCCTAACATTGCCAATTATCCATTTCTAATGTCAATTTTATCAAACAAATCCATTAAAGGCAAAACCCCCAATTTTTCGACATTAAGGGAGGGGAACCCCTAATTTTCGGCCCTAAATCAATCAAAAACACGAATTAAAAGTAAGAATGTGATACATACCTCGATTGGTTATGATTTATGGCACGAATTGATCAAGTTTTGCCGAATTTTGGTTGGAATTTGAGAGAATTTGAAAGGAAATTGTGTTTTGTTATTATGAAATAAACATACGGTTTATCAGGTTTTTACCCAGACAGGGACGGGCCCAAGAAATAACGCAGCATCTGCTGCGCCCTTTCCAAATGCCGCAGCTCTTGCTGCGCCTATTCCCCAGCGTCTTTCTAGCTCAAATTTTGAAAGTTCGTTATAAGTTTGTTGTTTGTGGGCCCAAGTTTTGTGCGCCTCTTCTCCGACACCTTATATCATATATTTGGTTCTTTTGGGCGTTCTTTTTCGTCCGGACCCGTGTTTTCTAAACGGACTGCAAAGCCGTCACGATGTCTTATCTCCCAGCAAGGATTTTTGTTGAACCCGGTTCACGAGCTCCTCAGTCATTATCGGGATTTCGCTTGCAAGAACCGAGCGGATTTCCAGCGGTGCTTAGGACGCGCCACTACCAGTCAAGCCTCTTTATTTTCCTCGACGGTGTTTAAGACACATCTTTATCAATACATTTATTATCCCCGCGAGAGTTCATGACAGTCGATGCACTTCTCGAGAGATAGAGTTTGTTTGAAAGCAGACACAAGCAAATCTCCCAAGAATGATTCAATCCAGACAGAGTCATCCTTATTTTCCCCAGCGCAGCAGTATTTTGCAGTATTGCTCACTCAAGATTTCTTCCATGACGATCAAGATGTTCTTAATCGTCAATATATTCCCCAACGAGAGTTCGCTTGAGACCGACACAAGCAAATTCCCCAGTAGTTTCTACCGACGTCCTGCTACCCTCAATATTATTTGTTTCCTCCCGGAGTTCGGCAAAGGTGTCGCTCTCCAGAAGTTCTCATACCAGCCATCCTTTTAGGTTTATATACCCAGGTTCATACACCTAGCTCCATTAGGGTCCCACACCCTAGCACAATCCTTACATATTTTTTTAGGTCTTACCCTTAGCTCCTACGCACCTCCGGAAACATTTCGGGAAAGAAGTCTCAGGTATGATTACTTCTTATGGCAGGCGAGCTTCCTTACATAGTCTAATGGACTTTAAACGACCCTCCCCAATAGTCGACAGACTCTAAAATGTTACCGACGACAGGTCCTTGGCTCAAACCCCTTAAGTCGCCTTGCGTCGCCATAGTCGTTAGGTTCTAATCTTCGATTGGCCCGATGGCTATACTTTGACTTTCGCCTTGTCCGAGCCTCAGTCAAAGTGGGGGCTTTGTAGATACCTCATTTCTACACCTTCCGCCAACCACCCAGTGATGATTGGGCCGCATGTTTGGTACATGGAATGATTTATGACAATCCATAAGTTTATCATCAAGTGATAGCTCAAACACTTATGTATACCCCTTGGTCGTCATCTACGCGCCGATACGGTCGTTTTGACAGTAATTAGAGTTCATTTGGAGTCCGGGTCAAAAACCGCTTCATTTTCTAAGAAACCGTTTAAAATGCCGAGTCGGAATGTTCTAGAATATTCCAGATATTTATTCCATAATTTAATTTTATATCTTTTGGTAAAATATCGTCCATGAATCATATTTTACGGAATAAGGAAGTATAGATCCACCGCAATTCTCTAAAAGAAACGCGGAAATCTTTCTTCCGCAGGAGGAAACCTCTGGGGAAATGACGCAACAGGTGCTGCGCCTCTTGGAAGGACCGCAGTAGCTGCTGTGCCTCTTCTCCAGCCTGTTTTCACTGTTTACAGAATATTGCCGTGATTTCTTTCCAAAGTTTGAGTCATTCCAAAATTCATCACATTGTTTAGTATAAATAGAGACCTTCGGTCTCCATATTTTTCACACGAGTGTCCGCCCTTCTCTTCTCTCTTTGCATTCCAGACCTTGCTCTAAGCTTTCGATGCTTACGTGCTTGATCAATCGACCACGTAAGCTCAGATCATTCTGAGTACCAGTCACGTTGCATGACCGACCAATTTGACCATGTAGATACCCGTATCCGTCGATATTGGAATTTATAGAGAACCCGACAAACACCCGATGATGATAGGACACATGTATTTATCAGTTGTCATTGTCACTATTTGGGTTCGTTTTACGATGTAGAATGAGCGTTGTCGACGGAGTATTTTATTAATTTAAATGATATTTAAATTAAAGTTTTTTTTAGGTGAATTCATTTTATTTTTATTTTGAATTTATTTTCTCAAATTTATTTTATTGAAAATAAAATAAATAATTGATTTGAAAAATCATTTTTATGAGTATATTTGATTTGAAAATCATTTATTTTAATGTGTTAATTGTTTTGAAAAATCGATTTAAAAATCGAAAAGAACTCGTTTTAAACACGTGTTTTAGAGCTCGATTATAGCTCGGTTTTGGGACCCGTTTTCTTTACGAGTTGGCACGAATATCGAGTACACTAACCAACCTAGACCTCTACCCATCCAACCCCAGTTTGAACCCCTTAACCACGGCCCAAATCCCATCCCAAACACCCCCCAACAGCCCGTACAAAAACACGAGCAACCCCCCTGTTTTGCAGCTCAAATCCCGAGCCCAAAACCCGCTCTAAATACCACCAAAACCCGTACCCATTAACCCTAACCCATACCCTAGTATCCTACCCATATTACCTTACCTTAACCACCAAGAAAACCCGTCACAAAGCCTCTCAAACCCTCACAAAAGCTGCTGGACAGCAGCTATGCGTGAATGAGCCCGTCTGCCTCTCCCCCCTTTTACCCTACTTTAACTCCTTATAAATACCACCCCTTCACCATACATTCATTCCTCTAAGTTCTCCATACATACAACTATCACTTACAAGCTTTAAACTCCAGAAACAAACCCTAATTGCCTCTCAAAAACCCTTCACAAAACCGACTTGCAAACTGGAACAGTTTGTGTGTCCTCTTCGAAATACAATTCGTTCCTCCTTCAAACATCCATTAAAATTAGAGTTTCTTATTCCTAATTAACCATACAACATCCATCTACACATTAGACAAAGATTTACGAGCCAAATTGCCCTTGAGAGTACACGAATTCCCTCGAAAAACAGAGTGTTATACACTCTGTTTTCGCGGCTTTTTCCTGTCTGTCCAGTTCTGTTTGTGCTCGTTTTTCGTACCCAATAACTCAAAACAAGCAGGAGTTGCTTTAAGATCTCTGTTCTCCTCTCTTTCTAGTTTTCAAAACATCTTTTAAATCGAATTTTCACCGTGAAACGAGAGAGAAATCGCTGTTTGAAAGTTGCTGTCCAGATTCGATAAAAACGTGTTGTTTGCTTTGTTTCTTCGTCGACGACGGCCTCTCGAGATAAAATCTACCATCGATTACGACCCAAGACGGTGTCAACGATACATGTAGGTTGAGGGTGCATCAAATCCTCTTCTTTCTCCCTTTTATTTCGTTTTTCATGTTTGTTTTTTATAGTTTGTTTTTGTTTGTTTATCGTTTTTTTGTTTATCGATTGTTCTAATTAACTACGAAACTAGTTTAGTCCGAGTATGAGTTAAAGTATCACCATGAACACCCGCGTTGACTTGAGATGGGAAAGAAACCGCTACATCAGTCGGTCGTACACCCCCGTCTCATTTACATATCCTTGTGTTCAAGGTAGGGCATTAATAAAACGAATTCTGACTTCGCTCTTCGCTTTTGACCCCTCTCTTCTCTCGTGTGATTCGACCTACCCCTGGACCATTTACATGTTAGTATGACCTCTGATTGTTAACATATAACTCGTTTAGATGACATTAGATCAATTTAATAACCTAATTAGACACGTTAGGGTACATCGACATAGCTTTAAAAATCAACTAACAATTCTATAACCTAATTGAACGCATCTCTCTTCTCACTCGATTTCTCGCTAGCATAGGAGTGCATGATTATCACCTTCCTATTAACACTCGATGAGTAGCATTAATATCGTAACTTCTTGACCTAATTTGACCCCTTTAGGCCGTGTAGAATACACATTTGCAAGACATCTTTTCAATCGATCAACGTCGTTCCTAACTTGTCTTCTAGCCCGCTTTCGAACTTGTTTCGCAATCAATTGATCTAACTAATGAACCTGACCTAGGACCTAGGGTAGCCGTGTCTAGAGTGGCCATGGCTTGGCCGTGTCCTTTGGTCTTTCTTGTTTCGTTTGTTTTACATCGTTTGTTCTTTATTGTTTTGTCGCTTGTAATTTATCGTTTGTTCATCGAGTTGTAATTTTCAAGTTAGCTTTCTTTTATCGAGTCAAAACCTCTTCCAAAAACCTTAGTCTTGTTTGGTTAGATGGTGGTGCCCCAATGCATGTAAGAGCGTAGTAAATCGCATGTTGTTTAAAGCAACATGGCCCGATTTATGCTAATGCATGCTTTGGTGCGTAGCCCTATGTCTAATTCAATGAGATTAAGTGAAAGCACACATTTCGAGGAGTGACCCAAGGCCGTGGGTCATGTAAGCCGTGGGCCACCCCTTGTTCACGTTTTCCTAGGCCGGATTGGCCATGTAGGGTGTCGTGTATGGTGTCGTATATAGCAATTGTATTTAGATCGAGTTGTATCTTTAATTTCTTGTTGTGTCGGCATGAAATGCCCGGGTTGTAATAGGGTAGATCCCAACGGCTCCCCCATTCCCCCTAAGCCTTGTTTGCTTTGTTTTGTATGTTGTTAGATCAATCAACCCACATGCTAAATTACAACTTTGACAAAGTTAGTTTAGTTGCATCTAAAACGACATAGAAATTGTTGTCACATGTTAGGGTTTTAAAACGATGTTTGCATATCATATATCGTAGTAGCTATGACCTTGTTTGAAATCCGATACTTGACTTAGTAGAGGCCGTTATTGACGGGCGGGGTTAGGTGTCCTTATGGGCTTCCTAACACGTACCCTCACCCCTTACTCAAGATCTATGGTTTGTGGATCCGTCTAAATACCATTGGATTACGAGAGTCATTCAAATCGAGTGATATAGGGTACAAGTCTTTATCTTTAATCACTCGTAGTCGATTGGCTTTATGCTTTTCGATGAAAGGTGTAAAGTTGACTTGAACGGTTCCAAGTTCCAAAAAAACTTGGTGGCGACTCTAATTTGTCTTAATTCGATTCGAAAGAACCTCGAGTCGATTATGCCTAGTGTGGATCCCGCGGACGCAGTTCCCGAGGGCCTTGTCCACAGTTTGGCGACTCCACTGGGGAAAAGAGGACTAGTTACACTTTGTTTCTAGGGTCTTTTCCTCCGAGGTGAAACTTGAAAAGAAAGTATTGGAAAGTAAAACATTACTCATAGTGCTACGATTCATGCATAAACCCTTAAGGATTTTCCAGGGCCGTCCCAGCGTTTCTTTGTGATGCGTGGGGGGCGACGTCCCACTATGCCAGGAACTCGCACATTGCTTGCTTCCGCTCCGCCTCGCGTGGTTCTTGATGGTGGGGATTGTCTTCTAGGTACTCTACCTAAAGGCCCTTGCTCTATAAGACCGCAAAAGGATGGAGGGCATATACCTTCTTGTAGAAGACTTGCCGAGACTTAGAGATGTCTAAGAGCATACATCCTTATAACATGAGAATGACAATGTGCTTTCCCGAGTCTTTTCAAAATTTTCCATGTCAATTTCAAAACCGAACTTTTGAACAACTTACTTCCCAAAACTAGCATGGTTTTAAAAACGCGGAACGCTGCCCAAATAGGACTAGAATTTTCGGCCAAAACAAGCTTTTATAGCCGGCATGCTGTCCATTTCAAATCTCATTTTCAAATCGATCCTTCGTTTTTTTCAAATTCAATCCAAAATATTTCTCGAACCTTAACCAAGCATGAAATGCGTCGAGTCGTGTCCGGGTCATGGCCGTGTTAGGCCAGGCGTTTTTCCGTCCCAAGAGTCTAGAACACGACCCTGTTGGGTCACCCAAGCTCACCTCTTGGGCTTTGAGTCATGTTGGTCGACCATTTGGTCTAGGATAGTCCACAGAAACGTCCAAGCTAGGCCCTTTAGGGCGTTTCACTCGAACCTATGGGCTACGTTAGTCCAATAACGGGTTTAGTCACACCGAGTCCAGTTTAGAATCGTGCTATGACAGTTTGAGTCATGTCGTTTTGTCGAGTCTAAAATGAACCAAGGTTTAAATCCAACCGTGAGTTGAACTTTTGGTTAGTTAGTCTCAAGTCGAGTTTTTGCTTGAGTCAAGTTGGTGTCATGTCCTTAAGTGTGCAGGGGCTCTTACTTTAAATATTGACTCGGTTCGGGGTTTTCTTGTAGAAAGGCCGCCCAAAACCCGACGTCAAGCAATGGAAGATGCTGTCAACAAGCTCACTGAGGCCGTGAACCTCATGATGACCCGAATGGATGCAATCGAATCTAAGCTGGGTGAAGATTCCCCTCTATCTACCCCACCTCGATCGATCCGGAGAAACGGTTCAAGTTCATTGAAGACCATCCAAACTCTCCCGGGGAAGAACATCCACTATGAGAATGCTAGGGCCTATGGCCCGATTCAGATAAGTTGCCCACGAACATGGTACTCACCGACATCCCAAAGTTCAAGGGCACCAAGATCCACCCACCATGTTAAGGCCTATAAAGGGTACTTAGCAGATCAAGGGAGTACTGCGACATGCTCTCTGAAATTTTTGCCCAATCTCTGGATGAACACCCGAAGGCGTGGTTCTATAATCTTGACCTTAAGAACTTCCCCACTTTCGAAGATATTACGGTGGAGTTCTGTAAGCACTATGCTGACAATGTTGAGATTCAAACCAACATAAGGACTTTGGAAGTAATGACACAGAAGGAAAAGGAGGGTTTTACTGAATTCCTCGCAAGATGGCGCGCTGAAAGCGTGAAACTAGCTAAGAAGCCTGATAAAGTTGAAATGGTAGATATGTTCATAAAGAATCTACGACCTATTTACCGCAATGCTCTGAAATACCAGAATTTTGGCTCTTTCAAAGAATTGATAAGAATCGGGATAAAGGTAGAAGATGATGTCATAAGGGCAGAGGCTGAAAAGCCGAAAGGGTACCAAGGGGCCTCATCGTCTAAGGGCAAGGCCCCAACAACGACCCATTTGGATGAAGCCATCAATCTCTTAGAAGGGCAATCGAAGAAGTCGCAGCGCCAAACACCTAGGGCATTCACCGATATCGGATGCACTTATACATATGCTCTCCAAAGGCTCATAGCCCAAGGAAAGCTGAAGCCTATTGGTCCAACTCCGGACCCTCCCGCTGATCAACAAGGTAAATGGTATAAACCAAATGCCTATTGTGCCTTTCATCAAGGGAAAGGCCATGATACTGAAAAGTGCTATCGACTGAAGCACGAAATACAAGACATGATCGAGAATGGAACACTCCCGATCCCAACTGTTAAACCCAATAACATCACCAATCCATTTAGCGATCACACTAACTTTGTTTCTGTCGAAGACAATGTCGAATTCTTGCCAAACCCGAAGAATGAAATTCAAGTCGGGAGTCTTGCTCCAGAATGTACTCCTCTCATTAACGAAGTTAATAAAAGACAATTCGATTCACCAACCTTCATCACTGGCGTAGATCCTCAGAGGACTACCTCAGGATGGAGGCAGACCATCAAAGGGATCAAGGACTAGAACCGAGCATCTAAGCTGACAGCTGAACAAGGAAAAGCTCAAGACTAGATTTGAAAATTATGAGTCGGATCTGTTTTCTTATCTTAGTCGAGTCGAGTCTAGGACTTTCTTTTCTTGAAGTTGAGTCGTTTGTTCCGCGATGTCCTAGGGTGTGTCCTAGGAATCGTTCTTTCGAGTCTGTTAAGCTTTTGCCATTCCAATAAAAGGTTGCAGTTTCGTTTCCCAATATCTCTTGTTTTCAATCCTCAATCATTCCAAAAGCATGATAAAATGCACAACACACTCAAAGGCATCCCTGGGGTAGAAATATGTCCCATTTCAAAATGTAAGGTACATTAGGATCCCGTGTTTGATTCCTTTACCTATTCCATGTCTGGTGGTAGAAAACCTCCATCTGAACCAATGTTTGTGACAAGCTTTTAGATGATTCTATGACGAACCCTAACTAGCTCCTTGTTTCCCCTATCGATGACGGAAGGCAAGCCTTTTTCCCCAACAAAATCATCCCATCTCGAAGAGAGAAGATATCAACCCGTTCTAACAAGGAATTGTTAGTTCTTACCCAAATTAGTTGGCGAAGCCCAGTTTTCAGTGTGAATTCAATGGTAACAAGCAGTATGGGTGGAAGATCATTTTCAGAAAGAAAAAGAAAAAAGGAAAAGATGAAAAAAAAACGACAAAAAAAAACAAGAAGAAAAAAGGAAAAAGAGACGAAAAAAGAAAAAAAAAGATGAAAGAAAAAGAAAAAAAATGAAAAAAGATGAAAGAAAAAGAAAAAAGAAAAAAGATGTTGAAGTTATTGCGGAATGCTTTTTGGTTGAATGTCGAAGTTACGGAAGCCAGAATTCAAGTCAAGTACCCATAGTTGAGGTTCAATGGGCAAAGCCCAAAAGCTTAAGTAGTAACCTCTTTACCCTCTAAGTCCTTTCTGAGACAGTTACAAAGGGAAAGTCGGGAATTTTGAGAATTATTCCGCTTGTGTTGTTATACCCAGCCTTTAGGGTCCAGACATGGAAATTTGAACCCACATCATTTTTCAACCCATTTGCACTCGTGGTTCATCAAACCCGAGACACCCATTCCAACCACATCAGCAGCCATAGCCCTTGGCCTTAGCACCACAAAACAAACCTTCAGAATGATGGTTAACCATTCCAACTTGTTATTACCAAGCTCCACATCCCAAAAGATCCAAGCCTTTTACACCTAACCCCAAACACGGGATTTAACGGTACCTTACAGACTAGAATGGGATACGACATGATACCTTAGGTGAAACTTTTGAGTGTGTACACACAATTAAAATGCCAAGTTTATGCACCTTGATCGAACTACGTCGGATTTGATTTCGCTCTACGCGAATACGTAGGCAGTCCTTCTGAACAAGGGATTCAATCCACTCATCAACCAAGTTGTCATCTTGTCAGTTTCTTACGGGGCTTAACCAAGTCCAAATGAAGCCACCTTTGTTTGAGTCGGTCTTAGCACTCGATGTAGGCTAGGATAAGTGTAGATACCTCATTTCTGCACCTCCCGCAAACCACCCGGTGATGATTGGGCCGCATGTTTGGTACGCGGAACGATTTGTGACAGTTCGTAAGATTATCGTCAAGTGGTTGCTCAAATAGTAATGTCTACCTCTTAGTTGTCATCTACGTCCCGATACGGTCGTTTTGACAAGAATTAGAGTACATTCGGGCCTAAAACCGTCTCCATTTTCTGATAACCGTTAAAACCCGAGTCAGAATGTTCTGGAATGTTCCGGATATTTCTATTCCATATTTCACAAATTTTATCTTTTAGTAAGTAAATTCCCGTAATATTCATATAAGATATTAAGGAAATCGAATTATTTCCGTCCTACCATAACTCAAACACGGAAATCTTTCTTCCGCAGAGGAAACCACTTGGGAATAGACGCAGGCAGTCTGCGCCTCTTCCAAGAGACGCATGGTCGCCGCGCCTCTTCCCGAGCCCTTTCTCGCATGTTTCTCGTATCTTTTTCATATCTTTCCGAGATTCACTTCTAAAGAGTCTCCGAAACCCTAATTCCTTCACGTGATTAGTATAAATAGGAGCCTTCGTTCCTCATATTTCTCACGCGAGTGTCCGCCCTTCTCTTCTCCCTTTGCATTCTAGACTTTGTTCTTACTTTTGGCGTCTACGTGCTTGAACTTTCGACCACGTAAGCTCGGATCCTTCTGAGTACCAACCTCCCCGTTGCATGACCGACCAATTTGACCAACTACACATCAATCAACTTAATTACTTAATCGTTTTCCTCTTACGAGGGCACTTTCTTTGCATTCGCGTCGAGCATCACTAATCGATATCTTAGTCTTTCTCGTTTCGTCAACATGTAAGTCTGAGGGTGTAAATCTCTCTTTTATTTATTGTATTTATTTATTGTATCATCAATTGTAAGGTTTATGTCGAAAATACCATTAAAACCGATTTCTAAAACCATGTTTTAAAACCTCTTTTTTACGGATTTCAAGTAGATAACCATCGAGAAAGGACGCAGAAGAATCGCCGCGCCTCTTGAAGGAGCGCATTCTGCTGCGCCTCTTCGTGAGGGGCTGCAGCTTCTCGCTTCCTTTCTTCTTCGTTCGTCCTCTGTTATTCGTCAAAATCCTTTTGTTTGTTTCGTTTATTTGTTAATCCTTCGTTAGGACAGCATATAATTCATATGTATGTTATAATCATCATCATTAATATGTTTTTATTATTTAAATCCGACTTAAATCCCAAATAATCCAATATTTGCGGGTTTTCGTCATTAGATTCAATTCCGGGTTGTAGAGATTCAATTTGTTCATATTGAGTTTCTGGGATTCGTCTTTGATATAGTTTTCATCTGTTTATTCATGTGTTCGTCGCATACTTGTCATCAATCCGTCGTATCTAACGTAGTTAATTGATTTAATTCGTAGGACTCATTAATATTTTTCACTTCTGTCATTATTCCACCATGTAAATAATCCGTTTGCATCCGTCTCATTCATGTTTTACTGTTTTTATGACCCATTCATATGTTAAATAACCTATTAATCACTACCGAGTAAATATCATCAATCGATCATTAAAATCACCAATTGACATTAACGGCTTGCAATTACGGCTTCACAGCCAGAACTGAGCCAAGGAACAGACGCAGCGTCTGCTGCGCCTATTCTAAAAGACGCAGCTCTGCTGCGCCTGTTCCTGGCTGAGTTCTGTCCCTGAACTCCGTTTCTGCCTTGACCTAGTTTAATTAGTCTACGTTTAATCAACTATTAACCGTAATATCGCTAATCCCTGTTCGTTAATTTATTCTTTTCTCCAATTATCCGTTTTAAAGGTATTTTCGACATAAATCGCCTATCCCAATGTAATTATTGTAATTTTCGTTATTGTAATTTATAATTATTGTATTTCTTTTATTGCTTGTATGTTTCACATGTAAATGAGCATTAAATCCTACTTCGACCAAATTGTATGCTAATTACGTGTCAACCGACTTAGTTAATTTTCACATGTTAGGATTAATCTATGGATGTTGCATTGCATGCATATAGCCGACGATATATCAAGTACGAATAACTTCCCTAATCATTAGTAGAGGCCGCTATCGAGGCGGGCGGGATTAGGTGTTCGATCAAAAGAGCTTCCTAATACGTACCCTCACCCCTTACTCCAGATATCTGTGAACACCCGTGTTCATTGGCATCCACGAGAGTCATTCTAGACATAGAATGCTAAGGGTAACGATTTCTTAGTGATCATGTCTTTACTTTGTGTCTTGACATGACGCGAGGTATTCGAACGGTTCCAATTTCCCATAAAAATTGGTGGCAACTCCATACAAAATGCAAACGCTTGTTTCCCAAGCGCCCCCGTGGCCCCCGCTGTCCACAGTTTGGCGACTCCGCTGGGGATAATACACTTACGTGTAGCCAAAAAGGTGAAACTTGAACAAGCTTAGGGAATAGTTTGTACAAGACAATTGTCGGTTTTCATAACTCGGTCTTCCTAGACCGTTTTATTCGGCCTTCCTAGGCCCAACCCAACCCATTCGACCAATCGTCCCGTCTAAACGGTCCTAATTCTTATTTGGGCCTAAGGATGGATAGCGATTGACGTCATCCATACCATGATGCTTACTCTTGTTTGTATCAAGGGCCTTCACTACTTGAGGAAATGGACTAGGAATCGGCCTTACTCTTGTTTGGCACGAGCCTCTCCACAGACTTCGGGTTTGATGGTTCGGTATGGCAACCCACCTTTTAAACCAAATCCCTTTTAAATGCACTCAGCATCCCGTTATAATGCTTGTATAAATATGTATACCTTATGTGATCACCACTTCTAAACAAAACCATGACGATTTTTTCAAAAGATCAAAACCCCTTTTCAAACAAGAATTTCGAAATAGGCTCTTAATTAGCGCAAAACCCGGTCAAAACTCTGTCCGTTTGTCGCGTCAAAATTCGGGCCACAAGCCCATTTCAAAACCTCACTTTGAGTCCACTCCTACAACTACACTACAGTTGACTAGGACACACATCTTCAAAGACCTTGTCTTTCTTCAAAACTCACTCAACACAAGTGGCACACACCCACTTCACGAGTCAAAACTTTTCCTCTTTTAGCAAGTGTGATAGAATGGTCGATCGTGTTTTGATTCGTCGCCGATCTCTTATCCAGTTTCCAAGATGCCCGGATCAAGTGATGAAGCAAACTTCAACCAACTTCAGAATAGTAATGATCGAATCCTAGCCGCGCTAGCCCAAATGCAATCTACTCAAGAACAAACCTATGACCGCCTTGAGCTCATCGAAGGCCATATCTATGCCGTAGAGGGAAGGTTGCCTCCTCTTGAAAGTGAAGTACTACGTAACTCCGATGATGAATCTAGGGATGAGAATCCTCTCATGGGGACGATCGCAATGAGAAAAGACTCCAATACCTAGAGGAGCAATTGATGTACCTTAAGGGGGATGACATTTATAGGGAGAACAATCGCAAGTATGAAGCCGTCAATTCCAAATTGCCAACTAACTTTAACATGGCGGATATCCCTAAGTTCAAGGGACACGAGAACCCGTTAAACCACATCCGTGCCTTCAAGGATTACATGTCTATCAAAGGCATCAAACCCGAGATGTTCTTAAGGATCTTTCCTTCATCTCTTGACACCATCCCGAAGCAATGGTTCTACACTTTAGATCACAAGAAGGTCGCCACTTGGGAAGACGCCGCAATCGAGTTCTCTAAACAATATGCGGATAATGCCGAGATCCAAGTCAACATGCGTACTCTAGAGGTTCTTACCCAAAATGACAAAGAAGGATTCACCGACTTCCTAAGTAGGTGGAGGAAGACTAGCACTCAACTAGTTGAACGCCCGGATGAGGCTACTCTTGTGGAGAAGTTTGTAGATAATCTCAAGCCCATATATGCCAACCATTTGAGATACCAAAACATCAAAACCTTCAAAGACTTGACCGTAATAGGAACAAGGATCGAAGACGACATCCGTAAAGGACTCTTGTCCAAAACGGTAGGCCGAGGATATCAAGGGTCCACAAGTCGTTCATACGGCTCTACTAGCAAGACCGATGAAGTTAACCTTCTCGAGCCATCCAAGAAAACTACCCCACCAAGGAAATTTACAAACCTTGGGGACACTTACCCCAACGCTCTAAAAAGGCTAATGAAGCAAGGTAAACTCCAGCCCATTGGACCTACTCCCGAACCCGAAAGGAAGTCCAAGTTTTGGGACGAGAAATCGTACTGTGAATACCATAGGGGCAAGGGGTACGACACAGAAAAATGCTACAAGTTGAAAAACGTGCTTCAAGACATGATTGAAGATGGTCGACTCCCGATACCACCAGGAGGTAAACCCAACAACACTCAGAATCCTCTTGGAGTTCTAGTGATCACAAGTGATGAATCTACCTTAGATTGCTCACACCTCATTTCTCCCACCGAAAATGAAATTCATGCAATCGAGAATGAAGGGCTCTACTCTACTATCTCCCCTACCATTTCCGACTTCATCACATGGGCAAGGAGTGTAGATAGACAAGTTTGGGAGCTAGATAACATGGTAACAACCTTACGCAATCCCAACGCAATACCCGAAGAACGTGTACCATTGATCTTCTCTCAAAATGCCACTATGCAAGAAATAATCACCGTGGTTGATAAACTAGTCGATCAAATCATACGACTAGAAGGTGATATCATGAGAATGAGGGAACTAGCTGCAATCAATGGGGTTTGGACCGATGATGATGAGGACGAGTATCTCACTGAAAACTCCCTAGTCAAAGAAATAGTCCAAAATGGTGAAGACCAAGATGTGGATCACCTAACTCGTTCGGGTCGCCCATATCAAAGCACTACTCAAAACGGTCCAACCAACGTCATCACACCAAATGACAACGAAGATGACCCCACTGATCATTTGCTCAAGCAATTACGAAAAACAAAGGCGATCTTTCAGTCACCGGCAACTAGTAGCAAGCTCATTCCCACATCGCTAAGCTTTACTGCAAGCTTTGGCCAAGCTAAATGTAGCACATAACTCCACTCCTGAAGATGTAGTCAACTTGGTCTTCCAAGAATCACCTAAGCTAAGTAATCCTATTACTTTCTCAGACGAAGACTTGCCACCTTTTGGCGCTAGTCACAACCTTGCTCTATACATCACTGTCATTTGTCTAAAGAAGAATGTGCCAATGACCTTGGTGGATGATGGCTCCGCGGTCAACGTCATACCCCTCAAAACGGCATACAAGCTAGGCATGAAAGAGTCGGATTGGACCCCTACCAATCAAGGTGTGCGTGCATATGACGGTACACGACGAAAAGTAGTAGGACTTGCTAGCTTAACCATAGCCACTGGGCCAATTGAACGAAAGGTTAACTTCCAAATAGTGGACATTGAAGCTTCATTCAACATACTTCTGGGAAGGCCTTGGATTCATGCTTCCAAAGCAGTAACATCCACCCTTCATCAAAAGATCAAGATCCCACTAAACGGCAAAGTAGTGACGATCACTTCGTCACCCATCAAGGCAATGATAAAAAAACAGTCGAACAATCAAGTCCTTGCGGATCCTGTATACGAACTTGGGGGCTTCCAAAGTGTAAGTGTCATAGAAAGCGAATTGGCACCCTTATACTATAATCCCTACTCTAACTTGGTGGTCAACCACATACTCAAATCCCGGGTATACTTCCCTGGAATGCCCCTGAACCCTATTAGGAAGAATACCTTCGCACCATACAAGGAAGGCAACTCAACAAGGATACCACTTGGACTAGGGTACAAACCCACAAAGGAAGAAGTTCTCGAGATGCTCGCCCAAGTCCAAAACCGCAAGCACGTAGGAGTCCAAATGAGGCCCTATCTCCCTACTTTGAATGGGTACTTTGTTCAAGAAGGAAGTCTAGAACTCTTTCATGGATTTCCCGAACCTTGGCATTATCTCGAGAGGAAGTTAGCCGGAATCGAGATCTTTCACGATTGCTACTTCATCCCTCCAGAAACGGTTCCTACCGTCAAAACCCGTCAAGCACCTTGCTTAGACGAACAAGCTGTTAGCCTATTGTTTGGAGAAGATCGATTCGTTAGGGCCGCGCAGGATGAGATCATTACTATGATACTTCAAGACGATCGCTTCAAGCCCACCACGTTGATCACAGAAACCGACGCAAGACAGCAGAAAGGATGGAGAAAATCAATCAAATGGACCAACAATCAAGGAAGACTCTTCAAGCTCACCACTGGAGAAGGAGAGATGGTCAAAGGAGAACCAGAAGACGATGAGTTCGAGTCAGAGTCGGAGTCGGAGTCTAGAGAAGTCATTAGAAAGTCTACTCCCGTTGTCATCCCCACTCCCTTCGTTTCTCCTAGCTTAGCCTCGAGTAGTCACGTAGTTCGGAAATGCCCCAACCACTTTGTCCCTTTGCCGCCACCGACTATGGATCGGTTGGCTTCTTTGTTTCAACTTTACTCAAATTTTAATATGAATAAATCAGGTTCTGCTTACTCTTTGTGTTATCTTGAGTGCAATTCTGTTTATGATGATACTGAGGATGACCAAGACCCAGACTCAATCGAAATACCTCCCTACGTAGCCAAATAAATACTGCAAGAAAGGGAAGGGGGACCAGTAATAGAGGACACCGAACCCATCAACGTAGGAACCGAACTAGAACCCCAAGAACTTAGGATAGGGACTACCTTGAGCTCTACCGAAAGGGCCGATTTCATAGGCCTCCTAAATGAATTCAAAGACGTTTTCGCTTGGTCCTACAAGGACATGCCAGGGATCGACAGGGATATCGCTGAACATAGGATTCCGATTAAGCCAGGTTTCAAACCCGTGAAATGAGCTTGACGAATGAGAACAGAATGGGCTCTAAAGATTAAGGAAGAAGTTGACAAGCAATTCAAAGCCTGGTTCATCAAAGTTTCCGAGTATTCTGACTGGGTAGCTAACATAGTACCCGTGCCCAAAAAGGATGGGAGAATCCGTGTTTGTGTTGATTTTAGGGACTTAAACAAAGCAAGTCCAAAAGATGACTTCCCTCTACCTCACATTGACATATTGGTAGACAATACCGCAGATCACGCGTTACTATCCTTCATGGATGGATATGCGGGCTATAACCAAATCAAGATGGCCATGGAAGATATGCATAAAACCGCATTCGTCACCCAATGGGGAACCTATTGCTATACGGTAATGCCGTTCGGATTAATCAACGCCGGAGCTACGTATCAATGCACCGCAACTACACTCCTACATGACATGATGCACAAAGAGGTTGAGGTATATGTAGACGACATGATTGTCAAATCCAAGGAAAGAGAAGGGCATATTGCGAACCTTCGCAAGTTCTTCACAAGGCTACGAAAGTACAACATGAGGCTCAATCCTCGAAATGCACATTCGGGGTAACATCCGGTAAGCTCTGGGATACGTCGTTAGTCAACGAGGTATAGAAATAGATCCTTCCAAAATCAAAGCTCGATCGAAATGCCGAACCTCAAACAGAAAAAGAAGTCGAGGATTCCTAGGAAAGGTGCAGTACATAAGTCAATTCATATCGAAACTTACAATGATTTGCGAGCCTATCTTCAGGAAACTCAAGAAAACAGACCACACCATGTGGGATGACGATTGTCAAAAGGCGTTCGATCGAATCAAGGAGATATTGGCTAAACCACCAGTGCTCATGCCACCACAACGAGATCAACCTCTTGGTTTATATCTCACAGTAACCGAAACAGCCATGGGTGCCATGTTGGCTCAAACTGTAGGAAGTGAAGAAAGAGCTATCTACTACCTTAGTAAGAAGTTCTTGGAATATGAGTGCAAATACTCACAACTCGAAAAGACATGCCTCGCTCTTGTGTGGGCAACAAAGAAGCTACGCCATTACATGCTTAGCTACTCCGTCAAAATATACTCCAAAATGGATCCAGTCAAATATCTCTTCGAGAAACCCGTCCTCAACGGACGTCTAGCAAGATGGACCTTGATGCTCTCAGAATTCGACCTCAAATACGTGCCACTGAAAGTTATAAAAGGTCGCGCCGTCGCCGAATTCTTCGCAGAAAATCCTATCAATGACGCACAAACAATAGATACTTGGTCATTTCCAGACGAGGATATACTCCAAACTGATGTAGACTCCTGGGACCTGTATTTTGATGGAGCATCAAACCTAAGAGGATTCGGAATAGGAGTGTTGCTCATTTCTCCTGAAGGTGAGCATACACCAATTGCTGTCAAACTCGACTTCGAGGTGACAAACAATGCTGCAGAATATGAAGCCTGCCTCATTGGGCTACAAGCGGCAGTAAGCTTAGGCATCAAAAACCTCCGAGTACATGGGGATTCATCACTGATCATTAACCAAGTTACAGGATCTTGGAAAATCCGAAGCGAAAGCCTCGCACCTTATCAGGCTAGGATAGACCAAGTCGCTCAATTCTTCGATCACGTAACCTACCTACACCTACCTCGGGAGGAAAATCAATTTGCAGACGCTCTTGCGAAACTTGCATCATTGATTAATATGCCAGATCACATGGTGGAAATGCCTTTGTGCATCGAACGACGGTCAGAGACGGCTTATGTCCACCAAATCACCGACGAAGAGGAAATCGCGCAGGAACCCTGGTTCCAAGCAATCCTAAATTTCAAGCTTAATGGCACCTATCCACCAGATATGGACAAGAGGGGACAACGTGCTATACGCCTACTGGCTTCCCAATACATTCTAATGCAAGGAGAATTATACAAAAGAACACCTCTTGGTGTAGTCCTACGTTGCCTTGATCATTCACAGGCACGAAAGGTGATGGAAGAAGTCCATGACGGAGAATGCGGTCCTCACATGAGTGGGCCCATGATGGCAAAGAAAATCACACGTTCGGGATATTATTGGACCACAATGGAATCCGATTGCATCAAATACGTAAAACATTGCCACAATTGCCAAATCTTCGGGAACGTGCAACATGTCCCTCCTTCATTGCTCTATACAATGACATCCCCTTGGCCATTTTCTGCATGGGGAATTGACATAATCGGGAAAATAACCCCAGCCGGAACAGGAGGTCACTGTTTCATTCTAGTAGCAATTGACTATTTCACCAAATGGGTAGAGGCGGCTTCCTACACTGGTCTTACGACTAAAAATGTGGCAAAATTCATACAAAACAACATCATCTGTCGATATGGTTGCCCACATGAGATCATTAGCGATAACGGATCACATTTCCAAGCTAAAACCGAGCAATTGCTAGCCAAGTACAAGATTTAGCATCATCACTCTTCGCCCTATAGGCCGCAGACTAACGGCGCGGTAGAGGCGGCAAACAAAAATGTTGTCACAATTCTCAAGAAAATGATTGACAACTATAGAGATTGGCCAAGCAAGATACCCTTTGCTTTATGGGGGTATCGTACACCTGTCAGGACGCCCACTGGGGCTACTCCTTTCTATTTGACCTACGGTATGGAAGTCAGTACAACCAGGTCGAGCTAGAAATACCATCCTTGCGTATTCTACTCGAAAGTCAAATCCCGGAAGCCGATTGGAAAAGGGATAGATATGAAGAACTCATCCTCCTGGATGAACGTAGGCTACGCGCCTTGCATAATGTCCAAACATATCAGACACGTATCAAACGGGCTTTCAACAAAAGGGTTAGGCCAAGGAACATCAAAGAAGGAGACTTAGTGCTTAAATCGGTTAGAGCTCTTCTACCTGTTGACCCACGAGGAAAATTCAAACCTAATTGGGCCGGACCATTTCTAGTCAAATCCATACTCCCAGGGGGTGCGGTTAGGATCACAGACCTAGATGGGAATGAGTTTTCAAACCCAACGAACCTTGACCAACTGAAACGATACTATGCCTAGAATAGGACCAAACACGCGCCTCGCGTAACCCCACGTGTCGCTCTTGTGGCACTAAATAAACGGCCCCTGGCCAAGCTGAAATAAGCTAAATGTCACTATGCTCTTGCATTTTGACAAACTTGTCATCCTCATATCATCAAATAAACTAAATTCGCACCTTCTGAGTAAGCAAAAGCCCATGCTTCTTTTCTAAGTTCATTACAAGCTCTTGCTTAGAACAATTATTCTTTTACATTTACTCGAACTACGCGCAAGGTTTTGATTTCGCTTTTTAAGTGAATACGTAGGCAATCCTTCACGGGATTCAACCCATCATATCTAAAATGTAAATAGAAGGACATTTGCATTGCATTTGAAATTCGACAAGAATAATAAATAGAAAATCACAACGGTTTCATAATCATTTAACCTTTTTTATTTCGTTCATTCTTTTTTGTAATAATAGTAGTACGCTACATAATAAAAATAGAATAGGCTAGGATTCTAAAAATCCCTCCTTTTTATTACAACAACAATAATAATAATAACCAAATAATAATAAAGAGACTCGGGCTATTCCTCCATCTTCCCCTTGCCCTTGTCATTCCTATCATATTTCTTATCACGACCTCGAGCCGGACGCTCTTGCGCCACTTCAGACCTAATCATCAACGGTCTTTCTCGAGGTCTAGCTTTTCCATTCTTGCCAATCACCATCTCTGCGACAGGAGTAGTCTTGGATTTCTTCGAAGGATGAATGACTTGAAACCCGGCTTCTTCTTCTCCCTCCGTCAGATGCTTCTCTTTCTCTTTCTCTACCTCGCGCACCTTGTAGTCAATGGGCTCGCGCTTCCTCAACTTCTCGCGCTCTTCCGGAGTTGCAGCCTTTCTCCACCTTAGATAAGAATCCGACACCCATAAAGCATTTGCGGAGAAATTCAAGAACCACATGTTTCTTTGGGCCCATTTGATAGCCCACTCTCTTCGGCTCTACGTGGTAGCGCCATATAGCGATCTGGGACGCTATCAAGCCTCGGAATCGTCTGCTTCAGCCCAACTTGCCTCATCAGCCTTTCCGGAAAGATGCATACCATAAACTCCAGTCCGGGAATGCGCACCGACCTAGTGGGATCCAAAGAAGACACTCCAGTGACGGACTTGAGGTGCCACCACGGAACGACCCACCGGATCAACGGGCCATCATCACTCTTCAGCTTATTCTTCCAATAATCACAGACCCGAGTGAAGTCCACCATGTACAACCTTGTCCTCATCGCAATCGAGCGGGCATGATAGGAAAGCGCATGAACTGGGGGCTCGATCAATCGGAGCCGCTCCATAAGCCAAACCTACCAAAAGCAGGTATTAGACATCAAAAAAAAAAAAAAAAAAAGGAAAAAAAAGAAAAAAAAAAAAGAAGAAAAAACGAAAAAAAAAAAGAAGAAAACGAAAAAAAAAGAACAAAAAAAAAAACAAAAAGTGTCTTTTACCTGCAAAATGACGGGACTCCCCAAGAACGGCAGATCACGGTTGGATTTCCTATTATCCAAACCCAATATAATCTCTCCTAAGCATAAGCAAGGCTGGGCTCTGCGCACTCCATCCGCTCAACAAGACCCAAAGACGGGGATCACCTCTCAAGTCTTCATCAACATGCCCTTGGAAGACATACACATGCAACAAGCAAAAGCCAAATGCCCTCCGCCTAGCAACATGAGAAACGGTGGGGTCGGCCCTATTGATGAATCGATCTATGAAGTCCAACATTCTCACACCTTTTGAGGTAACTAGACGGTCCACCTCAAGTCTAGTCAATCCGAGCAAGTCTCTAAATTTGCTTTTGTACCCTTGAGAAGTAGAAGGAACGGCAGGCAAATGTTCGGGGTCCCATCCACCAATGGCAGCAATTTCTTCGAAAAAGGACAAATATCACCCCGTGAAAACGCAAAAACATGGTAGTTCGGGTCCCAATAGTCAAGGAAAGCATCCAAGAACGGTTTCACAACCTTGATGAGTTTCAAACTCAACAACGATCCAAAGTTATAAGAGCCCATATCGTGCTTCTCGATATTTGAAAATTCATTGGTCCATTCCTTCAAGCGGATCTCTAAAGTATTCATGATGAGAAAATTTATTTTGAAGAATTTTGTGTAATTAGACGAAGAATAGACGGAAGATTTGTGTGAATAAAAGCTCCATCGACGCTTCTATTTATACTAATTGCTGTTTCCAAAAATCCGTCAGAACGGAACAACTGAACAGGCGCGCACTGCCGCCTCTTCAAAGGGACGCAGCTCATGCTGCGTCTCTTCCCGAGCTTCACTTCTGTGATTTTCCGCGTTGGATCTTTCCTAATTCCATAACGAATAATTTCCTATTCCTACAGGTTATTATTTTGGTAAATAATGGAAATTACCATGTTTCGAGTTTCCTAAATTCGCGGGCACGCATTTCAAGGCGACATCGACATTTCTGCCATTATATTACGCTTGTATATTTTCATTTTAGGAAATAATTTTCATTTTAATTTCAACTTATAAATATTAATTTCTTTAATTTCATTTCTAAACTTATATATTTCTATTTCTTTCTTTTTTTAGGGGGTAACCCTCCCTACCGTCCGGTCATTTAAAAAAAATTTTTGCATTTTTGCATTTTTCGCGTTCTTTTGAGTCTCTCATTTTGCGCTAATTAAGGCCATATGTATATAAAAATGTATGCTTTGCGTGTTTTTTTCTATGTAAATTTCGGCAGCATGACGGCGTAAACCGTCATCTACCAAACCTGTTCGAAACTAACCTGCAGATACAAGCAACACAACCCAGCAGCAAAGGCACTCAGGCCATCGTATATATACCAAACGGAGGAAATATACAAACTGGGGGCTCGAGCCCCAAACAAAGTCCAAAAAATGTTCAAAATGATAGTCCCAATGAACAAATGTACAAGACACAGCCAACATACGACAAAAAAGCTACACAAAACTACTGTTGGGCGCCCTCCAACTCTGCAACTCTCGCCACAAGAGCAGCGATCTCGGCATCCCGAACCTCGAGCTCCCTCAACACGCGAGCCGTTCTCCTCCCGAGATCGGTCAACTCTCGCTCCGGCTCGCGGTCACCACAGAACAAGAAAATTGGCTCATGTCAATCAATTCAAGCAAAATTAGAAAATCAAAAATCAAAAAATGGAAATAGGCGTAAGGTTCATACCTGACGACCTCGACCGCCAATGAGTGCCTCGACTGCAGTAGCTCGCAACCGGTTGGCCACCCTCCACAACGCCACAAACCGAGACGGCGCAACCTGCATTCTCAAAAAGACATTCTCAACAATTGAATAAACCCAATCAAATGTGTTCTTACACAAAGGTTATATAAGTTAGAGGCTCACTCTCCGAATCAGATGCTGCCAGTCGTCCAGGCCAGCATCCGTCACAGCTACATCGAAGTCACGCAGCTCGGAGACCATCGTCCTCCCGGTCACGTCAGTGTACTCGAGGGTCTCGGGGTACTCTGGGGGCTCGATGCCCGCCGCCTCAACCTCCTACAAAGACAAATGGTTCTCGTCAATCGATGATCTTTCATCATGGTTCTCAAAAATCAAATCAAAATGAAGATACTCACCACTACTGGCCAGTACGCCAACCTCCCGTAAAGGAACGCTGAGTAGTCCTCGCCGGGAAGAAGAAGGTCGTCACCACTGGCACCAGCCAAGTCCGCCTCCCTCTCGGCCTCGAAGGCTCCCCGAACATCGTCCTGGGAGGATCGACGGGAACCGTCAACACGCCCCGCGAGCACCGACGAGCCAAGCGCTCGCCCGTGTACCACACAGGGACCCATCGACGTCCTCAACGAGCGATCGGCGGCTCGAGCTCCTAGGTTGAAGGACCTCGGCCACGAAAGGAGGCGCTCCGGTGTACTCCGCCTGGTCGGGCACCCACCGTGACAAAATAAAACAAGGATCATTCCTATGATCAGCTAAAAGCAAGAAGCAAGTGAATATAAATGAGATACTCACGCTGCTCAGCTGAAGAGCGTTCACGTCCCGCCGGTAGACGTTGTGAGAAGAACGCTTGCTCTTCGTCCGGCACATCACCCAATCCCTCACCACGGGATAGGCCCTCTCCAGCGGCTCCGTCCTCTTGGGTGCAAGGCTCGGGAAGTAGGAGTACACCCACGCCTGTAAAACGAAATAATCAATGACGATCCTTCGTGATTTGGTGAAGAAAAGGAATTTACTTTAGTCTAAAGGTAGGTTCATACCTCCAGCAGTAGTCCGGGTCCGACAGCACCAGGAGAAGTCCCCTTCTCCATCAACTCCGGACGAACCATGGCCCTCATGAAGCGGATGAGGACCGCGAAACCAGCAGTGACCCAGTCCCAACGTCCTAGGAAACTCAGGTTAGAAAGGAAGGGAAGAAGCTTCGTCGACAGCCTCTCGCTCTTGTCTCCGAGGTAAATCGAAGACAGGAACCACCAAAGCCACAGACGAGCCCTCTGCTCAGCTGTACAGGGAGGAGGAGCCGTCTCCCTCCCGTCAATCGTCACCAGCACCGGGGTCTTCCCCGCAAAGTAGTCTCGAACGTACGAACTGGGTATCAAACCCGGCACTGTAACAGCCTTCGGCGACGAGTTCCAGCCGATCAATCTCCTCGCCTCGGCCGAGTCCGCCCTCATGGCAAGTCTCCGGCCACACCACCTCCTCGGTCCCACACGGCAGACCAGAAATCATGCCGTAATCCTCCAAAGTGACTCCCACCTCACCAAAAGGCATGTGAAACGTGGAAGTCGTGTCCCAGAATCGGTCCAAGAAAGCACGAACCAGGCTAAGGTTAGCCCGCAGCTTCCTCTTCGCGATATCCCTCCAAACCTGAACCAAAGGACCAAACGCTCCGCGCTCGATCATGGCCCTCTCCTCCGCCGACAGCCGCTCGTAGTGCTCCATCGCTGTCGTGTAACCCGAGAACGACCTGATGTTCCCGGCCTCCTATCATGATTTGAAACAAAGCTATCTTTAGTTTTGAATGAAGTGTGAAAGAAATTAGAATAAAAGAATGAAAGGGGATGAGTAATGAGTAGTGAATTCCTATTTACCAAACTCTTCACCGTCCTGTAGGACAGGTGACCCTCTGCAGCCCACACCAGGTGCCTGCTCTCCCAAGTCTCAGCCCACGCAGGAGCCCCTCTCAGCTGGCGACCTCCTCGTCCGACATTGGCCCGTCTCGGGGCCTCCTCCTCCTCAACGGCCTCCTCCTCGTGAGCCTCGTCCCCAGTAGCCATCACCGCAGCGGTGAAGGCCTGCTCTAAAGCCTCCTCGACAGTGGCGGCATCTATCTCCATGGGAGTCCTCCCAGAAGTAGAAGCCTCATCACCTACAACATTAAAGCAAATTCAGGCCGCGTCACGCGACGACAAGCCTTGGTTAAGAGATTTTCGAGCCTTCAAAGCCCTGAAACCACTCCTTTTTCGCCATCTGTGGCCATATTCCCACCAACCCGATCACTCATGTGATAAATTGAGTCAAGTCAAGCCTAATTCGAAGCCTAGTTCCGTGTTCGAGTCGAAAATTCGGCAGCATTTCGCTATAATGGCGATTATGCCCCAAAAAGTGTCCTGGAAAAGCTGTCACAAACCAAAATTCCGAAATGGTAGAAAGTTTACCCATCATTCAAGGATCCCAAATATCAAGTTTCATTACAAATGGGCAATCCTAAGGCTATTTTCGAAGCAATTTAGGGTTTAGCTGTAAAACCGTCTCAAAATTCACTCAAAGGCTCAAAACTTGATGAAAATTCGAAACAAATACATGGTTATGTTCCTAATATTACCTACAATCCATTTCTAATGTCGATTTGACAAGGCAAATGCGTTTGGGGGAAAAGCCCCAAATTTTCGATCAAAAGGGTCATAAACCCTAGGTTTTTCGGCTCAAAATTGGACAAATACAGAAGATTAATGCAAGATTGAGACACATACCTCGATTAGTCATCTTTAATGCAAGCTTTTGAATCAAACCTTGGCGGAAATGGTGAAGATTTGAGAGAGAAATGGGAGATTTGTGTTTCGAATAAGAATGAACATAAACCTCCTGATTTTCGCGTTTTTACGCAGGAAAACCAAATTGGGGAATAGACGCAGCAGGCGCTGCGCCTCTTCCAAGAGACGCAACTCTTGCTGCGCCTCTTCCTTTTGTTCCCTCCATACGGATTTTCAAAAATTCGTTATGAGTTCGTTATTTGTGGGCCCATCTTTGGTGCGCCTCTTCCCCGATGCTATTTCATTCTTTTGGTCTGTTTGGCGATTTTTCTTTCGTTCCGGCCCGCATTTCCAAGCCCGCAGCGGATTGTTGCGTACTATTTATTCCTTTCAAGACCTTCTGCTTGTCACAACGAGCATTGGTTCCTTCACAAACTTCGACACACCTTCATTATGTCTCCAGCGAGAGTAAGCGGATATACTTTCCCTCTCATGTCGAGAAGAATAATTCCCAATCGTGTCTCTAGCGAGAGTAAGCGGACGTACTGTCTCTCTCAAGACATTAGGATTGACGATCTACCTAAGCAGATTTCCTCCCAGCAGTTCCCGCCTGTGTCCTGCTATTCGCAATTATTTCCCGAAGACTACCCAAAGCAGTTTTCTCTCAACAGTTCCCGCCTGTGTCCTACTACTCTCAATATTTCTCGTTTCCCCGCGGAGTTCGACAGGGTGTCGTTCTCCAGAAGTTCCCAAACCCAAAGCCTTCTTTCTTAGGTTCGTAAACCCGAAATTAGGACTTTTTAACTATAGGATCCCAATCCTTTTAGGTTCATAAGCCTTCAAGTTCCCCAAACCAATAGAGTTCCTATACCCAACCTTCGGTTTACCCCTTAAGTTGAACTTACTTTAGGCCTCCTTCCCGTCAATGCTTTCCTTTAGGGTCCCACACCCTAGCACAATCCTTATATATCCTTTAGGTCTTAACCTTAGCTCTTATGCACCTCCGGAAGCATCTCGTGAAGAAGTCTCAGGTATGGTCTCTCCTTATGGCTGGCGAGCCTCCTTACGTAGTCTAATGGACTTTAAACGACCCTCCCCGATAGTCGACAGACTCTAAAATGTTCCCGACGACAGGTCCTTGGTTCAGACCCCTTGAGCCGCCTCGCGTCGCCATAGTCGTCAGGTTGTAATCTTCGATTGACCTGATGGCTATACTTTGACTTTCGCCTTGTCCAAGCCTCGGTCAAAGTGGGGGCTCAGAGATACCTCATTTCGCACCTCCCGCAAACCACCCGGTGATGATTGGGCCGCATGTTTGGTACGCGGAACGATTTGTGACAGTTCGTAAGATTATCGTCAAGTGGTTGCTCAAATAGTAATGTCTACCTCTTAGTTGTCATCTACGTCCCGATACGGTCGTTTTGACAGTAATTAGAGTACATTCGGAGTCCGGGCCTAAAACCGTCTCCATTTTTTGATAACCGTTAAAACCCGAGTCGAATGTTCGAATGTTCGGATATTTCTATTCCATATTTCACAAATTTTATCTTTTAGTAAGTAAATTCCCGTAATATTCATATAAGATATTAAGGAAATCGAATTATTTCCGTCCTACCATAACTCAAACACGGAAATCTTTCTTCTCGCGGGAGGAAACCACTTGGGAATAGACGCAAGCGGTCTGCGCCTCTTCCAAGAGACGTAGTGGGCTGCCGCGCCTCTTCCCGAGCCCTTTTCGCATGTTTCTCGTATCTTTTGCATATCTTTCCGAGATTCACTTCCAAAGAGTCTCCGAAACCCTAATTCCTTCACGTGATTAGTATAAATAGGAGCCTTCGTTCCTCATATTTCTCACGCGAGTGTCCGCCCTTCTCTTCTCCCTTTGCATTCTAGACTTTGTTCTTACTTTTGGCGTCTACGTGCTTGAACTTTCGACCACGTAAGCTCGGATCCTTCTGAGTACCAGCCTCCCCGTTGTATGACCGACCAATTTGACCAGCTACACATCAATCAACTTAATTACTTAATCGTTTTCCTCTTACGAGGGCACTTTCTTTGCATTCGCGTCAAGCATCACTAATCGATATCTTAGTCTTTCTCGTTTCGTCAACATGTAAGTCTAAGGGTGTAAATCTCTCTTTTATTTATTGTATTTATTTATTGTATCATCAATTGTAAGGTTTATGTCGAAAATACCATTAAAACCGATTTCTAAAACCATGTTTTAAAACCTCTTTTTACGGTTTCAGATAACCGTCGAGAAAGGACGCAAAGAATCGCCGCTCTTCTTGAAGGAGCGCGATTCTCTTTGCGCCTCTTCGTGAGGTCCGCAGCAGCCTCGCTTCCTTTCTTCTTCGTTAAATCCTCTGTTATTCGTCAAAATCCTTTTGTTTGTTTCGTTTATTTGTTAATCCTTCGTTAGGACAGCATATAATTCATATGTATGTTATAATCATCATCATTAATATGTTTTTATTATTTAAATCCGACTTAAATCCCAAATAATCCAATATTTGCGGGTTTTCGTCATTAGATTCAATTCCGGGTTGTAGAGATTCAATTTGTTCATATTGAGTTTCTGGGATTCGTCTTTGATATAGTTTTCATCTGTTTATTCATGTGTTAAGCCGCATACTTGTCATCAATCCGTCGTATCTAACGTAGTTAATTGATTTAATTCGTAGGACTCATTAATATTTTTCACTTCTGTCATTATTCCACCATGTAAATAATCCGTTTGCATCCGTCTCATTCATGTTTTACTGTTTTTATGACCCATTCATATGTTAAATAACCTATTAATCACTTTCATCCGAGTAAATATCATCAATCGATCATTAAAATCACCAATTGACATTAACGGCTTGCAATTACGGCTTCACGGCCGAATCCAAAGGAACAGGAACGCGGCGTCTGCTGCTTATTCTAAAAGACGCAGCTCACAAGACTCTGCTGCTTGCTTTGTTCTGGCTGAGTTCTGTCCCTGAACTCCGTTTCTGCCTTGACCTAGTTTAATTAGTCTACGTTTAATCAACTATTAACCGTAATATCGCTTATCCCTGTTCGTTAATTTATTCTTTTCTCCAATTATCCGTTTTAAAGGTATTTTCGACATAAATCGCCTATCCCAATGTAATTATTGTAATTTTCGTTATTGTAATTTATAATTATTGTATTTCTTTTATTGCTTGTATGTTTCACATGTAAATGAGCATTAAATCCTACTTCGACCAAATTGTATGCTAATTACGTGTCAACCGACTTAGTTAATTTTCACATGTTAGGATTAATCTATGGATGTTGCATTGCATGCATATAGCCGACGATATATCAAGTACGAATAACTTCCCTAATCATTAGTAGAGGCCGCTATCGAGGCGGGTGGGATTAGGTGTTCGATCAAAAGAGCTTCCTAATACGTACCCTCACCCCTTACTCCAGATATCTGTGAACACCCGTGTTCATTGGCATCCACGAGAGTCATTCTAGACATAGAATGCTAAGGGTAACGATTTCTTAGTGATCATGTCTCTACTTTGTGTCTTGACATAACGCGAGGTATTCGAACGGTTCCAATTTCCCATAAAAATTGGTGGCGACTCCATACAAAATGCAAACGCTTGTTTCCCAAGCGCCCCCGTGGCCCCCGCTGTCCACGGTTTGGCGACTCATTGGGATAATACACTTACGTGTAGCCAAAAGGGTGAAACTTGAACAAGGTTAGGGAATAGTTTGTACAAGACAATTGTCGGTTTTCATAACTCGGTCTTCCTAGACCGTTTTATTCGGCCTTCCTAGGCCCAACCCAACCCATTCGACCAATCGTCCCGTCTAAACTGTCCTAATTCTTATTTGGGCCTAAGGATGGATAGCGATTGACGTCATCCATACCATGATGCTTACTCTTGTTTGTATCAAGGGCCTTCACTACTTGAGGAAATGGACTAGGAATCGGCCTTACTCTTGTTTGGCACGAGCCTCTCCACAGACTTCGGGTTTGATGGTTCGGTATGGCAACCCACCTTTTAAACCAAATCCCTTTTAAATGCACTCAGCATCCCGTTATAATGCTTGTATAAATATGTATACATTACGTGATCACCACTTCTAAACAAAACCATGACGATTTTTTCAAAAGATCAAAACCCCTTTTCAAACAAGAATTTCGAAATAGGCTCTTAATTAGCGCAAAACCCGGTCAAAACTCTGTCCGTTTGTCGCGTCAAAATCGAACCACAAGCCCATTTCAAAACCTCACTTCGAGTCCACTCCTACAACTACACTACAGTTGACTAGGACACACATCTTCAAAGACCTTGTCTTTCTTCAAAACTCACTCAACACAAGTGGCACACACCCACTTCACGAGTCAAAACTTTTCCTCTTTTAGCAAGTGTGATAGAATGGTCGATCGTGTTTTGATTCGTCGCCGATCTCTTATCCAGTTTCCAAGATGCCCGGATCAAGTGATGAAGCAAACTTCAACCAACTTCAGAATAGTAATGATCGAATCCTAGCTGCGCTAGCCCAAATGCAATCTACTCAAGAACAAACCTATGACCGCCTTGAGCTCATCGAAGGCCGTATCTATGCCGTAGAGGGAAGGTTGCCTCCTCTTGAAAGTGAAGTACTACGTAACTCCGATGATGAATCTAGGGATGAGAATCCTCTCATGGGGATGACTGCAGCTGAGAAAAGACTCCAATACCTAGAGGAGCAATTGATGTACCTTAAGGGGGATGACATTTATAGGGAGAACAATCGCAAGTATGAAGCCGTCAATTCCAAATTGCCAACTAACTTTAACATGACGGATATCCCTAAGTTCAAGGGACACGAGAACCCGTTAAACCACATCCGTGCCTTCAAGGATTACATGTCTATCAAAGGCATCAAACCCGAGATGTTCTTAAGGATCTTTCCTTCATCTCTTGACACCATCCCGAAGCAATGGTTCTACACTTTAGATCACAAGAAGGTCGCCACTTGGGAAGACGCCGCAATCGAGTTCTCTAAACAATATGCGGATAATGCCGAGATCCAAGTCAACATGCATACTCTAGAGGTTCTTACCCAAAATGACAAAGAAGGATTCACCGACTTCCTAAGTAGGTGGAGGAAGACTAGCACTCAACTAGTTGAACGCCCGGATGAGGCTACTCTTGTGGAGAAGTTTGTGGATAAACCATTTGAGATACCAAAACATCAAAACCTTCAAAGACTTGACCGTACTAGGAACAAGGATCGAAGACGACATCCGTAAAGGACTATTGTCCAAAACGGTAGGCCGAGGATATCAAGGGTCCACAAGTCGTTCATACGGCTCTACTAGCAAGACCGATGAAGTTAACCTTCTCGAGCCATCCAAGAAAACTACCCCACCAAGGAAATTCACAAACCTTGGGGACACTTATACGGCTCTACTAGCAAGACCGATTAAGTGAAATCACACATTTCGAGGAGTGACCCAAGGCCGTGGGTCATGTAAGCCGTGGGCCACCCCTTGTGCACGTTTTCCTAGGCCGGATTGGCCATGTAGGGTGTCGTGTATGGTGTCGTATATAGCAATTGTATTTAGATCGAGTTGTATCTTTAATTTCTTGTTGTGTCGGCATGAAATGCCCGGGTTGTAATAGGGTAGATCCCAACGGCTCCCCCATTCCCCCTAAGCCTTGTTTGCTTTGTTTTGTATGTTGTTAGATCAATCAACCCACATGCTAAATTACAACTTTGACAAAGTTAGTTTAGTTGCATCTAAAACGACATAGAAATTGTTGCACATGTTAGGGTTTTAAAACGATGTTTGCATATCATATATCGTAGTAGCTATGACCTTGTTTGAAATCCGATACTTGACTTAGTAGAGGCCGTTATTGACGGGCGGGGTTAGGTGTCCTTATGGGCTTCCTAACACGTACCCTCACCCCTTACTCAAGATCTATGGTTTGTGGATCCGTCTAAATACCATTGGATTACGAGAGTCATTCAAATCGAGTGATATAGGGTACAAGTCTTTATCTTTAATCACTCGTAGTCGATTGGCTTTATGCTTTTCGATGAAAGGTGTAAAGTTGACTTGAACGGTTCCAAGTTCCCAAAAAACTTGGTGGCGACTCTAATTTGTCTTAATTCGATTCGAAAGAACCTCGAGTCGATTATGCCTAGTGTGGATCTCGCGGACGCAGTTCCCGAGGGCCTTGTCCACAGACCACTACACATCAATCAATCAATTAATCTAAAATCCTTCAACGAGGGCACTTTCTACATACATTCGAGTCGAGCAATCACTAACGTTAACTTAGTTAAACTCGTTTCGTCAAACATGTAAGTCTGAGAGTGTTAAATCCCATCTTTTTTTATTGTATTTTTGTTTTTGTATCGATTAATGTAAGATTGACGTCAAAAATACATCTAAAACCGATTTTAAAAACCTTTTACAAACTGTTTTTACGAAACAGCAGTTACCAGACGTCGAGAACAAACGCAGCAGCAGCTGCGCCTCTTTGAAGAGTCGCAGCACCTGCTGCGTCTCTTCCAGAGGCTGCCGCTGCTCTTGCACTTCTTCTTCTTCCTCGGGTTTCTGTGGTTTTGTTCTTTTTGTCTTATTTTTCTTATTTCCTTTCATTTCTTTGTATATAAACCATGTTTTGAACACTCCTTTCAATTATAACATTTATTTTAAATTTAAATCCCTTATAACTCGATATTTGAGGGTTTTCGTTATTAAATCAAACTCGGATTTTAGAGACTCGATTTGTCCATATTAGGTTTATGGAATTCGTCTTTTGTACATAATTTCTTTATTTGGTTTCAGTTTGTCAAGTCCTTTTCAAAGTTCGTTCCTTTTGTGTTTCCGATATCGTAAATAAATCTAATTCATTTTTAACTCGTTTTAATTTGTTTTAATCAGTGTTTATCGCTTTTATGACAGTTTCAAAAGTAATTAACCTGCTAAATCACTTTCACTTGAGTCTGATGTCGATAATTGATCGTAAAACATACCAAAGAACATTAACGACCCGCGGTGACTTCACAGCCAGAGCTCAACTCAAGAACAGACGCTGGAATAGGTGCGCCTCTTCTAAGGGACGCAGTAGATGCTGCGCCTGTTCTGAGATGATCTCTGTCCCTGAACTTTCGTTCTCGCTTTGATGTAGCCTTTAATTACGTAATTAATTAACTAATAGTCATAGTATCACCCTTAATCTGCCCTATTTTCGTCACTTTAATTTCTAACTTTTATTTTCTTTTCTTCAAATTTCCGTTTCGAGTGTATTTTTGACGTAAATTAATCAAATCTAACTTTAATTCATTGTAATTTTAATTATCGTTATTTATTTATCTATTTATTTATGTATGATTTATTCACTTGTATTCACATGTAATAAATTCTAACTTTCAACTTCGACATTAATAATTGTTAAATTATTTGTTCACCGACATAGTTTAATTCACATACCAGGATCAATTTGTGGATATTGCATTGCATGCATATAATCGTCAACATATCAAATATGAATAATTTCCCTAATCATTAGTAGAGGCCACTATCGAGGCGGGCGGGATTAGGTGTTCAGTAAAAGAACTTTCTAATACGTACCCTCACCCCTTACTCCAGATCTCTGTGAACATCCATGTTCATTGGCATCCACGAGAGTCATTCTAGACATAGAATGCTAAGGTTAACGAGTTCTTAGTGTTCATGTCATTACTTTGTGTCTTGACATGACACGAGGTATTCGAACGGTTCCAATTTCCCATAAAAATTGGTGGCGACTCCACAAATGCACGCTCATTCAAGCGCTTCCGCGTGCGCCGCGGTGTGGGCCATGTCCACAACAATACGTAGAGTTATTAACAAAATTGAAACCTTATTATTCAATTAAATCAAGAAAAGCCTTAAGACAAGATTTTCAAATTTTGAGACCATGCCTGACATGATTAAACAACATTTGAATCTTTATGGCATAATTAGACAAAAATAAATGGGGTATATAAAAATCGGATTTGTCGGTAAAACTAACTTAGATGTCAACACTTGAGAAGATTTGTAAAGCAAAACTCTAGTTTAATGTAACACAATGCAACATCAACAAGAACTAAGTAACAATAAACAATTGGATCATGTTTTGAGTGCAAATATAAAAATCATTCATTTTAAGATGAAATTTTGAAAGATTTTTGGCAACATTTTAAGATGAAATTTTGATTCAAGATGGTACATGCCATTACTAACAAGAATAATGACCTCATTAGTCAATTAAGCTAGTTTTTTTTAAACACGAAAAATATATTGAAACTTGAACATGAACATCAAGGTTTTGAAAATTTGGGATAAAATTTTCAAGACAAAATTCAAATGTATGACAAGAGTTAGTAATTACAATCAAACTTTAGTCCTTGTTAAACAATTAACCAAGCAACAAACACAAAGTCAAATTATCGACTCAAGAACACATGTTTTCGAGTCCATAAAATTTGGACAAAGTTCAATATAAAAATTTTATACTTGACATCATAAATGTTGTATAATGGTGATCACTATCTTGAATTTAAACAAAACGTGCCAATAGTTAGTAAGACTTGAAGAAAATAAAGTAGATTTAAACAAAATCAAATTGGGAAAAATAAAAGCAAGGAGAAAACCACTCACATTGTTTAATTAGCAAGAATTAAGAGGATAAAATGGAGTAGAAAACTTAAGTCCAAGCAACAAACATCAACAATGAAGTTTTGCGAAAAATTTAAAGAGATTTTGGTATTTTTGTTATGAGAAACGATGAAGAAATCCAAGAAATAAGGCAATAATCCAAATCTAGCGAAATTCACAACCCAGAAAATGGCACTCCGTCGAGTGCTGAGTCCACTCGGTCGAGTGCCCGTCCACTCGGTCGAGTGCCCGTCCACTCGGTCGAGTGACCAACTTCCAAGAATTTTCAAGTTTCTGGAAATTTGTCCACTCGGTCGAGTGGAAGGGTTCACTCGGTTGAGTGACTGGTACTCGGTCGAGTAATAGCTCGCACTCGGTAGGGTGCCTCTCTATGGTTTGCAATTTCCGACTAAGAATTACTATTCTTATACTAGCGACTACTTTACTAACAATTATTACTAATCACACCCTACTACGACACTAGTGAAATACAAACATATATGCGGTATTGAAATGCTAAAGGACGGGACTAGTGCCCCACACACACCAATACGTAACAATCATTCTTAAAACATTGTCATATGTATCATTACTTTCATCCAAGTGTAAGAAGTTGAGGGGAATTAAGTCATCAGGTGTGCTTGGCCGGTGGACCGGCTGCCGGTGGTCCACCGGCTAGGAGTCCTCTTGACTTTTCCTCCCTTCCTTTGACTTCCTCCTTTCTCCTGCACTCCCAGCCGGCCTGGCTGCCGGTGGCTTGCCCGGCTGGGAGTTCTCTGTAAGATGGCTCATTTTCTTTCTTCTTCTTGTACTCCCAACCGGCTGACCGGTTGCCGGTGGCCTGCCCGGCTGGGAGTTCTCTGTAACTTCCTTCCTTTTTTTTCCTTGGCTAAGTATAAGGGGAGTCCCAACTGGCTGACCGGCTGCCGGCCTACCGGCTGGGAACTCTTCTCAGCCTTCCTTCCTCTTCACTTCATGCTTAGCTTCTCGAACCGTGTCCCTTGCTCCGATTCCTCTATTTCCGCCTCAAATCCTGCAAGACGGACATAATATCATAGACTAGGGAATCGGGGTACAAAATGCAAGGCAAGACACACAAAACCGACTCAAACGGAGCCGTAATGCATGAAAATAAAGAGGAGAAATGGTGTAAATAAATCATATACCAAACCTCCTCACACTTGATCATTACTCGTCCCCGAGTAAGTAAGTGAGCAAAAATGAGACCCTTATTCAACTATAGTCTAACTATACTAATAATATCCGATGGTAGGCAATTAACGGGCCTCCTCCGTCCCTTCAACTCACAATGAAACGTAATGAGGTATACGCTCCTTTGCAAGGCAAGTGGGGGCTTGCGGAAAAACTAGACACATCCAACGTTAAAGCACACAATTAAGCATAAGATGCATCAATAAAAAAGTCAACCACTTTCCTCATCTAAGCGGAGGGTTTTGTTTTGAAAAATTAAACGTTTTGGTCGGGAGATACCATCTCATAGTCTTGGCGGGGTGTCAATCCCCTAGTGATGGCTCAAGCAACCTCAAATATGACAACCAAATGCCTAAAAAACAAATTCAAAGGCGGAAAAGGGGGAAACAAAGCCTAACCTTCGAGATTGACAAGACACACTCAAGATTCGACAAAGTTGACCCATGACTAAGAGGAACTAGACTACCGACTTCTCACAGTTTTCACTTGTCACTCATTTGAAGAACGGGTGATTTTTGTGCCCAAAAGTAACCAAAATCACTAAACTACTCGACTCGTGAGACATGCCCGCAGTCTAACGTGGAATCTCCTCCTACATGACCATGCATGAGATGCAAAATGTGAAAATGTGCATAAAGAGAAACAAGGGTTGTATCAGGGCTAGGTGACGGGTCGAAACGGGATTGTTGCAAGCACCATTTTGGAAAATGTGGAGGTACACATCAAGAAGTTGCCAAAATTCCATTTCTCCCAACTTATTACAATAAATGAGCAATGTCTACACCCTAACAAAAACTGGTTTCCCAAATTCATGCAAAAATTGTGCAAACCCGACTCACTTTGGAAAAAAATGAAAATCATCACCTTATTGCAACAAATGAGTAACGTCCACACCCTAACAAGAATTGGCTTGCCAAAATCAAGCAAAAATTGTGTAAACCCGGCTCACTTTGAAAAAATATCATATGCTCCTTTATTTTGCAACGCCTTTTTCTACTCCTTTGATGACGAATGAGGAGTGTTGCACGACTTTTTCGCATCAAAACATATGAGAAGTAATTTTTTGTTCTTTTCTATTTTCTTTTCTTTTCTTTTTCAAAACCTCTTTATTCAAAGCAAACCAAATGAAGACTATTATTCCGACTCAAGTGGATTGTACATATCCACTAAACCAAGACTCAAATACCTTCTTCATACAACCGACAACATGTTGACAACTTTCTTGATCAAGGAAGGTTATTTATGGTATGTAGTTGGTTTTGTAGGTGCCAAGTGGCAGGTTAGGGCTCAAAAGGGGTAAGCAAAATCGGTCCTAGTTTAAAGGTTCGAAAATTAGGCTTATTTGGCAATGTGAGGCTCAAAAATGATATGCAATGAATTGTTTCAAGTTATGCACACAAATGAACATCTCATGGTAAAAAAGGAAAGGACGCCACGCTTATGCGTTGTGATGTGACATGCCACGCAAGGAGCCTACTCACTACCTAAGGGGGACCGGGTATGAATGTATCGGTCCAAAGGAGGCTCTAAATCTCATATGTAAGTAGCTATGTCGAAGTCTAGGCCTAGCCTACGGTCTTTGGTCTCACAGGGTGGTCAATACTTCTCGATCAAGCCTCCTTTCCCAGGTGTTTGCAAGCAAACACCCTAACAAGGAGGTCACAAGGTGCAAGCCACTAGGAGGGGGAAGACACGGCCAAGACAAAATCATCATAGAGGGTATCATGCTCCCTTCCTAGACCAATTTTGTTCAAGAATATGTACAAACTTGATGCAAACGGAATTTAAGACACAAACAAGCATTTACAAGATACGAGATGCAATTCTAACTAGCAACAAGAGTAGACATGCAAACAATTTTTCTAACTTAGCAGCACATAAGCACACACACCAAGTTCCAAAATGGAACATCCTCATCAACATAACCCAATTTCCTTCAATAATACAAAGATGTAAAAGAAGAGGAATGAAAAAGGAGAAAGAGATCGGAAAGATTATAACAATCGGTCTTTTAGTCTCCTAATGCTTCAAATGTTCCGTATGTGCCTGCGCCACTTGTTAGACAAACATATACTCCCTCTATTCAACTCCACTTTACATGTATTCCTTTTTCGTCCATTCAACTCCACTTTACATGTTTCCTTTTTAGGCCAAGAAAATGACCATTATATCCTTATTCACACTCCATATTTACAAAAAATGTCATCCATACCCCACACTAATCCACCATAAAACCCCACCTTTATATTTTTTTAACATTTTTAACCCCACCATTCTCTTTCCCTATGTACTTTTTGTAGTTTTTTTAATTCGCTCCTTAATACCCGTGCAAAAAGCAAACATGCGAACTGTAGTTGAACGGAGGGAGTATATACGATGTAATATTTTTTGATTTTTTGAAGGTTTTTCTATTTTTTTTGAAATTTTATCAAATTTACAAATATATACAAATATATACGAAGTAGATATCCCCCCCCCCCCCACACACACTTAAGATTTACATTGTCCTCAATGGAATAAAGTATAGGAAAGAATCGAAGTTGAAAAACAAATTTTTGTATTTTTTTTGAATTTTTCGAATTGAAAACATATTTTTTACATTTTTATGATATTTTTGAAATCAAATAACTTGTTTTTTTTTTGGGCCTCCTCCCCACACTTATCATATATAATATCTAGTGACGGAGGAAGTGTAGATAAGAGGCATGGTGAAAAGAAAAAAACATGTTTTTTGTGAGATTTTTCAATTTTTTCATTTTTTTTTTGGCATTTTTGAATAAAATGCAATGCATGCCTTAACTAAATGCATAAATTGAAATACGATGCAAGCTAGCCTATATGAATGCAATCTTATATGTGACGTATTTTACAAATATTTGAATCTAATGCAACTATATGAAATGCAACTATATGACATACGATTCTAGATATTTTCCAACTAACTAAATGCATACAAAAATGAAATATGAATGAGAGATTTGGATTAAAGGGATCATACTTGGCATTTGGATCGAAAGGGAGTGAGGATGGCCATCATTACTAGGCCTCCTCAGTTTCGGTGTCCGCACCGTCGTCGTCATCATCATCATCATCATCATCATCATCATCATCATCATTCCCGGTACCGAACTCGGACTCACGGATAAAATCATCCGTGTTCATAGCCGTTGGGCCACCCATATCAAACCCCTCGACCGTCAAGTCGATATCCACTTCACGTCCCGCCCCCGAGCCAATAGCATCACCTCCTCCACCGAAGATGGAAGGGGTGCCTCCGAACCAACGAGTGTCATGCCCCCCCCCCCCCCCTTGAGTAGAGGCCGGATTGGGGAAGACCGGTGCACTAAAATAATCCGGGCATATGTTGATGTCGCCGTAGACAAAAGTGTCGTCAATAGGATGCCCACCATCCGGAGCAAGGTAGTAGGAGGGGTGAAGACCAGAGGGATGCTTGTATTGCCTCCTCATATAATCATCATAAACGGGGAATTGGCCCACCGATTGGTCAAAGTAGAGGCGGCCCATTCGTTGTTGCAAACCAAGCCTCTCACTTGCGGCCGTTTGTATTCCCAAATTCATGGCCTCCATGAATTCTATAAGTTGAGGATGGAGCGGGAGTGGTTGGGGTGTTTCGCTTGAGGATCCTTCCCCTTGTTAGAATGGTCCGGGGAAGAAAGGAGAGGTAGGCATGTTGTACCGCAAAGAGGATTGTGCGGTGACCGGGCACTCACGCGCATAGAGGAGATAAGAGCGTTGTGCGGTGACCCAACCAACGACACCAAAAACTTGTTATGCTGTTTATTTGTATAGCTTCGCAAGTGTACGAACGAAGTTGTAGCTTGAAAAGGTCGAACCCTAGGGAAGGAATTATGGCTCTAGAATTGTTTGTTTAAACTACTAGTTTAGTTCGCTTAAGGGAACTGGGTTGATTTAGACTAACTAAGAACTAGGCTAGAATTATAGAAAGAACAACTAAATGCTTAAGGTGGTAAAAGACGATGATTAAAAGGACTAGGATGTTGGGTTCACTCAAGTAGGGAAAGGGGGACAATAACATAAGAAGATAAAACCAAGAGCATATGCAAGAGGAAGACTCGATCTCTCGATGTGAGACTAACTCCTAAGATAAGATTGATTAAGCTCTCACCTAATTAACCCAACCTTGATTTTAACATGTGTTTCCTAATTACTAGTAAAGCTCTAACCCAACAAGTAGAAAGATAGATTAAATGATCAAATTCTCACCTAAGCATTCTCACAAACACCTTGTGTGCATGATAAAATCAACAGGCATATATTCAATAATTTTATTCTTCCCATGTCTTAATCCTCTCCTATAATCCTACAAGAGTTCCCCCTCCATCCTAGTAAGGCACTACTCACACATACTTGCAATAACAAACATAAAAGATGAAGGCTTGGACATGAAACAAGTAGAGAACATCATGTTTATAAGATATACTAATCAAGCAATTCAAAATGTAAACAATTGAAAGATGAACAATAATAAGAGAAGAATTATACCAAATGGAAGACAAAGTTGCAATCTTGGATTAAATAGAAGAATAATCTTCACCAATATTCAATTTACAACCCAATACTAAATGTAAACAATTGATAACAACTAATTCTAAGCTAATTTATGAAGTAATTAAGGTTTGATTAAGGAAAGATTAAAGCATGCTTAAGAAAGTTTGCATAAAATTAGGGAAATAATTTCAGATCTAGGGTTGTGTGTACAAATGATTAAGGGAGGGGGTATTTATAGTTTAAACCGAAATTAGGTTGAAAATTACAAGGAAGGGTAAAATGCGGAAAGGAAGTCCCAGGCGGTGGACCGGCCGCCGGTGGTCTGATCGGCTGGGGGTTCTCTGTAGGAAATTGAGGGGAATTAAATCATCAGGTGTGCTTGGCCGGTGGACCGACTGCAGGTGGTCCACCGGCTGGGAGTCCTCTTGACTTTTCCTCCCTTCCTTTGACTTCCTCCTTTCTCCTGCACTCCCAGCCGGCAGGCCGGTGGCTTGCCCGGCGGGGAGTTCTCTGTAAGATGGCTCATTTTCTTCCTTCTTCTTGTACTCCCAGCCGGCTGACCGGATGCCGGTGGCCTGCCTGGCTGGGAGTTCTCTGTAACTTCCTTCCTTTTTTTTCCTTGGCTAAGTATAAGCGAAGTCCCAGCCGACTGACTGGCTGTCGGCTGGGAACTCTTCTCAGCCTTTCTTCCTCTTCACTTCATGCTTAGCTTCTCGAACTGTCTCCCTTGCTCCGATTCTTCTATTTCCGCCCAAATCCTGCAAGACGGACATAATATCATAAACTAGGGAATCGGGGTACAAAATGCAAGGTAAGTCACACAAAACCGACTCAAACGGAGTCAGAATGCATGAAAATAAAGAGGAGAAATGGTGTAAATAAATCATATATCAGCCACTACCACACATCACCACACTCACGGACCCCAGAACCCCAACAACACACGACACAAACTTCAACTCAACACACACGACACAGTCCCTCTAAACACCACCAAACCGCCACCAATGCAGCCACCACCATCGGCCACCACCACCACGGTGGTCACGACATGACCCCTCAGCCAGCACCTCCACACGAGCCAACCAACCACCACCAGAAACCGCAGCAACACCAATGACAACATATTATGCAACAACAAATACCAACACAACCCGACACCCTCCCTTTTACCCTTGATTTCCGCCACCTACAACCACCCTAACCACCACCCATGACTACAACTAGAACCACCAGCAATCCACGACATGAGCCACCCCTAAGGCCACTCTAGGTCGGTTCTAAATGAAGGGCAAAACCTTGCCCTAAAACCGGGTCACAATAACAACAATAATGACTCTTTTAAGCCACAGTCAAACCCTCATTTCTATGGCCAACGGCAGTCAAACAGGTGGTCAAGGACGATCAGAGATAGGTCAAGGTCGAGGCGGGTCAACGGCATAATTTAATTAATATATAAATTATTTTAAGACGGTATTAACTTACGATCTCGAGGTGGAGGGACAAAATCTCCATTCTTCTAATTTCTCTCCTTTCTCTTTTTTTCTCTCTTAAGTTTGTGTGGTGGGAAATGAAATGAGATAGGGTGGATTAGTGTGGTAGGTGGGATATATATAAGGGTAGTTAGTATGGTAGGTGGGAGTATATACATATGTATATGTATACGTATTATGTATTATTATTATTATTATTACAAATTCTTATTATTATTATCATTACCATCTTATAATAATAATTATTATTATTTTGTTATTCTGTCTCATACATAATTCGTAGAAACAATATAAAATACGGGGTATTACACTAACAATATCATAAATGATGTGGTCTATGCGAAGTCCATGTCAATTTTGCACGCACGGTACTGCTGCTGTGAATTGATGCCTAATTACTACTTCTATATACTATAATGATCAGAAACATGTAGGCAAGGGTAGTTTAGTGGAGCTATATATTTCCGTTATGTAGCAATTGGTTGTTCTGACAACCAAACACCATTGTCCCTTTGTCTTCAATTCAGAGACTACCTCGTACGCCGGCGAAATGTCTGCCACGTTCGTCATTTTCTTGTCATCGACTTCTTCGATTCGACCACATTTCAGTTGCCGCAATCTACGAATTAAAACCACCAATCACCGTGTTTACCGTCATTCAATCAATCGTGCTGCCTTAACATAACCACAAGCGACACCAACGGGCAATTTTCTGGCTGATGAACGCATGTTTTGATTAGAAATATTACGACTAAGTCCCTTACATCGTTATTTTTCAATAATTACTAACCTTTTTTTAGATTTGGAATTTAAAGTGTCAATTTTTCAATAATTATTAAACCTTTTCTGTCGGAAGAAGAGATGGGTGATCAAAAAATGGTAGTGAGTTCGGAAGTGGGAAAGGAGAGGGGTCCCACAACAGTGGCATTCGTTGGTCGTGGTTGGGTTGCATTAGCGGTGCTGGATAAGATGGCCGGTGGGGTGTGGAAACTTTGGGTTTTTGGTGTTTTACTTTTACAGTAAAAAGAAAAAAAAAAAACAAGACAGAGGGGGTGTGAGTAAAAGTAAGGCAAAGGCAGTCATATTTTAAAGGGAACCAGTTGTATAGGTAGTAGGTCATCTAGTCTATTTTGAGAAGAGCATGGTTAAAGATAGGTTTATTATGAGTTAAAATGATGTTCAGATTATTATGAGGAAGAGAGACTTAGTTTGGATTATTCTTGTGAAATAATCCTATTCTCTTTCATCATTCCATTTCTTTACCCTTTTTGAACCAAACAATTATTAAGGTCATGTTCTTTTGCATTTTTTTTTTGATAAGTGATAAGTCCATTTTATATATACTTTAACTCCCTATTTTAGCTCGGTTTATTTGATTATTGCACTTCTATTAATGTATTTGTGAGCTAATTCCATGTTCTAGGTGTTTTTGCTCGTATTCATTACATTTTGTAGGAAATGAAGCACTCAGTATCTTTTTCCCGTTAAATTATCATTCACCCAAATTCACGAGGCTAATAAGAGCAAGTCTTGTTCATGCAAAGGTGTTTCGGGAAGTATAAGGGCATTTTGGGAAGAAATTGGAAACCCCGAGTAAGATAAAACCAATCTTAGTTGGTGGATATGTAAAGAAATGAAGTCCAAGTAAAAGCCCAAGCCATATAAACATGCATTGGATGCCAAATAATGTCTAAGATACCTTAGACGGACTCTTAAAGACATTAGCTTAGGATTCCGCATCACCATAAAGCAAGGAGTTAAGACACATTTAAGAGAAAAGCGTAAAATGCCACGACCTCGATCGGGGTGGGGTGGCCCCGATCGGGGTGCTTTTATTCTACCTCATTTACGTTACTCCCTTTGGTCCTATATAAAGGGTGTTTTATCCATACAATTCCGAACACTTTTCCATACACTTTAGTCTTAGTTTCCAGAATAAAATGTAGTTTAGATTAGATTTCCTTTAAGCATTCCTTTTGTTGTTACAAACACTTCTTTAAGCATTTCAATTTATATTACAAGTTCATTTACAAGTCATTTCCATTTGTTCTATCTCGTTCTTCATTTTCAAGTTCATTTCCTTTGTTGAGGTAATTCTATTTCTTGTATTGTTTTGTTATTTCCTTTGTCATTTCCATTATTAGTTAGTTATCATGTTTAATTTATCATTTGTTATTAGTTTTGTAACACCCGAAATTTTCGAATCTAACATATTTAATTTTTGTATATAAGATTTAAATTTTAATACTTATATTTACCGGTTTTGTACAGATCGTTAATTAATTTCGTTTTAAATCTTGTTTCAGTCCGATTTCTTCTCGGACCAACTTTTTATTTAAGTGACATTTTTTGTAAGCGAAAATGGGAAATCGATTTTGGCGCCAATGATATATGGACTGTATTTTTGTTTAATAGACAAGTTAATTATTTAACTAGATTTTTCCTTTTTATTCTTTTATTTGAAATCCTTATTATTATTATTATTATTATTATTATTATTTTTTTTTTTTTTTTTTTTTTTTTTTGCAGAAAAGTTTTAGATCTTATTATTTCATCAAGATAAAACATTACATACAAGATCTTTTGCCACCCTTTCCTACAAAGGAGACCAAGGAGGCCCCCTAAAAAAGAAAATAACCAACAAAAAGCCTAGGCAAAAGTGCCATACAGACGCAAAGAGATAGCACGTTTAATAACAATACAAAGAGAATCAGACGAGGACTTAGTCCCCTTAAAAATCCTAGAGTTCCTTTCCTTCTAGATGAAATGAAAAGAAGCCATCAAACTCGCCTTTTGCTTGCCAGTCCTGAATTCAGAGAGAAACGCCTGAACAATAACATCCATGGAGAAATGCAGAGGAAGGTGAACCCATGTAGCAATGGCAGCCCAAACTTGTCGAGAGTAAGAGCAATCAAAGAAGACATGGTGAAGATCCTCCATAGAACATTCACAAAGCATACAACGATTAACCAAACATAATCCACGGTTAATAAGCTTAGCCACAGTAGGAAGGCTATCATTCAAAATCATAACACCAGTAAAAGAGTATTTAGGGTGACAACCTTTACCATGAACAATAGAATGCCAAGGCACAGGCTCACGCCTATTTCTCACCAGATCATAGGTTGCATTTGTGTCAAACCGAGCATGATGGGTAAAAGTCTCAAGCAGCTGCATTGCAAGAGAAGAAGAGCCAGCAACATTAAGAAGAAGGTCCTTCATCTTAACCACATTGTTCCAATACCAAGAATTTGAAATTGTCTCCCTGGCTAACCAAATACTCTGCCCCTTAAGAATATAAGTGTGAACCCACCTAGTCCAGATAGACTGAGGCTTATTAAACAGTTTCCAGACCCATTTTACCATTTGCGCACAATTCCAACTGAGAATTTCTTTTATGCCTATCCCCCCCTCTAATTTTGGGGAACATAGTAATTGCCACTTAAGAAAAGTATGCCTACGAGTTCCATCAGAGATACCCCAAAGAAAATCCTTGCAAATCTTGTTGATTTTCTTAATGACCACCTTGGGAAATAAGATACTAGCCCCCCCCCCCCCCCCAGAAATTGTTTAAGCCAAAAATAATAGAGTTCACCAGCAAAGTCTTACCAGCATAACTCAATTGCTTGTTAGCCCAATGCTGAATGCTTGCTTTGAGTTTATCAAGCAGAGGCTGATACATATCCTGAGTAATTCGTGCATTGAACAAGGATATGTATCAGCCTCTGCTTGATAAACTCAAAGCAAGCATTCAGCATTGGGCTAACAAGCAATTGAGTTATTATTATTATTATTATTATTATTATTATTATTATTATTATTATTATTATTATTATTATTATTATTATTATTATTATTATTATTATTATTATTATTATTATTATTATTATTATTATTATTATTATTATTATTATTATTATTATTATTATTATTATTATACCTTTGTTTATTTTTTACAACAAAATGGAAAAGATATTTTGGGTGTTAACCCTTACCTTAACCGATTTTGCATAAGATAAACAAGGAGATTTTATTCTTATCTTTTTCTCATTTCACTTATTCATAAACCGTCCTAATTAGATTATCTCATATCATTTTCATTCACAAAAAAAACTAAGGAGAAAATAAACCGTACTTTTCTCACAGAGTGCCGTGAGATTCATCGTGCAATTTCGTACGTAATAATTCTACGTATGTGCTTGCCTTTTTGCTTCTTTATTTCCGAATTCTACGTACGTGCTTGCCTTCCTGCTTCTTTATTAAGATCGATCTTCTTTCATCATCCGTTCATCCATATTCTAAGGGTAATTATCGTCCTTAATCTTTGTCGTATATTTAGTTTTGGTTTTTATTTAATTAGTATATGATTTAATCATATATGAATATTTGTTTTTAGAGGCTATCGTCAAGGTCTGTACGAGGACGATTATTTCATCGATTTGGAACGCGAATAATAGGTAACTCTTAAGGGCATGACTCGGCATTTCATTAGTTATTGTTGAGTAGTTGCTTGTTTTAGGTTAGTATCATTGTTTTAATCAAATTAAGATATTTAATTTTTATATTTCGAATTTTTATTCTCATGGCACGAAAGTTTCTGATAGTTCATTATATATCAAAATATATTTTATTTATGAATTTATCATATTTAGTATTGCTTTTATTAGATTTAATGTTGTTGTTGTTGTTATAATCGCAATATATCGATTTCTAGGGTTTTAAATTACTAACTAGTTTTGGGGCCCGTGAGAATCACGGGTTTTTTTGTTTTAAGTTTCTTTGTTGGGTTTCCTTCCTTAAGCCTTTGTTTCGATTTTTCATTTTTCCTGTTTTTGTCCATTTTGGAGGCTCAATTGGTTTTATTTTTTGTCGTTCTTTTCTCCTTTTCTTCTTTTTGGTTGGTTATGACTTATGAGAACTAACCCGGTTTTGAATTTCCGCTTTCATTTTAAAATTTGGTTGTATCTTTGTCGGTGAAACCAACACAAAACAACAGTCGTTCTTCATTTTTGCTCTCTTTATTGCTAGTCCCGTTTTTTGCCTGAGTTGTAGATCTCGACAAGGTTAAATTGTCGTCATTCAGATCCTTTGGTCAACCTTTATATGCTCTTCCCTGCCATTCCCAGTTTAGATCATGGAATTTGTTGAGATGCATGAATAATTAATTAAAGGTTAATAATTAATAATTTTGTATGCAATTATGTCAAAATTTATGAATACCAATTTATAACTACCAATAATTCATGAGACTTCTATATTATAAAATTGGTTTAATAGTGTTATTTAATTTGCTCCAAAGTTTAAATTGTAATAAACAAAGAGAAATGTAGTAAAATACGCATTTGTAACTCATCTAACTTGGCAACAAAACTAATTCTTTTTTTTTTGTATATTCATGGAAATTATTTTCTCTTATTTTTTCTATTTACAACCAACAATCTTAATATCGATGATTTACAACAATTGTGATTTGAGAATTTAAGTTGGGATAATAGAGAAAAATTAATCGTGAGAGGGCAAAATTCATAAGGTACGAAATTGGCCTAATTTAGTGCTCATATGAATTACAAATATTTGTCCATTGATAGAATATGAAAAGCTAATAGAAACAAACAACAATAAGCACTAATATCCACCATATTTGTAGAGTAAGAGTCACTTTATATATATATATATATATATATATATATATATATATATATATCAATTAATATCACAAAGTCAAGTTTACAACAAATCTCACCTTGATGAAAATTTAATCACCAATTTATGTTTCAAAACTTCTTAAAAATACAAATACTTTGACTTAAATGGTAAGACATTGTTTATAAAATTGAATATTTTACATGAAATGTATTAGAAAATTAAAAACTAAGTGAAAAGAATAGGAAACCATAAAGTTATAATAAACCAAATGTGTTAGATTGGAAGCATGAATAAGGGAATGAAAGTTACAAGAGCATAACCCATCACCTAAATTAATTACTCACATATATAATAAGAAAATACCTTTAGTTGATGTAGTCATTTGTTATCATAATTTGAGAATTGTTACACTTTCGCATTGTTACAATGGAATTTTAAGTAGAACCTCAACATGAATGTATACACATGTTTATGCTTAAACGAAACTCTCAAAATTTAGCATTTGTTAGTGGCAATCAAATTAATCAAACTAAAAAATATTAACCTAAATGAGGGCCAAATGGATCAAATGCTTAGTTGCAAGTGTCGAAACTCTTGACGCAAGTAAACCTGCAAATCCAAACACTTTTATTAGTAACTTAAAATCTCATATCTACAATACACCAATTAAAAAAAACTAATTAATACAAAAAAAATTATATATTGAACTGTAAAATAATACTATATTGAATATTTAAACATTTTAAATGATAAATATAACTTCGCCAATCTAACTTAGCATATGGAAGTATAAACATATTAATTAAAAAAAACTAATAAACGGAAATATTGGCAAAGAGAATATGATATTGAAAGAGGGAAAAACTTGTATATTTATACATTTTTTAAGACATTAAAGATTTGGGTACGCCTCTTCCTCTTCTCCAATATTAAAACATAAAAATGAGTAAATTAAGTATATGAATTTATGAGATTAAAATTTGTCAAATTAATATAATGATTCTTTAACTATGTGATTAATGAGTTCTTAATTAGTTTTCCATTCTCTTGAACTTCTACTAATGTAAATACATAATTAAACAATAGTTAAAGATGGAAGATGGAAGTTTATGTAGACACAAGTAAAAAGAGTTTAGTGCTAGCATGAGATGATGTCACATGTCCTTTAGTTAGATGCTATACATACTTTTTTTATATTATTGTATGTATAGATGAGTGAATTAAATTAATGTTGTGTCACAATAAATTATTTTCATGTCACATTGTGGCTGAATAGAATCCTAAACCAACGACTGCGTTGAGGGGACACTCTGAACGGGCCATCTTCGGCAACTGTGTGAAGGTCAAATTGGGGGAAGATGATATTTTGGAGGTTGTGTAGGTAATAAATTCATGTGGGTTGACTAAAAGAAGCTAGATTAGAGGGGATTAAGAAGGTAAGAAAGAGGGTGTTAAGAAATGATGGGCAAACATGGTATATGTCGATTGTGGGTAGGCAACGATAGCTAGGTGCACGGTACATGAAGGTGGTGACGTGGGATTTTTGTAATGCAATGGGACATTTAGTCCATGTCTACGTGCTTTTAAGGTGGTGACGTGGGATTTTCGTAATCCAAGGTGACATTTAGTCCAGGTTTACGTGGCCTTTAATGGTTACCTTTTTAATAATATTTATAGATGATAGAGGACGGTGTGAGTGGAAAACATGTCTGCGTGTCAATAGTTAGAGGATGACGTTTACATAGAATGTCCTACATGGCATTTTGCAAGCCTACGTGGCTTTGTCTAAGTGGAGTTTATTACTCATTTTAGGGGAGGCTTTTAATTATATTTATAGATCATGGTATAATTTCCTCTTTATGATTTTATTCTGGTCCTATGACAAATTTTAAGACTTAATATCATAAAATTTTCGATCTTTTAATCTTATTAGTAATTATTATGATTTAGACAATTTTTCAGCGATTTTGAAGTTTATTAGGTATTAATTCGGTTTTAGTTTTTCTAATTTACGAAACCTATTTTATTCACTCTGATAATGCATTATGGAATGATATAAATTTTGTTAAAAATTATTTTGGGTCGAATTATATTTTTAATAAATAAAATACAGTTATGGCTGTTTTAGGAATACAATTTTAATAAATAGTATTTACGATTTTTAGTTGTTGGGAAAATTATTTTTGGTGTTTTTACTTAATTTTAGAATGTTATAAATTTTCTTGGGAACCGTTCTGGTCAGAAACTATTTTTAATAACTGAAATGGTGTTTTGTAGTTTTTACGATAATCTGGTTTTTAATTTGGTTCATATATCAAATGAGCAGATATTTTTATTAAATTTTACATGCTGGTCAGAGATGTTATAAACAATACTAACTTTAAATTTCATGAGTATCGAAGTTAAACTTGATTTTATAAAAATAAAACACTGTTTTGGTTAAACCGAGTTTGAAGTTAATTTATGGAGAATAGTATTATGGTCATTTTTCATATGATTTCAGAATGTGTTAAGAGCTTGTTTTATAAGAAGTATTTAACTAAATTTATTTTATCATTTTAAATAATGGATTAGTATTTAAATTGGATTACCCAATTTGGTAATACGAGAATAACTTATATTTTCTAACTTCTTAAATGACATTATTATAACAACATACATTACTATTTTTATAATATTTCTACTTTGAGAAGATATTTATTCTAAGTAAGATTCTATTTATAGAAATTTACTATTTTTGGAAGTTGCCTTCTTGGAAGGTTTCCCTTTTAAAGGATTTGAATAATAAACACTTTTGAAGTGGTTTTGAATACTTATGGAACACTTAGGTGTAAGGTTTAGAATGATAAACTCAGGATATGCTTAGTTTTGCCATTAACTATAGAACTGATGATTGTCATCGGTGGCCTTCTGGGAGTGTTCCACTCCGGGAGTTATGTACATACACTTAGACTAGGGCTTCGCACTGCGGAGTAAGACGCCGCCCTATTATGGTTGTGGAATAGTGGTACTTTAGCATAGTCCGAGTGAAAATCTATACTAAGACACTAAGCTGGCTTTCCATAAGGAGTATTTGATATTGTATCTTATACTTTAATGTTTTTGGACTAGATTTGGATTTTCAATTGTTCAAATGCTTATTTATGTTTTTAACATTTTCTGATGTATTGAGGTTTTATATTTTAAATAATTGTGGTTTTAGCATTTGCTTGCCTTTAACTTGATGAAATGTGGCTGGGAGAACGCCTGAGTTACTCCCCACTGATTGTGGCTGTTATGTATATAACATGATAGGTATTTGTTTTGCTGGGATTCGAGGAGTGAGCTAGCGAGTAGTTGATCCTACTCTTTTTATTTTCGTTTCTTTTGGATTGTAGAACCATGTTTTGAAGGTTCTAATTTTTAACCCTTTTTAGCAAAAGTGGCAATTGTATCGACTACCTTTTTGGGAATGTTTCCGGTGGATTATATTTATTTTAATCCGAGTTTGGTTATTTAGTTTTATCATTGTGTATTTAATCCTATTCGACAGTGTTTCCGCCACTGTTTTGCACTAGATTTTATAGGGGATTACAAGTTTAGTTTATATTATGCAAGAGCAGTTTACTTTATCTAGGAAATAAGGGAAGCCATGCACGAATAGTTTTTGCAATTGTTGAATTAGGATGTTATAGTAATCGATTAAAAGTTTCTATTACGTGTTTGCTTTGTTTGGTTAATCTTTGATAAATGATCACTATCTTATATTAAATTTGTTAATTCACTTATATAAGTCGAGAGGCACGGAATTGAATTAAACTAAGCATGTTTTAGTAGACGACCTAGTCATAACGAGAGTTCGCTAGGACCCGATCTATGGTTGACAATAAGGCCGAGAGGTGGTTGTCTTTAAGCCTAAACAATCAACGATATTATCAACTCCTATGTTTAATTTGAGCATTTACATAATTTGAATGTGTGACCCGACCTCCCTAGACTCTTCCTTTATTGTTAGATAACCAATCGATAACCGACCTAGATAGAATTCACCCCATAACAATTTATGTAGCAACTCCCGTCTCCTTGTGTTCGACCTCTATTACTACATTCATTTGTGTCTAGGGTATTTATCTTTGATTAGGTTGAGACATCCTATCGAATTTTGGCACCGTTGCAGGGGAGCGCGGTTTTGTTTGCTAATTAGTTGTTGGATTCTATCTTGTTTTATTTATTCCGGGGAACACTTGTTCCTTGGGATAATTCTCACGTTTTTCTTGTAGTTTTAGTGCCTATTTTGTAGGTAATAAAGCTTGGCCTTTTATAATGAATGACGGATTCGTCCCACAACTCAAAGATGAGCCTTTTCATGACTACCTTGCCCGGTTCTACTATTTTTGCGATGGTCTCATCTCCCTTAGACATGTCCTTGAAGGGGATTACTTTGGTCATCTCGTGCTTGATGGCATGGATTTTGAGACCCGTGAATTGGCTCTGAACTTGAGTAATGGGGGTGTCTACTACATGATCGGTCCGGAACTTTGGAATTTCTTAAATTTCATGGCTTCCGAAAGTTGGGAGTTCGCACGTCAATTCGATGTGTGGCGTATCCAAGAGGAACTCAAGTGCTTCAAGCTCGTTTGGAACAACTTTCTCAAAAAGAAGCGAGCTAATGTGAGCTTCTTACCTTTCCTTATGCTCTCCCAACCTCCCAATGTGAGTCTTTTCCCCCTAACAATTTTGAATTATTGGATGACGATGACGATAGTTCGACTTTCTTGGTTGAAATTCCCCCTATTGTCGTTCCAATTAACCATTTCATGGAGGGGGTAGTTGACACACGTGCCATGGATGAGGTTGAGCCCGATTATCATGAAAAGGATAAGGTTTTGCCCGAGTCATTTGAAACCTTAAAAATCCTTTCACATGGGATGTAGTTGATGCATTTGAGGTTGATGGAGGACGTAGTGATTTTCGTTTAAGGGTTAAGTGGGATGAACCCCCCATTTTGGATGAGTCCTACCTCCTTGAGTTTTCATATCACCAATTCGAGACCGTTCATGATTATAATATTTGCACGAACGGTTTATTTTATGGTCTTAAGCATGATGCTCCATCTCTTACTGACGAGTGGAGTAGTACGGTGGTTCTATTTGAAATCTCTAATGGGCATTTTGATAAGATTTATCCTTTCTTGTCTTTCATCTTTCATGCTTATATCATATCAATTGCTTACATATGCTTGTGTATTGCTCATACGGAGGAATATGATAAACGTCTAAGGGCGTTGACATGCTTTTTAGAGGACAAAAGATGATTCATTAGGAAAATTCGTGTTTAATTATGTTTTTGAGACAATTTACAATTTTTGGACAATTGACATTTACATTTGGTTTTGATGTAATAGTTAGGACAATAAGACATTTAGTTTGCTTTAGTTTGTAGTAGCTTGTCTTTTGCAGGTACTTTGCTACTTGGATTGGACCTTACTCCGTTTTCAAGCTAGCTTGGGGGAGGCTTCTACACTTTAGTATGCTTTCTTTCCTTCCTTTATTTTCACATGTGTCATCCCATCTCCCCTTCTTGGTTTTTGTTTGTCTATCTTTGTGTCACACATTGAGGACAATGTGTTGTTCTAACTGTAGATACCTCATTTCTACACCTCCCGCCAGCCACCCAGTGATGATTGGGCCGCATGTTTGGTACGCGGAACGATTTATGACAATTCGTAAGTTTATCGTCAAGTGATAGCTCAAACGCTTGTGTCTACCCCTTAGTCGTCATCAATGCACCGATACGGTCATTTTGACAGTAATTAGAGTTCATTTGGAGTCCGGGTCAAAAACCGCTTCATTTTCTAAGAAACCATTTAAAAATGCCGAGTCGGAATGTCCTAGAATATTCCGGATATTTGTTCCATAAATTAATTTTATATCTTTTGGTAAAATATATCTCGAAAATCTTATTTTAAGAAATAAGGAAGTAGAGATCCACCGCAATTCCCTAAAAGTGTAGATACCTCGTTTCTGCGCCTCCCGCCAAACACCCAGTGATGATTGGACCGCATGTTTAGCATATGTCGCGATTTTATGACGTTTCGTAAATCGGTTAATAAAAGGTAACTCATACACTTGTGTTTACCCCTTGGTTGTCGTGTTTTGTCATTACGGTCGTTTTGGCAGTAATTAGAGTACATTTGGAGTCCGGGTCAAAAACCGTCTTCATTTCTTAAAACCGTCAAATCCCGAGTCAAAGCAATATGCTTGTCTACCTAAGTTTAGGATGTCATAAAATGTCATGAGTATTCTCATTTTGAGTCCCATGTCACTTCTTTGGGCTAAACTTAAAGTTTCCATTACAAAATGTGTATTTTATTTAGCTAAAATGATAACCCGACCTTTAGGCCAGTTTTACGAGCTGATAACCACTTTTTTGGGTCAGGTCTATTTCACAGAAAGTTCTAGATCTTTCTATTAGCTTTCCAACGCCATCAAAATCACCTTAATTCGAGTCTTGTAGAGAAAGTTATGCCTAAAAATACAATAGGCTGTCAAACGCGTTTTCTCGAGCAGGAGGAAACCGCTGGGGAAATGATGCAGCAAGTTCTGCGCCTCTTCCAAGAGACGTAGTACTTGCTGCGCCTCTTCTCCAGGCTAGCTTTTATCTGACGCAGGCTCCGCATCTACGCGCTTGCTTGGGGAAGGGTCTATCTTTCCTATTTCCTTTCCTAAACCCATATTCCGTGATTAGTATAAATAGAGACCTATGGCCTCACATATTTTTCACGCGAGTGTCCGCCCTTCTCTTCACCCTTTGCATTCTAAGACCGCGCTTTTGCTTATTGACGCCTACGTGCTTGATCAATCGACCACGTAAGCTCAAATCATTCTGAGTACCAGTCACGTTTGCATGACCGACCAATTTGACCACTACACCATAATCAAACATTCAATTTATTTTAATTCCTTTTTCAAGGGCACCTTTCATATTTGCATAGATCGAGTCGAGTTACCACTAAAAACCGATTTAGTTAAATCTCGCGACGCTAACATGTAAGTCTGAGGGTGTAAAATCCCAATTTTATTTATTGTACTTTTTATTTTATAATTAATGTAAGAATTTATATCATAAGCATGCTCAAAACCGTGTTTTAAAATCACCTTTTAAAACCTTTTAATGGAAATAACACAGGTCTGACGTGGGGAAGAATCGCATCAACTGATGCGCCTTCTGAAAAGGGCGCAGCATCTGCTGCGCCTCTTCCAGGGGCTGCTCTCAGTTGCTGCACTTCTTCTTCCTCGGGTTTTTGTTCCTTTCGTCTTTTATTTCTTTCTTCGTTCTTTCCCTTATTTCACCTAATAAATTTCAAATTAGTTTTTATGAATCCTTTTCAATAATTTTCGACTTAAATCCCTTACAATTAATATTTGCGAGTTTTCGTCACAAATTCAAACCCGGATTTTAGAGACTCGATTTATCCGTATCAAGTCCCTCGAATTCGTCTTTGTACATATTTCTCTTTATTTTTCATATTTTGTTTTCTTTTATTTTTCAACCATCTGTAATTCAAGTTTTGTATATAAATCAATTCTGGCATCGTATCAATACTAACCATATTAAATCGTTGTATTCTCACTTTTAATTCGTTTTATAACAATATTAGTGTGTATGTAATCTGTTAATCACTTCAACTCGAGTTCTAATATCAATAATCGGCCTTAAATTTACTAACGAACATTAACAATCCACGAGTATGACTTTCACAGTCAGAATCCAACTGGAGAACAGACGCGAGAAGTCTTTGCGCCTCTTCCGAGGACGCAGCGGAGATGATGCGCTGTTCTAAGTTAAAGCGCCTCAACACTTCTCGTTTTGACGTAGGGTTTCTAATTAGGATTTTAATTAACTATTATTCTTATTATCACCATAATTCGACATATTTTCCATATAATTCATATATTCTCTATTTTAATTCTTTGTTTTTTATTTTCCTTATTTTCCAAACTTCCTTATTTTCCAAATTTTCCCTATTTACTTTTAATTTCCTTATTTCCCAATTTTCGTTATTTTCCAATTTCCTTACTTTTCTAATTTTTCTTATTTCATTTATTCTTTTCTTTTATTTCTTAAACTCTTTTGGGCATGTTTGTGACGTAATTCAAGTTTATCCATTGTAATTTATTTCTATATTTCATATTTATTTTGTATGATTTATTTATCTCCCATTCACATGTAATAAATCTAACCTTTACTTCGACCCAATTGAGTGCTAAATACTTGTTCATCGACTTAGTTTAATTCACATGCTAGGATTAATCTATTGTTTGTTGCCTTGCATGCATATAATCGACGACATATCGAATATGAATAACTTCCCTAATCATTAGTAGAGGCCGCTATCGAGGCGGCGGGATTAGGTGTTCAATAAAAGAGCTTCCTAATACGTACCCTCACCCCTTACTCCAGATCTCTGTGAACATCCGTGTTCATTGGCATCCAGGAGAGTCATTGTAGACATAGAATGCTAAGGGTAACGAGTTCTTAGTGCCTATGTCATTACTTTGTGTCTTGACATGACGCGAAGTACTCGAATGGTTTCCAATTTTCCACAATAAATTGGTGGCGACTCCACAAATGCAAACGCTTGTTTCCCAAGCGCCCCCGTGGGTCCCCCGTGTCCACAGTTTGGCGACTCCGCTGGGGAGTAGTACACTTACGTGTTGCCAAGGGTGAAACTTGAACGAGGTTAGGGAATAGTTTATACGAGACAATTTTCGGTTTTCATTACTCGACCTTCTTAGGTCATTTTATTCGGCCTTCCTAGGCCCAATTCAACCCATTCGACCAATCTTCCCGTCTGGACGGTCCAAATTCTTATTTGGGCCTAAGGATAGATAACGATTGACGTCAAGCATACCATGATGCTTACTCATGTTTGTATCAAGGGCTTTCACTACTCGAGGAAATGGACTAGGAACCGACCTTACTCATGTTTGGCACGGACCTCTCCACAGACCAGGGCTTGATCGCTCAGTATGGCAACCTACCCTTTTAAGCCAAAACCCTTCTAAATGCACTCAGCATACCGTTATAATGCCTGTATAAATGCTTGTATCATATGTGATCACCATTTTCATTTAAACGAAACCATGATGAATTTTGTAAAATCAAAATAAAAACCTTTTAAGAATGTAAATCCTTTTCGAAAATGGCCTAAAATAGCGTAAAATAAGCCGAAACTCTGTCCAAATGTCGAGTCAAACTTTTGGCCTCAAACCCATTTCAAAATCCGCAAAAAAAAAAAAACCAAAAAAAAAACATTTTAAACAAAAATATTTTCAAACCATGTAAATGCAAATATGTAAATTCAATTGGGCTAAGTTAAAGTCAAAATTCAAACCGACTATGTCCTAGTCGGAACTCTGTCGAGTCATAAACCCGTCTTCCTTTACATTTTGGTTCTTTTCAAATTCGAGTCAAGTCCTAAGGCGTCACGCCGTCATTTTGGACCCCCTACCCCAATTCAGTTAGGATCTGAACATTTCCACACCTCAACTCACGCACTCGAGGCTAACACGTCGAGTCATTCCAAAATGCGTATCTCGAATTCTCCTAATGACATGTTGGGGACACACATACCCGAACCTCGAGTCAAGTCTATCTTAAAACACATGACTTAGAAACAACACGTGTCATCAATCCCGTCAATCAAGTCAACCATATAAATGTCACTCCGTCCAAGTCAATAATTAAGTCTAAGGTCAAAGTCAAACACCATGAGTCCAAACACGAGAAGTCGCTCACGACATTTCACGAATTCACAAGTCAAGTCAAGATTTGTCGTCTTATCCTCGTGATTACTTGTCCCTTCCTATGCTCCTTGTTTGTTGCCTTAGTATGCGTGATCCCATGTCGAATCGAGTTGTAATGCGCGTCGTTTCTGTCGAACATGAATCCAGCAAGTTCCGTCAGTCAGCAAAGTCACGAAGCAGTTCAAGCCACAATTACCGTGTCTCTCCAAGACGTTTATGCCATGGTCCTGCGAGTTCAAGCTACAGTGGAAACTTTGAGCATTCGCGTCCTCACCCTTGAAAATGGGATGGTGGAAAAGAACACGCCACCTAGAGAAACCTCTATTCTAGGTCGTCCAAAGCTTACCTCTTGCAATAACCATCGTCCTAGAAAGCCGAAAACAGCTGAAAGGAAACCTGGGAGGCATCAAAGGGTGCTTAATGATTTAGGCATGTCTTATGCCGATGCTTTGAAGAGACTCTCTGCCCAAGGCAAGCTACATCCAATAAGGCCAACTTTGGATCCACCTTTAGAGAAACAGGTGAACTTCTGGAAGGGCAACAAATACTGCTTATATCACCAAGGTAGAGGCCATGATATTGAAGAGTGTTTTCCCTTGAAACACGCCATCCAAGATATGATCGAAGAGGGCAAGCTTCCTAAGCCACCTTCTGTCGGGAAATCCAAGAAAATCGACCCTCTTGGGTCTAATATCATTAAACATGACGAAGAATCATTTCTAGACTGTTCTCATCTCCTCGACCCTTATGACGACGGAGATATCAACGTGCTTGAAGACGACGATATCCAAAGTTGAATGCTCATGCTTTCCAATGCCTTCAACAATAAATTCTCCAAAATAGAGGGAGGTATTGATAGCCTAAACTCTCGACTTTCCAACATGGAGAACCAGTTTGCTGAAATGGGTAAGAAGCTTGATGCCCAACCTCTCAAGATGAAAAGTTTCCAGACAAAAAGTGAGCAATGTATCTCTAGTTCTTCTCATCCAAGAATCAAAATCAACAAAGGCAACCTCATGAAGCCTTCGCCAAAGAAACCTAACAATCCTCGCAGGCCATTCACTTATCTAGACACACCATATGCCTTAGCCTTGAACAAATTATCCTCTTTAGGTCTTCTTCAACCTATAGGACCTACACCAGATCCAGAAAAGAAGTCTAGGTTCTGGGATGAGAATGCAGGTTTGCCAATATCACAGGGGCAGAGCACATGATACTGAGGCGTGCCATAAGTTCAAGCACGTGATCCAAGATATGATCGAAAGCGAGAAATTGTCCCACTCAACCTTTAGCTCACACGGCAAGTTAGGCAATCCTCATGGATATGCCACTTATCAGGAAACTTTTCTTGACCGTTATCCTTCTAGTATTCCCAATGATGAGGACGTGGTGCTCAAATGGATGAATGCTCAAAGCCAGATGCCGAAGCCAGTTGCTGGAAAAGTAGATGTTCAAGCGTGGGCCGATGATTACGAGTCTAGATTTAAAGATCGAGTCAAAGTCCGGGTCCGAGTTCGAGTCTTAGGCTTTCTTTCCCATTTTAAGTTTCTTTCTTCGTGTCCATTTCTATTCCTAGTGAGAACCTGGGGGCTATCCCACGAGTCACATGTCTTTTTGAGTCTGTGTTAAATATACATTCATTATTCATTTCAATAAAAGTACACTTTTCAATCCACATATTCTATCCTATCTCTTCCTTTACCCTTTTCCTGTGACAACAAGAATTGATTTGAGACATTTCTAAAACGAACGACAACACATAACAGTCGATGTGAGTGCACTTAAATTATGTTCCATTCCAAGTTATAGAGGACCTGAAACTCCGTGTTCTTTCTTTACCTATTCCATGTCTGGCAATAGAAACCTCACTATACCCCAGCTTAGGACGAGCCTATCTCAAGAGATTCTACGACGAATCCAGACCATCTCCCTTGTTAACGATCCATGACGGAAGGCAAGCCCTTTCCCCACAATAAACAACCCGTGTTACTAAAGAACAACCTGTTTCCCACCAAAGGTGCTAGTATGACCCAAATCCATGGTAGCAAACAAATCCAAGACGATACGAGCCATGATCAAAGACAACGACTCAATCAAGAGAAATGACCAAGATCAATATCCAAGACAAAAGAGTCAAAATAAGAACAAGGCTTAATCAAGCAAGCCATGTCAATATGCAAAGTCAAAGTTTTCTTCAAAAACCTGAATCAAGAATCTGAGCAAAAAGTAAAGATATATTCTAGACCAAGAATCTCAGTCTGAATCAAGAACGAGTATGAAATCAAATACGGAATATTGTTGAAGTCTATATAGAAATAAGACATCAATGAAGATGGTCAGCTAGCACCCTGACTTAGACTTTCACACATCACACACCCTAAGTCCTTCTCGAGACCGTTACAGGGAGATAGTTAGGAATTATGAGAATCCTCTCAAGCTCGTCAAGTATACCCATCCTTTAGGGCCAAGACATGGAAACTTGAACCCACGTCATTTTAACCTACCTTTATGTGCTCAGGCTACATCAAGCTGAGAGACTCCATTTCCAAGCTATATTACAAGCCATAACCCCATCAAGCCTTAACTCCACAGAATCAAGCTCCATAGATTTGCTCATCAAAGCCTCTTATTTCCGAGCTCCACATTCCAAATATCCAATCCAGTTTCACCTTGACCCAGACACGAAGTCTTCAAATACTTTTCTACTCAGGACAGGACATACCCATATCATCCTTAGGGTCCACTTTTAGGTGTGCTCATATGACAAGGAGATTTTTACAAAATTAGTTATACCTCTTTGGTCTATAATCAGAGGGAGTTATCTCAAATCAATTCTTCGAGCCACCAAAGGAATATTACCCTTGTGACCCATGCACATTAAGGCCCTGACAACATAGCTTAGGCACACACCTGAACTACGAGCTTGGTTTGATTTCACCTATTCAGGTGGATTCGTAGGCAGTCTTTTCTTACACAAGAAGGATACAACCACAACACCCAAATAAAATTAACCACACTTGAACTACGAGCATTGTTTGATTTCACCTCTTCAGGTGGATACGTAGGCAGTCCTTTCTTACACAAGAAGAATATAACCACAACACCCAAATAAAATTAACCAAACCTCAGAACTACGATCCGGTTTGATTTCACTTCATGTGAATACGTAAGCAGTCCTCAAGGATACAACCATCCCAACTTTCAACCTCAATTATCAACCTCAATTATCAACCATCCCAATTAACAACTTTCAACCACCTCAATTATCAACCATCCCAATTTTCAACCTTCCAACCTCAATTAACATCCCTTCCACAACCAAATTTTCCTCTTTACCGGGAGCTTCTTCTTGTCAACCAATCTTCTTTTTTTTACCAAATTCCAGAGTCACCTTCTCATCCTGGGGGCTTCTCTTCCGAGATGCCACCATTCCTTTATTCCTCTCTCATTTGAGTCAAGCAAGTACTCGGTCCAGGCGATGATGAGCTCTTAGATCGATTCTCGAAGTTATCGTGCCTCAAGAAGGATCTCTTTTATAGCCAGACAATGTCAAAAGACGTCCAAGTAGACAGCTGACCATGGCTCATGCCTTTCATTTATATGCCTTCATCATTCTCTCAATTATTCTACCTTTTGGAACTGATACGCATTGTCACCCACACTTGGCTAGGGGTTGCGCATACTTAGACAAAGTCAGTGTTGCATCAGTCTATCGTCTTGCATCCTAGTGAGTCGATGTCGTGTCAAGTCCTGTGACTAAAGCCCATTGAATGTGCATAACACATTACAAACAACAATTTTTTCTTTGAGCAAGTTTTAAATAACTTTTGTAAAGAAACAAATTTTGCAAAACCTATGTGCTTCCTCATTTGAGGTCCATGTGCTAATTGTTTATGTGCTTATATGCTATGTGCTAATTGCCTATTAGATTGCATTCTTGTGTGGCTACTAACCATGCAGGTAAGTATCAGAAGTAGTGCTCGCTCCAACTGGGGGCTTCGCTCAAGTATACATTCTTCCCATGACGATCAAGATGTTCCTAAATCATCAATATATTCCCCAGCGAGAGTTCATGACAGCCGATTGCACTTCTCGAGAGACGGAGTTTGTCTGAAAGCAGATACAAGCACATTTCCCAGAAATGATTCAATCCAGACAGAGTCATTCCCGAGCAAGAGTTCGCTTGAGACCGACGCAAGCAGATTCAACCTCAAGTTTTTGCCAGAGTTCGCTTGAGACCGACGCAAGCAGATTCCCCAGCAGTTTCTATCGACGTCCTACTACCCTCAATATTATTGTTTCCTCACGGAGTTCGGCCGAGGTGTCGTTCTCAAGAAGTTCCCAAACCAGCGCCTCCTTCCTTAGGTTCGTAAACCCAAAGTTAGGATTCTTACCCCCTAGATTCTTAGATCCTAAAATGGTTTCCTTTAGGTTCATAAGCCATTAAGCTCCCACACCAACGACCTAAGGTTCATAAACCCATAAATCCTTTTGAAGTTCTCATACCACAAAAAGCTCATACCGCACGCGTTTAGAACAAGAATTAGTAACCCAGTAGTTCCTAACCTTAACCCTAGGATCCCAATTCCTCTTAGGTTTATAAGCCTTTAAGTTCTCATACCAGCCGTCCTTTTAGGTTCGTACACCCAGGTTCATACGCCTAGCTCTTTAGGTTCCCAAACTCCCTAGAGTTCAAACGCTTCTACCTTTAGGATCATAATCCTTTAGGATCACCTTTTCTTAGAGTTCCTACACCCAAACTTTGGTTACCCCTTAGGTTGAACTTATATTTGGCCTCCTTCCCGTCAATGTTTTCCTTTAGGGCCCCACACCCTAGCACAATCCTTACATATCTATTAGGTCTTAACCTTAGCTCCTACGCAACTCCGGAAACATCTCGGGAAAGAAGTCTCAGGTATGATTTCTTCTTATGGCTGGCAAGCTTCCTTACGTTGTCTAATGGACTTTAAATGACCCTCTCCGATAGTCGACAGACTCTAAAATGTTCCCGACGACAGGTCCTTGGCTCAGACCCCTTGAGCCGCCTCGCGTCGCCATAGTCTCCAGTTTGTAATCTTCGATTGACCTGAGGGCTATACTTTGACTTTCGCCTTGTCCAAGCTTCAGTCAAAGTGGGGGCTCTGTAGATACCTCGTTTCTGCACCTCCCGCCAAACACCCAGTGATGATTGGGCCGCATGTTTAGCATATGCCGCAATTTTATGACGTTTTGTAAATTGGTTAATAAAAGGTAACTCATACATTTGTGTCTACCCCTTGGTTATCGTCTAGTTGTCATTACGGTCGTTTTGGCAGTAATTAGAGTACATTTGGATTCCGGGTCAAAAATCGTCTTCATTTCTTAAAACCGTCAAATCCCGAGTCAAAGCAATGTGCTTGTCTACCTAAGGTTAGGATGTCATAAAATGTCATGAGTATTCTCATTTTGAGTCCTATGTCACTTCTTTGAGCTAAACTTAAAGTTTCCATTACAAAATGTGCATTTTATTTAGCTAAAATGATAACCCGACATTTAGGCCCGTTTTACGAGTTGATAATGACTTGGTTGGGTCAGGTCTATTTTACAGAAAGTTCTAGTTCTTTCTTTTAGCTTTCCAACGCCACCAAAATAACCTTAGTCCGAGTCTTGTAGAGAAAGTTATGCCTAAAATACGACAGGATGTTAAACGCGTTTTCTCGCGCAAGAGGAAACCGCTGGGGAAATGACGTAGCAGGTGCTGCGCCTCTTTCAAAAGACACAGTACTTGCTGCGCCTCTTCTCCAGGGTAGCTTTTATCTGACGCAGGCTCCGCATCTACGCGCTTGCTTGGGGAAGGGTCTATCTTTCCTATTTCCTTTCCTAAACCCTTATTCAGTGATTAGTATAAATAGAGACATTTGGCCTCACATATTTTTCACGCGAGTGTCCGCCCTTCTCTTCTCCCTTTGCATTCTAAGACCGCGCTCTTGCTTATTGACGCCTACGTGCTTGATCAATCGACCACGTAAGCTCAGATCATTCTGAGTACCAGTCACGTTTGCATGACCGACCAATTTGACCACTACACCATAATCAAACATTCAATTTATTTTAATTCCTTTTTCAAGGGCACCTTTCATATTTGCATAGATCGAGTCGAGTTACCACTAAAAACCGATTTAGTTAAATCTCGCGACGCTAACATGTAAGTCCGAGGGTGTAAAATCCCAATTTTATTTATTGTACTTTTTATTTTGTAATTAATGTAAGAATTTTTATATAAGCATGCTCAAAACCGTCTTTTAAAATCACCTTTTAAAACCTTTTAACGGAAATAACACAGGCCTGACGTGGGGAAGAATCGCATCAACTGATGCGGCTTCTGGAAAGGGCGCAGCATCTGCTGCGCCTCTTCCAGGGGCTGCTCTCAGTTGCTGCACTTCTTCTTCTTCCTCGGGTTTTTGTTCCTTTCGTCTTTTATTTCTTTCTTCGTTCTTTCCCTTATTTCACCTAATAATTTTCAAATTAGTTTTTATGAATCCTTTTTAATAATTTTCGACTTAAATCCCTTATAATTAATATTTGCGAGTTTTCGTCACAAATTCAAACCCGGATTTTAGACACTCGATTTATCCTTATCAAGTCCCTTGAATTCGTCTTTGTACATATTTATCTTTATTTTTCATATTTTGTTTTCTTTTATTTTCAACCGTCTTTAATTCAAGTTTTGTATATAAATCAATTCCGGCATCGTATCAATACTAACCATATTAAACCGTTGTATTCTCACTTTTAATTCATTTTATAACAATATGAGCATGTATGTAATCTGTTAATCACTTCAACTCGAGTTCTAATATCAATAATCGGCCTTAAATTTACTAACGAACATTAACAACCCACGAGTATGACTTTCACAGTCAGAATCCACCTGGAGAACAGACGCAGGAAGTGTCGCGCCTCTTCCAGAGGACACAGCAGATGCTGCGCCTGTTCTAAGTTGGCTTCTGCCTCTGAACTCTTCTCGTTTTGACGTAGGGTTTCTAATTAGGATTTTAATTAACTATTATTCTTATTATCACCATAATTCGACATATTTTCCATATAATTCATATTTTCCATATAATTAGTATTTTCTCTATTTTATTTCTTTATTTCTTTATTTTCCTTATTTTCAAAATTTCCTTATTTTGTAAATTTCCTATTTTCTTTTAATTTCCTTAATTTCCAAATTTCCTTAATTTTCAAATTTTCCCTATTTTCTTTTAATTTCTTAATTTCCCAATTTTTCATCCATAAAGGGAATAAGAAGGCAAATTCTTACAAAGATAACCAATAACTTAGACTTCTATCTAAGCATTTAAGTACTCTAGTAACTCATTCTCCTCACTTTTGTGAGATACATGGAATAAGCGGACACAAACTTCTATCTAAGCATTTAAGTACTCTAGTAACTCATTCTCCTCACTTTTGCGAGATATATTTTTCTAATTTTTCTAATTTCATTTATTCTTTTCTTTTATTTCTAAAACTCTTTTGGGCATGTTTATGACGTAATTCAAGTTTATCCATTGTAATTTATTTCTATATTTCATATTTATTTTGTATGATTTATTTATCTCCCATTCACATGTAATTAATCTAACCTTTACTTCGACCCAATTGAGTGCTAAATACTTGTTTACCGACTTAGTTTAATTCACATGCTAGGATTAATCTATTGTTTGTTACATTGCATGCATATAATCGATGACATATCGAATATGAATAACTTCCCTAATCATTAGTAGAGGCCGCTATCGAGGCGGGCGGGATTAGGTGTTCAATAAAAGAGCTTCCTAATACGTACCCTCACCCCTTACTCCAGATCTCTGTGAACATCCGTGTTCATTGGCATCCAGGAGAGTCATTCTAGACATAGAATGCTAAGGGTAACGAGTTCTTAGTGCCTATGTCATTACTTTGTATCTTGACATGACGCGAAGTATTCGAACAGTTTCCAATTTTCCAAAATAAATTGGTGGCGACTCCACAAATTCAAACGCTTGTTTCCCAAGTGGTCGAGCCCTCTTTGAGGTTTAGTTTTCGGTACTTGTCATTAGGAGAACCTAGACCAAAACAATATTCATAACTCCACAAACAACTCTACTATTAGTAATGAGGCAAGTAAAGGTCGGATCCCAAGGGACGGGTATTGAAGTGAGATTTTCAATTGCAACTAGCGGTGTCTAGGGGTGTCACAATTTGGGGTTTGAATAGAAGATCATTAAACTAAATAGCAATGAAAGTAAACAAGTATGATGATTAAAAAGGGGTGTAAACAATTGATAAAAGGCACTAGGGTGTCATGGGGTCATAGGGGATTCATGGGAATTGATCATACAAACATATTCTCAAATTATAAGCAAGCAATTATTGTTGTGATGGATCGAGTTGGTTTATATCTTACAATCCTAGGAGAGTTTGGGTCCCAGAGCCGAATCGATTAGATTGTACAACACCTACAAGTCGACTTAATCTTTCCTACTCAACTATATGCATGGTCTAATGAGACTCGAGTTGGTTTATGTCTTACAAGCCTCATTGAAAAGATAGGTGATGGGTAAAAAATGCAAAGATTCATAGGCTCGCATTTCATCAAGCATAACATGTGCATAAGTTGAGATCACAACAAGCAAGCAAATAAACTATGAAAACATATTAATTTAAGCATGAATCATCCCCCATGTTGGTTTCCCCTAATTACCCATTAACCCTAGCTAAGGAAACTACTCACTCATTATCATGTTGAACATGCTAGCAAGGTTGTCAATCATACCAACAAAGTAAAACATGATGAATAAATGAAGATAATTAACAATAATTAAAAAGGGATTAAGAGAATTATACCTACTAATGATTCCAATAATAAAGCAAAGAATAATAGAAGTACTTGATGATTCATTGGAAGGTTGTCAATCTCCTAATAATAACCCAAATAATCTTCAATTACCCAAAATGAAAGATGAACAAAAGAGAGATTAAGGAAATGATATTTGTATTAAGACTTGATTAAAAGTTGATTACAAGATTAAAGAGAGATTAGATTAATATAAACTACACTAGAGATTGATAAGAAGAACATGATTATCAAATTAGACTAATGGGGTATTTATAGTGGGGATTAGGTACACAAATTAGGGTTTACTAAGGGCTTAAATGACGATTAATTCCTTGAGGAATCGCTCCTCTCAGAAAAATATGCGAGTCTCCTTTTTGCTAGTCTTTTCCGAGGTATGCGCATCCTTCATAGAGCAAGTAGAAAATGGAATAGCTGTCGCACAATCCGAGCGTCCAGGGCACGGGACGAGCGGATTGTGGGTCTTTTGGACGAGCGGATTTGTGGGGGTGGACGGGCGGATTGTGGTGGTTTTGGATGAGCGTCCTTCTGAGGAAGACGCTCGGATTTCTGGTCTTGGATGGGCGTCCAGTAGGCAATCCGCTCGGATTCTTGATCAACTTCTTCCCTTCTTCCTTTCTTCCTTCTTCTTCATAAAATCCTTGAGGATTTCGTCGGGGATGCAAAGATATTTTCTCATCATTGTCCATCTACTATAGTATATACAAAGGCCTTCTAGTCTTGTCTTCTCTTTGATGCTTGGTCATTGAATTCAATCAATTTAACTCCATTTTGCCATGAAAATGCAAGGTTTGCACTCCTTTCCTACCAAGGGATCAAAACCTCAAAGAATATGCAAAACAAAGGACTAAAGACAATAAATGACCCAAATATGCACTAAAAAGCATGGGAACAAGGCTAATTCGGGAACTAAATATGCTCAAATAATGGTCACATCAAATATCCCCAAACCGAAACTTTGCTCGTCCCGAGTAAAGAGGTGACAAAGACTAGGACCGTTATTTAAACTAACCTAATAGCATAGCCGATATGAGACAATTAGCGGGTCTCACTCCACCCCTTCAACTCACAACAAGACAACCATGAGGTAGGATGCCTTCTTGCAAGGCAAGGTGGGTCTTGCCAAAATGGCGACACATCCAAACATTAAAGCACACAAAATCAAGTAATGGATGCATCTACAAAAGAATAGCCACTTTCCTCATCTAAGTGGCAGAAATTATCTACAAGGAAAACAATTCAAGGGTACACAATCCTTCATAGATGCAATTTCTTCAAACTACTAAGCCTAGAAGGATACCAATAAATCACCTCCAAGTTGTGTCAAGCTAGGGTACCTTTGTCCTCAATCGTTAAATGCTTTCGTCAAGAGTAGACTCCCTATGGCGTTAGAAACACTGGAGGATCGCAGAATTCCCCCTCTTGCCTAGTTAAGAAGAGGGTCGTCCCCTCTCTACCATGCACAAAAATGGATACGATGGATAAAGGGATCGATAGAATTTGAGTTTCATTTAGGAGTTTGCTTTTGTTTTTGTCCCCCCCCCCCCCCCATTTCTTGTGGCATATAACATTTGAGAACACTTTCTTTTGCCATTTCTTTGATTTTTGGCTTTTCAACACTTGACAATTTTCAACTTTTTGCATTTTTATTTTTGAACATTTTCAAAGTCACCCCATATGTAGTGAGGGTGCCTTATATTTGAAGCATTAGGAGTCTATTTTTGCTCCTCTTTTCATTTGATGCAATTGCAAACTTTCTTTCACTTTTCATTTCATTTCTTGAACTCAAATCAATTTCTTTTTGTGCCCATTCCCTTTGATGACAAAAATGTATTAGAACATGGATGAATGATGGTTGCATGGTTTCAAGGGTCACCTTGGAATAAACGGTAGCCAAGGAGTTATCACACCACAAGGTACTCTTGACTAGGCCTTAATCTATGGGTCAAAGGATACTAGCATGACACATTCTAGGGTGTTTTACAAGTATTCTAACAAGCAAAGTCTTAAGAAGAAAAAGCATCTACTAGGGCCTATATACACTTGTCAAGCTTCCCAAGTAGACGGTTTCGCAAAATTTTCTAACATGCAAACTACATGTCATGATGCAACTAACATATATACATCCTAATGCATATGATTCTACCAACTAATATGCCAAATAATCTAAATGCAAGTCCTAAATTCACATTGTTTATACCGCATCAATCAAAATAAAGTCACATAGTCATTAACATAAAGAGGAAAAAGAAGATTGGAAAGATCATACCATGCGGTCTTCAATATCCTCATGTCTTGGATGTGGCGTAGTCGATCAATGTGAAAAAGGATAGACAAACATAATATATACAAACAATATATACAAGTCTACATTACAAAGGAAATGAACTTGTTTTTGGATTTTCAATTTTTTTGATTTTTTCGAAATTTTTGATTTTTTTTGGATTTTTGAATAAAAGTTAAGTTAGAATTTTCCATCCCCACACTAATATGGGCATTGTCCTCAATGGCCAATATGATAGGAAATTATGCAAGTATGATGCATGATATCTATACTAAATGTAAGCTATACTAATCTACACTACATGATGCATGGGTTTTTGTTTATGACGGAGAGCGTAATTTAGATTACCTCCCGTTGCGTATGTATGTACTTCCGACATTATTTCTAATGTCTTAAATTTTTGGGTAGTTCATGCACACAAGATGCAATGCATGAAGCTATATATTGTCATTTTGGATTTTTCAAATGGGAACAATAAAAAGAACACCTCAATGGGGCCGAGGTGTTAGTCCTCATGTTGCTAGGACTCTCCAAACTAGTCAAAGTCAAATATTGTACAAGTTAACAAAACATTAAATTCTTTCATGAAAATTGAAAATAATTAAAGAGAAGGGATAAAGAAACTTCACTTAAGCTTGAGATGGGTGCCTCATGCCCGCTCCATCTAGCTATGAAGAGATCTTCTAGAGATCGCCATCATCCCCCTCTAGGTCACTATCCTATATTTCCTTGGATGAATCACTTGTATTAGGGTCCATGAACTCGTCTTCTTCGCTATTAAGCTCCACCGTATCCCCACCGCAAGATTTGTCGCTCCCGTCATCTTGTTGCCCATTTGCCCCTTCATTTGCTCTTTCCGAATTTGGGAAGAGTATATCCATTTGTGCCCAAGAGGGAAATGCTCCCTCATCACTAATCTTCCCTCGTTGAATCATATCGTGGAATTGAGGGTAAAGTGCATAATAGTTATCCACGTTAGCTTCATATTGTCGAAAGTGCAAGTCTTGGAGAATTCTCGTTACAAAGTCATCACGGGGGAGGATAAAGGGGTTAGGGTGGTTGTACGGTTGATATGGAAAAGGGTAGGGAGGTATCTTGATTTTCTCATCTTGATGTTATTGCTCTTGTTGTTGTTGAGGATTTGGTGGTGGTGGTGCTTGCCTGCTTGGGTTGGGTTTGCGGGGATGAGGTAGGATGGGATCGGTGATAAAGGTCCCCTTCTTGGTGAGATCCTTGGTAGGCCGATCATTGGTAAGTAGATTGGATCACTCCCCTTTTTTATCCACTTGATCCTTTTATCAACCCCCTCAAGGGTTATCCAATGATGATGCACAAGAAGGAGGTCTTCATTTATCCTTGTATTCCCGGAAAGAGGAGTGTACTCATTGTTCTCATTAAATTTTAGATTGAAATGCTTTGCAATCTTTGTAATGAGTCCTCCATTAACGATGTGTTTCATCCCATCATCATCACCGTTTCTAAACTTAGCCCACTTCTCAAGTAGCACAAGAGGCGCATTAAAGTGGTACCCACCCCTTCCTTGGATATCGAGATAAGACTCCATGAACACAAGATCGAGTTCGTTCACAATTGCCGGGTCTCGGCGAGCAAGGAGGGTGCCGGAAAGGAACCGGTAAGTGAGTCTCAAAATAGGATTTTGAATGTGGAAAGCTAGACACTCCTTGATGTACATGAAATCTCGGCCGGTCATGGCCCTCCATAGGGGTGCAACACTATATCTCTTCGGTTTTGATGTCCGGGTAGGCGAGACATCGAGACCAAGCACATTAGCAAATTCCACTAGAGTCATCATTCTTGAAACACTTTCCAACCTAAATTCTATGCATATTGTTCTATTCAAGGTTGTGATTTTCAAGAAGCTTAAAAATTCAAGAACAAGGGATCAGTAGGTTTGCTCGTGCATGTGAAATAGGGTAGAGAGACCAAACAACTCAAAAAGGGCTTCCATTTGATGGTAAGTCTCAAGCTTCCTTAAAGTTCTATGACATAAAAACTTAGTAGGGAGAATGTTCTTACGAAGAAGTCGGTGAAAAACGAGCCTTTGCACATCATTGACGAATTCAACATTTGAGAAGTCATCAAGCTTGGTAAGATCCACAATTTCTTCATGCTCCCTCCTTAGAGTGTTGATTTGAGAAGTAGAAGAGCTTCCTCTTACTCTTGGTCTTCTTCTATCCCTAAATGAAGATCCCTTTGGTCCCATTCTTTGATTGTTGAGTTGGATTTTTGATTTGTTAAAGTATGAAGATGCTCTTTGTGGATTGAATGTTGCTTTTGAAACCCTAGAAATTGGGGCTTTTTGATTTTGTGGAATAAAAGAGTGTTTGGGATATGCTTTGGAGTCATAAGAAGGTGGGTTTTTATAATACAAGTGGAAGGAAGGGTGATGTGTCACAAATTGTGTGGTGGGGAGAATTAAAATTGGAAAAATCGGGAGTGAATGCCGCAGGGAGACGAGCGGACTCGGGCTCGGGACGCTCGGATTCTCTCATTCTGGGACGAGCGGATTCATGGGAAGACGCTCGGATTCTCTTACAGCGGATTTTTGCAAAATTTGAAGCAGCCAAGACGAGCGGTTCGAGCACAGGACGAGCGTCTTTTCTGAAGCAAGACGAGCGTCTTTTCTCAAAGACGAGCGGATTCTGTTACAGGAACTTTTCTTAAAATGTTGCACCAAAAAGACGAGCGGATTGGTCATCAGACGCTCGGATTCCTGCTGGACGAGCGGATTCTCAATTAGACGGGCGTCTTTCTTCAAACCGAGTGGATTTCCTCCTTAGATGCTCGGATTTCTTGATGCGGATTCCCTTTGATTTCCTTGACTCTGATAAAAGCTTCCCCACACTTGAAAACTAGTTCCTTCCTTCATCAAAAATCATTAGTGACCCTCCCTCACTTACTCTCATGGAAAGAATTTATGTTTATGATAAAAGGAATGCAATAAAGTTATAAATACAAGTTAGAGGGGTTAGTATATTTACAAGTGGTGGTTTAGGGAGGACTCCACCAAACTCTCCCTTTGATGATTCCTTCAAGGATGAGGAGGCTCGAGGTAGGTGACCTCGACCTCTCCAATAAATCCTCCCTCATAATATGGCTTCAATCTTTGACCATTGACCTTGAATTTGCTTCCATCTTCCGCCTTGATTTCAAAATCCCCATATTTTCCAACCTCGGTGATCACATAGGGACCCATCCATCTAGAGTTCAACTTTCCCGGAAAGAGTCGATAGCGGGAATTGAATAGAAGGACTTTATCCCCTTTGTGCAAGGCTTTTTGCTTGATCCTCTTGTCATGGAGTAATGTCGTCCTTTCCTTATAGATCTTGGAATTCTCATAAGATTGTAGTCGGAATTATTCCAACTCTTTAATTTGAATCATCCTCTTTTGGCCACTTAATTTGATATCAAGGTTAAGGGCTCGGATTGCCCAAAAAGCTTTGTACTCTAACTCGATTGGCAAGTGGCATGCTTTTCCATAAACAAGCTTGTAAGGAGAGGCTCTTATGGGAGTCTTATAGGCGGTCCTATAAGCCCAAAGAGCGTTATCAAGCTTTGTGCTCCAATCCTTTCGGGTCTTGTTTACAACTTTCTCGAGAATTTGATTGATTTCTCTATTCGAAAATTCAACTTGACCGCTTGTTTGAGGATGATATTCTAAGCCGGTTCTATGTTGAACACCATACTTGGTCAAAAGGGATGCGAGCTTTTTTTCATGAAAATGCGTTCCTCCATCACTTATGATTGCTCTAGGGACTCCGAATCTTGGGAAGATTATTTTCTTGAAGAGCTTGGTGACCGTCTTTGCATCATCGTTTGGGGTGGCAATTGCCTCCACCCACTTTGAGACGTAGTCTACGGCCACAAGGATATACTTATTCCCATTAGATGTCACAAACGGCCCTTGGTAGTCGATCCCCCAAACATCGAAGATCTCCACCTCTAGTATGCCCCTTTGTGGCATTTCATTCCTCCAAGAGATATTCCCCGTCCTTTGACAAGCATCACAATGAATGATAAATTCCCTTGTATCTTGGAACATCGTAGGCCAATAGAAGCCCGATTGAAGAATTTTTGCAATGGTTCTCCTTGCTCCATGGTGCCCACCGTAAGGTGACGAGTGGCATCCTTCCAAGATTCCTTGGACTTCCCATTGAGGGATGCACCTCCAGTAGAGACCATCACTACACTCTTTGTAGAGATTTGGGTCATCCCAAAAGTACCTTTTTACTTCGAATAAGAACCTCTTCCTTTGGTTGTAGTTCAAATTTGGAGGGAGTACTCTACCAACGATATAGTTGGCATAATTGGGAAACCATGGGGTGATGTGCCTTTCAAGTTGTGTTTGAATGGCCATCAATATATCGTCGGGAAATGAGTCATTGATCGGAGTTTCTCCTTGTTCATCATGAAACCGGATCCTTGACAAGTGATCCGCCACTACATTTTCGGCTCCTTTCTTGTCTCTTATTTCCAAGTCGAATTCTTGAAGAAGAAAAATCTATCTCAACAACCTTGGTTTTACCTCCTTCTTTATCAAGAGGTGTCGGAGAGCACGGTGATCCGAAAAGACAATCACTTTGGATCCAAGTAAGTAGGAACGGAATTTGTCCAAAGCATAGACAATGGCAAGAAGCTCTTTCTCGGTGGTATCATAGTTCACTTGGGAGGGATCAAGAGTCTTGCTTATATAGTAGATGGCATGAAGAGCTCTTCCTACCCGTTGGCCAAGAACCGCTCCAACGGCGTAGTTACTAGCATCACACATAATCTCGAACGGTAGTTCCCAATTTAGAGGTTGAATAATCGGTGCCGAGATTAGTGCTTCCTTGATTCTATTAAAGGCTTCAACACACTCATCAGTGAAATGGAATTGGGCATCTTTAAGTAAGAGTTGAGTGAGGGGTTTCGCTATTTTTGAAAAATCTTTTATGAAACGGCGATAGAAACCCGTGTGACCGATAAAACTTCTCACCCCTCTAACATTCACGGGAGGTGGGAGTTTCTCTATCACCTCAACCTTAGCTTTATCGACCTCGGTGCCCTTTTCCGAGATTAAATGACCCAAAACAATTCCTTCATTGACCATGAAGTGACACTTTTCCCAATTTAAAACAAGACTAACATCTTCACATTTTTGCAATACAAGAGAAAGATTATGCAAACATGAGTCAAAGTCTTTTCCATAAACGCTAAAATCATCCATAAAAACTTCCATTATGGTCTCTAGGTAATCGGAGAAGACACTCATCATGAATCTTTGGAAAGTGGCGGGGGCATTACATAAGCCAAAAGGCATCCTCCTATATGCTAAAGTACCATAAGGGCATGTGAAGGTGGTCTTATGTTGGTCATCCGGGTGTATGGGGATTTGAAAGAATCCCGAATACCCGTCAAGGTAACAAAAGAATTTGTTGGAGGCTAGCCTCTCAAGCATTTGGTCAATGAATGGTAGGGGGAAATGATCCTTTCTTGTTGCGGAATTCAATTTTCGATAGTCAATGCACATACGCCAACCGGTGATCTTCCTTGTGGGTATTAGCTCATTCTTTTCGTTTGTCACCACCGTGGTACCTCCTTTCTTAGGTACCACTTGAACGGGGCTAACCCAAAAAGAGTCCGATATGGGATATATGATTCCCGCATCAAGTAATTTCATAACCTCTCCCTTGACAACTTCTTGCATGTGGGGATTTAATCTCCTTTGAGATTGGATGGTAGGTCTATGGTCCCCCTCTAGATGAATTCTATGCATACAAAAGTTGGGACTTATCCCCATAAGGTCATCTAGACTATAACCTATAGCCTTTTCATGTTGCTTTAACACATCAAGCAATTTTCCCAATTGGTTTTCATCAAGTCTATCATTAACAATCACGGGTTTGGTCTTTGATTCATCAAGGTAAGCATATTTCAAATTTGGGGGAAGGGGTTTTAAAGTAGGGATTTGTACCTCACTTTCCTCCTTTGAAGGTTCATTGAGAATTTGCTCCATTTCCATTAGACACTCCATTCTCATAGCATGTTCAACTTGTTCTTCGGTCTCATCAATCTCGTCATACTCGAATTCCATGACGAATTCCTCTTGCTCTTGGGCTTGTAAGATTTCTTCTAGGATTGATTGCTCATGTTCTATAGGTTGATATGCTTCCACAAGGATGTTATGCACTAATTCGGATTGCTCATGAGTTAGTTCTTTGTTAGCTAGAGCGGCCTCAAAAAGATCTACCTCCAATTCCCAATACATAATTTTAGCCTCACTTGCTTCCAAGGCTTCCAATGCTTGCATGGGGTCTTTGAAGAAAGGTATACTTAAGCGGTCCTCTACAAAACAATCTATAAGGTCCATCTTGCAAAATATCAAACAACTTGAAAATAATTAGAACAAACCTTGAGGAGTTTTACTTCCCCAGGGCAAAGAAAGACACAACTAATAACAATCTAGGAAAATCTAAATCAAGTTAACACCGTCCCCGGCAACGACGCCATTTTTGGTCGAGCCCTCTTTGAGGTTTAGTTTTCGGTACTTGTCGACTTGTCGTTAGGAGCACTTAGACCAAAACAATATTTATAACTCCACAAACAACTCTACTATTAGTAAAGAGGCAAGTAAAGGTCGGATCCCAAGGGACGGGTATTGAAGTGAGATTTTCAATTGCAACTAGCGGTGTCTAGGGGTGTCACAATTTGGGGTTTGAATAGAAGATCACTAAACTAAATAGCAATGAAAGTAAACAATCAAGATGATTAAAAAGGGGTGTAAACAATTGATAAAAGGCACTAGGGTGTCATGGGGTCATAGGGGATTCATGGGAATTGATCATACAAACATATTCTCAAATTATAAGCAAGCAATTATTGTTGTGATGGATCGAGTTGGTTTATATCTTACAATCCTAGGAAAGTTTGGGTCCCGGAGCCGAATCGATTAGATTGTACAACACCTACAAGTCGACTTAATCTTCCCTACTCAACTATATGCATGGTCTAATGAGACTCGAGTTGGTTTATGTCTTACAAGCCTCATTGAAAAGTTAGGTGATGGGTAAAAAAATGCAAGGATTTATAGGCTCGCATTTCATCAAACATAACATGTGCATAAGTTGAGATCACAACAAGCAAGCAAATAAACTATGAAAACATATTAATTTAAGCATGAATCATCCCCCATGTTGGTTTCCCCTAATTACCCATTAACCTTAGCTAAGGAAACTACTCACTCATTATCATGTTGAACATGCTAGCAAGGTTGTCAATCATACCAACAAAGTAAAACATGATGAATAAATGAAGATAATTAACAATAATTAAAAAGGGATTAAGAGAATTATACCTACTAATGATTCCAATAATAAAGCAAAGAATAATAGAAGTACTTGATGATTGATTGGAAGGTTGTCAATCTCCCAATAATAACGCAAATAATCTTCAATTACCCAAAATAAAAGATGAACAAAAGAGAGATTAAGGAAATGAGATTTGTATTAAGACTTGATTAAAAGTTGATTACAAGATTAAAGAGAGATTAGATTAATATAAACTACACTAGAGATTGATAAGAAGAACATGATTATCTAATTAGACTAATGGGGTATTTATAGTGGGGATTAGGTACACAAATTAGGGTTTACTAAGGGCTTAAATGACGATTAAGTCCTTGAGGAATAGTTCCTCTCTGAAAAATATGCGAGTCTCCTTTTTGTTAGTCTTTCCCGAGGTATGCGCATCCTTCATAGAGCAAGTAGAAAATGGAATAGCTGTCACACAATCCGAGCGTCCAGGGCACGGGACGAGCGGATTGTGGGTCTTTTGGACGAGCGGATTTGTGGGGTGGACGGGCGGATTGTGGTGGTTTTGGACGAGCGTCCTTCTGAGGAAGACGCTTGGATTCCTGGTCTTGGACGGGCGTCCAGTAGGCAATCCGCTCGGATTCTTGATCAGTTTCTTCCCTTCTTCTTTTCTTCCTTCTTCTTCATAAAATCCTTGAGGATTTCGTCGGGGATGCAAGGATATTTTCTCATCATTGCCCATCTACTATAGTATGTACAAAGGCCTTCTAGTCTTGTCTTCTCTTTGATTCTTGGTCATTGAATTCAATCAATTTAGCTCCATTTTGCCATGAAAATGCAAGGTTTGCACTCCTTTCCTACCAAGGGATCAAAACCTCAAAGAATATGCAAAACAAAGGACTAAAGATAATAAATGACCCAAATATGCACTAAAAAGCATGGGAACAAGGCTAATTCGGGGACTAAATATGCTCAAATAATGGTCACATCACCAAGCGCCCCCGTGCCCCCCCCCCCCCCATGTTCACAAAAAGAAACGCAGAATTCTTTCTTCCGCAGGAGGAAACCACTAGGGAAATGACGCAGCAGATGCCGCGCCTCTTCGAAGGATCGCGGCAGCTGCTGCGCCTCTTCCCCAGCTCGTTTCTGCCTGTTTTCAGATTTTTCCGTGATTTGTTTCCAAAGTTTGAGTCATTCCATAACTCTTCACATTTTTTTAGTATAAATAGGGACCTTCGTTCCACATATTTTTCACGCGAGTGTCCTCCCTTCTCTTCTCCTTTTGCATTCTAAGACTGTGCTCTAATCTTTCGACGCCTACGTGCTTGATCAATCGACCACGTAAGCTCAGATCATTCTGAGTTCCAGTCACGTTGCATGACCGACCAATTTGACCACTACACATCAATAAACTTAATCTATTTCCTCTAACGAGGGCACTTTCTACATACATTCGAGTCGAGCAATCACTAATCGTTAACTTAGTTAATCTTGTTTCTTCAAACATGTAAGTCTGAGGGTGTAAATCCCATCTTTTTTTATTGTATTTTATTTTTGTACTAATTATTGTAAGATTCACGTCAAAAGTATACTTAAAATCGACTTCTGAAACCCTATTATTAAACCGTTTTTACGGATTAGCAGTAACCAGACGTCGAGAAGAAACGCAGGAACAGTTGCGCCTCTTCGAAGAGTCGCAGCATCTTCTGCGCCTCTTCCAGGGGCTGTCGGTGTTTCTGCTCTTCTTCTTCTTCCTCGGTTTTTTCTGTTGATTTCGTTCTTTCGTTTTACTTTTTTATTTTCTTTTCTTTTTCTTCATACATAATAAATTCGATACATTCTTAATATTTATCACGCTTTGTTTACGACCTTAATCCCTTATAATCAATATTTACGGGTTTTTGTCATCAAATCAAACTCGGATTTTAGAGACTCGATTCGTTCATATCAAGTTTCTAAAATTCGTCCTTTGTACATGCTTTCATTTGTTATTTCCAGTTTGTTGCGTCTTTCAAATTCGTTTCTGTCTTTCGTATACAAACCTAATTTGCCTTAACTCGTTTTAATTCATTCTTAGTTCGTTTTAATTCGTGTTCATCGCTTTTATGGCGGCTTCATATGTAATTAATATGTTAAATCACTTTAACTCGAGTCAAATATCGATAATATATCATAAACCTACCAACGAACATTAACGAATTCGCAGTTCTAACTTCACAGCCAGAGCTCACCTCAGGAACAGACGCTGTGAAAGCTGCGCCTCTTCCAAGGAACGCAGCAGTGCTGCGCCTCTTCCAAAGAACGCAGCAGTGCTGCGCCTGTTTCGGGATGAGTTATGTCCCTGAATTTCCGTTCTTGCTTTGACTTAATCCTTAATTACGTATTTAATTGACTATTAGCCGTAATATCACCCCTAATCTATCCATATTTTCTAACCTTATTTTATTTTCCTTTATTTTCCTCAAATCGTCCGTCTTAAGTATATTTTTGACGTAAATCAATTAATTCATTGTAATTTATTGTAATTTTAATTATCGTTATTTATTTATTGTATTTATTATGTATGATTTATCTATTTGTTTTCACATGTAATTAATTCTAAACCCTAATTCGACGTTAATAAGTGCTAACTATTTGTTCACCGACTTTGTTTAATTCACATGCTAGGATTAATCTGTGAATGTTGCATTGCATGCATATAATCGACAACATATCAAATACGAAAGATTTCCCTAATCATTAGTAGAGGCCGCTATCGAGGCGAGCGGGATTAGGTGTTCAGTAAAAGGACTTCCTAATACGTACCCTCACCCCTTACTCCATATCTCTGTGAAAATCCGTGTTCATTGGCATCCACGAGAGTCATTCTAGACATAGAATGCTAAGGGTAACGAGTTCTTAGTGTTCATGTCACTAATTTGTGTGTTGACATGACACGAGGTATTCGAACGGTTCCAATTTCTCATAAAAATTGGTGGCGACTCCACAAATACAAACGCTTGTCCCAAGCACCCCCGTGGCCCCCGTGTCAACAGTTTGGCGACTCCGCTGGGGATTATACACTTACGTGTTACCCAGGGTGAAACTTGAACAAGGTTAGGGAATAGTTTATACGAGACAATTGTCGGTTTTCATTACTCGAACTTCTTAGGTCATTTTATTTGGCCTTCCTAGGCCCAACCCAACCCATTTCGACCAATCGTCCCGTCTAGACGGTCCAAATTCTTATCTGGGCCTAAGGATAGATAACGATTGACGTCAACCATACCGTGGTGTATACTCCTGTTTGTATCAAGGGCTTTCACTACTCGAGGAAATGGACTAGGAACCGGCCTTACTCATATTTGGCACGGGCCTCTCCACAGACCAGGGTTTGATTGCTTGGTATGGAAATCCACCATTTAAGCCAAAACCCTTACAAATGAACTCAGCATACCGTTATAATGCCCGTATGAATGCTTGTATCATACGTGATCACCATTTTGTAAACAAAACCATGACAAAATTTTGTAAAATTAAAAAAAAAAACTTTTAAAATGTAAACATTTTCAAAGATAGTCTAAATTGGCGCAAAATGAGTCGAAACTCTATCCAAATGTCCAGTCAAAATTCGGGCCTCAAAACCCATTTCAAAAACCTCACTTAGAGTCAACACTCCTACAACTACACTACAGTTGTTTGGGACAAACATTTCAAAACTTTATCATTTTCAAACCTCACTTAACACAGTGGCACGCTCCCACTTCACAAGTTGAGTCTTTTTCGAGTAAGCATGCTAAAATGGCCGATCGTGTTTTGATTCATCGTCGATCTCTTATCCAGTTTCCAAGATGCCTGGAACTAGTCACGCAAGTGTTAATGGACAACCCCAAAATGGTAACGATCTAATCCTAGCTGCGCTCTTCCGTCTCCAAACAAGCCAAGACCAAGCCTATGCTCGCCTCAATGCTATTGAAGGCCGAATTGTTGCTGTAGAAACTAGGCTTCCTCCTACAGAGAATGAAGTCCCTAACACGAGCATGCATGATGACATTCCACCCTTTGTTGGACAACAAGAAGCCAACCCTCTACTAGGTCCTACTGAAGTTGAAAAGCGACTCCAATACTTGGGGGAGCAACTAAAGTACCTTAAGGGAGATGACATCTACAGGGAGAATAATCGCAAGTATGAGGCGGTAAATGCTCAATTGCCAACCAACTTCAACATGACTGACATTCCAAAATTCAAGGGGCATGAAAACCCTTTGAACCACATTCGTGCTTTTAAAGATTACATGTCTATCAAAGGCATCAAACCCGAGATGTTCCTAAGTATCTTTCCTTCATCTCTCGACACCATTCCTAAACAATGGTTTTACTCTTTGGAGCACAAGAAAATTGCCACTTGGGATGATGCCGCAATCGAATTCACTAAACAATACGCGGATAATGCTGAGATCCAAGTTAACATCCGCACTCTAGAGGTTCTTACCCAAAATGAAAAGGAAGGCTTCACCGACTTCTTAAGTAGATGGCGGAAGACTAGCACACAACTTATTGAACATCCAGACGAAGCCACTCTTGTGGAAAAGTTCGTGGATAACCTGAGAACCATTTATGCAAACCATTTGAGGTACCAAAATATAAAGTTTTTCAAATATCTGACTGTGCTAGGGACAAGAATTGAAGATGACATCCGTAAAGGACTCTTGTCCAAAACGGTAGGTCGTGGATATCAAGGCTCAACGAGTCGTTCTTATGGCTCTACTAGCAAGACTGATGAGGTTAACCTCGTCGAATCATCAAAGAAGAATAACCCACAAAGGAAGTTCACGAACATTGGTGATTCATATTCTAACGCTCTGAAAAGGTTGATGAAACAAGTTAAGTTCCAACCCATATGACCTACACCTGACCCAGAAAAGAAGTCTAAGTTATGGGATGAGAATGCATAATGCAAATATCATAGAGGCAAGGGACATGATATAGAAAAATGTTTTAAACTAAAACATGTCCTTCAGGATATGATCGAAGATGGTCGTTTACCCATACTTCCTGGAGGTAAGCCTAACAATACTCAGAATCCTCTTGGAGTTCTGATGATCACAGATGAAGAATCCACCTTGGATTGTTCACACCTCATTTCTCCAGCCGAAGATGAGATTCATGTACTAGAAGAAGAAGGGAGCTATTCCACAATTTCTTCTACCATTGCCGATTTTATCGCGTGGGCAAAGAGTGTGAGTAGGCAAGTTTCAGAGCTGGAAGATGTAGTTGCATCTCTACGCAATCCCGGCACCATACCTAGGGAGAACGTGTCATTAACTCCAAGTTTATCTCAAGAGTCTACGATGCAAGAGGTAATCGCGGTAGTTGACGGTCTAGTCGGGCAAATAACCAATCTAGAAGCCGAAATCATCAGATTAAGAGAACTCAGTATTGTCAACGGAATATGGGCCGATGACGATGAAGATGAATACCTCACAGAAAAATATCTAGTTAAGGCTAGTGAGGATATAGTCAAGGTGATACCGTCATTTCAGTACCAAAAATAAATACCTAAGTACTACTAACAGAAGTCAGCGGTAAGTAGGGTCGATCTTCACAGGGAGGCGGTCACTATCTACTTGTCAATTTAGTCCGTCTGAGGTCACAAGATGGGGGTTTGAGTTGAATAAACTAAACTAAATGAGATTAAAGGAAGAGAGAAAAGAATAAGAGGAATTAATAGAAGAAAGAAAGAACTAGGATTGTCGGGTCATCAATGAATGTCAGTTAATTGCAGCTAAGGTCACAGATCGGTCGCGTGTATCAGTCTAAGGGGCAGCGAATATCTCCTTCCGGTCTCAATTCACCCTAAAATACTATTAGCTTAGCTTCCGCCCTCACTAAGGCATCCTAATGTTCACTACATGTCTCAACCCTTCCAATTTTCCGGTCTAGGTCAAGACATACCAAGGTTAATTAGCTAAGTGCATCAACTCAAGTAGCTATTTACAGTTAATTGCAGTGATTAACAACAAAGACATGATAACAACGAAAGATCTGTAACCTAATTAGCAACTAACAATAATTCATCGAATCCCCTACATCCTAGCAGGGGAATTAGCTTAACATAATAAATAAAACAAAGGCAAAAGATGAAGAAATAAAGAACATTGCAAATAGAAGAGAGAATAAAGAGAAAGAGAGAGTAAATAGAGAATTACTAAATAAATCCGGAAAAATAGAGAAAGGCAGTATTCAGCAGTAACCGGGGAAAAGTAACGTATGTTGTGATGTATCAAGTGGTGCCAAAACTTAATGTTGTCTTTCCTATTTATAGGAAATACAATTATTAGACCTAGAAAACGAAATTAAACTAAAGAAGCCCGAGCCCATTAGCGAATTACTCGATCGAGCAATTTAGAACTACTCGATTGAACGGATTAATAGAAAAACCTCTCGATCGAGTAGAAAACCTACTCGATTGAGGAACTCCAATTATGCGCAATTCGATCGAACATGGATTTCACTCAATCGAAGTCTTCTGCTATCCAAAACTACTCGATCGATCATAAAAGCCTTTGATCGAATGAATTTGACTCAGCCAGCTACTTGTTTCGTTGATTTCAGCATTGAGTTGTTTATTTAGCTTCCGAAATGACTTTACACGTCCCAAGACAGCAGCGTTTCCGCTCCAAAACCACTCATCTCTAAATGCAAGCAAAACGGACGATAAAAGGCTTGATTCCGCTACTTTCAGGTCCATTCCTGCAAATAAAGCAAAACAAACCAAAGTAGAATATTCGGGGCATTTCGTAGCATAGAACCACGAGAATCGCATAGAAATACATGCATAAGAGACTTAAAATGATTATATAAAATGCACGTATCAAATCTCCCCAAACCGAACCTTTACTCGTCCTCGAGTAAAATAAATGCAAACTAATGGAATGGAAAATAAAGCTCAGAGCTAGCTACAAATGCCCACTTAAACCAATTTAATGCAGCAACTAATACTTATAGCAAAAATGTCAAATGCAAACAAGTTATAGGATGTTTATAATAAATCTGAACCGTCTTCTTTGCAAGACCTTTAATGATGGACTCTCACGGGTCACTCTTCTCTCATGAAGCAAAGGATAATCATATGAATGTAAGAGAAAAAGAAAATATAGTCGCTCACCTAAATTGCGACCCACATAAACATGCATGCAACTAAAATGATAGACAATTCTAATCACCACACATACATTAATATTCCAACCAAACAAGGTCCGTCACAGCCGAGGTCTTACAAAAGTATGGTAAAGTGAGGCAATGAGTAAGAAAAGGCAAAACATTTTTGGAAATGTGAGGGTATAGGCGGCCAAGCTAGTACCTAAACAGAACCAAATGGGACATATCCATTTCTAATCCATCAAAATTAAGCACAACGCCTATATTTGGCATTCAAACTCACCAAACCGAACTGAACATACTCCTCAATAGATATAAATAAAGCATAGGAGTGAAACCGTCAACAATCAAACATCTTTTTTCTTTTTCTTTTTCTCGGTTTCTTTGTTTCTTTTTCTGTTTTTTTTCTTTTTTTCTTTCTTTTTCACGTTTCTTTTTTTCATATATGTCATCCTCCTTTTTCCATAAATTACCAACTCCCAATAATGAAACACGGATCAAACTTGGCACACAATAAACTATATACCCCAAAACATACACTAACTAGCTTGACAAGGTAGGCTAAATTTAGGATGTAGTTAAGGGTCAAAGAGGCAAATTTGGCTAAATGTGGAGTTAAATGGGTAAAAATGAAAGAAAAGAGAAATGTAAGCACCTCCCTGCATGTGACACCAACCACTAACCTGAATGTATGTAGGCAAAAAGCAATTGAATTTCATATACGTGCAAATTGATGATACATGCTATGCAAGGAGTATACTACTCTCAGTCCTACATGAAACTGGTCATAAATGACACCAGTTTATACGGCTCTAAATCTTAGAAATTATAAGTAGTTTGCCAAAATTATCAGGTCAAGTCTATTTGTTCAGCTAAATTAAACATTAACTCGTAGATATGAAACAAGACAAAGCTAAAAGATAATAGTTTTATGCAAGGCTTAAGCAAAAAGGCAAATAATAGTGCAATTTCATCATCGAAAACTACCGTTCCGACTCGACCTATATGCAAAAATAAACGTAAAATTTTTTTTTGAAAATTTTCTATTTTTATGAGATTTTTGAATTTTATAAAAATAAACAACAATGCATACAGAAATTAAATATGATAACAGAAATGCAATAAAAACATAAATGTAGACACAGATATGGATGTATAACCTCCCCAAACCAAACTGTACAATACCCACATTGTACTCAAAAATAAGGAAAGGAAATGCAAACTAAAAAGGAGAGAGTGAAAATGGGGAAAACTTACAAGATAACGCGAAGTAGAGACCTCCCCAAACCAGCCAGCAACATGGGAGGTCACAAACAGCTTCAAAGTGGCGTCACAGGAAACGAATCAGAACGAATCTACTCGATCGGGAGGGAGAAGGACTCGATCGAGTAGAATGGGCTGCAATAGTGTCCGATCAAGGAAACAGAAGGTCTCGATCGAATGGTCATTATTTGTGGTCGCTCGATCGAGGAAGATTATCATTCGACCAATAGAGGTAAACACTCGATCGAGTAGAATGGCACTCGATCAAGAGCTCTCTATTGTGCGCTCTCCTAGGCGACAGTATGACACCTGCAAAGACGCAAAAGCAACCACAAATACGATAAAAGACCAAGTCTAAATATTGTTCCGCAGAGTCTATGGTTTAAAAACCAATTATTACACACACAACTGAAATGTAAAACAACTAAAAATTTAAACTCCGGGTTGCATCCCAGGTAGCGCTAGTTTTAGACAGGTCCCAACTCGACCATCTTTTTCTTCATCCAGCCATTTCAATTAACCCCAGTCAAAACAGCTCAAAGCATGCAGCAACCGATCAAATAACTGCGCATGTGCTACACAAAACTGTAAGTAGCACCATAATAAAGAAAGAGCATATGAAAGCAATATAAAGTACCGTCTCAGCCTAACAAATTTTCGATGACAAATACGGTGAAACATTATTAAATTGTTTATCCAACCGGGAGGGGGTAGAGCATCAAAATAAAAAGCAGAAATCATATGAGATAGTGTACTATTAATAGCAACAATAATGAAATTATCATTAACTACCTCAGGTTGGTTTCTCCTAACGTCGGAATCATTGACAAAAGAGTATATTACCTCCTCCGTGCTAGGAACAATCACTGACTCAGCTGTCTTCTCATTCTCCTCCTTGGTGGGTTCTGTCCCATATATCCCAGCCTCCAAGGCAGAGCTCGGCTTTGAAAAGGGAAGATTCACCGTAACCATTGTCTTCATCAAAAACGTCATCCAAAACGAACCAAGATGACATTTCATTGCTCTCCGTGGTCGAAATGGTCGATCACGTAAAGATAGTAATCGATCAAAAGCTCTCCTCTTGAATATCACTCGATCGAACACAAGAATCTGCTCAATCGAGAACTTCCTCATAACAGCTGTTCGATCGAGTGGTATTTTCTGTTCGATCCAACACTTCCTCAGACATATCACTCGATCGATCACTATAATCAGTTCGATCGAGCATTTGTTGCTGTCCAGTCTAGAAATCCTCGTATGAAGCTTCGTTTTTAGATAGACTTTCATACTCTGAGTCATATAAATCTTCAGTATCGATAGGCAACTCGGGTCCTTCATGGGAAAGACCACTCTCTGTGTGCCTAAAGTTCGTCTCAGCAGCTAACTGAGCTATTTCAGACTCAAGCTCATTAATTTGAGCATAATTAAATCTATCATGTTCCTGCAATTGGAGTGCAAGCGCCTTCACCAAAGATTTCAGTTCAGCAATCTCTTCTTTCTGTTTATCAAGAGGAGGAGTAGCTTGTTGTTGCGGTGGCCAAATAAATGGAGGCTTTTGATAGGCTCATTGATAAGGTGGATATGGCGGCACAATTGCAGTGGGACGACTAGCTTGTCTACGCTGCTTAAACGCATATACCTCATCGTTCCCTGCCAAGCAATTAGCGGCATTGTGCCCAGCAGCACCACATCTCTCATAGTAAGCCACCTGCTGCGCCATAGGATGGAACATAAGTGGAAGATCAAAGGTACTAAAGCCTTTCCTTTGACGATCTTATACCTAGAACTGTCTAGGTAGGACTTGTAGGACCTATCAAAACAACACTAAGAAAAAAAGATAAGAACTGCCTCAAGGAATAAATCCCTGGAGGCTAAAGACAGACAAAAATAAAACAAGCAGATAAAATAGTTGCCTCCCCGGTAACGGCGCCAAAATTTGATACCGTCGTTTCAGTAACAAAAATAAATACCTAAGTACTACTAACAGAAGTTAACGGTAAGTAGGGTAGATCTCCACAGGGAGGCGGTCACTATCTACTTGTCAATTTAGTCCGTCTGAGGTCACAAGATGGAGGTTTGAGTTGAATAAACTAAACTAAATGAGATTAAAGGAAGAGAGAAACGAATAAGAGGAATTAATAGAAGAAAGAGAGAACTAGGATTGTCGGGTCATCAATGAATGTTAGTTAATTGCAGCAAAGGTCATAGATCGGTCGCGTGTATCAGTCTAAGGGGCAGCGAATATCTCCTTCCGGTCTCAATTCACCCTAAAATACTATTAGCTTAGCTTCCGCCCTCACTAAAGCATCCTAATGTTCACTGCAGGTCTCACCCCTTCCAACTTTCCGGTCTAGGTCAAGGCTTACCAAGGTTAATTAGCTAAGTGCATCAACTCAAGTAGCTATTTACAGTTAATTATAGTGATTAACAACAAAAACATGATAACAACGAAAGATCTGCAACCTAATTAGCAACTAACAATAAATCATCGAATCCCCTAAATCCTAGCAAGGGAATTAGCTAAACATAATAAATAAAACAAAGGCAAAAGATGAAGAAATAAAGAACATTGCAAATAGAAGAGAGAATAAAGAGAAAGAGAGAGTAAAGAGAGAATTACTAAATAAATCCGGAAAAATAGAGAAAGGCATTATTCAGCAGTAACCGGGGAAAAGTAACGTATGTTGTGATGTATCAAGTGGTGCCAAAACTTAATGTCGTCTTTCCTATTTATGGGAAAGACAATTATTAGACCTAGAAAACGAAATTAAACTAAAGAAGCCCGAGCCCATTAGCGAATTACTCGATCGAGCAATTTAGAACTACTCGATTGAACAGATTCATAGCAAAACCTCTCGATCGAGTAGAAAACCTACTCGATCGAGGAACTCCAATTATGCGCAATTCGATCGAACATGGATTTCACTCAATCGAAGTCTTATGCTATCCAAAACTACTCGATCGATCAAAAAAGCCTTCAATCGAATGTCTTTGACTCAGCCAGCTACTTGTTTCGTTGATTTCAGCAGTGACTTGTTTATTTAGCTTCCGAAATGACTTTACACGTCCCAAGACAGCAGCGTTTCCGCTCCAAATCCACTCATCTCTAAATGCAAGCAAAACGGACGATAAAAGGCTTGATTCCGCTACTTTCAGGTCCATTCCTGCAAATAAAGCAAAACAAACCAAAGTAGAATATTCCGGGCATTTCGCAGCATAGAACCACGAGAATCATATAGAAATACGTGCATAAGAGACTTAAAAAGATTATATAAAATGCACGTATCACAAGGCTAGTGAAGACCAAGATATAGACCATCTTACTCGTTCAGGGCGTCTATATCAAAATGTTTCTTAGAACGGTCCCACGGCTAATGGTCCAGTTCCTAACACCAATGTCATCACCCCAAATGATGGCGAAGATACGTCTACTGACCACTTGCTAAAACAATTGCAGAAGACAAAGGCTGATCTTTCAGACTGGCAACTAGTTGCGAGTTCATTTCCCCATCGTCAAGCTTTACTGTAAGCATTGGCTAAATTGAACGTAGCGCACAACTCTACACCTGACGACGTAGTCAACTTGATCTTCCAAAATTCAGTTAAACTAAATAACCCAGTTACTTTTTCAGACAAAGATTTGCCTCCCTTCGGTGCCAGTCATAACCTCGCTCTGTACATTACGGTCACATGGCTAAAGAAGAATGTACCAATGACTTTGGTGGATGATGGCTCCGCAGTCAATGTCATACCACTAAAAACAGCATACAAGTTGGGCATTAAAGAATTGGATTGGACTCCTACCAACCAAGGTGTTTGAGTATACGATGGAACACGACGTAAAGTAGTAGGACTAATCAATCTCACTATAGCCACAGGGCCGATCGAGCGAGAGGTTAATTTTCAAATAGTGGATATCGAAGCATCATTCAATATACTTCTGGTAAGGCCTTGGGTTCATGCTTCCAAAGCAGTGACATCCACCTTGCACCAGAAGATTAAGATTCCTCTAGATGGAAAGGTAGTGACGATCACTTCATCACCTATTAAGGCAGTAATAGAGAAAATGTCAAGCAACCAAGTAGTCACAGATCCAGTATATGAGCTTGGGGGCTTTCAGAGTATAAATTTTGTGGAAAGCGAACTGGCACCTTTGTACTTCAACCCATACTCCAATTTGGTGGTCAACCACATACTCAAGTACCCGGGATACTTCCCAGGAATGCCATTAAACCCTGCCAAGAAAAATACCTTCACACCTTACAAAGAAGGAAACTCTCAAAGAATACCACTAGGTTTGGGATACAAGCCCACAAAAGAAGAAGCCTTAGAAATGCTCACCCAATTCCAAAACCGTAAGGACAAAGGGATTCAGATGCGGTCCTATCTCCCTACCCTAAATGGATACTTCGTTAGAGAAGGGAGTCAAGAATACTTTCACGGGTTTCCCGAACCTTGGCATTAAGAGGAATGCAACTAGCTGGAATCGAGGTTTTCCATGATTTCTATTTCATCCCTCCAAAAACGGTTCCTACCGTCAAAACTCGTCAAACACCTTGCTTAGACGAACTGGCTGTTAGCCTTCTATTTGGAGAGGACCGATTTTTTAGAGCATCGCAGGATGAGATCATTATCATGATCTTTCAAGATGACCATTTCAACCCTGCAGCGTTGATCACTGACACCAGTTCAAACCAGCAGAAAGGATAGAGAAAATCGATCAAATGGACTAATAACCAAGGAAAACTCTTCAAAGTCACCACTGGAGAAGGGGAGATGTTCAAAGGAGAACCTGAAGACAACGAATTCGAGTCAGAGTCGGAGTCGGAGTCAGATTCAGAGTCTTGAGTCTTGAGTCTAGAGAAGTCGCTAGAGAGTCTTCTTCTATCGTCACTCCCCATCCCCTTGTTTCTCCTAGCATAGCATCAAATAGTAACAGTAGCATGGGAAATGTCCCAGCAGCTATCCCTTTACCGCCACTGCCTACTAAACAAATGGCTTCTTTGTTTCAACTCTTTTCAAAATTTAATATGAATAAATCAGATTCTGCTTATTCTTTGTGTTATTCTGAATACAATTCTATTTACGATGATAATGAGGATGATCCTGACCCAGACTCAGTCGAATTACCTCCCTATATAGTTAAAGAAATATTACAAGAGGGGGAAGGGGCACCAGTTATAGAGAATACCGAACTCATTAATGTAGGAACCGAACTAGAACCCCAAGAACTTAGAATTGGGACGACCATAAACCCAACTGAAAGGGCCAATTTCATAGATCTCCTACACGAGTTCAAAGACGTTTTCGCTTGGTCCTATAAAGACATGCCAGGAATCGACAGGGATATTGTAGAACACAGAATTCCAATAAAACCAGGTTTCAAACCCGTAAAACAGAAGCTTCGTCGAATGAGGACTGAATGGGCTCTTAAGATCAAAGAAGAAGTCGACAAACAATTCAAAGCCGGATTCATCAAAATTTCCGAGTAGTCAGACTGGGTGGCTAACATAGTCCCCGTACCCAAAAATGGGCGAATCCGAGTTTGTGTTGATTTCAGAGATTTGAACAAAGCAAGTCCCAAGGACGACTTCCCTCTACCACACATCGATGAATTGGTAGATAATACAGTAGATCAAGCGTTATTATCCTTCATGGACGGGTATGCAGGGTATAATCAGATCAAGATGGCTATAGAAGTCATGCATAAGACAAACTTCGTCACTCAGTGGGGGCACGTATTACTATACAGTAATGCCGTTTGGACTAATCAATACGGGGGCTACATATCAACGCACTGCAACCACCTTGTTACATGACATGATGCATAAAGAAGTAGAAGTGTAAGTTGATGATATGATCGTCAAATCCATAGATAGAAAGGGGCATATTGATAACCTTCGCAATTTCTTCCTAAGACTGCAAAAGTACAACATGAGGCTCAATCCTCAGAAATGTGCATTCAGAGTAACGTCAGGCAAGCTTCTGGGATATGTCATCAGCCAGAGGGGAATAGAAATCGATCCATCCAAGATCAAAGCTCTAATAGAAATGCCGTAACCCCAAACAGAGAAGGATGTTAGAGGATTTCTAGGCAAAGTGCAGTATATAAGCTGATTCATATCAAAGCTTACTATGATCTGCGAACCCATTTTCAAAAAGCTCAAGAAAACAGATCATACCATATGGGACGACGAGTGTCAAAAGGCGTTTGACAAAATTAAAGAGATACTGGCTAAGCCACCAGTGCTAATGCCTCCTCAACGAGATCAACCTCTTGGTTTATATCTCACGGTAACAGAAACAGCCATAGGGGCTATGCTCGCACAAACTGTTGGGAAAGAAGAAAGAGCTATCTACTACCTTAGTAAGAAGTTCTTAGAATATAAATGTAAATACACACTTCTCGAAAAGACATGCCTCGCTCTTGTGTGGGCAACAAAGAAGCTACGCCACTACATGCTTAGCTACTCTGTCAAGGTGTATTCTAAGATGGACCCCGTCAAATACCTCTTTGAAAAACCCGTTCTCAATGGACGTTTGGCAAGATGGACCCTAATGCTTTCAGAGTTCGATCTCAAATACGTACCTCTGAAGGTCATAAAGGGACGCGCCGTTGCCGAGTTCTTCGCAGACAATCCTATCAACGACACCCAAGCAATAGACATGTGGTCGTTTCCAGACGAGGATATCCTACAAACTAGTGTAGACTCTTGGGATCTTTATTTTGACGAGGCATCAAATTTAAGAGGATTTGGAATAGGAGTGTTGCTCATTTCTCCTGAAGGCGAGCATACACCACTTTCTGTCAAACTCGACTTCGAGGTGATAAATAACGCAACAGAATATGAAGCTTGCCTCATTGGTCTACAAGCAACAGTAAGTTTAGGCATCAAGAATCTTTGAGTTCACGGAGACTCATCCTTGATCATTAACCAAATTACGGGATCTTGGAAAATTTGAAGTGAAAGTCTAGCACCCTATCAGGAAAGGTTAGACCAAGTTTCCCAATTCTTCGATCAAGTCACTTATCTACACTTGCCTGGTGAAGAAAATCAATTTGCAGACGCTCTTGCAAAACTTGCATCTTTGATTAATATGCCAGACAACATGCTTGAAATACCTCTATGCATCGAACGACGGTCAGAACCAGCCTATGTACACCACCTTACAGATGAGGAAGAGCGAAAATCACGGGTTTAGTCAAAAGTGAGAAGCCCAAAGGAACCCTGGTTTCAAGCCATCCTAAACTTCAAACTCAATGGTACATAACCACCGGATATGGATAAGAGGGGACAACGCGCCATACGCCAACTAGCCTCTCAATACCTTCTCATGCGAGGAGAATTGTACAAAAGAACACCTCTTGGTGTAGTCCTGCGTTGCCTTGATCAATCACAGGCACAAAAAGTGATGGAAGAAGTGCACGATGGAGAATGCGGTCCTCACATGAGTGGACCCTTGAATGCAAAGAAAATCGCGCGTCTAGGATACTACTGGACCACAATGGAGTCATATTATATTAAATACGTCAGACATTGCCATAATTGCCAAATCTTCGGGAATGTGCAACATGTCCCTCCCTCAATGCTTTACACCATAACATCTCCTTGGCCGTTTTCTGCTTAGGGAATCAACATCATTGGAAAGATCACTCCACCCGGAACAGGAGATCACTGTTTCATTTTGGTAGCTATCGACTATTTTACCAAATGGGTCGAACAGCGTCCTACACTGCTCTTACAGCTAAACATGTGGCAAACTTCATACAAACCAATATCATCTGTCGATATGGTTGCCCACACGAGATCATTAGTGACAATGGGTCACATTTCCAAGCCGAAGCTGCATAATTGCTATACAAATACAAAATCAAGCACCACCATTCCTCGCCTTATAGACCTCAAACTAATGGAGCGGTAGAGGCAGCTAACAAGAATGTCGTCACGATCCTCAAGAAAATGATCGATAATTATCGAGATTGGCCTAACAAAATACCTTTTGCGTTATGGGGTTATCGCACATCAGTTCGGACGCCCACTGGGGCCACTCCTTTATTTCTAACTTATGGCATAGAAGCTGTACAACCTGTTGAACTAGAAATCCCGTCTTTACGCATTTTGCATGAAAGTTAAATTCCAGAAGCTGAATGGAATAGGGATCGTTATGAGAAACTCATCCTCTTGGATGAACGAAGATTGCGCGCATTGCATAATGTGCAAACATATCAGGCACGTATCAAACGAGTCTTCAATAAACGGATTAAGCCCAGGAACATCAAAGAAGGAGATCTGGTGCTCAAATGAGTCAGAGTTCTCCTACCTGTCGATCCACGTGGAAATTTTAAACCCAACTGGGCCGGACCTTTCCTAGTCAAGTCCATACTCTCGGGGGGTGCGGTTAGGATTACAGACCTAGATGGGAATGAATTTTCTAACCCAACTAACCTCGACCAACTGAAACGATATTACCCTTAGTACAGGATAGGAAACGCGCCTCGCGTAAACACCCACGTGCCGCTCATGCGACACGAAATAAAAATGGCCCTTGGCCCGCTAAAATAGATCTTATGCCACTATGCTCTTGCATTTTGGCATTTCGACATCCTCGTATCATCAATTGAATTGTATTTTAGGAGTAAGTAAAGTTCGTGCTTATTTTCTAAGTTCATTACAAGCTCTTGCTTTGAACAATTATTCTTTTGCATTTATTCGAACTACGCACAGGGTTTGATTTCATTTTCAATGAATACGTAGGACATCCTTCACAGGACACAACCCATTATTTTGAAATGTAAATAAAAGGACATTTGCATTTGTATTTGAAATTTGACAAGAATAATAAAAGGAAATCATGATAGTTCCTTAACTAATCAATCTTTTATTCATTTGTTCCATAAATAATAATAATATTTCAAATATTATCAAATGCTGAAAATAAAATGCTAGGCTAAGATTATAAAAATCCCGCCGTTTATTACAATTTAAATAATAATAAATAATACTATAATAATCGACTAAGGCTATTCTTCCTTTTTCCCTTTGCCTTTGTCGCCCTTGTCATACTTCTTGTCTCGACCATGAGCCGGGCGCTCTTGTGCTATCTCCGACCTAATCACCAAGGGTCTCTCTCGCGGTCTAGCCTTGCCATTTCGATCCATCACTATCTCTACGGCAGGAGTGGTCTTCGGTTTCTTCGACGGATGAATGACTCGGAATCCGGCTTCTTCTTCCTCCTCAATCAAGTACTTCTGGTTCTCCTTTGCTACATCATGAATCTTATAGTCAACAGGCTCGTGTTTCCTCAATTTCTCGCGCTCTTCAGGAGTACCAACCTTCCTCCATTGTAAGTATGAGTCAGATACCCATAGGGAGCCAACAGGAACTGGTATGAACCATATATTCCTCTGAGCCCACTTGATTACCCATTCCCGATAAATATCTGTAGTATGCGCCGATGCAGTTTGAGGGACGGTATCAAGCTTCAGAATCTTCTGCTTAAGGCCCACTTGCCTCATCAACCTCTCCGGATAAATACAAATCATGAATTCAAAGCCAGGGATGCGCACTGACCGTGTCAAATCCAAAGATGAGACTATTGTGACTGACCTGAGATGCCACCATGGCACGATCCACCGGATCAGGGACCTCCTTCGCTCTTCAGTTTATTTTCCCAATAATTGCAAACCCGAGTGAAGTCCACCATGTAGAGCCTAGTCCTCATTGCGATCGATCAAGCATAGTATCCTGGCACATTAACTGGGGGCTCGATCAACCGCAACCTTTCCAATAGCCAAACTTGCAAAGAAAGACGGGAATTAATACCCTTTATCAACCAAAAAAAGAAGAGAACGAAAAAAAAAATGGAAAAATGGTTGGGTTCTTACCTGTAGAATAATGGGACTTCCCAAATAAGGAAGCTCGCGGTTGGCCTTTCTGTTATCCAAACCAAGAATGGTCTCTCCTAAGCAAAAGCATGCGGGGCTCTTGCGTAGCTCCATTTATTCCACTAGCCTTAGAAAACAAGGATCCCCTCTCACCTCCTTGTCAACATGCCCTTGAAGGACATAGCAATGAAGTAGACAAAACCCGAACGCCCTGCGCCTCGCAACATAAGAAATAGAAGGGTCTTACCTATTTATAAATCGGTCAATAAAGTCAAACATACGGACTCCTTTTGAGGTCACAAGAAGGTCCACCTCAGCCTTGGTCAATCCGGACAGGTCTCTAAATATGCTTTTATATCCTTGAGAGCTAAAAGGTATAGCGGGTGCATTCTCCAGGTCCCATCCTCCAATATCAGCTATTTCTTCAGGGAAAGGACAAATATCGCCTCCAGGAAAGGCAAACACATGAAAATTTGGGTCCCAATACTCAAGACAGGCATCCAAGAAAGGCCTCACAGTTTTCACTAATTTGAGACTCAAGATCGATCCCAAATTTAACGCACCCATGTCATGTTTTTCAACATTCATGAACTCGCTTGTCCACTCTTTGAGACAGTTTTCAAAAGCATCCATGATTTTGAAATTTTTATGAAGATATGGGAGTTTTTACGTGAAAGACGGAAGAAAGATGAAGGAATTGTGTGAATAAAAGCTTCCCCGAAGTCTCTATTTATACTAAACGCTATTTCCTAATTTCTGTCGAGGATTGATCAGCTGGGGAAATGGCACAGCATCTGCTGCGCCTCTTCGCAGAGTCGCAGCTCTTGCTGCGCCTCTTCCCCGGGTCTTTTTCCGTGATTTTCAGATTTGGATCTTTCCTTATTTGTTTTTGCTATAATTTCCTATTCCTATAGGGTATTATTTTGGTAATTCCGTCAAAATTACCAAGTTTCGTGTTTCCTAATTATTTTCGGGTTCGCTTTTCGAGACAATGTCGACATTTTCGCCAAACGAGCACATTTACCCATTTTATTTTATCTTCTTTTTGGGGGGAATCATTTCACTCCTCGTTTTCAATACACTTATACATTTATTTTTAAGCTTTTTTTAGGGGGTAAGCCTCCCTACCGTCCGGTCATTTTTTTTGCTCATTTTTGGGCATTTTTGCGCATTTTCTTAACGTTTTTGTCATTTTTGCTCATTTTGGGCACTTTTTTTACTTTTCTCATTTTGCGCTAATTTACGCCACCCATATGTTATGTGTTTATGTGTAAATTCTATGTAAATTTCGGCATCATGACGGCACAAACCGTTACCTATCAAACCTGGTTTTAAGCTAACCAGCAGGAACAGCAAACAACCAGCAACAAGGCACTCAGGCCACTATATATACAACTAAAATGTGATATATACATCAAACTGGGGGCTCTCGCCCAAAACAGGTCCGAAAATTCCAAAACGAAGTCCAAAATGTACAAAGTATATACATGACAACAACAAAAAGGGAAAGCAGCTACTCCTGGTCACCACTCAGCTCAGCCACGGTCGCCTCGAGAGCAGCGATCTCAGCGTCCCTGACCTCCAACTCCCTCAATAGACGAGCTGTCTCCTCTCGAGACTGCGCCAGCTCGCGCTCTCTCTTCATACAAAAAGGAGAAATGCCTCATTTCAATCATTTCAAAACAAAATTCGAAAATTGCAATAAGAATTCGAAATATCAATGAAATGAAATAAGTAAGAGAATGAGAGGTTCATACCTGTCGTCCTCGGCCTTCCTCCATAGCGTCACGTACTGAGACGGTGCCACCTGCATTTGAATAACAAAGAGGTTCAAGAAAAGAGGAGAAGGAACAAACGCATTCTTATGCAATAAAAGCAGTAAAGACAGTCAAAACTGGGGGCTTACCCTCCTTACTAAGTGCTGCCACTACCCCAAACCAGCGTCCATCACCTCCTTGCCGAAGTCGCGGATCTCCGAGATCGTCATCATCCCCGCCGCGTCAGTGTACTCAAGAGTCTCTGGGTAAGCTAGGGGCTCGACGCCTGCCACCTCGATCTCCTACAAGGATCAAAAAGCTCTTTTACTTGACGATCATTCGTCGTTTGTCAAATCGAATTCAAAAACAAAGAAATAGGTAAAATACTCACCACGATCGGCCAGTACGCCAACCTCCGATGAAGGAACTCAGAGTACTTCTCGCCAGGAAGAAGAAGGACGTCAACGCTCGCGTCCGCCAAGTCAGCCTCTCTCTCGGCGTCAGAAGGCTCCCTAAACATCGTCCATGGAGGATCGATGGGAACCGTGAAGGTGTCACAAGAGCACTGCCGAGTCAAACGCTCACCCAGGTACCACACAGGTTCCATGGGCGTCCTCAGCAACAAACAACTCGAGCTCCTAGGACGAAGGACCTCAGCCACGAAAGCGGGAGCGTCAGGGTAGTCCTCCCAAGGCCTAGGCACCCACTAAAACAAGTAAACGAGGGGTCATTCCTATGATCGGCTCTAAGCGGGGAAATGAGGGTTCATTCCTATGATCACTTCTAAAAGAAAAGACAAAATAAAGAAAGGAGCAAAAGTACTTACGTTCTCCAACTTCAGGGCGTTCACGCCCCGACGACAAACGTCGTAAGAAGAGCGCTGGCTCTTCCTACGACACACTACCCAGTCTCTCACGACAGGGTATGCCCTCGGCTCAAGCTCCGTCCTCTTGGGCGCGAAGCCGGGAAAGTAGGAGTACACCCACTCCTGCAGATAAAGATTATCATTTAAAAGAAAGGAATAAATAATGATCTTTCATGATGCAAAAAGGTTCATAACTCCAACAAGAGTCCAGGACCAACAGTAGTAGGAGAAGTTCCCTTCTCCATCAGCTCAGGACGTACCATATCCCTCATGTAGCGAGTGAGGACCGCAAAGCCAGGAGTAACCGAGTCCCACCGACCCAGGCTACTCAAGTCAGACAGAATGGGAAGAAGCTTCATCGACAGCCTCTCCCCCTTGTCTCCGAGGTAAATTGAAGACAAGAACCACCACAACCACAAGCGGGCCCTCTGTTCCGCAGTGCAAGGAGGAGGAGGCACCTTCCTCCCATCCATCATCACCGTCGCTGGTGTCCTACCCGCAAAGTAGTCCCTGACGTAAGAACTCGGCACCAGCTCGGGAACGCTGGCAGCACCCTCCGCCAGGTTCCAGCCGATCAACCTCCTCGCCTCGGCTGAGTCCACCCTCATGGCCGTCAACGGCCACACTAAAGCCTCCTCTCCACACGACAGACCCGAGATCATGTCGTAGTCCTCCAAGGTGACCCCGACCTTTCCTAAAGGCATATGGAAAGTCGAGGTCGTGTCCCAGTACCGATCAAGGAAAGCTCGAATCAGGCAAAGGTTAGCCCGAATCTTCCTTTCCGTAATCGCCCTCCACGCTCCCACCAGAGCCCCGAAGGCTCCCAACTCAACGATGGCCTTCTCCGACAATCTCCCGAAGGCGTCCATCATCGTCGAGTAGCCAGAAAAGGACCTCATGTTCTCGGCATCCTGCATCAATTCGAAGCAAACGCTATCTTTAGTGCGAAGGCAAATGAGAAATGAAACGACAAACAAATAAGGAAGGTAAATAAGAAACGGCAAGTTTCAAATTTACCAAGCTCCTCGCCATCCTGTAAGAAAGGTGGCTCTCTGCCGCCCAAATAAGATGTCTAACATCCCATTTCTCGGCCCACTCGGGTGCACCCACTAACTAGCGACCACCACGTCCCACGTTGGCCCACCTCGGGACCTCCTCAGCCTCCTCCTCAAACACCTCCTCTCTCTCTCTCACCCCCTACAAGAGCGAGAGAAGGGTCGAACTCTACGTCCACGTCTATGGGAGCCCTCCCTGACGTAAAAGGAACGTCACCTGCAAATTTGAAGTAAATTAGGCCATGGCAAGCCACGACAAGCCTTGATGAGGTCGTTTCAAGCATTTTTAAGCCCTAAAAGTGGCGTTTTCTCGCCATCCTTGGCCATTTATTTTGAAACCCAGCCACTCATATGGAACATTGGGTCAAGTCAAGTCTAAGTTCAAGCCTAGTCACGGGTCGAACTTTCGGAAGCATTTCCCTATAATAGCGATTATGCCGTAGAAAAGTGTCCTAAAAAAGTCGTCACAAATCAAAAATCCGACATAGGAAGTTCACCCATTTCACAAGGGTTCCAGAAAACTAAATTTCATCAAAAATGGACAATCCTAAAGGCATTTTCGAAGCTGTTTTCAAAACAACTGAGAAACCATCTCAACTTCGCTCAAATGCTCAATACTTGACGAAAATTCAAAACGAATACATGGTTATGTTCCTAACATTGCCAATTATCCATTTCTAATGTCAATTTTATCAAACAAATCGATTAAGGGCAAAACCCCCATATTTTCAACATAAAGGGGAGGGGAACCCCTAATTTTTCGGCTCTAATTGATCAAAAACAAGAATTAAAAGCAAGAATGAGATGCATACCTCGATTAGTCATCATTAATGGGACGAGTTGATCAAATTTTGACGGAAATTGGTTGGAATTTGAGAGAGTTGTGTTTTGAATTATGAATGATGAACACGGTTTTATCGAGTTTTTACTCAGACAGGGATGAACCCGGGAAAAGACGCAGCACCTGCTGAGCCTCTTCCAAGAGCCGCAGCTCTTGCTGCGCCTGTTCCCCAGCTTCCCTCCAGCTCAATTTTTGAAAATTCGTTATAAGTTGGTTATTTGTGGGCCCAATTTTTATGCGCCTCTACTCCAACGCCTTATATCATATATTTGGTCTATTGGGCATTTATTTTTGTCCGGGCCCGTATTTTTTCCAAAAGCAGACTGTGAAGCCGTCGCAGTATTTTATCTCCCGTATATTTTTCTTAAGCAGACTGCGAAACCGTCGCAGTATTTTATCTCCCAGCAAGGATCTCGCTTACAACAACGAGCGGATTTCCATCGGTGTTTTAAGACATGCCTTTATCAATACCCTTTTTCATCCAACGAGAGTTCATGACAGCCGATTGCACTTCTCGAGAGACGGAGTTTGTTTGGAAGCAGACATAAGCAGATTCCCAAGAAATGATTCAATTCAGACAGAATCATCAACATATTCTCGAATGAGAGTTCGCTTGAGATCGACGCAAGCGAATTCCCCCAGCAGTTTTTACCGACGTCCTGTTGTCCTTTATTTCATTTGGTCCAAGAAAGAAGTCTCAGGTATGATTTCTTCTTATGGCTGGCGAGCCTCCTTACGTAGTCTAATGGACTTTAAACGACCCTCCCCGATAATCGACAGACTCTAAAATGTTCCCAACGACAGGTCCTTGGCTCAGACCCCTTGAGCCGCCTCGCGTCGTCATAGTCGTCAGGTTGTAATCTTCGATTAGCCTGAGGGCTATACTTTGACTTTCGCCTTGTCCAAGCATCAGTCAAAGTGGGGGCTCTGTAGATACCCATTTCTCACCTCCCGCCAGCCACCCAGTGATGATTGGGCCGCATGTTTGGTACGCAGAACAATTTATGACAATTCGTAAGTTTATCGTTAAGTGATAGCTCAAACACTTGTGTCTACCCCTTGGTCGTCATCTACAGACCGATACGGTCGTTTTGACAGTAATTAGAGTTTATTTGGAGTCCGGGTCAAAAACCGCTTCATTTTCTAAGAAACCGTTTAAAAATGTCGAGTCGGAATGTCCTAGAATATTCCGGATATTTGTTCCATTAATTGATTTTATATCTTTTGGTAAAATATATCTCGAAAATCTTATTTTAAGAAATAAGGAAGTAGAGATCCACCGCAATTCCCTAAAAGAAACACGGAATTCTTTCTTCCGCCGGAGGAAACCACTGCGGAAATGATGCAGCAGATGCTGCGCCTCTTCGAAGGATCGCAGCTGCTACTGCGCCTCTTCCCCAGCTCGTTTCTGCCTGTTTTCAGATTTTTCCGTGATTTGTTTCCAAAGTTTGACTCATTCCATAACTCTTCACATTTTTTTAGTATAAATAGGGACCTTCGTTCCACAATTTTTTCACGCGAGTGTCCGCCCTTCTCTTCTCCATTTGCATTCTAAGACCGTGCTCTAAGCTTTCGGTGCCTACGTGCTTGATAAATCGACCACGTAAGCTCAGATCATTCTGAGTTACAATCACGTTGCATGACCGACCAATTTGACCACTACACATCAATCAACTTAATCTAAATCCTCTAACGAGGGCACTTTCTACATACATTCGAGTCGAGCAATCACTAATCGTTAACTTAGTTAATCTCGTTTTGTCAAACATGTAAGTCTGAGGGTGTAAATCCCATCTTTTTTTATTGAATTTTTATTTTTGTACTAATTATTGTAAGATTCACGTCAAAAGTATGCTTAAAATCGACTTCTAAAACCCTATTATTAAACTGTTTTTACGGATTAGCAGTAACCAGACGTCGAGAAGAAACGCAGCAACAGCTGCGCCTCTTGCAGGGGTTGCCGCTGTTTATGCTCTTCTTCTTCTTCCTCAGGTTTTTCTGTTGATTTCGTTCTTTTGTTTTACTTTCTTATTTTCTTTTCTTTTTCTTCATACATAATAAATTTTGATACATTCTTAATAATTATCATTCTTTGTTTACGACCTAAATCCCTTATAATCAATATTTGCGGGTTTTCGTCATCAAATCAAACCCGGATTTTTGAGATTCGATTCGTTCATATCAAGTTTCTAGAATTCGTCCTTTGTACATGCTTTCATTTGTTATTTCCAGTTTGTTGCGTCTTTCAAATTCGTTTCCGTCTTTCGTATACAAACCTAATTAGCCTTAACTCGTTTTAATTCATTCTAAGTTCGTTTTAATTCGTGTTCATAGCTTTTATGACGGCTTCATATGTAATTAATATGTTAAACCACTTTTACTCGAGTCAAATATCGATAATCAATCATAAACCTACCAACGAACATTAACGAATTTGCAGTTCTGACTTCACAGCCAGAACTCACCTCAGGAACAGACGCAGTGAAAGTTGCGCCTCTTCCAAGGGATGCAGCCAATGTTGTTAGGATCGGGATTCTACTTTGGATCGATGGGGAGGGTAGAATCGAATCGGTAGAATCGGATCGTAAAATCGCAAGATTCTACAAACTCACTAAATATAATTTTTTATTTGGTAAAAACATATAACTAAAAATCAAAACACTTATATATTAATATTTATTCATAAAATATTTGTAATTAATGATTTTAGTATCATTGTATAAACAACGTACACGAAATCTGGGTTTTACGGTGTCATTATATAAAAATATATATTAATTTTTTTTATTATGGAATCGGATCGTAGGATCGTTAAATCGTAGGATCGTATTATGATCCCAACTCTAGAAATTTTCAAATTAATAGGATCGTAAGATTCTACAACTATGATAGAATCGTAGGATCCAGGATCGGTCAAGCATTTTTGGATCGTAAAATCGTAGAATCGTTGGATCGAATCGCGATTCTGACAACAATGGATGCAGCAGTGATGCGCCTGTTCCGGGATGAGTTATGTCCCTGAATTTCTGTTCTTGCTTTGACTTAATCCTTAATTACGTAATTAATTGACTATTAGCCGTAATATCACCCCTAATCTGTCCATATTTTCTAACCTTATTTTATTTTCCTTTATTTTCCTCAAATCGTCCGTCTTAAGCATATTTTTGACGTAAATCATTTAATTCATTGTAATTTATTATAATTTTAATTATCGTTATTTATTTATTGTATGATTTATGTATGATTTATCTATTTGTTTTCACATGTAATTAATTCTAAACCCTAATTCAACGTTAATAAGTGCTAACTATTTGTTCACCGACTTAGTTTAATTCATATGCTAGGATTAATCTGTGGATGTTGCATTGCATGCATATAATCGACAACATATCAAATACGAACGATTTCCCTAATCATTAGTATAGGCCGCTATCGAGGCGGGCGGGATTAGGTGTTCAGTAAAAGGACTTACTAATACATACCCTCACCCCTTACTCAAGATCTCTGTGAACATGTTTGTTCATTGGCATCCACGAGAGTCATTCTAGACATAGAATGCTAAGGGTAACGAGTTCTTAGTGTTCATGTCACTACTTTGTGTCTTGACGTGACACGAGGTATTCGAACGGTTCCAATTGCCCATAAAAATTGGTGGCGACTCCACAAATGCAAACGCTTGTCCCAAGCGCCCTCATGGCCCTCGTGTCCATACTAACTTGGGGGAGGGATTAGTGTGTCTTGTTGCTTTATTGCTTTCATATATTTGAAAAATCTAAAAAAATTGAAAAATTGAAAATTTTCATAAAAATGTTTGTTGTGTCCACCCTTTTGTATTTTGCATAATGTCATTTCTCTTTGCATTTCCCACATTGTAGCTTTTTAAGCTAATGAGTCGCGCTTTTGACGGGTTTTTGCATGCATGGGGATGTCTTGACATAGTGGGTGAGGGATGGATTTTTGATAAAATAGACTTGATCTTGACATTTGTAAGATACGTATATGGTAAGGTAGAGCCTCCAAAAGGCGATGCATCTTTATGCGGTCTCATTTAGGCGTGTGTAGTTTCTCCTCTAGGTGTGCGTTACATCTTGACGCTCAAGTATGGTTTTTTGTTCCATTTTGTATGAGTTTTGATATCATGATTGCATTTTGAAGCCATTCACTTGTTTGCTTACAAATATTGCCCAAATCTTGCCCTTTTTCCTAGCCACATATAACATTGCCTACCTTTGTTGAGCTAGTGACTTGCTACTTGTGATTGGGGTGCTCTCTTATTTGGGATATGGTTATTTGTCACTATTATGAGCACTTTTGTTACGCAATTAATGATTCCCGTAATTTGGTTAATGGTGGTGAAGAAAAGGAAAAAAAAGTTGAAAAAGAAAGAAGCATGAGAAAAATGAGAAAAACGATAAACAAAGAAGAAAAAGAAATATGAGTTGCTTCTATGTTTGAAATTCATTATTTTGGGAAGTAGTCTCTTGTGCTATAATGAAAACAATGAGTCATCATCTTATTTTTGGCTCTAGTTCTTGATCTTGGGAAAGGTTAAGGTTTGGAATAGGCATCCTTGCAATTTTTGGTTAGTTACTAGCTTGACATTAGATCCACATGACCAAAAATATTTGTCCACCTTCTTACCTATTTCCCCTAGCCTTCTTCTTTGTTCTTGGCTTCTTTTCTTGTGCATATTTGATCATGATTAGCATTATCTTGTTGATTTGGAATGTTTACCATACTAGATTGCGGGCGCATTCTCTTGAGTCGTAGATAGGAGAATGTCACATTCACATATAATTTGCCTTGTTCATAATATGAGTGTGAGTGAATCCCGTGAGGAGTCCGATGTCAATAAGATCACGCAAGAGTTAAAATGTCCATGTGAAGTCCTTTATGCTACACCGTCATCTCATCCATGTTGTTGCATTTTCCCTATGTCCATGTTATTTCGGGATTTGATTCATTGTACTTTAAAGTTACTTAACGGGAATTGCATTTGGAAGGGATGATTGTTGCTTGTACCCTTATCCTTGTCATACATAATATTGTGTGCTTGCTTAAGGACATGCAAGGGTTTAGCTTGGGGGAGTTTGATAAGTCCATTTTATATATACTTTAACTCCTTATTTTAGCTCGGTTTATTTGATTACTGTACTTCGATTAATGTGTTTGTGAGCTAATTCCGTGTTCTAGGTGTTTTTGCTCATATTCATTATATTTTGTAGGAAATGAAGCACTCGGTAGCTTTTTCCCGTCAAATTAGCATTCAACCAAGTTCATGAGGCTAATAACAATAAGTCTTGATCATGCAAAGGTGTTTCGGGAAGCAAAAGAGAATTTTGGGAAGAAATTGGAAAACCCGGGCAAGAGGAAACCAATCTTAATTGGTGGATATGTAAATAAATGATGTCCAAGTAAAAGCACAAGCCATATGCATGCATTGGATGCCAAATGATGTCTAAGATACCTTTGACGGAATCTTAAAGACATTAGCATAGGATTCCGCATCACCATAAAGCAAGGAGTTAAGACGGATTTAAGAGCCACGACCCCGATCGGGGTTCCCCTATTCTACCCCGTTTACGTGTTGGAATATGTGTCCTCCGACAATAATGCGATCACAACTGTTGATCATGATGATCACATGTTTAAGTCTCATTTTAAAGAATACAATTGGGAAGTAATATTTTACTGTCAACTGGTCCACACATATCGGTAATGATTGGCTGACTAGAGTTTGACATTACTGTCGTGCGACGGTGGTGACCAGTTGATCCCCTTAGGTCATACCTAAAGGGTAACACTCTTAATTGATCATTTAATTGATCGTATGACGATACGGGTCAATTAAAATATTTAAAATTGACGGACGATTTGGAAGTAATATTTACGTGTCTTATTGAAATTTGATTAAATAAGATACGGTCTAAGTAATCGAATTGTTTCATTGCTTAGATGAAATTATTGTTTAAGAAAACAATTAAAATTGAATGAATTATTATAAATACAAGTTATTGTGATTTATAAATTGGTAAAATATTTTGGTACAAGCAATTATGAATTGCTAAGTCGATTTTTGTATATGACGTATTTTTATTAATACGTTGATTTTTAATATGTTAAAAATACATAACAAATTTATGTAACATATGACATGTGACATAAGACAAATTGACATTTTGACAAAGATAATATGGAGTCCATATTATCTATGTAAACCGAAATTAAGGGGAGTATTAGGGAGTTTTTGGTGTTGATTATGTTAGTGGAAAACATAATCATTTCCTACAAAACTAGCCATGCAATATCTAGTTGTCATTGTGAAGATAAAGTAGTGCATGCATTGGTCCCTCCTCTTCCCCTTACCCGGTTTTTCATAAGAGCAAAACCAAGGGTTTTGCCTTATTATTAACATATACACTTGATTATATTTTGGTGTATTAGCTAATTCATTCATCATCTAAAATTGATTTTTAGAAAGATAAAAACTCTTTCTTCTCTTCCTTCTCTCTAACCGAAATAATAGAGAGTTCCATAATATTTTTGGGTCAATTTTTTCACTAAATTAATATTATTCTAGTAAACATAATATTAATTTTATTAAGAGTTTGCCTTGAGTATTTTACTTTGGGAGGGATTCTACACTTGGATCCTAGTTCATCCATTAAGGAGAGCACAAGAACAAGAGAGAAGGAGATCTCTCTTGTGCCCAAATAAACCGAAATACCAATGTAAGATAGAGATTTCTTCCTCAACTATTTTATTGTTTGCATGCATAAGATCACCATTTAATTTTATGACTAAATTAAAAATAACATATATGAATATGTTAGTAAAGAGATCTAGATTTCTAACAAGCGGTATCAAGAGCCTTGGTTGTTTGCATGCAAATCGGTTAAAAGTTTTTCCGAGTTATACGATTAACATATAAACCTTGTTTAATTTGTGTTATTATGATATATCACGAAAATAATTATGCATGTTAAAGTTTCTGGTCCTAAAATGTTTTTAGGATATTTTGGTTAATTTATGGATTTTTATTGTTCATCTTACATAACAATGGCATTAAAAATATGATTTTATGAATAAAATGTCATTTTCGGACTAAATTAGCTAAAATTCGAATTTTCTAGTTATTTTTGGATATGTTATCACATGTATTATTTTGAGATGACTTGTAAATGTTCATAATTTTTGGAGTTCTTATGCTCGGAAAATGGATTTTTCATGTTTAAAATCGAATTTAAATGAAAAATAGGTTAATATGAGATAAATTTCGAATCTGGTCATAGAAATTTAGTATGTTGTCACATGCAATTTTATAAGATGTGTGTAAAATAATAGGCTATATTGAAGTCTTTATGCATGATTTATGGTTTTTTGAAGAAAAATAGCATAAATAGTGACTTTATTAGTGAATAATTCCTAAAACATACTTCATGACTAAGGAAAAACGTCATATGTTGCATTTTATTATCTTTTTTAGATCTAAAATTAAAAAGTTGATGAATATAATTTTTCTCATGTTTTTATGATTTTTATTGATAAATTCGTTAAACCGCAACATAGTTTTTTCCGATAATTTTACGAAATTTTAACCTAAGTTTTTGAACATTATGAGTGTCATGGTATTTTTCCAGAATGTTCACAAGTTTTAAATCTCAAATTTTGAATTTATTTGGATTTTTTGTGATTTATTTGAAGTTTATAGCATTTTTATTGTAATTTTAAGTCCATTAATGAACAATTTTAGAAATATGAGTTAATTATGGTCAAGTAATTAGTGAAGACTAATTTTGAGTCCTAAGAGGTTAGGGTAATTAACTTGTGCATAAATATGAATTTATGTATTTTATTGTGATTTTAAAACGTTGAATCACGCAAATTCGTAAAAACCGTGTAATATACGATATTGGCTACTTAAAGGCGATTTAGCACAAAATTGGGCATGTTCATACATATTATAATGCTGCATTTTCTTTATGATTGTCATAATTTTATTTTATGTAATTTTTGAATTATGTAATTTTTACTTAGTATGGCCTTAGTATTTAATTGATATTACCCGAAATGTATGGGAATATCGATTCAGTTGTAATTTATTGTGATCTCGTATCACCGTTTTGTAATTTAATAGATTTATTTTATTTTAATTACAAATTTATAATAGGAAATTATGTAATTTGTTATGTAATTTATTTATTCCGGAGTTCCTTGAAGACGATGTCATTCAAGATGGCGATAGATAAAGACGGTGTTACCTCGAGATGCGTGCCACAACCGAAGTTCAAGGGACCAATGGAGTTGGTTTCCGAATATGTAATAGTTAATTATATTTTCTATTTTAGGAAGTCCATACTAGGATTTTTATGCTTTGCATTTTATTTAATATGTCGCATGCATCGCTAAATCGCCATAACTAAAACATGCATTATCTTTTAATCGAGTTTATCGACCGTGTCAATTACAATTATCGTAGTTCACCGCTTTAGTTCACTTAAAACGTGATAGATAATAAATTGACATGACCTCTCACTAAAATTAAACAATTGAGACATAGCCTTACCAAATAGTAGAAACCATGAAAACCTATTTCGCGAGGGAGTGCACTCGGCCATCCCGGGGTACAAACCTTGTTACGTAGGGGAAGTGGGTGATAAATGTCTATCCACCGAATTTATATTAATAAGGGGTATTTCGGCACACCGTGCCCTAAGTTGATATGGGTTTGGATTATGGACACATTTATTCGAAATTTGGGTTGTACTCAACGAAAGTATTCACGACGATTTCCGGATGTGTTTCGGGCTAGAGATAAATATTAATGTAAATTTTATCGACCAAGAGTTCTAAAAGTAGAATCGATTAAAAGGTTAATCCACCGAGTTATATTAATAAAGGGTATTTCGGCACACCGTGCCCTAAATTGATATGAATTTGGGTCTTGGAATCATTTATCAAGTTGGATAGAGGTCACTAGATAAAGGAAATAAAACTTGTCTAAATTTATTTTACGAGTATTATTATTAAAACGACATATGTTTTATTCCTTTTATGTTTTGTTTTGTAGACCGTTCTTATTTCTCATAACAAATGGCAAATCCAAACACCAACGCCACGCCTCTCACTAATACTTCATGGCTCCGATCTTTCATGGATCGATGTAAACTTGAAAAGAATGGGTCAAATTTCTCCGATTGGGATGCCAAAATCAAATTAGCCGCCCAAGGTGACGACAAGCTTCGTTACCTTACCGAGGCCTCTCCACCCGAACCTAATACTAGGTCGACCACCGCCACAAGGGAAGCATATGAGGCTTACCATAAGGAGTCCCCCGCAATGAAAAACGTGTTGATCTTTGCGATGGAGGCGGATCTCCAAAGGAGAGCCTTTAAGATGGGTACCGCTAATGAGATTTACTCCAAGCTTGTGACAATGTTTTCACAAACTCCGCGGATCGTCCAATATGAGGCGGCCGCGGCATTCTTTGATCTCGACTTCAAAGAGGGCTAAAAGGTTAGCCCTCATGTGCTCAAACTTATGGAGCTATAGTCGAGACCTTGGAAATTCAAAAGGTTGAAATCCCCAAAGAACTCATTGTAGATAGAATTCTACACTCCTTATCCAAAGTCAAGGCATATGTTCAATTCCGGGTGAATTTTAACATGCAAGACAAGGACGTGTCTCTTGAAGAGTTGCACAAGTTACTTGTGCAAGCCAAAAGGGACATGGGGTTAAATGTGAACCCACCAAAAGATGTGCTTAACATTATCACCAAAAGCAAGGGGAAGTTCAAGAAGAATGGGAGGAAGGGTAAGAAACAAGCTCCCACTTTCACCAAAGCTAAGACTTATGAAGCTAGCACTTCAAAAATCAAGAAGGGTCCTCTTGATAAATGCCATTATTGTAATGGTGTTGGACATTGGAAAAGAAATTGTTCCAAATACCTTGGTGATATTAAGGCTGGAAAGATCACTCCAGTAGGTAAATGACTATCCTTTCTTTTATGTTTCTAATTCAACTATGGTATTGTGATACAAAGTTGTGATAATGTATCTCCCTTTTATTGTAAATAGGGCCTCCACCAAACAAGGACAAAGGAAAAAAAAAAGCAAGCTTGAGAAACCATCGAGAAGCTAGGAATAGCTTTCATGAAGCTTCGCTTTTTATTGTCTTATTTTAATTATGTTTCGGATTTTAGAACCTTTTAAGTTTCCATGATTCGACAAGGAAAGGTATTTTGGATAATTGGTTGTATTTTGGATAATGGTGGCTTGGTTTGCAACCCAAGTCACCCGATTTATCTTTTTATCCTTGTTCTAAAATTCGTATTTAAATGCTTGCTCTTAGAAACATATGATTATTCACTTACAGTGATCTAATAGACAACTATAATGATGGGATTCATTATATGTCCACATGCTTAAGGCTTGTGTATGATCATTTATAAAGTGAGAGTCTATGAACTCTCTTAAAAGGAATGTCAATCACCAAGTACACTTACAAAATCTAAAACAATTAGTCAACCTATGAGATAGTCCTCCTTATACTTCAAAAAATCATTATTTGTGTCTCATATGCTATCTTTGAATCTCTAGTGTATTTATTCTAAAGATAGAGTGGGAGAAAAATGAGGACACAAGAGGACACAACATCATTAAAAATTTTGTGTACTTGTGTAAATGAGATCTATGCAAGGGAGAATGATTTAAATTAAGGTATATCTATTTATATAGTATGCCCAATAGATGAGATCTATGGTCTCGAATAGATCTACATGATCTCAAGAGACCAAGTGTGTTGGAGTTTGTGTCCTCCACAAATTAGTGTGATAACATTTGTAAATCTCTTACAGGTTCACAAGGGTATACCTTGTATATTTAATCAGTTGATTAACGTTTACCTAATAACGGTTGGCTTGCTAAAAAGTTTGACGTTATTATCATACAGATGGCGGTGATCAACTGGTCCCTAAAGGTCACACCTATAGGATGTGTTTGAGAAATGTGGTTATAGAAATATAATCACATTGATGCCCAATATGACTAAATAGTTAGTCAATGTGTTGATGAGATAATTATTTAATGAAAATTAAATAATATTAGTTGAGACGAATTAACTGTCAATTCGTAAATTAAATATAATAATTTATATTTAAATAAATGTATGTAATGTTAGCTTGGACGAATTAATCTGTTAATTCGTAATTAAATGTAATCAGTTATGTTTAATATCAACAAGATGAATGTGTCATAGTGGTAATAGTGAGGGTACACAAACCAAGAGGTCAGGGGTTCGATCCTCACTAGATGACAATTTAACACATTTTATACATTTTTGGAAAGACCAAAAATAAGGAGATTATACTCCTTATTTCGGTCAGATGGGCCGAAATTAGGAAAGATTTATTCTTCCTAATTTTCGGTCGGTATAAGAAAGAAAGGGAGAGAATTATTCTACCCTAATTCTTTTTCTTGACCTAGCCTCCTCTCTCATCAGAAAAACACAAAAAAAAAAAAACAACTAAATTTTACAGAAAATTTTAGATCGATTCTAGCACAATCAATAGGGCATATCTCATATCGTCTTGGGTGCAACCAATAGGCGAATATCTATTTTGATATTGTTCTTAGGCCAATTTTGCTAGGACCGAAGGTTAATTCTGAATCCTTTATTTTGTTTATGTTTTTTATTTATTTTATGACTATTGATCATCACTGTTAAAATCGTTATACTCCTTGCATAATAAGGGAAGTATACAGATTATTTCCCACAAGTGGTATCAGAGCATAGGCCACGATTTTTAAATTTTGATGATTTTCGTAAAATTGTATGTAAACAATGAGGATTTTCGAAAAATTTAGGGTTTCAAAAAAAATTTGGTTCGGCAGAATTTTTTTGTGTCGAGATGTATTTTTTTTTTCAGCCGTTTTTTTTTCTTTTAGTTTGATGATATTTTCCATTTTATTTTTCATATTATTGTTTTAATCAGTTAAAATTGTCATATGAAGAATTGGTAGTTTTGATTTAATGCAGATTAAGTTAAAGTTAAATGGAATCGTCATGTTTATGATAAAAAGAATGTTTTTGCTATATAGTTTTTGGCATATAAATTAATCATGTTTATTATTTCATATGCTATTCATGTTCTAATAGCAAATGTAAACAATTTTGTCACCAAATCTTGCTTTAGGGCATTTTGCCGCAAAAAGAAAGAAAAAAAGGGGCAATTAGGGTTTTTGTTTTTTTTTACCAATAATTTTTTTTGCTTCTGCTTCTGTTCACGGCAGATAATAAAAAAAAAAAAAAAAAATTTACGGTTTTTCCAGAAAAACCGAGATGGTTTCATGGGGTGATTCGTTTTTTTTTACCGTATGAAAAGAAAGTGTTTTTTGTTTTCTGTTTTTTTTCAGCCGTGCTGAAATTAATTTTTTTTTTAAAAAAATTGGTTTCTTTTGAGTTCAGCCGAGACTTATAAAAAAAAGGATTTTGTTTTGTTTGTTTTGGCCAATTAGTTATTGTGAAACGGTTCACAATTATAAGATACCGAATTATTTTAAATCAGTTTAAAATTTTGACGGATTGAATTCATATTACAAGTTTAATATGGATTAAGAATGAAATTAATGTGATTAATTGAGGAATTGTCACTTAATTTGATTTAAATAGGTGGTTTGGATAAATTAATCAACATAATTAAGGAATTGTGTCATGTATGTTTAATTTATTTTTAGTTGATGCTTTTATTTTTGTTGAATGAATCGGATGAATGAATTTTATTTACGTATTTAATTTTGCAATCGGTTGTAAATTGTAATACTTAGTGTGGCCTTAGTCAAATTATGTTTTCGTAATGAAGGAAACATGATTTTTATGTAATTATGAGATCTCGAATCTCCTTTATTTTTAGTTTTGGGTTTTGAAATTAGATTGTAATAAATAGGTTTATTATGTAATTTTAATTATTGTAATTTCAAAGAAGATTAAAGATGGAGATTGGAGCTCACTCCCGCTACATGGATCAAGATGGAACATCAAGACAAGCTTCTCGGGTCCAAGGATGAATTCCAAACTTGTATTTATTGTTCATTTTGATAGGATAGGCCACACTAGGACTTTTACTGTTTTTACGTTTTTCATTCTATTGTTTTTCATTCACATGTTAGTTTATGCATCATATTCCGCCTAAAACCAAACCACCTACTACTAAAATGCATGAAAATTGACTCATATAGGTTGTATGTTAGTTTTCATGGACATACAGATGTCACAGTCTTATTAAGCCATCACCTTAGTTTATTCATTCTCGCATGCTAGATTATAGTTCACTTAAAATGAATTAAAATAAAGTTGATGGGATCTTCCTCTAAAACGGAAATTGAGATTAGTCTTTATAAGGGCAAACATCTATGAATCCCTTCTTCGTCGGTAGGCCTAATATGACCCCTTCTACGTTGGGTAAGTAGTTGTGTTGACTTAGTTTACCTCAACATCATAGTCCGAAGAGTTTCTCGTGATTATGATGGACTAAAGATAGAATTTACAGAAATTTATCGACCAAGAATTCTAATGGTAGAATTAGCTAAAAGGTTAGCTTATCAATTTACAGAGAATTGAGTCTTGGGATCATTTATATAATTCTTGAGGGAGGTCAATTGTATAAATGTTTTAAGTCTTCACGTTATAACATTAGTTCATTAGACTCAAAATCAAAACGATGCACATGCTTATTATTTTTATTCTTCTTTCGCAGTGTAGAACACGATTATTTTCGATAATACTGTTACAACAAATGGCTGGAAATAACGCAATCCCAATGCCTAGTGCCACACTAGATCGTTCGTCTTGGCCTAAAATATTCATGGACCAAATGAATCAGTCCACGCGACTGAAGAATGATGGGTCCAATTTTGCGGACTGGGAGGCGGCACTACGGAATGCTTGCCATTGCGACGGTAAGCTCGGGTATTTAATCGAGCCAATACCGGTCAAACCAGGCCCAAATGCAGGAGCCAACGAGTCACTCGCTTATAGTGATTTCGTTATGGAAGCGGGTGCGATAAAGAACGTACTCATCTTTGCAATGGAAACCAATTTGCAGAGACGCTTCATTGCCCAAGGTGCAAACAAGATTTTCACCACGCTCACTAACGAGTTCTCAAAGGCACCGAGAATTGTTACATATGAGCATACACAGTCGCTTCTTTGATGCGAAAACTCCGAAAAGGCCAACCGGTTAGCCCACACATTCTTCACATGATTGAGAATGTCGAGAAGCTGGAGGCACTGAATTGTAAAATCAGTGAGAGCATTGTCATTGACCGAATGCTTCATTCTCTTCACGATGGTTTTGCCCTTTTCAGGGCGAACTACTATATGAATGACTTGAAAAAGAGTCCTCATGAGCTACACTCCCTTCTCGTACAGACCGAGAAGGATATGAAATTGAGTGGGAGCGTGAAGCAGGATGTTCTCACGATTTACAACAAAGGTAAGGGTAAGGGCAAGGCTCATGGCGACCTAGTTGTAGGTAAGCCAAAGTTTAAGAAGCCAGGAAACGGTAAGAGTGGGCCTGGTGAGACTAGTGGCTCACAAGGCAAAGCAAAGAGCAAGGGCGGTGACATAGAGTGCCACCATTGTCACAAGACTGGACATTGGAGGAGGAACTGTCCCGTCTACCGTGAGGACATCAAAGCAAGCCGCGTCGTTCCTGTTGGTATGTCATCTTATATTCATATGATTGAGATTAACCATGCAATTTTTGGAACTTGGGTACTAGATACTGGTTGTGGTTCTCATCTGTGTAATCATTTGCAGGGCCTAAAGAACATCATACCTCTCGAAAAAGGTGATGTGGACCTGCGAGTCGGGAATGGAGCAAGAGTTGTTGCTGCCTCGAAGGGGACATATGTAATCCAACTCCCTAGTGGTTTTGAGTTATCTTTAAATAACTGTTACTATGTACCCAGTTTATCTAAGAACATTATTTCTGTTTCCGTACTTGCTAAAGACGGTTTTGCATTTTAAATAAAGGATAATAGCTGTATTTTCTCTTTTAATGAAATGATTTATGGCAAAGCAGTTTCCATGAATGGAATTTATATCTTAGACCAAACCACAGATGTATTACACATGAATAATAAGAAATTAAAGGTTGGTGACAAAGATCAAACCTATCTATGGCATTGTCGAATGGGACACATAAATGAGAAACGCGTGATGAAACTCGTCGATAATGGGACAACTCCCGCATTCGATTTTTCTACATATGGCACGTGTGAATCATGTCTCATTGGCAAGATGACTCGAATTTCCTTCAAAGGTGTTGGAATGCGCGCTAGTGACCTATTAGGACTCATACATACGGACGTATGTGGACCTATGTCAATTACCGCTAGAGATGGCTATAGATATTTTATCACTTTCACGGACGATTTGAGTAGATACGGATATGTCTACTTAATGAAGCATAAAAGTGAGTCCTTTGAGAAATTCAAGAAATACCAGAACAGGGTACAGAACCAACTGGGTAGAAAGGTTAAAGCACTCCGTTCAGATCGGGGTGGCGAATATCTTTCAAATGAGTTTGATCAACACCTTAAAGATTGTGGAATCGTTCTACAGTTAACTCCACCTGGAACACCTCAATTAAATGGTGTGTCCGAACGGAGAAATCGAACCTTACTTGATATGGTTCGATCCATGATGAGTCACACGGTAGTGCCTGACTCATTATGAGGTTATGCTCTTTTGTCAGCCGCTCTTATACTTAACCGGAGTCCGTCTAAAGCTGTCGACAAGACTCCATATGAAATGTGGAAGGGAACGGTCTCTAACTTGTCCTTTATTCGGGTTTGGGGCTGCGAGGCTTAGGTCAAGTGGAGACACGAGGATAAGCTCGGCCCGCGATCGGTCAAGACATACTTTATAGGTTATCCAAAAGGAACATTTGGTCATTACTTCTATTCGCCTACCGAACATCGAGTTTTTGTTGCGGCTAGTGCAACGTTCTTAAAGAAAGAATTTCTCGAGAACAAGACAAGTAATAGAACCTTCGAGCTGTCGGAGATTCCAGAACCAACAACCGAGGAACGGATGGAGGAAGTGGTTCCTCCAATTGATGATACGGTTAATATTCCTGAGGAACCTAGGAGGTCGGGTAGAGTCTCTCATCCTCCGGACAGATACATTGGTATGGTCGAGGAGAATGACGTTTTACTTCTAGAAAGTAATGAACCCACAACCTATAAAGGTGCTATGGCCTGTTCCGACTCAAAGCTATGGCTCGAAGCCATGCAATCCGAGATGGACTCCATGTATGAGAATAACGTATGGGATCTAGTTGATTTACCTAATAAGGTAAAACCTCTACAGTGCAAATGGCTTTACAAAATAAAGCGTTCTGTAGACGCGCAACCAGATACCTATAAGGCACGACTTGTGGCAAAAGGTTTCACTCAAGTGCACGGATTGCATTATGATGAGATTTTTGCACCTGTAGTCATGCTACGTTCCATTCGGATAATCTTAGCGATTGCTGCATTTCATGACTATGAAATTTGGCAAATGGATGTGAAAACCGCCTTCTTAAACGGTTATTTGGAGGAAGAGTTGTACATGGTGCAACCCGAAGGTTTCATAGATCCTGAGCATCCTAAGAAAGTATGCAAGCTTAAGCGTTCCATTTATGGACTTAAGCAAGCTTCTCGGAGTTGGAATCATCGTTTCGACCAAGTGATAAAAGAGTATGGTTTCACTCGATCGGTCGAAGAACCATGCTTATATATCAAGTCGAGTGGGAGCAAGATTGTATTCTTGATATTGTATGTCGATGACATACTCTTGATTGGGAATGACATTCCTCTTCTATCTTCGGTTAAAGAATGGTTGAAGAACCATTTCCAGATGAAAGATCTGGGTGAGGCACAGCACATTTTGGGAATCCGTATCTACCGAGATAGATCACGACGGACGTTATCACTTAGTCAGGAGTCTTATTTGGATAAGGTTCTTGAGAGGTTCAGCATGACCAATTCCAAGAAGGGAAACCTTCCTATGACGACTGGGATGCAGTTGAGCAAGTCTTAGTCACCCACGACGCCTGAAGGGATTGAGCGCATGAGTCGTGTTCCTTATGCATCTGCAATAGGATCGATCATGTATGTCATGATATGTACACGTCCAGACGTGGCATATGCATTGAGTATGACGAGTCGGTACCAAAAGACTAGAGGTGAAACACACTGGATAGCTGTTAAAAACATCCTCAAGTACCTACGGAGAACTAAGGATTGGGTATTGACTTATGGAGGCGATACTAAGCTATGCGCAACCGGTTACGCAGATGCTAGCTTCCAAACGGATCGAGATGATTCAAAATCTCGATGCTGGTTCGTCTTCACTCTTAATGGTGCTTTGCGGTCACCGGAAGAGTTCCAAACAGTGTTTGTAGCAGATTCTACTACTGAATCCGAGTACTATGCCGCTTCGGAGGCAGCAAAGGAAGCGATATGGATGCGTCAATTCTTACAAGGGCTTTCGGTAGTTCCTAGTTCGAATGACCCGATCACCATCTATTGTGACAATAGAGGTGCCATCTTCCAGGCTAAGGAGCCAAAATCTAGCAACAAGTCTAGACATGTACATCGGAAAGCTCACCTGATCCGTGATTACGTGGAGCAAGAAGAGATAGTGATTGACAAGATTGCGACAGATGATAACATCGCAGATCCTCTCACTAGGGCATGTTAATTCCATGGGAATTAAACGTGTTCCTGAGTTGTAGTACTTGATTATGGATTTGATACATTATCTTTTTCATATACTATTTATAACTTCATCGTTTTATATATATATAACATTTTGTTTTTCATGTGGATTGTACTGACAACATTGAACGCCACAAAGTGAACTGATTTACATTATATTTGTTTTGGTCCGTAATCGCCAATGTGAGCTGATAACTCTGGCTATTATATTGTGCAGTCGATTGATGGTGGGTTCAACGAGCCATAAGTCAAACAGTTGACTGATCGATCACAGATGCGAGATTATGACGATACCTCGTCGGACAACTTTTTGTGACAACGTAATGGAGTCCTAAATGTTTAATAACATTCGGTGTCAGGTCGTGGATAGGACATCCATTGTGTTCCTAGAGTCGATTCTTTTGACTATCAACTGTCTCTTGAGATTAAGGCAGTTTTTCGGTGACTTTAGTTTCTTTCTCACGATGTCCGCCGTGAATCGGAGGCTAAGTAGATTTTTTCCGGGTCATTTCATACTGTGCTTACATCTGCAGGATTCGAGTTGAGGAAAATATCCAACCCTTATCGTATAATTATTTCTCGGGGCCACTCGAGGAGTAGTAATCAAATGCATGGCCATGCTCGAATGTTGATTCGTTTATCGGTTAAGTTACTCTCTAATCGGGGAAACCACTCTTGATATTGATCGCTTGTAAAATACGACCTTTGTGAATGCGGATTTGCAAATTGTTTTACATTGAGTGGGAGAAATTTTAGGATATGAGAATCGGTTATCGCACATACACTTGTGAGGACAAGTGGGAGTTTGTTGGAGTTTGTGTCCTCCACAAATTAGTGTGATAACATATGTAAATCTCTTACAGGTTCACAAGGGTATACCTCGTATATTTAATCAGTTGATTAACGTTTACCTAATAACGGTTGGCTTGCTAGAAAGTTTGACGTTATTATCATACGATGCGGTGATCAATCTGGTCCCTAAAGGTCACACTTATAGGATGTGTTTGAGAAATGTGGTTATAGAAATATAATCACATTGATGCCCAATATGACTAAATAGTTAGTCAATGTGTTGATGAGATAATTATTTAATGAAAATTAAATAATATTAGTTGAGACGAATTAACTGTCAATTCGTAAATTAAATATAATAAATTATATTTAATTAAATGTATGTAATGTTAACTTGGACGAATTAATCTGTTAATTCGTAATTAAATGTAATCAGTTATGTTTAATATCAACAAGATGAATGTGTCATAGTGGTAATAGTGAGGGTACACAAACCAAGAGGTCAGGGGTTCATCCTCACTAGATGACAATTTAATACATTTTATACATTTTTGGAAAGACCAAAAATAAGGAGATTATACTCCTTATTTTGGTCAGATGGGCCGAAATTAGGAAAGATTTATTCTTCCTAATTTTCGGTCAGTATAAGAAAGGAGATAATTATTCTACCTTAATTCTTTTTCTTGACCTAGCCTCCTCTCTCATCAGAAAAACACAAAAAAAAAAAAACAACTAAATTTTACAGAAAATTTTAGATCGATTCTAGCACAATCAATAGGGCATATCTCATATCGTCTTGGCTGCAACCAATAGGCGAATATATATTTTGATATTGTTCTTAGGCCAATTTTGCTAGGACCGAAGGTTAATTCTGAATCCTTTATTTTGTTTATGTTTTTTTTTATTTTATGACTATTGATCATCACTGTTAAAATCGTTATAATCCTTGCATAATAAGGGAAGTATACAGATTATTTCTCACAAAGTGAAGTAATCAAAAGAATATTTTCTCAAGATAACTACACGAGGAGACCAAAAGAAAGTTTTGGAAGAAAAATGACTAATGTAAAGTCTTAACGAGAGTTTTTGACTAGTTCATGATAAATTTTGACCAATAGTTTCAACTTTGATATTTACTTAAGAGCCTAAATGAATCAAAGTAACATCCTAGAAAATAAACAAGATTTATGACTAGAGGTTGCAAGGATTGATATACCGATATCCTCAATAGCTAAGTTAAGTATTAACCACACAAATGTCATTACTTAACCTCATTATGAAAATGAAATGGTTAAACCTCCTTCCGAAAAGGGTATTTTGAAGGACGTGTATTAGATATTATTTATATTTAAACAATGACATTGCTACGCATCATTATGATATGAATGAGTTAGAGATTAAAATCTCTTTCCATAAGGTTAAGATGAGACCACTTCAAAATAAGTATTTTGAAAGGATATGATGGGAACATATATGGTTTTATCTCAATAACTTAGCAAAGCAATAAATTTCAATATCTCAAATGAGTATTCAATTGCGGATCATGTGGAATTAAGTGGGAGTTGGAAATTATCATGTGAAGACATGGGATTTAGTGGGAGCAATCATCTTGTAAAAGTTTATAACTCATCACTCATTGAAGAATGACGAGCTAATACCTTCCTTCACAAAGGAGTATTTGAGTTTTCAATTCTGGATGAAAATGAACTATGATGAATCCAATCACATCATGAGATGTTGGATTAGTATTGAGACATACACATCGAATCAACGAGAAACGTAGGTTATTCATGTAAATGAAAACGGAATTGCCATTAGCAGTCATGGTCGTTCCTTGAACCTAAGAATGGTTGATCTCATGATTATTAGTAACTATTGTTTCCGCCATTAGAATAATCATGCATATGTCTAATAATGAATCATATGCATAAGAGCATGATGATTCATTGGCAAGCCATAGAAGAAACGTCATGAATTCTCGAGGAGAATCCGATGAGCGATTTCAGTGTTTGACAAGAAGACTCTGTTGTGTGTCAAGAGGTTGCACATATTGCAGTTCGAACACATGTAAGGATTTATGAAAATCCTAAGCTCTCAAGCTAAAAGGAGAAATAGGAAGTTTGGAAAGATACTTAGTTGAATAAGAAGTTACTCAATAGTTTTTCCTATAATGCTAGGACTTGTGAGAAGTGCTAGGCTAATTGATGTGGACGATGTCGTCACTCATCCAATCAAACACATTTATAATACTCAACATACAACTAGCTAGTGGTAAGTCGAGGTCGATCCATGGGACGGTGGTTACTCAAATTATTCAATCTAATTATGGTTATGCTTGGGGTTGTCACAATTTTAATGGGTTGATGATTCTAATCTAATAGATGCAATAAACAAGCAATAAAAGGAAAGATGTAAACAATTGACTAAAAATGCTAGGATATCATGGGGTCATAGGGGATTCATGGGAATTGATCATACAAACATGTTCTCAAATTATAAGCAAGCAATTATTGTTGTGATGGATTGAGTTGGGTTATATCTTACAATCCTAGGAAAGTTTGGGTCCCGGAGCCGAATCGATTAGATTGTACAACATCTACAAGTCGACTTAATCTTCCCTACTCAACAACATGCATGGTCTAATGAGACTCGAGTTGGTTTATGTCTTACAAGTCTCATTGAAAAGATAAGAGATGGTAGTAAATGCAAGGATTCATAGGCTTAGCATTTCATCAAACATAACATGTGCATGTATTAAGATCAAAACAAGCAAGCAAATAAGATATGAAAGCATATTGATTTAAGCATGAATCATTCCCCATGTTGGTTTCCCCTAATCACCCATTAAACCCTAGCTAAGAGACTACTCACTCATGATCAAGTTTAACATGTTAATAAGGTTGTCAATCATACTAACAAAGCCAAACATGATGAACAAGTAAGAAAGATTAACAATAATTAAAACAAGGATTAAGAGGATTATACCTACTAATGATTCCAATAATAAAGCAACGATAAAAGAAGTACTTGATAATTGATGGAAGGTTGTCAATCTCCCAATAATAACCCAATAATCTTCAATTACCCAATAATAAACTTGAACAATAATTAAGGAGAGATTAATGTGTAATTTGTGTGGAAAGATTGAGATTAATCTATTCTAATCTACTCCTAATCTAATCTAAAGAAGGATTGAATTAACCTAATGAAAACTTTTTTCTTTGATTATTACAAATGGGGTATTTATAGTGGAAATTAGGTGGATGCATTAGGGTTAACTAAGGGCTAAACTAGTAATTACACTTTTGAGATTTGAGCAGGGAGACTCCGGTATTTTTCGAAGGAAGGGAGTCTTTCATTGAAGCTTGAAGGACGAAATTATGCTGTAAAGGAATCCGGGCGGATTAGAGTCGGGACGGCCGGATTTGGGCGGTGCAATCCGAGCGGATTCAGGAGTGGGACGCTCGGATTGTTGAGGGGGAATCCGAGCGGATTCCAAGGAGGGACGCTCGGATTGTACCAAGGGAATCCGAGCGGATTGGGAGCAATCCGAGCGGATTGTAGCAGGGGACGAGCGTCTTCAGCGTAAGACGCGCGGATTGCTGTACAGCTTCTTTGTTTGAGCTCGGATTGTAAAACGGACGTCATTTTCTCATCCGGACTCCTATTGGAGTGATTCAAAAGCCTAGATCGCTTATTTTTTCGACGCCGTTCCATCTAGCATATTTTCAGAGCCAAAGGAGCAACCCTTGGTTCGGTTTTTGAGCGATTTCTTCTTATAATGCCTTCCCTCTCGTCATTATTACTTTTAACCCTTTGATCCTTCTACATACACTTTATTCCTACATCTTTGGTCATCATTCTTGCCTCCTCTTCATACTAGTCCATCTAATATCATCAATAAGCTTCCAAATATGCACGAAAGACGGGAATTTCCGCCTTATTATCTCCTTTTCTACAAAACATATGAAATGCGATAGAAAAGCAAATAGGAAGGTTTTGACGGATAAAATGGCCATAGAATGTTATAAAAGTATGCAAAATAGGTTCAATTAGGGGACTAAATGTGCGCAAATAATGTTCACATCAAATATCCCCAAACCGAACCTTTACTCGTCCCGAGTAAAGAGGTGACTAAAACTAGACCTTTATTTAAACTAACCTAATAATAATAAAGCCGATATGAGACAATTAGCGGGTCTCACTCCGCCCCTTCAACTCACAACAAGACAACCATGAGGTAGGATGCCTTCTTGCAAGGCAAGGTGGGGCTTGCCAAAATGGCGATACATCCAATCATTAAGCACACAAAATCAAGTAATGGATGCATCTACAAAAGAATAGCCACTTTCCTCATCTAAGTGGCGGAAATTATCTACAAGGGAAGCAATTCAAGGGTACACACTCCTTCATAGATACAATTTCTTCAAACTACTAAGCCTAGAAGGATACCAATAAATCACCTCCAAAATGTGTCAAGCTAGGGTACCTTTGTCCTCAATCGTTAAATGTTTTTGTCAAGAGTAGACTCCCAATGGCGTTAGAAACACTAGAGGATCGCGGAATTCCCTCTCTTGCCTAGACAAGAAGAAGGGTCGTCCCCTCTCTACCATGCACAAAAATGGATACGGTGGATAAAGGGATCGATAGTTTTTGAGTTTCATTTTGGGAGTTTGCTTTCGTTGTTGTTTTTCCCCCTAATTTCTTGTGGCATATAACATTTGAGAACACTTTCTTTTTGCCATTTCTTTTTGATTTTTGGCTTTTCAATACTTGACAACTTTTTTGCATTTCTTTTTGAACATTTTCAAAGTCACCCCAATTAGTAACGAGGGTGCCTTGTATTTGAAGCTTAGGAGTTCTATTTTTTTGCTCCTCTTTTCATTTGATGCATTTTTGCAAACTTTCTTTCACTTTTCATTTCTTTGAACTCAAATTGATTTCTTTTTGTGCCCATTCCCTTTGATGACAAAAATGTATGGTAGAACATGGATGAATGATGGAAGTATGCATGGTTTCAAGGGTCACCTTGGAATAAACGGTAGCCAAGGAGTTATCACACCACAAGGTACTCTTGACTAGGCCTTAAACCATGGGTCAAAGGATACTAGTATGACACATCCTAGGGTGTTTTACAAGTATTCTAACAAGCAAAGTCTTAAGAAGAAAAAGCATCTACTAGGGCCTATATACACTTGTCAAGCTTCCCAAGTAGACGGTTTCGCAAAATTTTTCTAACATGCAAACTACATGCCATGATGCAACTACCATATATACATCCTAATGCAAATGTTTCTACCAACTAATATGCCAAATAATCTAAATGCAAGTCCTAGGTTCACATTGTTATACCGCATCAATCAAAATAAAGCCACATAGTCATTAACATAAAGAGGAAAAAGGAGATTGGAAAGATCATACCATGCGGTCTTCAATATCCTCATGTCTCGGATGTGGCGTAGTCAATCAATGTGAAAAAGGATAAAACAAACAAAAATATATACAACAATATATACATGACTACACTACAAAGGAAATGAACATGTTTTTGGATTTTTCAATTTTTCAAATTTTTATGGGTTTTGTTTTTATGAAATTAAAAGACATATTTTTGTGATTTTTCAAAATTTTTCAATTTTTATGCATTTTTGGAATATAAACTCCCATCCCCCACTTTATTTTGGACATTGTCCTCAATGTACATGTAGGAGTAGGAATGAAAAAGAAAAACATGTTTTTGAATTTTTGATTTTATGGAAATTAAAGTACAAATGCAATGATATGATATGAATGAATGCATGCTCTAACTAAATGCAACTCTATATGACATATATAACAAATGAATGCAATCTAAACTATACTATATGATGCATGATTTCTAGTAAGCTATGGTCACCTATGATCAAACCTCCCCAAACCGATTTAAACACTATTCCTAGTGTAGAAAAGAATAGGATTGGTCATTAGTGATTATGCATGAATTCTAGTCTATATGCAACTAACTACATGAATCATGCGAGATATAATACAATGCAAACTACACTAAATGCATATATACAAATTAATGGTTTTTAAGGGACTCCATCAAACCAAAGATTATCAATTAACAATTTCATGGAAAATCATCACTAGCACTCAAAGCACGTAGAAGTCGGTCAAATTCTTGGGAGTGGGACATGAATAGGCATGCATAGCAACACAAGATTATGCAATTGAAAAATGCCCAAGTAAAAGACCGAACAAGCATATCAAGAGTATCATGACAAAAATCATAAGAGAAATGATGGATGGTAGGAACATGAAATAGGTAGTTGGTTGGCAATTCACTCAACTCTTCCTCCAAATAGTCAAAATCACCACATTCAATGCAAGTACTCTCATTATCATCCAAGGTGATTTTAAGGGTGTCTATTTGAGGTTCCCAAATGTCCTCATCATATTCCTCATCCCAACAAGGTCCATTATCAAAGGGGTTGTCGTAACAAGGCTCACCAAGTTCAACACAATTGTCTCCCTCAAATATGTCATCCTCAAAGGGTGAGTTTTCACTCAAGCTCTCATCCATATCACTCTCACTTTGCCCATTAACATCAAATTCCATGGAGGTTGATTTCATTGAAACACAAGAAGAGTAGGATGACGGCATCCAAGCATTAGTTTCACAATCAAGAATGTACTCCTCCTCATCATCACTCTCCTCATCTAGCACTCCATCTTCCCAAGGTGGGGTAATTTTGTGGACAAAGTGGGTTGACTCAAGGTTATAGGAAGGTTTCTCATCCTCACAAATCTCATTTTCATCATAGTTTTCCTCAATGAATTTTTGAAATGTGGCTTTTATCACTTCCATACCTTCCTTGGCATTCTCAAAGATGTCATGTACAATTTGCTTAAGACAATGGATGGTCATGAACTCAACAAATTCCCAAAATTCCTCACAACTCATCTCACAAATTCTACCACCACTCAAGTGAAATGCCAAGTTGCGGGTTTCAAGGTTCATGTCATTATAAACAACACAACATGCTTCATAATTTGAAAGAGTAAAACCATGATGCCAAGCATGAGTCATATAATCTTCAAATCTTGCAACATATTTATCAAATGATTCATTTTCATATTGCCAAAAAGTGAATGTAGACATGTTAAACATATGAAATAATGCAAGTACAACAAAACTCAAGAAAAAGAAGCACAACTAAAACTAGACAAAAGAACAATTCAAATAAACAACACCGTCCCCGGCAACGGCGCCATTTTGATGTGGACGATGTCGTCACTCATCCAATCAAACACATTTATAATACTCAACATACAACTAGCTAGTGGTAAGTCGAGGTCGATCCATGGGACGGTGGTTACTCAAATTATTCAATCTAATTATGGTTATGCTTGGGGTTGTCACAATTTTAATGGGTTGATGATTCTAATCTAATAGATGCAATAAACAAGCAATAAAAGGAAAGATGTAAACAATTGACTAAAAATGCTAGGATATCATGGGGTCATAGGGGATTCATGGGAATTGATCATACAAACATGTTCTCAAATTATAAGCAAGCAATTATTGTTGTGATGGATTGAGTTGGGTTATATCTTACAATCCTAGGAAAGTTTGGGTCCCGGAGCCGAATCGATTAGATTGTACAACACCTACAAGTCGACTTAATCTTCCCTACTCAACAACATGCATGGTCTAATGAGACTCGAGTTGGTTTATGTCTTACAAGTCTCATTGAAAAGATAAGAGATGGTAGTAAATGCAAGGATTCATAGGCTTAGCATTTCATCAAACATAACATGTGCATGTATTAAGATCAAAACAAGCAAGCAAATAAGATATGAAAGCATATTGATTTAAGCATGAATCATTCCCCATGTTGGTTTCCCCTAATCACCCATTAAACCCTAGCTAAGAGACTACTCACTCATGATCAAGTTTAACATGTTAATAAGGTTGTCAATCATACTAACAAAGCCAAACATGATGAACAAGTAAGAAAGATTAACAATAATTAAAACAAGGATTAAGAGGATTATACCTACTAATGATTCCAATAATAAAGCAACGATAAAAGAAGTACTTGATAATTGATGGAAGGTTGTCAATCTCCCAATAATAACCCAATAATCTTCAATTACCCAATAATAAACTTGAACAATAATTAAGGAGAGATTAATGTGTAATTTGTGTGGAAAGATTGAGATTAATCTATTCTAATCTACTCCTAATCTAATCTAAAGAAGGATTGAATTAACCTAATGAAAACTTTTTTCTTTGATTATTACAAATGGGGTATTTATAGTGGAAATTAGGTGGATGCATTAGGGTTAACTAAGGGCTAAACTAGTAATTACACTTTTGAGATTTGAGCAGGGAGACTCCGGTATTTTTCGAAGGAAGGGAGTCTTTCATTGAAGCTTGAAGGACGAAATTATGCTGTAAAGGAATCCGGGCGGATTAGAGTCGGGACGGCCGGATTTAGGCGGTGCAATCCGAGCGGATTCGTGAGTGGGACGCCGGATTGTTGAGGGGAATCCGAGCGGATTCCAAGGAGGGACGCTCGGATTGTACCAAGGGAATCCGAGCTGATTGGGAGCAATCCGAGCGGATTGTAGCAGGGGACGAGCGTCTTCAGCGTAAGACGCGCGGATTGCTGTATCTGCTTCTTTGTTTGAGCTCGGATTGTAAAACGGACGTCATTTTCTCATCCGGACTCCTATTGGAGTGATTCAAAAGCCTAGATCGCTTATTTTTTCGACGCCGTTCCATCTAGCATATTTTCAGAGCCAAAGGAGCAACCCTTGGTTCGGTTTTTGAGCGATTTCTTCTTGTAATGCCTTCCCTCTCGTCATTATTACTTTTAACCCTTTGATCCTTCTACATACACTTTAGTCCTACATCTTTGGTCATCATTCTTGCCTCCTCTTCATACTAGTCCATCTAATATCATCAATAAGCTTCCAAATATGCACGAAAGACGGGAATTTCCGCCTTATTATCTCCTTTTCTACAAAACATATGAAATGCGATAGAAAAGCAAATAGGAAGGTTTTGACGGATAAAATGGCCATAGAATGTTATAAAAGTATGCAAAATAGGTTCAATTAGGGGACTAAATGTGCGCAAATAATGTTCACATCACTAATCATCTTGACAATTGTTGCAAGATTCTACAAAACATGTACCTAGTGCATTGTGTGTGGGTAGAGTACTTGATCAGTACAAGTTATATCATTCACCACAAACTCGTTTGTTATGTGATAATCGACAAGAAAGTTCTTTCAAGATAAAGAGCCGAAACCGAGGTTGGGAACTTGGATGTGTACTTGGTAGGGTTTATGCTATGAGAAGATAACATGAACGTAAAGGAAAATGCGATAATAAGAAGTTTAAACACATGGAAACATGGTATGTTAAACTTCTATTGCAATCAAACAAGTGTTTACACACTTATAATATGCATCACAAGGTTGTAATATGGTATTGACTACCGGAATGTGATGTCGACATTTGTCGTTTGAGTTATCATTAACTCACCTTATACTTTGTTACATCCAAACGGGTTGTAGAGACAATTGAACCCCGTTAAAGTGAACACATATTAGCATTGTATTTGCCCATAGTTACTTACATGAGGTGACGTCTCAAAGTGACTAGAGTGTGATGCGATTGATGGCAAGTTCAAGTGCCATAGAGTCATGTGAGATGACTAGTCGATCACATAGGCATGTGATATTAGGAACATTTTGTCGGGCCTTATGACCGCTTATAGAGTTCTGGCAAATTTATATAGCCTGGTCGTGGCGAGAGCTATTATAGTATTCTAATGAGTCGATTCTTTTGACTAAAGACTATTCGCCTAAGATGGCACAGTTTCAGATTAACTTTGATTTGTGTTACTACGACCTTCGTAAATGGGGTCAAATGGGCATATTTTGGGTTATGATGGCTGTGGCTAGTCGAAGGGAATGAGTGCGATAGGAATTGTCCACCCCTAGTCAGGGTTATAACAATATCTCATGGCCACTCGAGGAGTAATGAACAGGAAATGCGTGGCCACGCTCGGAATGTATCCATGGTGGATAAATCCGGTCAATCAGTTATTCTCCAGATCGAGGAAACCACTCTCGATATGATCACTTGCAAGTACGACCTGAAAGACACCTTGCATTGAGTGGGAGATAGTAATAGGACAAGAGAATTGGTGACGCACACTTGTCGAGGACAAGTGGGAGATTGTTGGAATATGTGTCCTCCGACAATAATGCGATCACAACTGTTGATCATGATGATCACATGTTTAAGTCTCATTTTAAAGAATACAATTGAGAAGTAATATTTTACTGTCAACTTGTCCACACATATCGGTAATGATTGGCTGACTAGAGTTTGACATTACTGTCGTGCGACGGTGGTGACCAGTTGATCCCCTTAAGTCATACCTAAAGGGTAACACTCTTAATTGATCATTTAATTGATCGTATGACGATACGGGTCAATTAAAATATTTAAAATTGACGGACGATTTGGAAGTAATATTTACGTGTCTTATTGAAATTTGATTAAATAAGATACGGTCTAAGTAATCGAATTGTTTCATTACTTAGATGAAATTATTGTTTAAGAAAACAATTAAAATTGAATGAATTATTATAAATACAAGTTATTGTGATTTATAAATTGGTAAAATATTTTGGTACAAGCAATTATGAATTGCTAAGTTGATTTTTGTATATGACGTATTTTTATTAATACGTTGATTTTTAATATGTTAAAAATACATAACAAATTTATGTAACATATGACATGTGACATAAAACAAATTGACATTGTGACAAAGATAATATGGAGTCCATATTATCTATGTAAACCGAAATTAAGGGGAGTATTAGGGAGTTTTTGGTGTTGATTATGTTAGTGGAAAACATAATCATTTCCTATAAAACTAGCCATGCAATACCTAGTTGTCATTATGAAGACAAAGTAGTGCATGCATTGGTCCCTCCTCTTCCCCTTACCCGGTTTTTCATAAGAGCAAAACCAAGGGTTTTGCCTTATTATTAACATATACACTTGATTATATTTTGGTGTATTAGCTAATTCATTCATCATCTAAAATTGATTTTTAGAAAGATAAAAACTCTTCCTTCTCTCTAACCGAAATAATAGAGAGTTCCATAATATTTTTGGGTCAATTTTTCCACTAAATTAATATTATTCTAGTATACATAATATTAATTTTATTAAGAGTTTGCCTTGGGTATTTTACTTTGGGAGGGATTTTACACTTGGATCCTAGTTCATCCATTAAGGAGAGCACAAGAACAAGAGAGAAGGAGATCTCTCTTGTACCCAAATAAACCGAAATACCAATGTAAGATAGAGATTTCTTCCTTAACTATTTTATTGTTTGCATGCATAAGATTACCATTTAATTTTATGACTAAATTAACAATAACATATATGAATATATTAGTAAAGAGATCTAGATTTCTAACATTACGTTCTCCCTTTGGTCCTATATAAAGGGTGTTGTATCCACACAATTTCGGACACTTTTCCATATGCTTTAGTCTTAGTTTTCAGAATAAAATGCAGTTTAGATTAGATTTCTTTTAAGCATTCCTTTATTTGTTACAAAAAATTCTTTAAGCATTTCAATTTATATTACAAGTTCAGTTACAAGTCATTTCCATTTGTTCTATCTTGTTCTTCATTTCCAAGTTCATTTCCTTTGTTGAGGTAATTCTATTTCTTGTTTTGTTTTGTTATTTCCTTTGTCATTTCCAGTATTAGTTAGTTACCATGTTTACTTTATCATTTGTCATTAGTTTACTTTACATTATGCAAGAGCAGTTTACTTTGTCTAGGAAATAAGGGAAGTCATGCACGAATAGTTTTTGCAATTGTTGAATTACGATGTTATAGTAATCGATTAAAAGTTTCTATTACATGTTTGCTTTGTTTTGTTAATCTTTGATAAATGAGCACTATCTTATATTAAATTTGTTAATTCACTTTTATAAGTCGAGAGGCACGAAATTGAATTAGACTAAGCATGTTTTAGTAGACGACCTAGTCATAACGAGAGTTCGCTAGGACTCGATCTATGGTTGACAATAAGGCCGAGAGGTGGTTGTCTTTAAGCCTAAACAATCAACGATATTATCAACTCCTATGTTTAATTAGAGCATTTACATAATTTGAATGTGTGACCCGACATCCCTAGACTCTTCCTTTATTGTTAGATAACCAATCGATAACCGACCTAGATAGAATTCACCCCATAACAATTTATGTAGTAACTCTCGTCTCCTTGTGTTCGGCCTCTATTACTACATTCATTTGTGTTCGGCGATCGGTTATGGTTTCTTACCCTTTTCTTTATCTTCTTTGGGGGGAGTTGGAGGCGGATGCCATTGCACTGCCCAAGCGGATTCAGAAATATTCTCTGTCTCAGGATGCCGGAGCGCGCGCTGCTGCTTTTATTTTTACTCGACTCAACTTCGTTATTGCTAAAGGGGTGAGAGCCTAAATTGTGTCTCGGTTGCCCACCAATTTTCTTATAAAATTGATTTGATCTCGATAAAAGTTGCGTTTTTTTAATAAATAATAATAATAATAATAACAATAACAATAACAATAACAATAACAATAACAATAACAATAACAATAACAATAACAATAACAATAACAATAACAATAACAATAACAATAACAATAACAATAACAATAACAATAACAATAACAATAACAATAACAATAACAATAACAATAACAATAACAATAACAATAACAATAACAATAACAATAACAATAACAATAACAATAACAATAACAATAACAATAAGAATAACAATAACAATAACAATAATAATAAATATAATAATAATAATAATAATAAATATAATAATAATAATAATAATAATAATAATAATAATAATAATAATAATAATAATAATAATAATAATAATAATAATAATAATAATAATAATAATAATAATAATAATAATAATAATAATAATAATAATAATAATAATAATAATAATAATAATAATAATAATTAGGGGAGCTGGAACCACCTGATCCTTCTCATGAAAATCTCCTCATGGAACATTAGGGGAGGTAATGATCCTCTCAAGCTTCAGGAGGTTCTCCATTTTCTGAATAATAATAGATTGGATATCTTAGGTGTTCTGGAAACCAGGATTAAGCATGGAAAAGCAAAAAAAATCTTTTAAAATAAATTCAGGGCTTTTAATATTATCAGCAATTATGATGCCCGTACTAATGGAAGAATTTGGTTAATTTGGAGAGCTGTTAGTGTCACTATTGGTCCTCTCATTATACATGGTCAGTTTATTCATTGTGAAGTCACTCACCATGCCACTTGCTCAAAGTTTCATCTTACTATGGTTTATGCTAGCAATAATGCTAGAGTAAGAGATGATCTTTGGACCCAGCTGGTTAGTATTAGTGGTTCTGTTAAGGCTTGTGTCTTGCTTGGGGATTTTAATGTGGTAAGAGATGTTAGTGAAAGAATTAGTAACACTCCTCCCACTTTTGCTGATATCCTTGATTTCAACTCCTGCCTTCTCAAATGTGGTGTTGATGATATTAGAGGTACTGGCTGTGAAATGACCTGGACTAACAAGCAAGATATTGAAACTCTGGTTTGGTCTAAATTGGATAGAGCACTGGCTAACACTGATTGGCTTGCTATGTTCCCTGGTGCTTCTGCAAATTTTCTTCCCCTTGGCATATCTGATCATTCCCCTGTCCTTGTGTCTGTTTTAGAAGATAGATATCATGGGTCCAGGTTTAGCTTCCTCAACTGTTGGGTTGCACCCTAATTATCAGTCCACTGTTAAAGAAGCCTGGCTTGAACCTGTTACTGGATCACATATCTACAAGCTATTTGCTAAAATGAAGAATGTTAAGGCTAGGCTTATCACTCTCCATAAAAGAAGTTTTTCCAAAATCTCTCAAAGAGTGACTACCTGCAATGAGGAGCTCAATGCTTGTCAACAAAGCATCCAGGACAATCTTTTTTTCTCCTGCTTTGTATGACCAGGAAAGGAGTCTGCTTCAACTTTACTCTAAGCTCAGAAAAGCTGAGGCTAATATTCTCAAACAAAAAGCAAAAATCTCTCATATTTCCTATATTGATTCTTCTTCCAAATATTTCTTTGCTAGAATCCATGAAAGGAAGCAACAACAAATCATTGGATGCATCACTGATAGACATGGGCATGAATAGGTGGGACTTGAAAATGTTGCTTCCAGTTTTGTTGACTATTACAAAAGTTTATTGGGGGCTGCCATTGATATTACTCTTATTGATGAGAAGGTTATTCAGCAAGGGCCTTGTATTCAGGCTGATGACCTTCCTATTCTCCTCAAACCTGTTGACCCTGTTGAGATAAAAAATGATGTCTTCAGTATTGGTTCAGATAAAAGCCCAGGGCCAGATGGCTTCTCTTCTGAATTTTTCAAATCCTCTTGGCACACTATGGGACCTGATTTTTGTAAAGCTATTCAGGCTTATGTTACTCATGGCAGGTTAAGTAAACAGGCTAATGCCACTCTTATTACTCTCATCCCCAAAAAGAAGGTATGCAACACTGTCATGGATTTTAGACCTATCTCTTGCTGCACCACTTTCTATAAAACTATCAGCAAAATTCTTTCTCAAAGACTTCAGAGCATTCTTCCAAGGATCATAGGTCCTGAACAAGCTGCTTTTATTAAGGGCAGGGACATTCATGAGAACATTATGATGTCTCAAGCTTTAGTGAAAGGTTATGACAGGAAATATCTTACTCCTAGGTGTCTCATCAAAGTTGACATCAGGAAAGCTTTTGACTCTCTCCAATGGGGTTTTGTTAAAAGTATGTTAAGCACCTTAAATTTCCCTACCACTTTTATTGATTGGATTATGGGTTGTATCTCTAGCTCTTGGTTCTCTATTAAGCTTAATGGTTCTGTGCATGGCTTCTTTAAGGAAGAGAGTGGACTCAGGCAAGGTGACCCCCTCTCTCCTTACCTCTTTGTTCTTAGTATGGAACTGCTTTCTAGATAATTGAGGACTATTTGCTCTGAACCACATGTCTCTCACCATCCAAAATGTGCTAAACTTGGGCTTACTCACCTCATTTTTGCTGATGATTTAATGATCTTCACTAGAGGTGATATGCCCTCTGTAACTGTTGTTCTTAATACTCTCAAAGAGTTCTCAAGCTGGTCAGGATTATCTGCTAATATTGATAAAACTGATATATACTTTGGAGGCATCTCATCTCCTGTTAAGGCTCAAATTCTTAGTGTCACTGGGTTTTCTGAGGGCACTTTCCCTTTTAGATATTTAGGCCTGCCACTAGACAATGCCATAATCCATGCTGATACTTATGGAGTTCTCATTACTAAAATTCAGGCCCATCTTCAGCATTGGTCTCTTTTCTTATGCTGGGAAGGTACAGCTGTTGACATTTGTTATTTTTGGAATCACTAATTTCTGGTGTGCTACTGCTCTTCTCCCCAAGAACATCATTAAAACCATCAATAAGATGTGCAAGGATTTTTTCTGGCACAATGTTGAAGGTAGTAACAGATTAACCTTTCACAGCTGGAGGAGTGTCTGCTCTCCTTGGGAGAATGAAGGCTTTGGTATTAAGGAAATACTCTCTTGGAACAAAGCAGTCCTTGCTAAAAAGCTTTGGACTCTTGATACTAAAAAATCTGGTCTCTGGTTCTCCTGGAACAAAGCATATAATTTCCCTCATTCTACCATTTGGGAAGTGCAAAGTAAACATCATCATTCTGAAAGTTTCAGGAGCATAATTACTGTCAAGAATGAACTAATTTTGAGAACTGGCACTTCAACTGCTGCTGCAGCTCTTTTCCATTCATGGATTCAAGGTGGCACATTTTGTCTTGGCAAAGCTTATACTTGGTTTAAGGGGACTCTTATGCCTCATCCATGGGCTCCTACATTAAAGCACTCTTACATTCTTCCAAGTCATCGTATCATTACTTCCCTGGCTATGCAGGGACATCTTGCCACTGTGGATAACCTTCACATCAGAGGCCTTCTTGTCATTAATAGATGTGTGCTCTGCAAAGCTGCGAATGAATCCCATGCTCACCTTTTCTTGCTGCCTCAGCGTAGTACAGACTGTATTAGTGAGCTTTTATGGAGTCTTTATAGGAAACGAGCAAGGCATTGGAAAAATGGTTGGTTTCGTAGCTGTCTTGCTGCTGTCTGCTATCACCTCTGGCCTGAACGAAATAGAAGGCTTTTTCAGGGTATTGAACAACTAGTTGAAAAGATAGTGCGTACAATTCAGTTTCAGATTAGTGTCCAGGTTCTGCACAACATTAGCTGTGCACAGTATGATAGAGCTGTTCAAAGTCTAAATAGCTTAGCTCTTTGATGTGCTCTAGGGGTTATTTCTTTGTTAGAAATCTTGTCCTCTTTTTTTCTCCTTGATGGATGAATAAAATGGGACAATAATTTCTTGCAAAAAAAATAATAATAATAGTAGTAGTAGTAGTAGTAGTAGTAGTAATAATAATAATAATAATAATAATAATAATAATAATAATAATAATAATAATAATAATAATAATAATAATAATAATAATAATAATAATAATAATAATAATAATAATAATAGTAATAGTAATAGTAATAGTAATAGTAATAGTAATAGTAATAGTAATAGTAATAGTAATAGTAATAGTAATAGTAATAATAATAATAATAATAATAATAATAATAATAATAATAATAATAATAATAATAATAATAATAATAATAATAATAATAATAATAATAATAATAATTTTCAAGCGGATCCATAAATTCTCGGTATCTCAGGATGCGGGGGCTCGGCTGGCCGCTTACATTTTTACTAGACTTAGCTTTGCTGTTGCTAAGGGTGTGGGAGCCCAGCTTGTTTCTCGGCTCCCCACCAATTTCATGTAAACTTTTATTTTTCTTTTAATGAAAGCTGCGCGCATCCTTTTTTTAAAAAAAAAATAAAAATAAAAATAAAAAATAATAATAATAATAATAGTAGTAGTAGTAGTAGTAGTAGTAGTAGTAGTAGTAGTAGTAGTAGTAGTAGTAGTAGTAGTAGTAGGGGCTCGCGCGGAGCTCGCCCACTAATTTCTTGTAAACTTTTTTATTATTCTTAATAAAAGTTCCAATTTTATAAAAAAAAAAAAAATAATAATAATAATAATAATAATAAGAAGAAGAAGAAGAAGAAGAAGAAGAAGAAGAAGAAGAAGAAGAAGAAGAAGAAGAAGAAGAAGAACCTCATTCGCGACACCTTATTAGACATCTGCTCCAGGGCGGAGATTTCTGTTAGTAAGGAGGTTGATATCGGTTTGGTTGATGGGCATGACAAGCCTCTTCGTCCAGCGGATATGCTACTTTATTCCTGGGACAAGGGCGAGATGTGTGTGTCGATCTGACGGGGTTTTCCTCTTTGACTCAGTCTAGGATGTCTGATTTTGTGCCCGGTCGTGTTGTCGTGGATGCTACTCAGCGTAAGTGTGCCATGTATCGGGATTTGTGCATGGCGAATGGTTATTGTTTCCTACCTTTCTCCTTCCCTTCGCTCGGGGAGCTAGATATAGATGATGTTGCCTTACTTAAGCGGATTCAGAAATTCTCTATGTCTTAGGATGCCGGGGCTCGTGTTGCTGCTTACATTTTTACTAAACTTAGCTTTGTTATCGCTAAGGGAGTGGGCGCCAAGATTGTATCTCGGTTGCCTACAAATTTCTTGTAAATTTTGATGTTATATTAAAAAAAATTGAGCCTTTAAAAAAAAGAATAATAATAATAATTTCTCTATTTTGCTTTACGTGCTTGCTCTCCCTAGGTTTTCCAGTCGGCTCAGCTTCCCTTTGATGTGGCACTCCGTTCTAGCTTGGAACGCATTGTCACTGTGTCCGGGCCTGGTTTTGGAGACTAGCAGTGGCGCCTTGCTACCTTCCCCTTTTATTTTGGGGACCTTGGTATCTATGCTGCTGGGGATGTTCTTCATTATGCCTTCCTTGCCTCCCGTTTACAGTCTGCTGGGTTGCAGGCTAAGCTCATCTACTCTTCTGGTATTCCGGCACCTGGGCCTACCTTTGATAGTGTCGTGCGACTGTTTAATGAGACTACAGGTTCTGATTTTTTGAGTAACCCAAGTGGGATCGCTACCCCCAAACTTTAATTGGCTGACATATATTTCACGAAGGTTGATGTTACTGCAGAATCTGAGTTCTCTTTGACTCCTCGTCAGGTAGCTTTGTAGAAGTCTCAACATGGTTCCCACCCTTTTGATTGGCTTCGTGCGGTCCCTATTTCTAGGTTAGAGCATACTATGAATGGGAGGACTTATCGGTGTGTGCTTAGTTATCGGCTGGGTGTTCCTTTGTTTAATGTGTCTGGACCTTGTTCTGCTTGTTCGCGGGTCTTTGATGGGGATATCTACGGAGATCATGCCATGTTATGTGCTGGTACTATTGGTATCAAGCATCGACACAACCTTGTTCGCGACACCCTTTTTGACATCTACTTTCGCTCTGGGATCTGTGTTGATAAAGAGGTGGACATTGGTTTGATCGATGGGGATGATAAGCCCCTGCGTCCGGCGGATCTTTTGCTTTATTCTTGGGACAAGGGACGAGATGTGTGTGTGGATTTGACTGGATCATCTCCTTTGACTCAGTGCGAGATGTCTGACTTTATGCCCGAACGCGTGGTGGCTAATGCGGCTCAACGCAAGTGTGCCAAGTATCAGAGCTTATGTGAGGCAGTTGGCTATGGGTGCTTACCCTTTTCTTTCTCTTCATTGGGGGAGTTGGGGACGGATGTTATTGCCTTGCTCAAGCGGATTCAGAAATTTTCTGTTTCCCAAGATGCCGGGGCTCGCGCTGCTGCTTTTATTTTTACTAGACTTAGCTTTGCTATTGCTAAGGGAGTGGGCGCCCAGATTGTATATCGGCTGCCCACCAATTTCTTGTAAAAATTGATTTGATCTTAATAAAAAGTTCTCGTTGATAATAACAACAACAACAACAACAACAACAACAACAACAACAACAACAACAACAACAACAACAACAACAACAACAACAACAACAACAACAACAACAACAACAACAACAACAACAACAACAACAACAACAACAACAACAACAACAACAACAACAACAACAACAACAACAACAACAACAACAACAACAACAACAACAACAACAACAACAACAACAACAACAACAACAACAACAACAACAACAACAACAACAACAACAACAACAACAACAACAACAACAACAACAACAACAACAACAACAACAACAACAACAACAACAACAACAACAACAACAACAACAACAACAACAACAACAACAACTTAGGTGACATTTGAGGCATAACTTTTAATACCTTCCGCCTTTTTTTTCAATTGAGCAAATGCCATTTCAACTTTCATTCTCAATGACGAATGACGGTAATTAAAATGCTCCAACATTCCCGGGGGGGGGGGGGGGGTATTGTCTATGTTTTAAATTTGGGCATATGGTATCTAAGATTTATTTTTTTGTCGCTGATAGGAGACAAATATCCTATTGTATTCGGGTATCTGGGTCTATGTTTAAATTCTATAACACTTGTGTATAATAATGGATGGACGTCTGGGGGATGGGTAGGAATTCAGTAGAAATAAATGTTTTTTTAAAATATAGAATAATAATTAATCTCGGATTGTTTATACAATTGATTTGAATGAAGTCGTCCTTTTTTTTTTAAACCCGTCAGTATTATGAAACTTCTAATTTCCTTTTCTGAACAGAATTTAGTTTTACTGAACTTAATTTTGCTGAACTTAATTTTGTTGAATTTAACTTAACTTATAGGAGCTGAACTTTTCTGAACTTAAATTAATTTTACTGAACTTAACTTAAAAGGGTGATTTTAAGTCCAAAATAACAGAGTCTAAGTTATTATTATTCTTTAGATAAAACTAAAATCAACAAATCGTCCTATAATAAAACCTAGCGGTGATCAGATACGAAGTAGATGACAAGAACAAAAGTGAACTTGATCATATAGCAATTTGCAATGTTGTGCCAAATTTATGTGTATGCCTGAGAAAACTTTGACCGCCACCAGGACTACGAGAATGACCAGATTTTCAAGAAAATCTGAATAAGGTACCCAACAAAACCCATCCATGCCCTCACGTGATCGACTACGAATTTTGCATGACAACATAGCCTTCACTATCATCGGGCATGGTCAAGAAAGCCGCCACAAGCACCATAGTGTGAAGCCTATCACCTGGCATATAACAATCAAGCTCACCACGATAGAATCCTTGCTTGTATTTAGTCATTTCCTCCCCGCATGTAGTTATTAGCAAAAGGGCTCCATGTTTATCAAGCATATCAAGAAGTTCTTTAGGGGACTCGGGTTATGGGAAAATAGTCCTTGATCAGTGCCCGAGATTTTGGTTCGCTCACACAAAGAATCCCATTCTGTTCCGCCCATTTCAGATAAGTTTCAAAACCCCCAAACTCGGAAGAGCTATTCGCTCGGGCAAGGTGGTTGATTGATACAACCACCTTCTCGCCCAGAAACTTGTAGATTAGAAGTTCCAAATCAAGTTTTGCATTCACCAAATGAGTAGTCTTGGGATGAGTGACCTCCTGGGAAGCATCTCCGATTCGCACAAGTGCATGACTGATGAATGCAAGTGACGATCGAATGAATCGAGTTAACTAGCAAAGTAAGTACCAAAGCTTGACACGATTACATATGTGAAAACATTTTAATTATTAATAAAAAATAATATTTAACATTTTGTTTATTTATTATTTATATTTTTGTTTGCCATGGGAATTATGTTTGGCCACTTGAATAATTTTTTTGCCACGGGAGTTATTAGCCACGGATTCCATCCCTGGCTAGAAAATTAAATCTAGCCACGTTCTTGTTTTTCCTGTGGTTGTCTATTTGCCACGGCCACTTGCGCCATGAAAGGTATTTTCGTGGCAACGTACTTTAGCCATGGAAATTTAGCGCTTGTACCACGAATTTAGTCGTGGCCCAAGTGCTCAATTGTAGTAGTGACAATTAAACCAATCAAAACCCAGCTCAACCCCAATAGTACGACTTATAAAAAAAGAAGGATTACGAAGAATACATTAAAATAGTTTGACAAGGGACGTCTAATACCTCGGGCGACCACGGGCAGCGGAACCGGGCCTTTAGTTTTGGCCACTGAATTTATAAATTTTGCTGATAAAATTCAATACAAACCTCGACGGGTAGTACACTTATACATTCATATTCAGGGTCTCATTTTTTTTATGGTGCATCGGGCCTCCAATTACTGTAAGACGCACATGAACTTGACTAGAAAGTAAATAGATAATCAACACATCCACAGTAAACACATCAACAATAATTTGCAATGTTGTAGCCTTCTTAATTCCTTGTCATTTCCCTTTTGCTCCACATGATTTGTACAAAACTACCTCAAAATCAAAGGAAACATTTTTACCCCAAAGGCTCCCAATGTTGTAGCCTTCTTAATTGTTATCTTAAACACGTCTTCATTTTAATTTGCAACATACAACTTCTTTTATCCTGAATACCTTAACATAGATGATAGAAGATGTATCTTTTTAGGACCGAAGCCGAAGACATCATTAGATCATTAACTAAATTCCTACGGTAATTAAATCAATTAGATACCAATCATTACATGCTTTTATGATTTTATTATATATGGCATGTCTACAAAGCAACCCAAGTACATCATTTTGACCTCCAATTTAATAATCCAGCCAATTATTCCAAAATGTAAAGCTACTATACAACTACTCGTGACGGAAAACTTCCCAATTTTTTTTTTCATATATCACAATGTTTAATACTATGTATGCATAAATAGGATTATATAACCAGTTATTGTGTAAAACCGTCTCACAATTGTAAAAAATAACTCATTTATTAGCAATAAATAAACAACTTTGTTACAAGTGTGGACCGTCTTACGGTATAAAATCGTCTTATACTATAATTTGTGGTATCCTAAGATATGATACTGAACTACTCAAGGATATTTATATTTTATACTAGTATAGTTCCCGTGCTACAGCACGGTGTTTTTTTAGATTTATTTTATAAAGAAACTTTCTTATTAAATTAATTGCATAAATTAACTATACTTGCGGTTTAATATTATAATGTGCAGAGTACTAAATATAATCTTAGTAAGAGAAAGTTTACTACCATCAAAAGACACTTTAAGTTGAGTTATTTTTGTCTCAAATTATTTTTGTTTTACTGTTAAAAATAACACTATAATGTTATATCGTTACATGATATGACATTAAAATAAGTTTAGGTGATGTAAGATCTAATTAAAATGCGTATTACCTTATAACGAAAAAATAAAAACAAAGATATACTACGCATTTAAAAGGACAATTTACAAATAATTAACTAATATTTTATATTTTTAATAAAAAAATACGTAAAAATTTGTTACCTCATTTAGGTGCTGTTTGGCCAAGCTTAAAAAGTGTTTTTGTAATTGAAAAAGTAGTAGCTTGGCCAAACACGGTAAATTAGAGAGTTTTAAAAGTGCTTTTGAAAAGTCAAAAACTGATTATTCACCCCCAAAAGGAGAAGTAGATATTTATTACTTCTACTTCTACTTCTACTTTTTACATAAAGAAACAAATAAGCAAACAAAAGTTGTATTAAAGTAGTTAGGCCAAACATGTAAATTTTGTGAGAAACCGCTTTTACAAAAGCATGGCCAAACAACTAAAACTTTTCTGAAAAGTAACTTGTGAATAAACTCATTTTAAAAAGAAAAAGTCATCTTGCATAAGCAAGGCCAAACAGCACCTTAGAAAATCATATTTAGAGTCTAACTGATGAAGGATAATATAAAAAAGGCGATTTGCGTAATTTTAGAGTGTAACTGGTGAAAGATAACATTTATGGAAAAGATTGTATAATAAATTAGGGATAATAATTATTTCTTGTAAAAGAGGTAAAATATAAATGTAATATTGTTTTCATGTATAGTTTTAAGAGTTATTTTTTTAGGCGGGAAAACTACTAAGAGTTTTTATTCTCTTAGTAGTAGGGGAGATGTTTGTGGTGATCAAGACGATTACTTCATTTTATCTAAACAAGGTATGTCAAAGTCGCTTAAGTAAGTAAATAATGTATGAATGTGACTATAGGGGGTATGGATGACATACGAAACTTAAAATGAAGGATTCCTAAGTCACTTAAGGTGCGTTTGAAAGAAATTTAGCCTAATGTTTTAACACTTAACACATGATTTTCCAAGACTTTCATGTGATATCTAATTATTTACTATAGCTAATTTATGTTTGTGTAATGTACGGGGATGCTATGGGCTATGGTCTACTATAACTGACTTTGTAAAGCATCAATTTTGCCAAGTTCTCTCTTCGTCTTGCATTTAGCTTCCGTCCCATTTAATCCATTGATTTAGATTTATGTGTAGATTGTAGATATGATGATGGTTACATCAGAATGGTTGAAGACCTTCGAATATATTCTTTTAACACTACTTCTCCATTGCTTTTTAGCATTTCTCACTTTATGTCTCCATATCTCGGCAAATTTTCATTTAAGACGGGTATATCCGTTTTAGCTTAAGACAAAAGCTTTGTCTTAAGTAAGTCTTCCTATCGTATCTTACTCTCCCATCAAACATCCTCCATAGTTACTTTTTTATACAGTAGGGCATACTACATTTGAATCTGAATAATATAACATTGCATTTATCTCTTTCTTTTTGAAATACACATCTTTCCATTTGTTAAGTTTTTTAGATGGTCTAATTCTTCCTTAATGCTAATGCTATGCAGTTTATTTTTTGAACAAATTGTCATTAAATTTGAATAGATACGGTACAATAAATATCTTTATGTCTCTTTTATACATCTTTGTGTTGGTTTATAATGTTTGGTGATAACCTTGATTAACTGGTATTTTTCGCAAATAGGATCGGGGGCACGTCAACAAAATTCAAGAAAACAAAAGAGTTGAGTTCGGAAAAGAAGAGATGTATAAGAGAAAGAAATTGAACTATTGAGGTCTTCAAGGAGATAATGTAGAGAGCATCAAGACTAGGCCTGTAGGGAGTGTTCTTTCCAAGTTCCGTTTTCAGAGCGGGAGTCTGCCATCTCAGTTTCTTGAGATTAAAGGTTAAAAGGTCATTAAATCCATTCACCATAAGTACGAGCAATATACGTTGGAGAAAATAGTTTTTTTGTGGACAAAATTATAGAAGATTCGGGAGATAAAGAATGAGAAGGTGTTTTTAAATAGGGATGACAAGGAAGAGTTGTTTTACCCAATTCATACGTTAGTAAACAAGTAGCTACACATGAGGACAATTTGTTCATGTTGATAATGATAACCACGTAAGTTGGCAGAAACGGTTTGATTCAGCTTTTTTACCGGATTCTCTATGAGCCCATTGTTTGATTAATCGTCTAAAGATCATTGATTAATCGTCTCAAACTGTAATTAAACTAAAATTATTTTGAAGAATTATCTCAACTACTTTTACTATTCTCTGCCAAGTATATTAGGTATGAAATTATACACGCCCGTGCATTTGCACGGGCATTAAACTATAATACTATGTATGCACAAATAGGATTATCTGTTAGTTGTCTTCATAAAGCAAGATTGCGTTATGACAACCAAAGGTATAAAATTGAAACATATGTATTCTTTCCAGCCTAATTTAAAATTCATGATTTTAATGTGTAAATGGATGGACTCAATACTTTCTAATAAAACTCATATTCTTTAACATAAAGCTCGGATCTTTTATCACAAAGTTCAGATTTTTATCACAAAGTTCAGATTCTACACCGTACAACATATACAACTGGTTGTATAGTCCATAAATTGATACGTATGTGTCTACGTGATTGTTTTACAATTGGTTAATATGACATCACTATCTTTATCGTCTTCATCATTTATTTATCTTAGGTTTGACAAAAAAGAGTCCGACTGAGTGAAGGAAGTACAACTCATTCGTCTGCCCGACAAAGTCTACACATTATACCCCTCCTCAATAATATCTCACCTAGGGATGTAACTGAGCTGATATGGATAAGTTCGGGATTAATCGACTAAATTTCAAGTTGAAATGCAAACTCAAATCAATGAAAAAGAAAATTGATAAACAAAAAGAAGGAAGCAGCGAGAAAGAGGTGGAAAAGCGAAATGACAAGGAATAATTTGGAGCCTTCGGCTAATGAACCAACAAAGCATACTTGAACAAAATCCCTAAAACAAGCATATTATTAGGCCCCAATTTGGAAAAAAGTGCCCTAGTCCATTTCACTTCATGCCTAAATTCTTATTGTAGTGTAAGCCCACTCATACCTCAATAATATCTCACCTAGGGAAATACTATTTATTCACAAATTCTCATTAAAAACAAACATTATTCGTGACAAGTCAAAGACAGATAATGCCCATTTCATAATATATAAGTGGCAAATCAAGTGAGAATTAAATGAAGCACCGCACTTGCCCTTTCACTTGTGATATTATAAGAAGGGTACTATCCGTCTTCACCTTGTGACGGATAGTTTTCCGTCTTCAATGAGACAAGCTGCTATTTATTTGTGGTCTTATATCCCTTGTCAATTTTTTTCGAATGAAGGGTAAGTCTTCTGTAAAACGATTTTATGATAAATTATTGTAAAAATCATGTATTGAAAGACATTTATGTTCTTATTATAGAAAAATAGTAATTAGTGAAAGTTATTTTAGTGGAGTTATTTAGGTAAAATATGGCTTGGTTTTACAATAATTTTTGTGTGAAACTGTTTTATATAAGAATTATTGATTGTTTCGAGTAATTTGTTATGAATTATGATGACTTGTTTTGCTCAATTACGAGTAGAGTTGTTAAATGGTTTGGGCCAGCCCGACCCAGCCGACATGCTTGAACCGGTGTTTTCTAACTTGACTGGTGGCCCATGTGCCAATTCAGCCCAGCCCGTCCCTTTATCCGGGTCGGGCCAGTGCCCAGCTTGTCTGGCCCAGCCCAACTTGATTCGGTAAAAATTTAAAAAATACTACAAAAAGCACTACATGGGCTGGGCCCGGGCCTTGCAATATGGATCCCCAGCCCACCTTCTTTTTAGTGCCGACCTGAGCCACAAACCGACAGCCCAGCCTGCCCCAAGCCCCCAACACACACCGCTAATTATGAGTGATAAATAATTGACTTTGTTACACAAAAATCACTAATATAAATGTCAACATGACTGGTACTTCCTCCTCCTATTCATTATTTTTTTCCATATTTTCTTATTCGGAATAATTGAGTTTTCTTCTCTATTTTCTTTTTTGGGTTGATTTATATGATGCAAATTCAATTGAAAGTGGGATAATGTTTTTTATATGATCAATTTTTTTTTTTATTCATGTGCAAAAAAAAGGGAAAGAAAATAGTGAATAAGAGGACTTTTACTAGTTATAAACAAGACTTATTTAATTAATAATATATTCCGCCCATTGTTATTTGATGTGTGTGTCACACCTACAAGGGGAAAAGTATTTGAATTTAATCGTGTGATTAATTAGTTATAAATCCACTTTGCACTCTTGGAGATCGAATTTGTTGGGTGTGATTGCAAGATTAGATATTGTCTCGTCAATAAACAATGAGGTGCGACGGTCGGACGTATTATTAGCCGGGAGTTGTGGCTTTTGGAATAGTGTTTCGACCTTCCTTGCTTGGGACAATGCACGTTATAAACCCAATTGATTTCCATTTTTGTCGATTTTTTGGTTTGATTTATTGTCCAGGACAAGTGGAATTTGCCTTTAGCCATCCATCACTTGGATTTTTTTGGGAAACATTTTTTTATGTGTCTTATTAAGTATTGCCATCGATATAAGGGATCCGTCGATCTAAAGAATTTTAGTGTAGATAACTATGAGCTAAATGGTGGATCTAGGGGGCTAGTAGGGACGCCTTGCTTTAACTGGCGGTCGGAAATTTCAAAGTTTTCTGTCAAAATTTTTCTACTTTTTTCTAGTTTCTCTTAATCCATTACCCTTCACTAAGATTTTTCCCATACTGAGGTCAAATCCTGACTCCGCCATCCTCCTTCCTTCATATTTCTTCCCATAATTATTTTTCTCTATCTAAATTTAGTAAGGAAAATTTAGTTATCCAATATTGCTCCTAGATAACTAACTACCACCATAACTACCTAAAAAAACTCTTTTTTTTTATTTAAGGGGTAATGCTGGTAACTCACACATTTCCTTAAATCTACCCAAAGTAGAAAGAGGGACAATAAAAACGGGATGAAGGAGTATTTGTCATTTTAGAAAAGATAAAAAATTTCTTTTTATTTATCATTTTACCGGTTTCCATGAGTTACATGTTTGATATTTTCTACATTTCCCAAAACAGTAATTATTTGGAGTTTTAGCTATTTGATGGGTGAAAAAAAAATCAGTATAATTTATTTCACTTAATGAATTTTTTCCTAAAACCTCTTAATTCTTGTAAAATCTTTCAAAACGATATATAAAAAAATATTGAATGCAGTTTCATTAGGCTATTTACGAAACACTAAAATTGACATATTGAGTGACATACATGTTAAAAGTCTTGAATATACAATGTTATTTTGTGAGAATTGGCCCTTAACTACAACTAACTGCATCATATCTTGATTAAGGATAAGAAAATTGATCATTTTATAAATTAATATGATATTCTTTTTATCGTCAGCACATCTGTAAGACATATTTTAATCAACTGAATTCACTTAGACCATCTCCAACCATGATTTTTGTTTTTCTTCCTCATCCCTGTCTCTCTTATCACTTCTTACCCATCCATCTCATTATTCCTCAACTTTTCAATTTACCATCAAAACACTCCTCCAACCATATGTTGGGAAATGTGTCCTCAACAATAGTGTGATCACATGATTTAAATATCATTATTAAATATCATTTTAAAGAATACAATTGGGAAGTATTTTTACTGTCAACTGGTCAACATATATCGGTAATGATTGGCTGACTAGAGTTTGACATTACTGTCGTGCGACGGTGGTGATCAGTTGACCCCCTAGGTCATACCTATAGGGCAACACTCTTAATTGATCATTTAATTAATCGCATAATGTTACGAGTTAATTAAATTACTTGAAAACTGACGGACGATTTTGGAAGTAAAATTTACGTATCACATTGTAATGTGATTAAATGAGATACGGTCTGAGTAATCGAATTGTATCATTGCTCAGATGAAATTATTGTTTAAAGAAACAATCGAAAATTGAATGAATTATTATAAATACAATCTGTTGTGATTTATAAATGGTAAAATATTTTGGTACAAGTAATTATGAAATTACTAAGTCGATTTTTGTATATGACGTATTTTTATTAATACGTTGATTTTTAATATGTTAAAAATACATAGCAATTTTATGTAACATGTGACATGTGACATATTGACAAATTGACAAAAATAATATGGAATCCATATTATCATAAGTGCCGAAAATTGGAGGTGGTTTAGGCTAATATTGTGGTTGATTAATTTAGTGGAAAACACCATCATTTGCATATAGCCTAGCCATGCAACCCTAGTTTGCATTGTGAAGGCAAACAAGGGCATGCATTGGGTCTTTTTCTTCCCCTCTCTTCCCTCCTACACGGTTCACCATAGAGAAAGGCAAAAGAGTTTTTGTCTCATAATTTTTACATACTACATGCATGAGTGTGTAAATTAATTTCATTCATTCCAACTTCTAAAAAATAAAAGTTTTAGAAAGAGAAAAATCCTCCATAATTCCTCTCCTCTAACCGGTTTTAGAGAGCCAAAATACCAAATTATTTTGGGTCATTTTTCTACAAAATTAATATTATCTAGTACCTATAATATTAATTTTAATTAAGAGAAAGCCTTGGGTATTATTCCTTGGGAGAGATCCTACACTTGGATCTTTTGTTCATCCAAAAGGAAAGCTCAAGAACAAAAGAAAAGGAGATTTCTTTTGTGCCCATTTGAACCGAAAATACAATGTAAGAATAATGTTTCTTCCTTATTTTGTTTTAATGTTTGCATGCATAAAATCCATCTTTAATTTTATGACAAATTAAATTATAACATATATGAATATGTAAGTATATAGATCTACTTTTCCTTCAATCGGTATCAAGAGCCATGGTTGTTTGCATGCAAATCGGTTAAAAGTTTTTCCGAGTTATAAGAATAACATATAAAACTTGTAAAAATTGTGTTATTATGATATATCACGAAATTAATTCATGCATGTTAAACTTTCTGGTCCTAAAATGTTTTAGGATATTTTGGTTATATTTACGGATTTTTATTGTTCATATAATACAATAATGACATTTAAATATGATTTTATGAATAAAAATGTCATTTTCGGTCTAAAATTAGCTATACTTCGAATTTTCCAGTGATTTTTGTATATGTTGTCACATATATTATTTTGAGATAACCTGTAAATTTTCATAATTTTTGGACTTGTTATGCTCGAAAAATGGATTTTTCATTATTAAATACAGATTTAGGTGAAAAATAGGTTAATATGAGTTAAATTTCGAATCTGGTCATAGAAATTTAATATGTTGTCACATGCAATTTTACAATATGTGTGTAAAATAATGGGCTATAGTGAAGTCTTTTTGCATGATTTATGGATTTTTGAAGAAAAATAGCATAAATAGTGACATTATTAGTGAAAATTAATAAAACATAATCTATGACTAAGGAAAAACGTCTAATGTTGCATTTTATTATCGTTTTCAGATCTAAAATTGAAAAGTTGATGAATAAAATTTTTCTCATATTTTTATGATTATTTTATTAAAAACCGATTAACCGCAACATTGTTTTTCCGGAAAAATTTCGAAATTTTTGACCTAAGATTTTGAACATTATGAGTGTCATGGTTTTTTTCCAGAATGTTCATGAGTTTAAATTTCAAATTTTGAATTTATTTGAAATTTTGTGATTTATTTGAAGTTTATAGCTTATTTTTGTAATTTTTAGTCCATTAATGAACAAATTTTATAAATATGAGTTAATTATGGTCAAATTATTAGTGAATACTAAATTTTGAGTCCTAAGAGGTTAGGGTAATTAACTTATGCATAAATATGAATTTATGTAATTTTTGTGATTATAAAATGTTGAAATCACGCAAACTGTAAAAAAAGAGTAATATACGATATTGGCTAATTAAAGGCGATTTAGCATAAAATTGGGCATGTTCATACATATTATAATGCTGCATTTTCTTTATGATTGTCATAATTTTAATTTATGTAATTTTGAATTATGTAATTTTACTTAGTATGGCTTTAGATTTTAATTGGTATTTCCCGAAATGTATGCGAATATCGATTCGGTTGTAATTTTATTGTGATCTCGTATCACCGTTTTGTAATTTAATAGATTTATTTTATTTTAGTTACAAATGTATAATAGGAAATTATGTAATTTATTATGTAATTTTATTCATTCCGGAGTTCCCAAAGACGGATTTCTTCAAGAATGGCGATACATAACGACGGTGTTACCTCGAGATGCGTGCCACAACCGAAGTTCAAGGGACCAATGGAGTTGGTTTCCGAATATGTAATAGTTAAATAGTTTTTCTATTTTAGGAAAGGCCATACTAGGATTTATTTATTTATTTTTATGCTTGCATTTTATTTTATGTCGCATGCATCGCTAAATCGCCATAACTAAAACATGCATCCTTATTTTATCGAGTTTATCGACCATGTCAATTAAAATTATCGTAGTTCACCGCTTTAGTTCACTTAAAACGTGATAGATAATAAATTGACATGACCTCTCGCTAAAACAATTAATTGAGACATAGCCTTACCAAATAGTAGAAACCATGAAAACCTATTTCGCGAGGGAGTGCACTCGGCATCCCGGGGTACAAACCTTGTTACGTAGGGGAAGTGGGTGATGAATGTCTATCCACCGAATTCGTGTTGATGAGGGTTTCATCGGCCATCCCGTGCCCATATTAATGTGAATTTGGATCATGGACACATTTATTCGAAATTTGGGTTGACCTCAACGGAAGTATTCGTGACCGTAGTCGCATGTGTTCCGGGCTATAGATAAATATTAGAGTAATTTTATCGACCAAGAGTTCTAAAAGTAGAATAGATTAAAAGTTAAGCCACCGAGTTATATTAATAAGGGTTCCATCGGCTATCCCGTGCCTAAGTTGATATGAATTTGGGTCTTGGAATCATTTATAATAGTTGGGTAGAGGTCACTATTTAAATGTTCATATCTTGTCAATTTTTACAAGTATGATTTAAAAAGACAAATGTTAATATTTCCTTTTCCTCCATATTTTTAGTTCTTTACAATGAATCCAACAAATGCTACCGCACCAATAACTATTGAGTCTTACCACAATGTTCTTGACGACATTTGCTCCAACAATGATTTCGATACAACTAGAGAACTTCATTTTGCGATAGGTTCGGATGGAAACCTTAACTTCATCACTTCTTCTAAACCACCTACTACTACTAGACCTCGTGTGAGTCCGTCTCAGGAAGACTACCTCATACAATCTATAGGGTCTTTGTCTCTGGAAGATAAAGATGCCAAAGCTAGTGGGAGCTCAAGCAATCAAGTTCTTGCTTCCAAGGGCAAAAGGTTCAAGAAGAAAGGAAAGAAAATCAAAAACTTCAAGCAAGTTAATGATGAGTGCCATTATTGCTATGGCATGGGACATTGGCTTAGGAATTGTCCCGTATATTTGCGAAATATAAGGGAAGGACTCATCACTCCAAAAGGTACAATTCCTAAAGAAATTTATGTTATTGATATAAATTATACTTCCACTACGACATGGGTACTAGATACCGGTTGTGGTTCTCACCTTTGTAATCATTTACAGGGTTTAAGAGATGTGGAGAGGCTTAGCAAGGGAGATGTGGATCTACGCCTTGGAAATGGAGCTCGGGTAGCGACCGAATCCAAAGGAACTTATGTTTTAGCTTTGCCTAATGGATTTGAGTTGTATTTGCATAATTGTTTTTATGTGCCTACACTCTCTAAAAACATTATTTCAATCGCCATGCTAGACATGGACGGTTTTTGTTTTGTCATTAAGAACAATCGTTGTACTATTTCTAGGAACGACTTGGTTATAGGCCAAGCTTCCTCTATCAATGGCATTTACATTTTAGAGACCTCAAATCCAACTAATGATATCTATAACATTCAATCAAAGAAACTCAAATCAAGTGACCCAAGTGAAGCGTTCATTTGGCATTGTCGATTAGGTCACATAAACGAGAATCGCATCAAAAGATTAATTTCAACTAATGTGATTACACCATTTGATTATCAATCATATGGTACATGCGAATATTTACTTGGCAAAATGACTCGTAATCCTTTTAGTGGTAAAGGGACACGAGCTAGTGAGCTATTGGGACTCATACACACCGATGTATGTGGACCAATGAGTATCACCGCTCGTGGTAATTATGACTACTTTATAACCTTCACCGATGATTTGAGTAGACATGGGTATGTCTATTTAATGAAACATAAGAGTGAAGCGTTTGAGAAATTCAAGGAATTTCAAAACAAAGTAGAGAACCAATTGGACAAAAAGATAAAAGCACTACGTTCCGATCGTGGTGGAGAATATCTTAGCCTTGAATTCGATTCACACTTGAAAGGTTGTGGTATTATATCACAACTTTCTCCACCCGGAACACCACAACTCAATGGTGTTGCCGAAAGGAGAAATCGAACCCTACTTGATATGGTTCGATCAATGATGAGTCAAACCGATTTACCAAACTCGTTTTGGAGATTTGCGATTCAAACCGCAATTATATCTTTGAATAATAGTCCCACAAAGGCCACCGGAAAAACTCCATTTGAAATGTAGAAAAGGAAGAGTTCCTAATCTATCCTACATGAAAATTTGGGGATGTGATGCTTACGTCAAGACCAAGAATGACAACAAGCTTGCCCCAAGATCCGAAAAATGCACCTTTGTAGGTTACCCCTCGAATTCTCGAGGATACTACTTCTACAAACCTCAAGATAACAAAGTGTTTGTGTCTTGCGAGGCTGTCTTCTTAGAAAGTCAATTTATTTCTAAGAGACAGTGGGAGAAATTTTGAACTTGACGAAGTTCAAGAGCCACAAACCGAGATAGAGACGCAAGAAGATGTTCCTTCGTCGTCTAACATGGTTGTACCTCCTCCACTACGAAGGACGGGTCGAGTAATTCGCCATCCCGATCGATATGTGGGACTTATCGAGGAAGATGGAACACTCGATGTGTTGCTTATGGAAAGTGACGAGCCCGCCACCTACAAGGCCGCAATCTCTAGTCCAAATTCCTCCTTATGGCTTGAAGCCATGAAGTCCGAAATGGATTCTATGCATGAAAACCAAGTTTGGGACTTGGTAGATTTGCCTAAAGGGGCAAGACCCCTTCAATGCAAATGGATATTCAAAGTCAAAAATGGCATAGAAGGACATGATGATGTCTACAAAGCTAGGCTAGTGGCAAAAGGATTTACCCAAGCCCAAGGTCTCCATTATGATGAGACCTTCGCCCCCGTAGCCATGCTAAGATCCATATGGATTTTGTTAGCGATTGCCGTATTTCATGATTATGAAATATGGCAAATGGATGTCAAAACTGCTTTTCTAAATGGGCATTTAGAAGATGAGGTGTACATGATACAACCCGAAGGTTTTGTTGATTCTAAAAATCCTAACAAAGTGTGCAAGCTTAAGAGATCCATTTATGGTCTTAAGCAAGCATCTAGAAGTTGGAATCATCGATTCAATCATGTTATAAAGGAAAATGGTTTCACTCGAAGTGTTGAGGAACCATGTTTATACATGAAATTCAGTGGGAGCAATGTTGTGTTCCTAATCTTGTATGTCGATGACATACTACTCATTGGAAATGATATTCCAATGTTGTCTTCTGTTAAGAAGTGGTTAGGTAACCACTTCCAAATGAAGGATTTAGGAGAAGCACAACGCATATTAGGTATCCGGATCCATAGAGATAGATCCAAGAGGATATTGGCACTAAGTCAAGAGTCTTATGTTGATAAGATTCTTCGACGGTTCAGCATGGACAAATCCAAAAGGGGTTTGGTACCTATGGTAACCGGGACGATATTGAGCAAGACTCAATCTCCCTCCGAACCCCATGATGTTGAACGCATGAAGTTGATTCCTTATGCTTCCGCTGTTGGATCAATCATGTATGCCATGATATGCACACGTCCTGATGTCTCGTATGCCCTGAGCATGACGAGTAGATATCAAGGAAATCCGGTGAGAGTCACCGGATTCTTTGTCAAGAACATCCTTAAGTACTTGAGAATAACTAAGGATTCTATACTAGTGTTTGGAGGAGACACTGAGTTGCGTGTTAATGGATACACGGACTCAAGTTTTCAAACAGATAGAGATGACTTGAAATCACAAGCTGGTTTCGTTTTTATGCTCAATGGTGGTGCCGTAGAGCTGGAGAAGCTTCAAGGAAGGCATGTCGCGGATTCTACAACGGAGGCTGAGTACATCGCACATCGAGAAGGCTGCTAAGGAAGTCTGTTTGGATCGGCAATTCACGGAAGGTCTAAAAGTAGTACCTACCGCCAATGATCCCATCACTCTCTATTGTGATAATAGTGGGACGATCTTCCAAGCTAAGGAGCCGAAGTCTAGTAATAGATCTAGACATGTACTTAGAAAATATCATGTAATAAGAGATTTCATTGAAAGGAAGGAAATTGCGATTTGTAAGGTTGGGACGGATGACAACATAGCCGATCCGCTCACCAAGCCTTTATCGCAGGCTAAGCATGATGGACATATTACGTCCATGGGACTTAAACGTGTACCAAGTTTTTGTTAGATTTTGAAATGAAATAAAAGTGTTGTTTTTGTTCATGTTCATAATCACATTTGTCTTTTATCTTTAATTTATACATTGTTACATCCAAACGGGTTGTAGTGACAATTGAACCCCGTTAAAGTGAACACGGATTAACATTGTATTTGCCCATAGTTACTTGTATGAGGTGACGTCTCGAAGTGACTAGAGTGTGATGCGATTGATGGCAAGTTCAAGTGCCATAAAGTCATGTGAGATGACTAGTCGATCACATAGGCGGATATTAGGAACATTTTGTCGGGCCTAATGACCGCTTATAGAGTTCTGGCAAATTTATATAGCCTGGTCGTGGCAAGAGCTACTATAGTATTCAAATGAGTCGATTCTTTTGACTAAAGACTATTCACCTAAGATGGCACAGTTTCAGATTAACTTTGATTTATGTTACTACGACCTTCGTAAATGGGGTCAAATGGGCATATTTTGGGTTATGATGGTTGTGGCTAGTCGAAGGGAATGAGTGCGATAGGAATTGTCCACCCCTAGTCAGGGTTATAACAATATCTCAGGGCCACTCGAGGAGTAATGAACTGGAAATGCGTGGCCACGCTCGGAAAGTATCTATGATAGATAAGTCCGGTCAATCAGTTATTCTCCAGATCGAGGAAACCACTCTAGATATGATCACTTGCAAGTACGACCTGAAAGACACCTTGCATTGAGTGGGAGATAGTAATAGGACAAGAGAATTGGTGACGTACAGTTGTCGAGGACAAGTGGGAGATTGTTGGGAAATGTGTCATCAACAATAGTGCGATCACATGATTTAAATATCATTATTAAATCTCATTTTAAAGAATACAATTGGGAAGTATTTTTACTGTCAACTGGTCAACATATATCGGTAATGATTGGCTGACTAGAGTTTGACATTACTGTCGTGCGACGGTGGTGATCAGTTGACCCCCTAGGTCATACCTATAGGGCAACACTCTTAATTGATCATTTAATTAATCGCATAATGTTACGAGTTAATTAAATTACTTGAAAACTGACGGACGATTTTGGAAGTAAAATTTTCGTATCACATTGTAATGTGATTAAATGAGATACGGTCTGAGTAATCGAATTGTATCATTGCTCAGATGAAATTATTGTTTAAAGAAACAATCGAAAATTGAATGAATTATTATAAATACAATCTGTTGTGATTTATAAATGGTAAAATATTTTGGTACAAGTAATTATGAAATTACTAAGTCGATTTTTGTATATGACGTATTTTTATTAATACGTTGATTTTTAATATGTTAAAAATACATAGCAATTTTATGTAACATGTGACATGTGACATATTGACAAATTGACAAAAATAATATGGAATCCATATTATCATAAGTGCCGAAAATTGGAGGTGGTTTAGGCTAATATTGTGGTTGATTAATTTAGTGGAAAACACCATCATTTGCATATAGCCTAGCCATGCAACCCTAGTTTGCATTGTGAAGGCAAACAAGGGCATGCATTGGGTCTTTTTCTTCCCCTCTCTTCCCTCCTACACGGTTCACCATAGAGAAAGGCAAAAGAGTTTTTGTCTCATAATTTTTACATACTACATGCATGAGTGTGTAAATTAATTTCATTCATTCCAACTTCTAAAAAATAAAAGTTTTAGAAAGAGAAAAATCCTCCATAATTCCTCTCCTCTAACCGGTTTTAGAGAGCCAAAATACCAAATTATTTTGGGTCATTTTTCTACAAAATTAATATTATCTAGTACCTATAATATTAATTTTAATTAAGAGAAAGCCTTGGGTATTATTCCTTGGGAGAGATCCTACACTTGGATCTTTTGTTCATCCAAAAGGAAAGCTCAAGAACAAAAGAAAAGGAGATTTCTTTTGTGCCCATTTGAACCGAAAATACAATGTAAGAATAATGTTTCTTCCTTATTTTGTTTTAATGTTTGCATGCATAAAATCCATCTTTAATTTTATGACAAATTAAATTATAACATATATGAATATGTAAGTATATAGATCTACTTTTCCTTCACCATAATCTATAAATAATATTAAAAGGCATGTTGATGGCCTAATTGACAAGAATTCAACATTTTCTAGCTTATTATGATGCCACCTCACACGCATGTAAAATTATTAAACTAACCCTTTCACATTATACATAAATTAACTAAAATTTCTTTAAAAAAGGCATTTAATTTATATTAAATTAATTGTGTACATTAATTATATCATGACTTAAAAATTTCAAGAGTGATGTAACCTCTACAAATCACATTTAGGTTTCATATTTTATAATTAAAATTAACATTTTAATTGAAGTTTTAGCAATTGAACGTGTTTAATGACTTGATTAAGGTTTTCATACTAATTTTTTTAACAACTGATTTTATATGATGAAATGCTGGTTGAAAACATTACATATTTTTCCTTTGCTAATTATTAAACTTAATTTTTCAAAAATTGTACTGCATAAAAATTACACTTTCATTTATTTATTTTAAAGTTATATAAACTTGAAACTAAAAACAACTATGTAGCGAGTAATAATATTTTTAAAATTAAAAAAATAACATTTTTTATTCAACCACTATTTAATTTCAATAAAAATAATTTATACATTAACCGGTTCTTTTATTAACGCATTGTCAAATACATACAATATTGGCAAGTGTAGTGCATTCCATATTTTGATTCTCCTTTTACATCTATCTATCTATAAATATAATTAAAAGGCAAACCACACTACCTACCATCATCCATATGCCATATTTTAATTTCAAGATAACTTTTTAATCAACTCTTAGAAAAGTGAATTTTGTAAAAATAAAAAATAAAAATAATAATTAATCAAACCTTTTACATTTCATTTCTCCTTGCTCCATATTTATATCTATATTAAATCTAATAATAACTAAAAAATGATGCTGAGAAGTCATTAATTTTGCTCCATACCTATCTTTATAATAAACTTAATAATAATGAAAAAAGGATGTTCAAAAGTCATAAAACTCATCCTCAACGATTATATATTTTTGATGGAAGACAAAATTTATAAGCCAAAAAGTTTCTTATCCCCATCATCAATAGATTCTCATGTGTCAGTAATTTTTCCTTTCATTGTATTCACATCAAGCCAAACGTAGCAAGGTTTTCAGTTATTTATTAATTTATTTATTTTTATTGAAGTTTTATTGGGTTATGAAATGTTCATTATCTTTTCAACTTCATGGTGTTGTGCTTTTCAAAGCTAAATATACTTACATCTCTACAACTTGATTCCAGGGCCGGTTCTGAACATTTTAAGGCCCTAGGTAAAATAGTAAAACAGGGCCCTCTTAAAAAAAATTCAATTAAATCATGTGTCATTGTCTACTACATGATATTAAGAAATCATAAAAAGCGTGATCTATGAGCATTTTGAGATGCGAAGTTTCTTGTTGTAATTTTATTAACAACTCGGTAAATTTTTTTTTTTTTTTTTGCTTTTCTCACAGATAAATGCTTTTTAGACAACATTATAAATAAGAATTCAAAAACTAACTTAACACTTCAATTAACTATCAATAATTAAAATAAATAAAAATTGAACATCACAACACCACAAACTGACTTAAGACTTCAATTAGCATCTCAATAGACAATAATACATGTTGTAAAATGAAAAAAAAAAGTGAACGACACATACAACAATTCAACAACAGCACAAACGTCCACAACAATTAACAATCAATAACTAAAATAAATAAAAATTGAAGAACAAAAAGAAAATAGGATTCAGGACACCCTGATTAACGGAGAGGCGAATGACGGACGAAGATTAATGAAAACGAGCAGTAGAGATACGGTCACACGGGTACTTTACTCCTTACGATAATCCTAATTTTGAATAATGAAAGTGTTGATTTTTGTCTCTTTGAAGAACCCTAGAAATTTAATAAGGAAAATTGATTTGAGATTTGGGGGAAAAAGTATCAGTTATTAGAAAAGATAAGGGATAAGAAAAGTCAATAAAAAAAATAGCCTTATTTTAATAATTTTCTAAAATGTTAAGTTTTGTTATTTTGTAGTATTTCCTTCTTTTGCTTCCTTTATGCACGTCTTTTAGAAGTTTGGTAGTTTTTAATTTTTTTTTTTTACATTGGGCCCCTACCAGCTTTGGGCCCTTGTCAAATGCCAACCTAAACGGGCCTTAGGGTCGGCCGCCCGGCCTTGCTTGATTCCCTATTCTTTTCATTATTTAAGGGGAAGTTAAAGTTAGTAACGATATGATTATTATTACATAAATCAAATTCCACTATTTTGTTCGTTACTCCACTTCTAAAATAAGTTTATTTGTTTTTGGTAGGGATGATTCATATGGAGAAACAAGACTATATGGAGAAGCGAAATACTAGGATTGCTTAAATAACAATATATTGCATACTAACTCTAATATTGACAACATCAACATAAATGACTAATAGTTTTTAGGTTCGTGGAAGAATTTTATATTTCAGAGACTTCCAAATAATGTATGTTTTATTTTGGATGTAATATGCTTCTCTTGACCAAAAAATAAAATAATAATGGGTGTTTTATTTTTTATTTTTGATAATTTTTTTTTTCATTATTTCATCTCTGAAAAAATAGCACTCTTTGAGTGAAATTGGAGTTTTGAGTAATAGTTTGCTTAATCTACTTTGACTTTTTTATTTTAATATGTCAATGCATATAATTTTAGTACATGATCTATCATAATTATTCATAAGGTAATCTTACTACGTCTTCTGATTTTCTAATAACATTACAATTTATTTCATTACATTCTGATTGTAAACCATATGTAATTACACTTTAATTATGAGTTTGAAATTCAACCAATATTGTAACCAACGATCTTATCCATAAATATAATTAAAAAGCAAACTAAATTATCTATCACCGTCCACATGTTATATTTTAATTTTATAAGATAAAATGAATTCTTAAACTACTCTCGTGCAAAGTGAATTTTGTTATTACTAAAAGAAAAAGAAAAAAATTAAGCAATTATAAAATATGATTTTATAGAATAAAAAAATTGAGAAGATAAACGAGTTAGGAAATCATTTTGAAGACCGATGAAAAGGTGATTACCTTCTCCTCTATAATTGCCATAAAGAAAAATACCATAAGACTAGCCTTAATAGTTCCTGTGCATTGCATGGGAATCAAAACTAGTTTACTCTTATTCCTCATCCCACTCTCTTTCATCATTTATCTCTCTTACTTTTAACGTACCTTACATATTTTTTATATTAAAATCTATTTGAGGTAATTTGTCCGGGTTTTCAACTTGATAATTTATCGAGTTCGGTTTTATTATAAGAAAAAACTTAAGACATTTTTTTCGTTAAGAAAACATACTTTCTAAAACAATTTCTAAAACATAAAAGACATACTTTCTAAGACGTTTTTTTTGTCAACAAAAAAAGATAGGTAAGAGAGTAAAGAAAATCAAAAAAGAAAGAGAAGGAAAAGTGTGGATATATATCAATATTACTACCTATTTGTAGAGAAAATAAAAATAAAAATTATAGTGTAATTATTTAAAAAAAAAAAAACTAATTACATATTAATTATTAGGGAAAATAAATTTTGAAGACAAAATAGTTAACAAAATACAAACATGACTAAAATAATCCTCCACAAAAAGTGGGTCCCCCACTTTGAAATCCTTGAATTGTGTAAAAAAATACTCCCTCCTATTCTGGATAACTGTCTCGTTGTTGAAATGGCACAAGAATTAAGAAAGCGAGTTAAATAATGTAAAGTATTATGGTGGAGTGGTGTAATTGGAGAGAGGGAATGTATTGTGAGGTATTATTGTGGGTGAAGTGATTCAAATAAGTATTGGTGTGGGGTGAGGTGGAGTATTGTTGTAGGTTGAAATGATTAAAATAAGTATAAAAGTTTATCAAAAACGGACAAATGGGACATTATTGTGAATAGACGGAAATGGAAACTGGGACAGTCATGTAGAATAGGAGGAAGTATATTTTAGCGGTAGAATTTGGTCTTAACGTTGTGCGCTTCCTTCCTCGCTTTTTCACTGTGCGCTTCCTTCCTCGATTATTCGCTGCATTATATTCATGGTTGGGCAACTTTACTTCCTCAACTTTGCTCTTCCTCGATTTTTCAAGGAGTCCATTCCTCGTGGTCGAGGATGGTCTTATATAAACAATGAGCTAATATCAATGTGTGTGTTTTATAATAAAATTTCTTTCAAACTTATGAAGTGAAATCCTCACTCTCCCTTAAGAATAGCCTAGACTTTTTATGGACTAAAAGAAACATGTTAATCTATGAAGTTACTATAACACCCTCTTCTTATCCGGTCAAGGTAATTGGGAGATGTTACTTTCTCGGTTTCCCGAGGCGGTGAGTCGGAGATACAATAAAGAAACATTTATTATAAATGATAAGTTTAGTGATTACAAACCATTAACTAATGAATAAAATACAACTCATGGCTACTATACTCAACTAACTGACTACACTCGTCTCGTGACTCATCAAGATCGTCCCATCTCCCGCGTACTATCCAAACAACCTATACCTAACTTGCTCCCCATATGACCAAAGGACATCATATGGATCAACACAGGCCACCCCAAAAGAGACAGGTGACAATTACGCAGACACACAAATGTCAGTTTCAATAAGCAAATAAGGTGCGACACGACTCAAGGGTGGGAATATGCAACATGACTACTAATGTGAATGAGACGCTATCAGACAACCACCTCCACGGTACCGGGACACGCCCAGACATACCGACAACCACACTGGTACCGGGACACGCCCAAACATACCAACAACCACAAACTGTAGATACCTCATTTCTGCACCTCCCGCCAAACACCCAGTGATGATTGGGCCACATGTTTAGCATATGTCGCGATTTTATGATGTTTTGTAAATCGGTTAATAAAGGTAACTAGTACACTCTTGTCTACCTAATGGTTGTTGTCTAGGTGTCATTACGGTCGTTTTGACAGTTGATGAGTGCCCATTTTGTGTCAATTTCATCCTTTTCCTCTACGCATATTTCCCGATCATACGCGGTTTTTGACCCTTTTAGCCCCATTTTGTAGCTTTAGTCTCGTACTATGAAGTTTATGTTCCTCACTGCAGGTTATGCATAGGGAAGAGGGCTAAGGGAGCTATCTAAGGAGCTTACAAGGCATGCATAGAAGAGGAGAGTGAAGAGAAAAGAAGCAGGACTCCCGGCCGGTCGGCCGGCAGCTGGTCCACCGGCTGAGAGTCCCATATACGAGCATTGAAGATGAAGAGGTGAAGGAAGACTCCAAGCCGGCTAGCCGGCAGCCGATCAACCGGCTGGAAGTCCTCCCCTGAGCCGGTCCAGAGCCGGCAGCCGGCCCACCGGCTCACCACACCTGACGAATTAAATTGACACCAAAAGTTCCAGCGGGTTTTGTGCCGGTGTCCAGACCGGCGGCCGGTTGGCCGGCTCAAACTCCCTTCTCCGCGTTTTGAACTTCCTTGTAATTTTTGACCTAAATTATTGTAAAACTATAAATACCTCTCCCTTATTCATTTTCGACACAGAACCCTAGATCTGAAAACTTTCCTTAATTTATGCAATCTTTCCCTAATTACAGCATTAATCTTCCCTTAATCAATATTAATTATTATTAATCATTTAGTAAAATTAGTTTAGTAGTAGTATTTGTCAATTGTTTACATTTGATTTTTTGGATTGTATTGGGAGATATTGAAAGATTCTCTTCATTAATTCAATCAAATCAATCATCTTTACTCTTTGTTGGTACATCTCTTCTCTTATTACTTGCTTAATCAATTGTTTACATTTTAACTTGTCTTTTATCATTGTTGAAATCTTTACCATGTCCTCTCTTTTGATTATTTGTTCTTTTTCATTTGTTTGTTTGAACAATTTGAACATGAGTGAGTAGTAATCTTTCTAGGGTTTAGGGGGAGTCTAAATGGGATTATTGGGCATGATTGTTTGATTATTTGGGGTTTTGGTGAATTGTTTATCTTTCTTAAGCTTGCACACAAGGTGTTTGATTATTTGCATGAGTGAAAGCTTGTGCCTTTTTTTTCATTGTTGCTTAATTCCTCCATTGAATGAAAGTTTGTGGTGGTCTTGTTGTTTGCTTAAGAGAGGTGTGATTCTTAATGAAAGTTAGTAGTCACCCTTTAGGATAATCAAGACATTGAGTCACCATCCTAGGATAAACTCTCACCTTGGACCCTTTAAATCATCTTGTTTGCCCCTTAGACCATTTAGATGAACCCGAAAGCCCTAGCCTTTAATCAATCGTATACTTTTTCTCTCAATTGCTTGCATTAGTTACAACTAGTAGTTTAAATCAACTCACTTCCTTTCATTTTAGACTAGACTAGACTCCCATTTAGGCTAAGTAGAAACCCCTCCATCCTCGTGGTTCGACCCTGATTTATACACTAAATTGGGTTTAAATAATTGTTGGTGATAAGAGACTTGACCCTACCTACATCTTACTCATCAAATGGCGCCGTTTCCGGGGATGGCGTTAGGTTATATTTAGTTTATCAAGAGTCTTAGCTTTAGTCTTATCTCACTTGTTAGTTTGTTTTAGTAGTTGTGTGTTTCATTGTAGAGTGTGTGATTTCTTGCTCTCCCCTAGTGTGTAAAGACACTAGGAGACTAACGGTTTATTGAGTGCATGCCTAGAAGGAACGACCAAGCTCTACTCTTCAATTCCGACCCCAAGAGGCTTTTTAGAACCTTGAGGACAAGGACCCTTGATAGAGTTCGGAACCCTCCACAAGCAAACATTGATCAACCAAACTCACACACCCCACAAAATATTGATACCACAACCACACTTCAACCAAACATCACAATTGAGACTCTACTAGAAAACCCTTTTCTTAACTTCCCTATTCCAAATAACCCACCTCAAACACCACCCCCTCATATACCAAATCCTCCACCACAAATGGCTCTACGAGATCACAACCGGCCTAACCATAATGATTCATGTAACCCTATTAATTTTGGTACCTTGGCCCCAAACAACTTTGAAATGCATCCCGCCCAAGTCGGATTGATTGAGAAGGATTTGTTCGGGGGGCATATTGAAGAAGATGCTCATGCTCACCTCCGAAAGTTCAAGAGGAAGGTTTCAATGATGAAGAAGAATGGGGTATTCGAGGAAACCCTAAGGATGATGTTGTTTCCATTTTCATTGATGGGTAAGGCGGACCGGTGGTTGAACATTCACCCTCCGGATACCTTCACGACATGGGACGCCTTGGCTAAAGCATTCATGGCTAAATATTACCCGTCGTCCAAGACCGCTATGCTCCGTAATGAGATTCATACTTTTCAACAAGAAGACGAGGAGTCCTTGGGTGAAGCTTGGGTCCGATATCAAGACTTAATAGCAAGTTGTCCCCATCATGGAATCCCGGAATGGTACATCACTCAAACATTCTTTCAAACATTGCTACCTAGGACTAAGGAAATGGTAAATGCCTCCGAGGGCGGAGGATTTGATCACTTGAATGATGAAGAAGGCACGACATTAATCAAGAAAATGGTAGATTCAGAAGCAAACTATGGGTCAAGAGGAAACATGCTAAGAAGGAATGACAAGTTCCCTAAGGAGAACCCCTCCAACTCTGAGACAAATGCTAAGCTCGACTTACTCACAAAACAACTTGAAAATCTACAAAGAAACCAAGTGCACCAAGCCACAACCTCACATGGGCCACCCATAGAGGAAGTGGTTCAAGCTTCAAGTTGTGAGCTTTGTGGAGGGAGCTGTCATACCTTTGATTTGTGTGCCAACTGTGGACAGCGGGCCGCCCACGGGGGCGCTTGGTGAGAACGAAACAAGCGTTTGCATTTTGTATGGAGTCGCCACCAATTTTTATGGGAAATTGGAACCGTTCGAGTACCTCGTGTCATGTCAAGACACAAAGTAGTGACATGAACACTAAGCAATCGTTACCCTTAGCATTCTATGTCTAGAATGACTCTCGTGGATGCCAATGAACACGGGTGCTCACAGATATCTGGAGTAAGGGGTGAGGGTACGTATTAGGAAGCTCTTTTGATCGAACACCTAATCCCGCCCGCCTCGATAGCGGCCTCTACTAATGATTAGGGAAGTTATTTATACTTGATATATCGTCGGCTATATGCATGCAATGCAACATCCAAATTTTAATCCTAACATGTGAGAAATTAACTAAGTCGGTTGACACGTAATTAGCAAACAATTGGGTCGAAGTAGGATTTAATGTTGATTTACATGTGAAGGCATACAAACAAAGAAAGAAATACAATAACTATGAAATACAATAATGAAAATTACAATAATTACAATGGATTAGGCGATTTATGTCGAAAATACCTTTAAAACGGATAATTTGAGAAAAAGGAACAAAATAAATTAAGAAATAAATTAACGAACACAACAGAAGGTGATAATACGGATAATAGTTAGTTAATACGTAAACTAATTAAACTATGTCAAGGCAGAAACAGAGTTCAGGGACAGAACTCAGCCAGGAACAGGCGCAGCAGAGCTGCGTCTTTTGGAATAGGCGCAGCAGACGCTGCGTCTGTTCCTTGGCTCGGCTCGATTCATGTGAAGCCGTAATTGCAAGCCGTTAATGTCGATTGGTGATTTTAATGATTAATTAAATTATTTACTCGGGTGAAAGTGATTAATATGTTATTTACATATGATTGATGGTCGTGAAAGCAATAAAACATGAATGAGACGGAAATAAGACGGATTAATTACATGATTAATGATGATAGAAGTGAAAAATATTAATGAGTTCTCTATTGAAATCAATTAACTAGTCTAAACATGAAGATATATGATGAACATGCGAGTAAACAGATGAAAGCTATATCAAAGACGAATTCCAGAAACCCAATATGAGCAAATTGAATCCCTACAACCCGGAATTGAATTTAATGACGAAAACCCGCAAATATGAATTATAAGGGATTTAAGTCGGATTTGATGAATTAAACACGTGAATGAATGATTATAATATACATGTGGAATTATTATGACATTAAGACGAAGAATTAACAAGCGAACAAGCAAAAGAAAGATTTTGAATACGAATTACAAGAGGACAAACGAAGAAGAAAGGAAGCAGAACCTGCGAAGCCTCACGAAGAGGCGCAGCAGGAACTGCGCTCCTTCAAGAGGCGCGCGATTCTTTGCGTCCTTTCTCGACGGTTATCTACTGGAAATCCGCAAAAACAGGTTTTAACAAAGGGTTTTAGAAATCGGTTTTAATGGTATTCTCGATGTAAACCTTACAATTGATGATACGAAAAGTAAAATACAATAAATAAATAAGAAATATACACCCTCAGACTTACATGTTGACGAAACGAGAAGGACTAAGATATCGATTAGTGATGCTCGACGCGAATGCAAAGAGAGTGCCCTCGTAAGAGGAAAACGATTGATTAATTAAGTTGATTGAGTGTAGTTGGTCAAATTGGTCGGTCATGCAACGGAGAGGTCTGGTACCGGAAGATCCGAGCTTACGTGGTCGAAAGTTCAAGCACGTAGGCGCCAATAAGTAAGAACAAAGTCTAGAATGCAAAGGGAGAAGAGAAGGGCGGACACTCGTGTGAGAAATATGAGGAGCGAAGGCTCCTATTTATACTAATCACGTGAAGGAATTAGGGTTTCGGAGACTCTTTGGAAGTGAATCTCGGAAAGATATGAAAAAGATACGAGAAACATGCGAAAAGGGCTGGGAAGAGGCGCAGCGAGCTGCGTCTCTTGGAAGAGGCGCAGACTGCCGCGTCTATTCCCAGGAGGTTTCCCCCTGCTGAAGAAAGATTTCCGCGTTTGAGTTATGGTAGGACGGAAATAATTCGATTTCCTTATGAATATTACGGGATAATATTTGCCAAAAGATAAAATTTGTGAAATATGGAATAGAAATATCCGGAACATTCCAGAACATTCTGACTCGGGTTTTAACGGTTATCAGAAAATGGAGACGGTTTTAGGCCCGGACTCCGAATGTACTCTAATTACTGCCAAAACGACCGTATCGGGACGTAGATGACAACTAAGAGGTCGACATTAATATTTGAGCAATCACTTGACGATAAACTTACGAACTGTCATAAATCGTTCCGCGTATTAAACATGCGGCCCAATCATCACCGGGTGGTTTGCGGGAGGTGCAGAAATGAGGTATCTACAGAGCCCCCACTTTGACTGAGGCTTGGACAAGGCGAAAGTCAAAGTATAGCCATCAGGTCAATCGAAGATTACAACCTGACGACTATGGCGACGCGAGGCGGTTCAAGGGGTCTGAACCAAGGACCTGTCGTCGGGAACATTAAATAGAGTCTGTCGACTATCGGGGAGGGTCGTTTAAAGTCCATTAGACTACGTAAGGAGGCTCGCCAGCCATAAGAAGAGACCATACCTGAGACTTCTTCCTCGAGATGCTTCCGGAGTTGCGTAGGAGCTAAGGTTGAGCATGGGAGCTAAGGGTAAGACCTAAAGGATATATAAGGATTGTGCTAGGGTATGGGACCCTAAAGGAAAGCATTGACGGGAAGGAGGCCTAAAGTAAGTTCAACTTAAAGGGTAAACCGGAGGTTGGGTATAGGAACTCTATCGGCTTGGGGAATTTTGGAGGCTTATGAACCTAAAAGGATTGGGATCCTATAGTTAAAAAAGTCTTAATTTCGGGTTTACGAACCTAAGAAAGAAGGCTTTGGGTTTGGGAACTTCTGGAGAACGACACCCTCGTCGAACTCCGCGGGAATCGAGAAATATTGAAAGCAGCAGGACACGGCTGGGAACTATTGAGGGAAAAACTGTTTGGATAATCTTCGGGAAAATATTGCAAGGAGCAGGACACGTACTGGAACCGGAACCGGAGGAAAGATATGCTTGGGTAAATGCTAATCCTCACGTCTTGAGAGAGACAGTACGTCCGCTTACTCTCGCTAGAGACATAGTGGGGAATCATTCTTCTTGTCATGAGAGGGAAAGTATATCCGCTTATTCTCGCTTGAGACATAATGAATGTGTGTCGAATTTTTGTAAATAAGTAAATGCTCGTTGCGACAAGCAAAAACGAGTCTTGGAAGGAATAAACAGTCTGCTGCTGGCTTGGAAATGCGGGCCGGAATGAAAGAAAATCGTCGAACGGACCGATAGAGTAAAATAGCATCGAGGAAGAGGCGCACCAAAGATGGGCCCACAAATAACGAACTTATAACGAATTTTTGAAAATCCGTATGGAGGGAACAAAAGGAAGAGGCGCAAAGAAGAGTCGTCTCTTGGAAGAGGCGCAAAGAAGAGTGCGTCTCTTGGAAGAGGCGCGGCGCTGCTGCGTCTATTCCCCAATTTTCTTTGCGCGTAAAAACGCGAAAATCAGAGGGATTGTTTCATTTGCATTCGAAACACAAATCACTCACTTCTCTCTCAAATATTCACCATTTCCGCCAAGGTTTGATTCAAAAGCTTGCTTTAAACATGACTAATCGAGGTATGTATCTTAATCTTGCATTAATCATCTACATTTGTTGAATTTTGAGCCGCGAAATCTAGGGTTTTCGACCCTTTTGATCGAAAATTTGGGGCTTTTCCCCCAAATGGATTTGCCATGTCAAATTGATGTTAGAAATGGATAGTAGGCAATGTTAGGAACATAACCATGTATTTGTTTCGAATTTTCATCAAGTTTTGAGCCTTTGCGTGAAATTTTGAGACGGTTTTACAGCTAAACCGTAAATTGCTTCGAAAATAGCCTTAGGATTGCCCATTTGCGATGAAATTTGATATTTGGGATCCTTGGGTGATGGGTAAACTTTCTACCATCTCGGAATTTTGGTTTGTGACCACTTTTTCAGGACACCTTTCTAGGGCATAATCGCCGTTATAGCGAAATGCTGCCGAAATTTCGACTTGAACCCGGAACTAGGCTTTGAATTGGACTTGACTTGACCCAATTTATCACATGAGTGATCGGGTTGATGGGAATATGGCTAAGGATGGCGAGGAAAGGGGGTTTTCAGGGCTTTGAAGGCTCGAAAACTCCTTAACAAAGGCTTGTCGTCATGTGACGCGGCCTGAATTTGCTTTAACGTTGCAGGTGATGAGGCTTCTACTTCTGGGAGAGCTCCCATGGAGATAGACACCGCTACTGTTGAGGAGGCTTTAGAGTAGGCCTTCACCGCCGCGCGGTGATGGGCCGCCGAGTTTCACGAGGAGGAGGCCGTCGAGGAGGAGGAGATCCCGAGACGAGCCAACGTCGGGCGAGGAGGTCGTCAGCTGAGGGGAGCTCCTGCGTGGGCTGAGACCTAGGAGAGTAGGCACCTCGTGTAGGCTGCAGAGGGTCACCTGTCCTACAGGACGGTGAAGAGCTTGGTAAATAGGAATTCACTACTCACCACCTGTCCTCTTTCATTCTTTTTGTCCAAATTTCTTTCAAATTTCATTCAAAACTAAAGATAGCTTTGTTTCAAATCATAATAGGAGGCCGGGAACATCAGGTCGTTCTCGGGGTACACGACGGCGATGGAGCACTACGAGCGGCTGTCGGCGGAGGAGAGGGCCATGATCGAGCGTGGAGCGTTCGGTCCTCTGGTTCAGGTCTGGAGGGATATCGTGAAGAGGAAGTTGCAGGCTAACCTTAGCCTGGTCCGCGCTATCTTGGACCGATTCTGGGATACGACTTCCACATTTCACATGCCTTTTGGTGAGGTGGGAGTCACTTTGGAGGATTACGGCATGATTTCTGGTCTGCCGTGTGGGACCGAGGAGATGGTGTGGCCGGAGACTCCATGAGGGGCGGACTCGGCCGAGGCGAGGAGGTTGATCGGCTGGAACTTGTCGCCGAAGGTCACATAAAGGATCTTGGGTTTGCTACCCACCTCTTACGTTCGAGACTACTTTGCGGGGAAGACCCCGTGGCCGGTGACGATCGATGGGAGGGAGACGGCTCCTCCTCCCCGCACACCGAAAAATGGAGGGCCGTCTCGTGGCTTTGGTGGTTTCTGTCTTCGATTTACCTCGGAGATAAGGGTGAGAGGTCACGACGAAGCTTCTTCCCTTCCTTTCGACTGAGTTCCCTAGGACGTTGGGGCCGGGTTATCGCTGGTTTTGCGGTCCTCATCCGCTTCATGAGGGCCATGGTTCGTCCGGAGTCGATGGAGAAGGGGACTTCTCCAGTCTTTGTCGGACCGGACTCTTCGCCGGAGGTATGAACCTTCCTTTAGACCAAAGTAAATTCCTTTCTTTATCAAATCACGAAAGATTGTCATTGATTATTCTCGCTTTACGGTGCGTGGTGTACTCCTACTTCCCGAGTCTCGCGCCCAAGAGGACGGAGCCGCTTGAGAGGGCCTATCCCGTGGTGAGGGATTGGGTGATGTGCCGGACGAAGAGCAAGCGTTCTTCTCACAACGTCTACCGGCGGGATATGAACGCTCTTCAGCTGAGCGGCGTGAGTATCCCATTCATATTCACTTATACTTCTTATACTTTGCCTTCAATTGACCATAGGAATGATCTTTGCCTTATCTTGTCGCAGTGGGTGCCCAGACCTTGGGCGGAGTACGCTCGAGCGCCTCCTTTTGTCGCTGAGGTCCTTCAACCTAGGAGCCCGAGCCGGCTGCTGTTGAGGACGTCGATGGGTCCTGTGTGGTACTTGGGCGAGCGTTTGGCTCAGTGCTCTCGGGACGCGTTGACGGTTCCCGTCGATCCTCCCAGGACGATGTTTAGGGAGCCTTCTGAGGCTGAGAGGGAGGCGGACTTGGCCGGTGCCAGTGGCGACGACCTTCTTCTTCCTGGCGAGGACTACTCGGCGTTCCTCTGCTCGGAGGTCGCGTCGGCCGAGTGGTGAGTATCTTTTACTTTTTCCTGATTTGATTTTGAGAATTACGGCGAAAGATCATCGATTAGTGAGAGCTATTTGTCTTTGCAGGAGGTCGAGGCAGCGGGCATCGAGCCCCCAGTGTACCCCGAGACCCTCGAGTACACTGACGCGACCGGGAGGACGACGATCTCCGAGCTGCGTGACTTTGACGTAGCTGTGACGGATGGATCGGCCTAGACGACGGGCAAGATCTCGATTCGGGGGTGAGCCTCTAACTTGTATAACTTTCGTGTAGGAACACGTTTGATTGAGCTTGTTCAATTTGAGAATTTCCTTTGAAAATGCGGTCGTCGCGCCGTCCGGTTCGTGGCACTATGGAGGGTGGCCAACCGGGCCGCGAGCCATCTTGCCATCGAGGCACTCGTCGGTGGTCGAGGTCGTCAGGTATGAACCTTATTTGATTTTTTTTTATTTTTGATTTCCCATTTTGTTTGCATCGATTGACATGAGCCAATTTATTGCTGTTTACAGGGTGACCGTGAGCTGGAGCGAGAGTTGACCCAGTCTCGGGAGGAGACAGCTCGCGTGTTGATGGAGCTCAAGGTTCGGGATGCCGAGATCGCTGCTCTTGTGGCGAGAGTTGCCGAGTTGGAGGGCGCCCAGCAGTAGCTTTGTGTAGTTTTGTAGACTTGTACATTTGGACATCGATTTTGAACATTTTTGGACTTTGTTCGGGCGCAAGCCCCGGTTGCTTGTACATTTGCTTTGTTTGACGTATATACGACGGCCTGAGTGCCTTTGTCTTGGGTTGTCTTTGCTTGTATCTGCAAGTTAGTTCTTGAACAGGTTTGGTAGATAACGGTTTACGCCGTCATGCTGCCGAAATTTACATAGAAATCACGCAAAACATACATTTAGATATACATATGGCCTTAATTAGCACAAAATGAGACTCAAAAGAATGCAAAAAATGCAAAAATTTTGCCGGAAATGACCGGACGGTAGGGAGGGTTACCCCCTAAAAAAAAAAGAAAAAGAGAAATCTATAAGTTAGAAAATGTAGAAGTGAAATGCTGAAATTCGTTAAAAATGAAAACAAAAGAAAATTATCTCCCAAAAACAGAATGAAAGTTTAAGTTAGAAAATGTAGAAGTGAAATGCTGAAATTCGTTAAAAATGAAAACAAAAGAAAATTATCTCCCAAAAAGAGAATGAAAGTTATTTCCTAAAAAAAAAAAAAAATGAGAATTATTTCCTAAAAAGGAAAGGAATTAAGTGTGATGAAATGGAGAAGGTGTCGACGTCGTCTCGAAATGCGTGCCCGCGAATTTAGGAAACCTGAAACATGGTAATCTTCTCGTATTTACCAAAATAAAACCCCGCAGGAATAGGAAATCATGCGTTATAGAATTAGGAAAGATCCAACGCGAAATCACGAAGTGAGAGATCGGGAAGAGGCGCAGCATGAGTGCGTCCCTTTGAAGTGGCGCAGCAGTCTTTGCGCGCTGTTCCTAAGCCGGTCCGTTCTGGCGGATTTTTGGAAACAGCAATTAGTATAAATAGAAGCGTCGACGGAGCTTTAATTCACATAAATCTTCCGTCTCTTCTTTGTCTATTCACATAAAACTCCCAAAATAAATTTTCAAAAGAAAATTATCATCATGAATACTTTGGAGATCCGCTTGAAGGAATGGACCAATGAATTTTCAAATATGGAGAAGCATGACATGGGTGCTTATAACCTTGGGTCTTTATTGAGTTTGAAACTCATCAAGGTTGTAAAACCGTTCTTGGATGCTTGCCTTGACTATTGGGACCCGAATTATCATGTTTTCGCGTTCCCAGGAGGTGACATTTGCCCATTTCCTGAAGAAATTGCTGCTATTGGTGGGTGGGATCCCGAACATTTACCTGCCATTCCTTCCACTTCGCAAGGGTATAAGAGCAAATTCAGAGACTTGCTTGTACTGACCAGACTTGAGGTGGATCGTCTAGTTACCTCGAAAGGCGTGAGGATGTTGGATTTTATAGACCGATTCATCAACAGGGCCGACCCTACTGTTTCTCATGTTGCTAGGAGGAGGGCATTTGGCTTTTGTTTGTTGCATGTGTATGTCTTCCAAGGACACATTGATGAAGACTTGAGAGGTGATCCCCGTCTTTTGGGCCTCATTGAGCAGATGGAGCTGCGCAGGAGCCCAGCTTGTTTATGCTTAGGAGAGGTTATTTTGGGTTTGGATAATAGGAAATCCAACCGCGATCTGCCGTTCTTGGGGAGCCTCGTCATTTTGCAGGTAAAAGACACCTTTTTTTTTTCGTGTTTTTTTTTTTCGTTTTTTTTTTTTTTTTTTTTAATGTCTAATACCTGCTTTTGGTAGCTTTGGCTTATGGAACGGCTCCGATTGATCGAGCCCCCAGTTCATGCACTTTTCTATCATTCCCGTTCGATTGCGATGAGGACGCGGTTGTACATGGTGGACTTCACTCGGGTCTGTGATTATTGGAAGAATAAGCTGAAGAGTGATGATGGTCCGTTGATCAGGTGGGTCATACCGTGGTGACACCTCAAGTCTGTCACTGAAGTGTCTTCTTTGGATCCCACTAGGTCCGTGCGCATTCCGGGATTGGAGTTTATGGTATGCATCTTTCCGGAAAGACTGATGAGGCAAGTTGGGCTGAAGCAGACGATCACGAGGCTTGACACCGTCCCGCAGACTGCTATGGCGCTTACTACCGAGAGCTGAAGGGAGTGGGCTATTAAATGGGCCCAAAGAAACATGTGGTTCTTGAACTTCTCCGCCAATGTTTTGTGGGTGTCGGATTCTTATCTGAGGTGGAGAAAGGCTGCAACTCAGGAAGAGCGCGAGAGACTGAGGAAACGCGAGCCTGTTGACTACAAGGTGCGCGAGGGAGAGAAAGAGAAGGAGAAGCATCTGACAGAGGGAGAAGAAGAAGCCGGGTTTCAAGTTATTCATCCTTCAAAGAAATCAAAGACTACTCCTGTTGCAGAAATGGTGGTTGGCAAGAATGGAAAAGCTAGACTTCGAGAAAGACCGTTGGTGATTAGGTCTGAAGTGGTGCAAGAGGGCCCAGCTCGAGGTCGTGACAAGAAATATGACAAAAATGACAAGGGCAAGGGGAAGATGGAGGAATAGCCCGAGTCTTTATTTATTATTTGATTATTATTATTATTGTTGTTGTAATAAAAAGGAGGGATTTTTAGAATCCTAGCCTATTCTATTTTACTATGTAACGTACTATTATTATTTAGGAAACGAATGAAATAAAAGGTTAAATGGTTATGAAACCGTTGGGATTTTCTACTTATTATTCTTGTCGAATTTCAAATGCAATGCAAATGTCCTTCTATTTACATTTTAGATATAATGGGTTGAATCCCATGAAGGATTGCCTACGTATTCACTTAAAAAGCGAAATCAAACCCTTGCGCGTAGTTCGAGTAAATGTAAAAGAATAATTGTTCGAAGCAAGAGCTTGTAATGAACATAGAAAATAAGCATGAGCTTTTGCTTACTCTGGAGGTGCGAATTTAGTTTATTTGATGATATGAGGATGACAATTTTGTCAAAATGCAAGAGCACAGTGACATTTAGCTTATTTCAGCTCGGCCAGGGGCCGTTTATTTAGTGCCACAAGAGCGACACATGGGTTTACGCGAGGCGCGTGTTTGGTCCTATTCTAGGCATAGTACCGTTTCAGTTGGTCAAGGTTTGTGGGGTTTGAAAACTCATTCCCATCTAGGTCTGTAATTCTAACCGCACCCCCTGGGAGTATGGATTTGACTAGAAATGGTCCGGCCCAATTGGGTTTGAATTTTCCCCGTGGGTCGATAGGTAAAAGAGCTCTAACCGATTTGAGTACTAAGTCTCCTTCTTTGATGTTTCTTGGCCTAACCCTTTTGTTGAAAGCTTGTTTGATACGTGCTTGATATGTTTGGACATTATGTAAGGCGCGCAGCCTACGCTCATCCAGGAGGATGAGTTCTTCATATCTATCCCTCTTCCAATCGGCTTCCGGGATTTGACTTTCTAGTAGAATACGCAGGGATGGTATTTCTAGCTCGACTGGTTGTACGGCTTCCATGCCGTAGGTCAAATAGAAAGGAGTAGCCCTAGTAGGCGTCCTTACAGATGTACAGTATCCCATAAGGCAAAGGGTATCTTGCTTGGCCAATCTCTGTAGTTGTCGATCATTTTCTTGAGAATTGTGACAACATTTTTGTTTGCCGCCTCTACCGCGCCGTTAGTCTGCGGTCTATAGGGCGAAGAGTGGTGATGCTTAATCTTGTATTTGGCTAGCAATTGCTCGGTTTCAGCTTGGAAGTGTGACCCATTATCGCTAATGATCTCATGTGGGCAACCATATCGAAAGATGATGTTGTTTTGTATGAACTTTGCCACATTTTTGGCCGTAAGACCAGTGTAGGAAGCCGCTTCTACCCATTTGGTAAAATAGTCAATTGCTACTAGAATGAAACTGTGACCTCCTGTCCCGGCTGGGGTTATCTTTCCGATTATGTCAATTCCCCATGCGGAAAATGGCCAAGGAGATGTCATCGTGTAGAGCAATGAAGGAGGGACATGTTGTACATTCCCGGAGATTTGACAATTGTGGCAATGTCTTACGTATTTGATGTATTCGGATTCCATTGTGGTCCAATAATATCCCAGACGTGTGATTTTCTTTGCCATCATAGGCCCACTCATGTGGGGACCGCATTCTCCGTCGTGGACTTCTTCCATCACTTTTCGTGCCTGTGAATGATCAAGGCAACGTTGGACTACACCAAGAGGTGTTCTTTTGTATAATTCTCCTTGCATCAGAATGTATTGGGAAGCTAATAGGCGTATAGCACGTTGTCCCCTCTTGTCCATATCCGGTGGATAGGTACCATTGAGCTTAAAATTCAGGATTGCTTGGAACCAGGGCTCCTGTGCGATTTCCTCTTCATCGGTGATTTGGTGGACATAAGTCGCTCGACCGTCGCTCGATGCACAAAGGCATTTCCATCATGTGATCCGGCATATTTATCAAAGATGCAAGTTTTGCAAGAGCGTCTGCAAATTGATTTTCCTCCCGAGGTAGGTGTAGGTAGGTTACGTGATCAAAGAATTGAGCGACTTGGTCTATCCTAGCCTGATAGGGTGTGAGGCTTTCACTTCGGATTTTCCAAGATCCTGTAACTTGGTTGATGATCAGTGATGAATCCCCATGTACTCGGAGGTTTTTAATGCCTAAGCTTACTCGCCGCTTGTAGTCCAACGAGACAAGCTTCGTGATTCTCAGTACTGTTCGTCACCTCGAAGTCGAGTTTGACAAAAATCGGTGTATGCTCACCTTCGGGAGAAATGAGCAACACTCCTATTCCGAATCCTCTTAAGTTTGATGCTCCATCAAAGTATAGATCCCAGGAGTCTACATCTGTTTGAAGTATATCCTCGTCGGGAAATGACCAAGTATCTATGGTTTGTGCGTCGTTGATAGGATTTTCTGCGAAGAATTCGGCGACGGCGCGACCTTTTATGACTTTCAGTGACACATATTTAAGATCGAATTCTGAGAGCATCAGAGTCCATCTTGCCAGACGTCCGTTGAGGACGGGTTTCTCGAAGAGGTATTTGACTGGATCCATTTTGGAGTATATCTTGACGGAGTAGCTAAGCATGTAGTGACGTAGCTTCTTCGTTGCCCACACAAGAGCGAGGCATGTCTTTTCGAGTTATGAGTATTTGCACTCATATTCCAAGAACTTCTTACTTAGATAGTAAATAGCTCTTTCTTCACTTCCTACGATTTGAGCCAAAGATAGCACCCATGGCGGTTTCAGTTACTGTGAGATATAAACCAAGAGGTTGATCTCGTTGTGGCGGCATGAGCACTGGTGGTTTGGCCAATATTTCTTTGATTCGGTCAAACGCCTTTTGGCAATCATCATCCCACATGGTGTGGTCTGTTTTCTTGAGTTTCTTGAAGATAGGCTCACAAATCATCGTAAGTTTCGATATGAATCGACTTATGTACTGTACTTTTCCCAGGAATCCTCTGACTTCTTTTTCTGTTCGAGGTTGTGGCATTTCAATCAGAGCCTTGATTTTGGACGGATCTATTTCTATACCACGTTGGCTAACGACGTATCCCAGGAGTTTGCCAGATGTTACCCCAAATGTGCATTTCTGAGGATTGAGCCTCATGTTGTACATTCGTAGCCTTGCGAAGAACTTGCGAAGGTTCGCAATATGTCCCTCTCTTTCCTTGGATTTGACGATCATGTCATCTACGTATACCTCAACTTCTTTGTGCATCATGTCATGTAGGAGTGTAGTTGCGGTGCGTTGATATGTAGCTCCGACGTTGATCAATCCGAACGACATTACTGTATAGCAATAGGTTCCCCATTGGGTGACGAATGCGGTCTTATGCATATCTTCCATGGCCATCTTGATTTGGTTATAACCCGCATACCCATCCATGAAGGATAGTAACGCGTGGTCTGCAGTATTGTCTACCAATATGTCATTTTGAGGTAGAGGGAAGTCATCTTTCGGACTCGCTTTGTTCAAGTCCCTAAAGTCAACACAAACACGGATTCTCCCATCCTTTTTGGGTACGGGTACTATATTAGCTACCCAGTCAGAATACTCGGAAACTTTGATGAACCCGGCTTTGAATTGCTTGTCAACTTCTTCCTTAATCTTTAGAGCCCACTCTGTTCTCATTCGTCGAAGCTTCTGTTTCACAGGTTTGAAACCCGGCTTAATCGGAATCCTATGTTCGGCAATATCCCTGTCGATTCCTGGCATGTCTTTGTAGGACCAAGCGAAAACGTCTTTGAATTCATTTAGGAGGTCTATGAAATCGGCCCTTTCGGTAGAGCTCAAGGTAGTCCCTATCCTAAGTTCTTTGGGTTCTAGTTCGGTTCCTACGTTGATAGGTTCGGTGTCCTCTATTACTGGTTCCCCTTCCCCTTCCTGTAGTATTTCTTTGGCTACGTAGGGAGGTATTTCGATTGAGTCTGGGTCTTGGTCATCCTCAGTATCATCGTAAATAGAATTGCACTCAAGATAACACAAAGAGTAAGCGTAACCCGATTTATTCATATTAAGATTTGAGTAAAGTTGAAACAAAGAAGCCAACTGATCCATGGTCAGTGGCGGCAAAGGGACAGTGGTTGGGGCATTTCCCGAACTACTGTGACTACTCGAGACTAAGCTAGGAGAAACGAAGGGAGTGGGGATGACGACAGGAGTGGACTCTCTAATGACTTCTCTAGACTCCGACTCTGACTCCGACTCCGACTCGAACTCATCGTCTTCTGGTTCTCCTTTGAACATCTCTCCTTCTCCAGTGGTGAGTTTGAAGAGTCTTCCTTGATTGTTGGTCCATTTGATCGATTTTCTCCATCCTTTCTGCTGCTTTGTGTCAGTTTCTGTGATCAACGCGGTGGGGTTGAAGCGATCGTCTTGAAGTATCATAGTAATGATCTCATCCTGCGCAGCCCTAACGAATCGATCCTCTCCAAACAATAGGCTAACAGCTTGTTCGTCTAAGCAAGGTGCTTGACGGGTTTTGACGGTAGGAACCGTTTCTGGAGGAATGAAGTAGCAATCGTGAAAGATCTCGATTCCGGCTAACTTCTTCTCAAGATAATGCCAAGGTTCGGGAAACCCGTGAAAGAGCTCTGAACTTCCTTCTTGAACAAAGTATCCATTTAAGGTAGGGAGATATCGCCTCATTTGGATTCCCACGTGCTTGCGGTTTTGGACTTGGGCAAGCATTTCGAGAACTTCTTCTTTTGTGGGTTTGTACCCTAGTCCAAGTGGTATCCTTGTTGAGTTGCCTTCCTTGTATGGTGCGAAGGTATTCTTCCGAATTGGGTTCAAAGGCATTCCAGGGAAGTATCCCTGGGATTTGAGTATGTGGTTGACCACCAAGTTGGAGTAGGGATTATAGTATAAGGGTGCCAACTCACTTTCTATAACGCTTACACTTTGGAAGCCCCCAAGTTCGTATACGGGATCCGCAAGGACTTGATTGTTTGATTGATTCTCGATTATTGCCTTGATGGGTGACGAAGTGATCGTCACTACTTTGCCATTTAGTGGGATCTTGATCTTTTGATGAAGGGTGGATGTTACCGCTTTGGAAGCGTGAATCCAAGGCCTTCCCAGAAGTATGTTGAATGAAGCTTCGATGTCCACTATTTGGAAGTTAACCTTTCGTTCGATTGGTCCCGTGGCTATGGTTAGGTTAGCAAGTCCTACCACTTTTCGTCGTGTACCGTCATATGCACGTACACCTTGATTGGTGGGAGTCCAATCCGACTCTTTCATGCCTAGCTTGTATGCCGTTTTGAGGGGTATGACGTTGACCGCGGAGCCATCATCTACCAAGGTCATTGGCACATTCTTCTTTAGACAAATGACGGTGATGTATAGAGCAAGGTTGTGACTAGCGCCAAAAGGTGGCAAGTCTTCGTCTGAGAAAGTAATAGGATTACTTAGCTTAGGTGATTCTTGGAAGACCAAGTTGACTACATCTTCAGGAGTGGAGTTATGTGCTACATTTAGTTTGGCCAAAGCTTGCAGTAAAGCTTGGCGATGTGGGAATGAGCTTGCTACTAGTTGCGAGACTGAAAGATCAGCCTTTGTTTTCTGTAATTGCTTGAGCAAATGATCAGTGGGGTCATCTTCGTTGTCATTTGGTGTGATGACGTTGGTTGAACCGTTTTGAGTAGTGTTTTGATATGGGCGACCCGAACGAGTTAGGTGATCCACATCTTGGTCTTCACCATTTTGGACTATTTCTTTGACTAGGGAGTTTTCAATGAGATACTCGTCCTCATCGTCATCGGCCCAAACCCCATTGATTGCAGCTAGTTCCCTCATTCTTATGATATCACCTTCTAGTCGTATGATTTGATCGACTAGTTTATCAACCACGGTGACTACTTCTTGCATAGTGGCATTTTGAGAGAAGATTAATGGTACACGTTCTTTGGGTGTTGCGTTGGGATTGCGTAAGGTTGTTACCATGCTTTCTAGTTCCCAAACTTGTCTATCTACACTCCTTGCCCATGTGATGAAGTCGGAAATGGTAGGGGAGATAGTAGAGTAGAGCCCTTCTTTCTCAATTGCATGAATTTCATTTTCGGTGGGAGAAATGAGGTGTGAGCAATCTAAGGTAGATTCATCACTTGTAATCACTAGAACTCCAAGAGGATTCTGAGTGTTGTTGGGTTTACCTCCTGGTGGTATTGGGAGTCGACCGTCTTCAATCATATCTTGAAGCACGTGTTTCAACTTGTAGCATTTTTCTGTGTCGTGCCCTTTGCCCCTATGGTATTCACAGTATGAATTTTCATCCCAAAACTTGGACTTCCTTTCGGGTTCGGGAGTAGGTCCGATGGGTTGGAGTTTACCTTGCTTCATTAGCCTTTTTAGAGCGTTGGAGTAAGTATCCCCAAGGTTTGTGAATTTCCTTGATGGGGTAGTTTTCTTGGATGGCTCGAGAAGGTTAACCTCATCGGTCTTGCTAGAAGAGCCGTATGAACGACTTGTGGACCCTTGATATCCTCGACCTACCGTTTTGGACAAGAGTCCTTTACGGATGTCATCTTCAATTCGTGTCCCTAATACGGTTAAGTCCTTGAAAGTCTTGATGTTTTGATATCTCAAATGATTGGCATAGATGGGTTTGAGATTATCCAGAAACTTTTCCACAAGAGTAGCCTCATCCGGGCGTTCAACTAGTTGGGTGCTAGTCTTCCTCCACCTACTTAGGAAGTCGGTGAATCCTTCTTTGTCATTTTGGGTAAGAACCTCTAGAGTACGCATGTTGACTTGGATCTCGGCATTATCCGCATATTGTTTAGAGAACTCGATTGCGGCGTCTTCCCAAGTAGCGACCTTCTTGTGATCTAAAGTGTAGAACCATTGTCTCGGGATGGTGTCAAGAGATGAAGGAAAGATCCTTAAGAACATCTCGGGTTTGATGCCTTTGATAGACATGTAATCCTTGAAGGCACGGATGTGGTTCAAAGGGTTCTCGTGTCCCTTGAACTTAGGGATATCCGTCATGTTAAAGTTAGTTGGCAATTTGGAATTGACGGCTTCATACTTGCGATTGTTCTCCCTATAAATGTCATCCCCCCTTAAGGTACATCAATTGCTCATCTAAGTATTGGAGTCTTTTCTCAGCTGCAGTCATCCCCATGAAAGGATTCTCATCCCTAGATTCATCATCGGAGTTACGTAGTACTTCACTCTCAAGAGGAGGCAACCTTCCCTCTACAGCATAGATACGGCCCTCGATGAGCTCGAGGCGGTCATAGGTTTGTTCTTGAGTAGATTGCATTTGGGCTAGCGCAGCCAGGATTCGATCATTACTATTCTGGAGTTGGTGGAAGTTTGTTTCATCACTTGATCCGGGCATCTTGGAAACTGGATAAGAGATCGGCGACGAATCAAAACACGATCGACCATCCTATCACACTTGCTAAAAGAGGAAAAGTTTTGACTCGTGAAGTGGGTGTGTGCCACTTGTGTTGAGTGAGTTTTGAAGAAAGACAAGGTCTTTGAAAATGTGTGTCCTAGTCAACTGTAGTGTAGTTGGAGGAGTGGACTCGAAGTGAGGTTTTGAAATGGGCTTGTGGCCCGAATTTTGACACGACAAACGGACAGAGTTTTGACCGGATTTTGCGCTAATTAGAAGCCCTATTTCGAAATTCTGGTTTGAAAAAGGGTTTTGATTTTTGAAAATTCGTCATGGTTTTGTTTAGAAATGGTGATCACGTAAGGTTTACACATTTATACAAGCATTATAACGGGATGCTGAGTGCATTTAGAAGGGTTTTGGTTTAAAGGGTGGGTTGCCATACCGAACCATCAAACCCGAAGTCTGTGGAGAGGCTCGTGCCAAACAAGAGTAAGGCCGATTCCTAGTCCATTTCCTTAAGTAGTGAAGGCCCTTGATACAAACAAGAGTAAGCATCATGGTATGGATGACGTCAATCGCTATCCATCCTTAGGCCCAAATAAGAATTAGGACCGTTTAGACGGGACGATTGGTCGAATGGGTTGGGTTGGGCCTAGGAAGGCCGAATTAAACGGTCTAGGAAGACCGAGTTATGAAAACCGACAATTGTCTTGTACAAACTATTCCCTAACCTTGTTCAAGTTTCACCCTTGGCTACACGTAAGTGTATTATCCCCAGCGGAGTCGCCAAATCGTGGACGAATGGCCGCCCATGGGGGCGCTTGGTGAGAACGAAACAAGCGTTTGCATTTTGTATGGAGTCGCCACCAATTTTTATGGGAAATTGGAACCGTTCGAGTACCTCGTGTCATGTCAAGACACAAAGTAGTGACATGAACACTAAGCAATCGTTACCCTTAGCATTCTATGTCTAGAATGACTCTCGTGGATGCCAATGAACACGGGTGCTCACAGATATCTGGAGTAAGGGGTGAGGGTACGTATTAGGAAGCTCTTTTAATCGAACACCTAATCCCGCCCGCCTCGATAGCGGCCTCTACTAATGATTAGGGAAGTTATTTATACTTGATATATCGTCGGCTATATGCATGAAATGCAACATCCAAATTTTAATCCTAACATGTGAGAAATTAACTAAGTCGGTTGACACGTAATTAGCAAACAATTGGGTCGAAGTAGGATTTAATGTTGATTTACATGTGAAGGCATACAAACAAAGAAAGAAATACAATAACTATGAAATACAATAATGAAAATTACAATAATTACAATGGATTAGGCGATTTATGTCGAAAATACCTTTAAAACGGATAATTTGAGAAAAAGGAACAAAAGAAAGAAAGAAATAAATTAACGAACACAACAGAAGGTGATAATACGGATAATAGTTAGTTAATACGTAAACTAATTAAACTATGTCAAGGCAGAAACAGAGTTCAGGGACGAACTCGGCCAGAACAAAGTGAGAGAGTCTGCGTCTTTTGAATAGGCGCGCAGACACGCCGCGCGTCTGTTCCTTGGCTCAGTTCTGGCTGTGAAGCCGTAATTGCAAGCCGTTAATGTCGATTGGTGATTTTAATGATTAATTAAATTATTTACTCGGGTGAAAGTGATTAATATGTTATTTACATATGATTGATGGTCGTGAAAGCAATAAAACATGAATGAGACGGAAATAAGACGGATTAATTACATGATTAATGATGATAGAAGTGAAAAATATTAATGCTCCTCTATTGAAATCAATTAACTAGTCTAAACATGAAGATATATGATGAACATGCGAGTAAACAGATGAAAGCTATATCAAAGACGAATTCCAGAAACCCAATATGAGCAACTTGAATCCCTACAACCCGGAATTGAATTTAATGACGAAAACCCGCAAATATGAATTATAAGGGATTTAAGTCGGATTTGATGAATTAAACACGTGAATGAATGATTATAATATACATGTGGAATTATTATGACATTAAGACGAAGAATTAACAAGCGAACAAGCAAAAGAAAGATTTTGAATACGAATTACAGAGGACAAACGAAGAAGAAAGGAAGCAGGAACTGCGGCAGCCTCACGAAGAGGCGCAGCAGGAACTGCGCTCCTTCGAAGAGGCGCAACAGTTGCTGCGTCCTTTCTCGACGGTTATCTACTGGAAATCCGCAAAAACAGGTTTTAACAAAGGGTTTTAAAAATCGGTTTTAATGGTATTCTCGACGTAAACCTTACAATTGATGATACGAAAAGTAAAATACAATAAATAAATAAGAAATATATACCCTTAGACTTACATGTTGACGAAACGAGAAGGACTAAGATATCGATTAGTGATGCTCGACGTGAATGCAAAGAGAGTGCCCTCGTAAGAGGAAAACGATTGATTAATTAAGTTGATTGAGTGTAGTTGGTCAAATTGGTCGGTCATGCAACGGAGAGGCTGGTACCCGGAAAGATACGAGCTTACGTGGTCGAAAGTTCAAGCACGTAGGCGCCAATAAGTAAGAACAAAGTCTAGAATGCAAAGGGAGAAGAGAAGGGCGGACACTCGCGTGAGAAATATGAGGAGCGAAGGCTCCTATTTATACTAATCACGTGAAGGAATTAGGGTTTCGGAGACTCTTTGGAAGTGAATCTCGTAAAGATATGAAAAAGATACGAGAAACATGCAGAAAAGGGCCTGGGAAGAGGCGCAGGCGCCACCCGTCGTCTCTTGGAAGAGGCGCGACTGCTTGCGTCTATTCCAGGAGGTTTCCCCCTGCTGAAGAAAGATTTCCGCGTTTGAGTTATGGTAGGACGGAAATAATTCGATTTCCTTATGAATATTACGGGATAATATTTGCCAAAAGATAAAATTTGTGAAATATGGAATAGAAATATCCGGAACATTCCAGAACATTCTGACTCGGGTTTTAACGGTTATCAGAAAATGGAGACGGTTTTAGGCCCGGACTCCGAATGTACTCTAGTTACTGCCAAAACGACCGTATCGGGACGTAGATGACAACTAAGAGGTCGACATTAATATTTGAGCAATCACTTGACGATAAACTTACGAACTGTCACAAATCGTTCCGCGTATTAAACATGCGGCCCAATCATCACCGGGTGGTTTGCGGGAGGTGCAGAAATGAGGTATCTACACCAACTACTATAACGGTGGCTATGAAGAGAATGTTCAAGATGTTAATGCTTTCCAAAGCTATAAAAACAATACAAGACCACCAAGACCACCCTACAACAATCCCAATGTCTACAACCCAAACACTAACTTCTACCATCCCGGTTTAAGGAACCACCTCAATTTTAGCTACAAAAGTGTCAATGTTCAAAACCCACAACACCTTCAACCACAAGCCCCAAATAATCCACCCGGTTTTACTCAACCAAGGGGAGGATTCTCCAACCAAAGAAGTAACCCCGGAAATCAAAACCAATGGCCAAACAACAATCAAAGCCAAAACTATGGGAACCAACCACAAGGGTACCAAGATTTTGGTGGAAATCAAAGCAACCAAGGGTTTTACCAAGGGAATCAAGTGAACCAAGCTAATCAAGGATTTGGGCAAGGGTATGTTCAAGGGTTTCAAGAACAAGGCCAAGGATCAAATTTCAACAACAATGGTCCTAGAGGTAACTTCCAAGGAGGACAAAACAACAACCAAGGTTCCAACACTCGGTATGACTATGGGTTCCCTTTACCCATAGCCAACCAACCTTATCAAGAACCCCAAGGTGATCTCTCCCAAAATGAGCTTTTAAATATGATAAAGAACATACAACTTCAACATAGTCAAGAAATGGCTAATTTTGCTAAGGCAACCCAACAAGAACATGCAAATTTGAGGGCTACCTTCCTTAAAGACATAAGATAAATGGAATCAAGGATGGCCTCTCATGCTATGGCTAACCCTCAAAGGCCACCCGGTGGTCTATTAGCCCAAGGTCAAAGCTCCAAGGACGCCTCAAATAGCCACCATGCTCATGCGGTAGTTTTGAGAAGCGGTTTAGAGCTTGATGACCCCTACAAAGATATTGTGGTAGAAATTGAAGGGGATCCCGAAAGGAATGGAATGGAGATGAGTGGTGAAAAGGAAAATCCATCCATAGCACCGTCGACTAGTGTGAGTGAAGCCAAGAAGGGTAAAGAAGCTTGTGAAGAGTCTTCAAGTGGGGGAATTCAAGTGGAAAAAGATGTTGATGGATATGTGGAAGACCTTCCTTATGAGGAAGAAGCAATTGAAGAAATACCTTTGCAACACACCAAAAAGGTAACAAAGAATTCGGTTCCTCCAAAGGTATCTTCCAATTCTCAACTTGTGTCTAATATTCCTTATCCCTCAAGAGCCATTAAGAGTAGAGAAAACTTTAAGTATGCCAAGTTTTATGATATGCTTGAGAAACTTGAAGTCACCCTACCCTTTACGGAAGTGATTATGAACATGGCAACCTACTCAAAATTTTTAAAAGACATCTTGACCAAGAAAAGGGTCTTGGGTGACCAAGAGATAGTGGCTATGAAAGAGGCATGTAGTGCTCATATCCTTAACAAAATGCCCACTAAACTTGGTGACCCGGGAAGCTTTTCAATCCCATGTGTAGTTGGTGGTGTTCCTATATCAAGAGCTCTTTGTGACTTGGGAGCAAGTGTGAGTGTCATTCCTTTAAAAGTTGCAAATAAAATTGGCATTCAAAACCTTTCTCCTACCACCATGACTCTCCAATTGGCGGATAGGTCCGTCAAGCGCCCTATGGGGGTGCTTGAAGACGTACTCGTCAAGGTTGGAAAGCTTTTAATCCCCGCCGATTTTGTTGTCCTTGATATTCCGGAGGATTGCCATACCCCCATCATCCTAGGTAGGCCATTTTTGGCTACCGGAGGAGTGCTTATTAATGTCAAGAATGGGCGGCTAACCTTCCAAATTGAGGGCAACAATGTCGAATTTAACCTTCCACATTTGATGAAAGGACCAAGAGTTGAAAGGGTAAGCACTATTGAGGTGATTGATGAGATAGTGCATGAAGTAGCCCGAGATGAAGTGGAAATGAAAGAGGTTTTTCAAATCTCCTTGCATGATGAAGCTATGAAGGAAGATCATGAAGTTGATGAAGAACTTTTGAAGAAAGTGGAGGGCTTTCTCCCTCCAAAGGTACAACTCAAACCCTTACCCCCCCTCACTCAAGTATGCTTTTCTTGATGAGGGGGAGGCTTATCCGGTGATCATAAATGCTAAACTAAGTGAGTCACAAGAAAGGAGGCTTTTGCAAACCTTGAGAACTCATAGAGGCTCACTCGGTTATAGCATAGATGACATCAAGGGCTTAAGCCCGAGTTTGTGCATGCATAGAATTGTATTGGAAGAGGGGAGTCAACCAAAGGTAGATGGTCTTAGGAGGATAAACCCTAAAATGGCCGAGGTAGTTAAAAATGAAGTGTTGAAATTACTTGAGGCTGGGATTATCTATCAAATAACGGATAGTAAATGGGTAAGTCCGGTTCACGTGGTACCAAAGAAGGGAGGGGTACAAATGGTTGAGCAAGAAGACGAGACCACCCTACCTACTAGACCGATGACGGGATGGCGCATGTGTATTGACTATAGGAAACTTAATGCCTCCACCCTTAAAGACCATTTCCCAATCCCCTTTATAGACCAAATGCTCGAGAGACTTGCGGGTCATGCATATTATTGCTTTCTAGATGGTTACTCCGGGTTCTTCCAAATCCCCATTCACCCGGAGGACCAAGAAAAGACGACCTTCACTTGTCCCATAGGGGTCTATGCATATCGTAGGATGCCATTCGGGCTTTGCAATGCGCCCGACACCTTCCAAAGGTGCATGATGGCAATATTTTCGGACTTTCTAGAGAAAAACATGGATGTTTCTATGGACGATTTTAGTGTCCATGGGAATCATTTGATCATGGTCTTGACAATTTGACTAATGTGTTGAAGAGATGTGAGGAGCACAACCTCGTCCTAAATTGGGAAAAATGCCATTTTATGGGAGAGAAAGGGGTTGTACTCGGTCACAATGTCTCTAGAAGGGGTATTGAGGTTGATGGTGCTAAGGTTGCCGTTATAGAAAACTTGTCACCTCCTTCCAATGTAAAGCGAGTGAGGAGTTTTCTAGGCCACGCCGGATTCTATAGGCGTTTCATTAAAGATTTTTCAAAGATAGCAAAACCATTAACTTCATTACTCCTCAAGGATGCCCCCTTTGTATTTGATGAACCTTGTCTTGAAGCTTTTCATAGGTTGAAGGAAGCATTGGTCACGGCTCCAATAATCCGGGCTCCGGATTGGAACCTCCCTTTCGAGATCATGTGCGATGCTTCGGACTTCGCGGTTGGTGCGGTCCTTGGGCAAGTGGTGGATAGGAAGCATCATGTGATTTATTACACAAGCAAGACCCTTGACCAAACACAATGTGGCTACTCTACAACCGAAAAGGAGATGTTAGCGATTGTTCATGCCGTTGAAAAATTTCGGCAATACCTTGTTGGGTCTAAGGTGGTGGTTTACTCCGATCACACCGCCTTGAGACAATTAATGGTTAAGAAAGATGCAAATCCCTAACTTTTGAGATGGTCCTACTTCTCCAAGAATTTGATTTAGAGAACAAGGATAAGGCCGGGTCGGAAAATGTTGTAGCCGACCACTTATCAAGATTGATCGTTGAAGATCATGGGATACAAGACAAGAGTGGACCCATCAATGAGTGGTTACGGGAAGATGGACTCATGGAAGTTAGCGTCAAAACCCCTTGGTTTGCGGATCTTGCAAACTACATTGTGAGTGGTTTCTTACCGGATGAAATGGAACAAAAGGAAAGGCGGAAGTTGAGACATGACGCCAAGAGATACTTTTGGAATGACCCACACTTGTTCCTCAAGTGTGGGGATGGAATGTTCCGGAGATGTGTTTCAAGAGAGCAGGGCTTGGAGATTGTCGACCGGGTTCACAATTCCGCTTATGGGGGACACTTGGCCACCTCTAGGACCATTGCCAAGATCCTCCAAGGTGGATTTTATTGGCCCTCCATGTTTAAGGACATCCACTACTTGGTTAAATCTTGTGATGCTTGCCAAAGGGTTGGGAACATTGGAAAGAGGAATGAAATGCCCTTGACTAACATGTTGGAAATTGAACTTTTTGATTGTTGGGGCATAGACTTCATGGGACCCTTCCCCAACTCTTGTGGCAATGAATACATCTTGGTTGCGGTGGACTATGTGTCCAAATGGATTGAAGCGGTAGCCTCTTCCGCCAACGATAGCAAGGTTGTGATAAAGCTTTTCAAAGGCACGATTTTCCAAAGGTTCAGAACACCAAGAGTAGTCATAAGTGATGGTGGATCACATTTCCGCAAGAGTACTTTCAAAGCTCTACTTGAAACACATGGAGTGCGGCATAAAACCGCCCTTGCCTACCACCCTCAAACTAGTGGGCAAGTGGAGGTTTCTAACCATCAAATTAAGGCCATTTTGGAGAAAGTCACAAACAAGAGCCGGAAGGATTGGTCACAAAAGCTCCCGGATGTGCTATGGGCATTAAGAACTGCCTACAAGATACCCCTTGGTACCACCCCCTATAAGCTTGTGTACGGGAAAGCTTGTCATTTGCCCGTTGAGCTAGAACACAAGGCTTGGTGGGCTCTCAAGGAGATGAATTTTGACTTTGATGCCGCCGGAGAGGTTCGCTTTCTCCAAATAAATGAGCTTGAGGAATTAAGATTGGAGGCTTATGAGAGCTCCAAAATCTATAAGGATCAAACGAACAAATGGCATGATGGCAAAATCATGAAGAAAGATATAAGTGTTGGAGACCTTGTTCTCCTTTTCAACTCCAAGGTCAAGGTGTTTCCGGGCAAGCTCAAATCAAGGTAGTCGGGACCCTTTAAGGTGATGCAAATATTCCCTTATGGTGCTTTCGAGCTTTGGAGCGAGGAAGGAGGAATCTTTAGGGTCAATGGTCAACGAGTCAAGCGCTACTATGATGGTGACAACAAAGGATCGATTGAGGTGCTCTACCTCGGGGAACCCCTCCCCGAGGAGAGGGCAAATTGAAACTCTTGAAAAGTGATTTGGTTTGGTGGAGTTACTCAAGAACCACCACTTGTACATAGCATGCATTATAGTTAGCAAGTGAGAAATTTGGAAGGATCATACTTGGCAAGATGGAGTTGGTGTTGAGGTTTGGAGAGAATTTGATTGAATTTGGGAGAGTGGATTCTTGCTTTGTGAAACATTGATAAATTTTTGATGCTTGAAGCCATAAGTATGTCAAAAGAGATCTGACCCTGTGGGCAGGCGGCCGTCTATGACCGGCTCATAACCCGCTGTAAATTTTGGGCAAAATTTAGGTTAGCAAATGTGGACAAAATGAGGAAAAGGGGTCTCAGCCGGTCCACCGGCGGACGGTCAAATACCGGGTGAAAACCCGCTGTAACTTTTGGGGTGCAATTTTGAAGAGGGACTCCCAGCCGGTCGGCCGGCAGCCGGCTCACCGGCTCAGAGTCATGGTGACGTGGCGGATTTGGTAGAAGGACAAAGAAGGGACTCCTTGTAACACCCCCTCATACCAAGGTACCTTACCAAGGACTACCCAAGCATGAAAGACTGTTACCATCTCGGTTTCCCGAGGTTAGCATATCAAAGTTACCAATTGCAAACAACCTTTATTAAAGTATAAAGAGTTAGTGATTACATGTTTCCAAAACCAAACCAAAGTATAACTGTGAAAGGTCTAACAACTACAAAGAATGCAAGCTAAGTCTCTTGACGGCGGAAGCTAGACTCGAGTGATGACTCCCCATGACTGTCCCATAGCTAAACATCTGCATTACCTGTCATAATCTGCTCACCATCCCCGAATGGTTCACCGCAGGTTTTACAAAACAACAACACGGGTCGATGCTTCAATCAATATAAGACAACAAACAATACAACCAGTTGATCATCCTCCATCCCCGGTCTCCCGATCTCACACAGTAACCGACTACACACCGAAGTGTGTAGCCCTGCCAGATTACCCATCGCAACAGGTAATCCTCGCCGCCAGTGGGTGACCGCATCCCATCCCCACCTAGTCCAGCTCATCAACGAGCGACTAACAATCCCTATCCCTTAATGTGCACATCCCTTCCCGTGACGGGTTCCACGGAGGGCGAACTAGGGTGTGAATCCACTCCCGCAAGTGACTCCACCACAATCACACACACGGATCACAAATTGTCCAAACACCACAACCGTCACAACACAACCACACCAACACCATCACCACAACACCCAACCTCCGATGATCAGCAGATAACAACAATTATAAAACATATGCAATCTCAATCAATTAACAGTACTGAGTAGGAGAAACCCTACCTTAGCAATAAGAGCAATACGGAAACCGAACAATCAGAAAGGCTCCTCTACGAAGTCTTCTCCTATACAATAACCACATAGCACAATTACACAATGCACAATCCCCCTTTTTCCCCAATTATATAATATACAGTAAACCCTAAAAGAACATAAATGACATGGAGAACAAGGACTTACCAACAGTAGAATGAAGGATTAAATGCAAGAACTACGACGATTGCACACACACAATGGAGGATTAGGGAGTGATTAGAGAGTGATTAGAGAAATCGTAAAATGATTAGGGTTGAAATGACGTTTAGAAACTGATTCTTAATATTAAATAACCCTAAACACTCCCGCATCAAACCGCTGAAATATTACTCGCCAGACCGGATACTCGGTCGAGTAAAGAGTATACTCGACCGAGTATCCTCTACTCAGTCGAGTATTCATCATACTCGGCAAAACAAAACAGAATACACAATTAGCACTACTCGGCCGAGTAGGCTCTACTCGGTCGAGTACTTAGCTTATGAAAATCCGTAGTATTACAGTCTTCCCTCCTTAAAAAGAACTTAGTCCCCGAAGTTCCAACCCAACCTATGAAACCTGGACGCCTAACACTAGGTCTACTAACCACACTTACTTCCACAACATGACTCACGATATCGTCCCAACTACAGCATATACTCTCAATACTAATTCCATAATATTACCAAATAACCACAAAATAATGTTGCCAACCTTGTCCACTTCCATAACACTCACTAGTAACTCAATACCAAGACAATCCACCGGACCAGATCAACCATCAAGACGGAATGTTACATTCTACTACCCATGGAACAAACTTCGTCCTCGAAGTTTACTCACACACATAAACATCCTCACATAATCCGTTAATACTATCGAATTTTACTCATACTCCTAAACATCAAACCACAACGAGCACTGCCATTACCTGTACTAAAATCAACCATAACACGAATCCATCCTTTACTCTACACCAACACTCAAACTTCCAATTGTGCTATAACATGTACAACCATCAAACTCTTTTTTCCCTTTCTACTCCTCTTAAGATAAATGTTACGTCCTCGTAACTCACTAATACTAGGTCCTTTGGCATACCTCCCATAAACCTCATTACTACCGCATGGCAACGGTAACCCACTATAACCTCAACACCTACAACCATTCCTATATCCAGGACTCTGTTTCTTTAACAACTGTCGAGCCTCCAATTGTTCTGTACTCCCATAACATATATCATTAAATCCTCAGTATAACCACTACTCCATATCTTCTACATTACCACAAAACGACATACTTCTATATACATATATACTCATCTCCACAATCTTATCTCACAATCCACAATTGTTACACCTACTCACATTAGCTTCTCAAGTTCATCTCCTTTATTACCACAAAACTCACCCTTCACTTGACATGATGCTAAGTCCCAAAACTCCGTACTCGCTGTCCCAAGAAAAGGTGTTAAACCACACGTAGTTCCAGTTCGATACCACACATGCTCCACAATTCTCTTGCCACAACTATGTCCACCAATGCCTCATCTAAAACAAGATCAAAAGTACTCCAACAACCTCTCACAACGGTGTCCCATTAACAGAATATTACTTTACTATGACAATAACAGAACCATACCCAACTCTCTTTCATATCATACTCTATACAACCAATAGGAACATACCCATACCGACACTGGTAAGAAACATCGGGAAATAACACAACGGTCTATATGCCCCGACCGACACTGACTAGGATAGCAGTAAACAAACAGCGATCTATGACAACACGAAAATACTCGTATCACAACACGAATTACCGTGCACAGTGCACAAAATCACATCGATAGCCATCACAAATTTTACAATCTCATTACACTGACTCAGCACAACTTCCTTGACCATAAGACTTTCTTAAAACTACTCTACCAGATCACGACGCAGCATATTAGACGGGATCACAAATACCAACCTTATGAATATTATCCATACCATGACTCTTGAGGCTGGAACCTCACACCATTACTTACAGATATCATACATACACATATAAGTATAACATATGACGCGGAACACACACATAACGACTCCTAACTATCACGCCCCACCATTACTCGTGAGGCCAGGACCTCACACAAAGTTTTACACACCTCATGGACCCATAATCGAATTTAACTAGTCAATCCTGACCACGTAAGTTACCACTTGACAATGAATACCTCTCATCCGGACTTAACTCAGGTGCCTTTCATAACATATACTCTCATACACACAATTATCACCCCTCCGGCAAATGTAGCCATAACATCAGTACCCAACTTCGAGCGAACACCTCATATATCCACATCTTATATTCCCTCACAACCAAACATACTAATCACCTCCACAAAATCAACCTCATTAGAACAACTAACTTCCCTAAAGTAATATCATCCTCAACCACTAGTGACAATACTATGACACCAACATCCTCCATGTGACTACTCTCTCACTATCACTTCTTAATATAACAATCTGTTCCCTCTCTTTGGTTATCATCCCAAATAACGAACATCCAATCCATCAACAAAATCTACCTCAACATTATTCCCAATTCTATCCTTTATCATATCGGTACCTAACTCTCCATCAAGATCTCAGATCGTGCAAACACTCTACAAGCTTCTCATTCCATTAATACCTTGAAACTCACGGCTAACATGTCGTCCTACTCTCCTATATAACCACTAACTCACACCTTCTAGTGAGGCTATCGTACATTTCCATAATTTCCTACCTTCATGCTCCCTAACTCCGGTCAACATTCTCTCAACTTACTTCCATCCTTATTTCCCCCTTTTTACTCAATAAAATAATAACAATTAATAATTCATCTCCTTTCTCTTTCTACCTAACTCTTTAGTAATTTGTTTATTTTTCCATAGCTCCACAACTCTAATTCCCTTAATTCATAACAATATCTTACCATTCTTCTTATCATTTATCCTCTTTCATCTTGCTTCTCACCCCCCCTTGTTGCCATCAAATACACACACTAACAGTTACTCTTCAATTAGTCGTATCTCCCTTTCGTATCTCTAGAAAACAAAAAATTTACCTCATACCGTTAATTTCCCAAAGAATTACACACTAGGCTCACCCCTTGATATTCCAAATTCCCAAACTCAGTCACCATCTACAAATCCACGTCGCGACATAACTCCATCTACGTTCACTATATACCCCTCTACTTCATCCCTCTAAAGCAACCTTTCATTACATATATCCTTAAGGAACACAATCCTAACCGTCTCCCTTCCATAAATCCTTACACATCCCCATTTGCCACTATTCGTATTCCTCATCTCGATTTTTCATCCTCACATTTCCTTACCCTTATATCACTCTTGCCCATAAACACTGACTTTTATATTACTCAACACACTACTATATCACTCACCATATCTCACCAACATGTTCCTTACCTTGATTAGCTCATCATTCCTCCCTTTCCTTTTCCTCTATCCCTCACAACCATTTTAACACATGTCTTCCTTACCCAACACATGTCCTTCACAAGCCGGAATTCTCCTTGTCATAGCATCTGGTAACTTATGTATCCAGACCGTCACATATATAAAAGAACTCTTTAAGACCCAAAACATACATGTGTACATACGCTACGACTCAAAATAATGTAAGGGCATAGCCACCGACTCAAAAAAAAAGTAAGAACATAGCCACCGATTAACAATTAAGATAAAAACATAGCCACCGACTCAAAATGGTCGGCCACTGAGGTACTCGGTCGACTACGTGGCATACTAGGCCGAGTACAGGGTACTCGGTCGAGTAATGAGACTACTCGGCCGAGTTAATGACTCCAGAAGCTAAACATTATTATCACAGAGAGATTACTCGGCCGAATATGGAATACTCGGTCGAGTATAAAAGATACTCGGCCGAGTAGGGACTACTCGGTCGAGTATCGGCGCAGTTCTCAGCACCGTCCAGTTTTCGTAAAACAGTCATATCTCACTCGTTACTTGGTCATTTTGGGCGTGTGACCTATCGTTAGAATCGTAAGAAGACAATCTATCAGCTCTAATTTGAATTACAGCAATATCATTTCTAGAACTCAACTTATGATAGTTTTAAGACAACCCTTCCATAATCGGTTTTCATACAAATCAAATTTTTCTCAACCAAAACAATTTGAACATGTATAAGACAACAACAACAACTCAATACTTCAAGAAACCAGCACATAGATGCACTTTTATCATACTCACATGAAAATTAAACACGACATAAACTTACGATAACATACTTAAGCATGCAATTCTATATACTATGCATCGCTACCCAAAGTTAAGCATATTACGTCATAAATCTGAAAGCCACATAGTAAACACGTAACATGCCAATTCTTTTCATGCCAAAACCGTTTCAACTGATTTCACACACCAATTCCATCATGCCTTTCTACCACTTTCACAATGTCCTTCACAGATTTTCACACATTACACCTTCTACCACATGTTCCGAGCATTCAGTTTCAACACACCACACGCATGAATCAAATAAACATACAACACAGTTCCCCCCGTGACCGGCTTTAATTTTTGAGGGCCATAGTGCGACTCCGGGACGTCTCCCAAGTCTTTGCGGTAGCTCCAAACAACTCTCCCTGGGTTCACTTTATTTAGACTCCATAAGTTCATTATATTCATTTGTTTTAGGTGCCGAAATCTTCGGCTCTGATACCACTTTGTAACACCCCCTCATACCAAGGTACCTTACCAAGGACTACCCCAGCATGAAAGACTGTTACCATCTCGGTTTCCCGAGGTTAGCATATCAAAGTTACCAATTGCAAACAACCTTTATTAAAGTATAAAGAGTTAGTGATTACATATTTCCAAAACCAAACCAAAGTATAACTGTGAAAGGTCTAACAACTACAAAGAATTCAAGCTAAGTCTCTTGACGGCGGAAGCTAGACTCGAGTGATGACTCCCCATGACTGTCCCATAGCTAAACATTTGCATTACCTGTCATAATCTGCTCACCATCTCTGAATGGATCACCGCAGGTTTTACAAAACAACAACACGGGGTCAGTACCGTTCAATCAATATAAGACAACAAACAATACAACCAGTTGATCATCCTCCATCCCCGGTCTCCCGATCTCACACAGTAACCGACTACACACCGAAGTGTGTAGCCCTGCCATATTACCCATCGCAACAGGTAATCCTCACCGCCAGTGGGTGACCGCATCCCATCCCCACCTAGTCCAGCTCATCAACGAGCGACTAACAATCCTTGTCCCTTAATGTGCACATCCCCTCTCGTGACGGGTTCCACGGAGGGCGAACTAGGGTGTGAAGCCACTCCCGCAAGTGACTCCACCACAATCACACACACAACATCACAACTGTCACAACACCACAACCGTCACAACACAACCACACCAACACCGTCACCACAACACCCAACCTCCGATGATCAGCAGATAACAACAATTATAAAACATATGCAATCTCAATCAATTAACAGTACTGAGTAGGAGAAACCCTACCTTAGCAATAAGAGTAATATGGAAACCGAACAATCAGAAAGGCTCCTCTACGAAGTCTTCTCCTATACAATAACCACATAGCACAATTACACAATGCACAATCCCCCTTTTTCCCCAATTATATATATATATATATATATATATATATATATATATATATATATATATATATATATATATTCATATATATACATTAAACCCTAAAAGAACATAAATGACATGGAGAACAAGGACTTACCAACAAAGAGAATGAAGGATTGAATGCAAGAACTACGACGATTGCACACACACAATGGAGGATTAGGGAGTGATTAGAGAGTGATTAGAGAAATCGTAAAATGATTAGGGTTGAAATGACGTTTAGAAACTGATTCTTAATATTAAATAACCCTAAACACTCCCGCATCAAACCGCTGAAATATTACTCGCCGCACGGATACTCGGTCGAGTAAAGAGTATACTCGGCCGAGTATCCTCTACTCGGTCGAGTATTCATCATACTCGGCCGAGTATTCCTCGGCAGAACCAAAACAGAATACACAATTAGCACTACTCAGCCGAGTAGGCTCTACTCGGTCGAGTACTTAGCTTATGAAAATCCGTAGTATTACACTCCCAGCCGGTCGGCCGGCAGCCGGCAGCCGGCTCACCGGCTGAGAGTCACATCCATACTTAGAATTTTTTCGAAAAAATTGAGATAGGGATCCCAGCCGGTCGACCGGCCGCCGGTCCGGCGACCGGCGCATATCCCGCTGTAAGTTTTGGAAAAATCGAAATTTTGTGAAAGGAACCCCAGCCGGTCCACCGGTCGCAGACCGGCCCAGAACCCTACCCGTGCTCTTTAACTCTTCTCACTTACTCATTTTTTCCTCACTTTATCAAAATCACTCTCTCTCTCTCTTCGTACACTAACACACCTTCTTCATCTTCTCCTCACCAACTCACCCTCAAATCATCAAAAACACCATCTAATCCTCCATTTTTTGTGATATAACTTCCTTTTAACCATATAATATCACTCCAAACTCCATTTTTCATCTCTGAAACACCAAAAAAACTCAGAAAATCGTCACTTCCAAGTCTAGGGTTTGGAAAATCCGAAAATTCATCTTCCATTTTTGGGTAAGTTCTTCACTCTAGCTTTGTTTTTTTAAGGTTTAATTGTCTTTTTAAGCCTTTTTGGTGGAAAAATCGGAGTTTTTGATTTGGGTTAGTAAGGTAAGTTAGTTTTGGAGACTAATGGCGCCAAACAAGAGAGCTAGGGTGGATGCTAGCACTAGTGGAGCGGAGATAGCCCCCGACCCTACCTTCCCGGAGGTCCAATTCATTTCCGAGGCACATAAGGTAAGATTTTCCCACCTAAAATCTAGTGAAATCATCCCTACTAGATTTATTTGCCGAAATACCCTGAGAAAGCTAGGTTGGGATACCGATTGTAAAAATTTGTTTAATTGGGTCGGGATGGGAGCTATGTATAAACTACATCGCCAAACCTTTGCTAGAATCACACTTGAATTTTTGTCCTCCCTTGAGGTGGAAAAAAATAAGAACACGAGTAAAATAACCGGTATCTCCTTCCGGTTAATGAACAAGACTATTCAAGTAACCTTTGAGCGATTTGGAAGAATTTTTGGGTTGCCTAGTACGGGGAGTCACCTTCCCCCGACTAGGTTTGATCAACAGGAGTTGTGGAAAGTGATTTTCGGTGAGAATATTAATGATGACCCTAAGATGAAGGAACACCATATTCATAATCCAATTATCTGGACATGGCACCGTTCTATGGGGTGGACGATATTTGGGAGGCATGACCTCACAATATGCATTCCGATGAGCTCTACATTTTGGGGAGCTCCCTTAGGCAACACCCCAAGGCGTATCAAATCAATATTGCCCACCTCTTGATACTCCATTTGCAAAATCTTGGTAACAATATCCGCAACAATTCACCAATTGTGGTAGGGGGTTTGATAACCCAAATTGCTAAGGGGACCGTAGGATTTGTGGAATCACGGCATCAACCGGTACAAGGGGTCACCATAATTGATAGTAACCATTTGAGCTCCCTTTTCTTTACCAAGTATGATTTTGATGACAAGAAGACTTACCTCTTGATTAGGAAGAGCTTGATCTCTATTCCTCTTCCCAATACCGATTTGGTTACTCTTGAACCGGACAAAGAACGGTATCTCCTTCCTATTGCAAACCCCATCGCCACTACCACCCGACAAGTAGCCCGTAGCACTCTCTCCTATGGAAGAAATGCACAAGGACCAACTCAATCTTCCTACAGTTATGATGCCCCACCCGAAACCGGCACATCTTCCTCCGCCCAACCCTCCCAATACCTACCCATTGATCCGAAAGTGTGGGAGCTCATGGAGGGCATGAACCTTGGGATTGGGAAGGTGCAATCCTCCTTAGATGATTTCCACACCAACGTCGACAAACGCTTTGAACAAGTCGACGACTCCTTAGGCCGAGCACATCAAAAAATAGATCGAATCTACATGGATCAAGCTCTAGGCAACTACCCCTTCTATGAAGACTACGCTTCCCGGCGTATGGTCCCATACGATGGCCCTTTTCCCTCTTACTTCAACCTACCAAATGGAGGGTACACTCAACCAGGGATCCATGGAGGCCTCAACTTGAACCCCGACTACTATAGCGCCCCTTCCTTCCAGACTAGTGGAAGATATGACTACAACCAAGGGGGTGGCTACGGTGGTTATGGGGGAGGCTTTGATAGCCAATGAGGATCGGGAGCGGGAGGCTACCACACCAACGTCAATATGGATGCTCCATACAACCCTCATGCCAACCTAGGAGGGTTTGTTGGTGGTGGTGGTGGACAAGGGGGTAGTGGAAGTGGGCTCGGGGTGGAAATTAGCGGCTATGAAGGTAGTGGTTTTGATGTGGGCAATGATGAGTATGGCAGGAGAGGATTTGATGCTCTTGATCGTGGTTATGGTGGTAGTGGTAATGGTTATGGAAACTATGGTTATCAAGGCGGCTATGATGATGGGGGCCGCGGTAAAGGAAAATGTGTCGTTAATGTTGTTGTTGATGATGATGATGATGAAGATGATAATGAAGATGAGAACCCGGAAGAAGAGCAAGTGGACTTTGGCTCGGATCTTGATTGAGCCCTTATCTTTGCTCCCACCTTGAAAAATCCAAAGCCAAGTATGATCTCTCCCTTAATCCAAATTTTCTCATCCATATTTAAATTTTTGTATGCATTTAGCTTATATGTAATATATTTAGCTTAGAAACTCATTTAGTTGCATACATTTAGGCGTGCATTAGATTTAAAATTTGTAATATATCGTCACACATAGACATTGCATTCACGTAGTATATTTTGCATTGTAACTCAATATTGCATATAGAATAGATCATGCATTGCACTCTCATTTGAAAATCACAAAAAAATCGAAAAATGACAAAACCAATCAAAAATATGTTCTTTTCATTTTGAATAAAATTTGCCTCTTAACCACACTTCATCCGTCATTGGATGTTGTAAATAATAATTGTGGGGAAGAGGCCCAAAAAAAAACTCAAAAACAAGTTATTTATTTTCAAATTTCCAAAAATCCAAAAATATGTTATTTCAATTCTAAAAATTCAAAAAACACCAAAAATATGTATTTAATTTCCGAATTTCCTCCACATATTTATTTCCCTTTAAAATGTGTAAATAAATAAGTGTGGGGAGGAAATTTTGTTAGTAGAAAAATACAAAAACATGTCATTTCTTTTCAAAATATTTAAAATCCAAAAATATGTTATTTCATTTTCACAAAAATTTAAAAAAATGCAAAAATATGTTCTTTTAATTTCCTTTTCTCTCCCTATACTTTGTTCCATTGAGGACAATGTAAATTTCAAGTGTGGGGAGGTAAATATCCACTTTGTGAATATTGTTTATATTTGTACATATACATATATACTTGTTAATTTGAAAAATTATAGAAAATGCCTAAAAATCGAAAAAATTCAAAAAAATACAAAAAACATTTGCATTGTATATATATGTTTTGTCTAACCTTTGGCATAGCGCATTGACCATTTGAGGCAAAAAGGAGCTAGAAGACCGTTTGGTATAATCCTTCCTATCTCTTACTCCTTTTACTATTCTTTGTTTTTGGTATCTTGGATATTTTGAAGGAGAATGGGAATTTTGTTGTCTTAGGTGTCTCCTTGGGAGACCTGTGGATTGTTTGGTGTTAATGTGTGCTGCTAGGATTAGACATTGGTTGCACGTTTATTTTCATGTTCTTTCGATTCCCGCATGCATTTTGTTACATGTACATATATGTTGTTGTTAGACTTAGTTTCACTTAGTTTGTAAATGTTTTGCATAAGCATGGTCGAGGAACGGAATCAAGTACCCCCATGATAAGCTATATTCCCAATTGTGCCTTTCCCCTCCCCGTGACTTGCAACCGTGGCCTCTTAGTTAGCCGAGGGAGGCGGGCTTGACCAATGAGTTTAGACCGATCTTGTGAGACCTAGGACCGTAGACTAGACCTAGGGCTCGACTTAGCCACTCAAAGGTAAGGGTAGAGCCTTATAGGGTGGGTACATTCATACCCCGCCTTCATCTAGGTTTGAGAGTAGGCCTCCTCGCAAGGCGTGTCACATCAAGACGCATAAGTGTGTCATTTCGTCCTTAGACCATGAATTGCATTTCGTTTTTGTGCACATATTATGAAACAAAATCCATTTGTATGAGTCTCACATAGCCAAAGTAGCTTAGTTTCATCCCTTGCATTGATTTCCTTTTTGATTCACCCCTCTGAGCCTTAGCCTATTCCTTTTGGGCATACCCACTAAAAGAGCTACATCCCAAAAACACCCCTCCTTGATCAAGAATGGGCCGTGATTTGTAGAAGTGTCTAGGCGGTGGATTCGGAACTTAGTGATGGACGAAGTACAAGTCCATTGGGTCAAAATTTAGTCTACATTTGGTGTTGTATATAAATAAGAGGTTGAAAATAAAATTGTGATGAAAAACGAAAGAGAAAAGTGAAAAAGTCATGAAAAATCCAAAAATGAGTTACTTGTGTTGTATATATGTTGTTAAGGAAAGGAAAAGGCAAGCAACACCCCTACTCATCATTTAAAGGTGTAGAAAAAACCGTTGCTAAATAAAAGGGCAAATTGATGTTTTTCCAAAATGAGTCGGGTTTACACAATTTTTGCTTGGACTTGGGAAACCGAGTCCTTGTTAGGGTGTAGACGTTACCATTTGATGAAATACGAGGAGTACTTCAAATTTTTCCAATTTGAGTTGGGTTTATGCAATTTTTGCATAGTTTTGGTTATCCATGCTATGTTAGGGCATAGACGTGTCTCATGTGTTGCAATAAGAAATGGGTTACGATGTGTCGGCAATTCTTGGTTTGAACTCCACATATCCAAACGGTGCTTGCACCAATCCCGTTTTGTCCTACTCCCTAGACCCGTTACAACCCTTGTTTCATATTGTGTGCATTATACCATTGTTTGCAATTCATTGGACATAGGACGGTCTTACACATTAGATTGCAGGCACGCTTTCGCTAGTCGAGTTAGGAGAGTGATTTTGGTTCTATTTGTCACAAAAATCACCTTGTTCTTTCATTGTGTGACGAGTGAAAACCGTGAGGATGTCGTTGCCTAGGTCCCCTTAGTCATGGGTCTTTATGGTTGAATCTCGTGTCAGTTTTGTAATTCTCGGCGGACTTGCCTACTTCCCCTTAACCCCGCTCTTGAATGTGTTTCTTGAGTATTGGTCACGCTAGGGTCGCTCGAGCCATGCTTAGGGGGTTGGCACCTTCGTTGGAACTTCTGAGACTGTACTCCCGACCAGGACCATGTTTTGTTGCTTGAAAATCCGGCCACTTAGATGAGGAAAGTGGACCATTTTGTTAGATGCATTCTATTGCTTGATTATGTGCTTTCATGATAGGTGCATCGCAATTTTGTAGCAAGACCTAACTTGCCTTGCAATAGGACACTTTTCCCTCATGAGTGTCAAATTGTGAGTTGAAGGGACGTTGAGTGCGCTAATATTCATTTGGAAATTATTAGTAGACTAGTTGAGTGATGCTTATATTGTGCACACACTCTTAATACTTAATATTGTAGCATCTTACATGTTGATGTTAGACTTACTCGGGGAAGAGTAAGAGTTAAGTGTGGGGATGTTGATGAGTGCCCATTTTGTGTCAATTTCATCCTTTTTCTCTATGCATATTTCCTTATCATACGCGGTTTTTGACCCTTTTAGCCCCATTTTGTAGCTTTAGTCCCGTACTATGAACGTTATGTTCCTCACTGCAGGTTATGCATAGGGAAGAGGGCTAAGGGAGCTAGCTAAGGAGCTTACAAGGCATGCATAGAAGAGGAGAGTGAAGAGAAGAGAAGCAGGACTCCCGGCCGGTCGGCCGGCAGCCGGTCCACCGGCTGAGAGTCCCATATACGAGCATTGAAGATGAAGAGGTGAAGGAAGACTCCAAGCCGGCTAGCCGGCAGCCGGTCAACCGGCTGGAAGTCCTCCCCTGAGCCGGTCCAGAGCCGGCAGCCGGCCCACCGGCTCACCACACCTGACGAATTAAATTGACACCAAAAGTTCCAGCGGGTTTTGTGCCGGTCTCCAGACCGGCGGCCGGTTGGCCGGCTCAGAATCCCTTCTCCGCGTTTTGAACTTCCTTGTAAGTTTTGACCTAAATTATTGTAAAACTATAAATACCCCTCCCTTATTCATTTTAGACACAGAACCCTAGATCTGAAAACTTTCCTTAATTTATGCAATCTTTCCCTAATTAAAACATTAATCTTCCCTTAATATTCCCTTAATTATTATTAATCATTTAGTAAAATTAGTTTAGTAGTAGTATTTGTCAATTGTTTACATTTGGATTCTTGGATTGTATTGGGAGATATTGAAGGATTATCTTCATTAATTCAATCAAAGCAATCATATTTACTCTTTGTTGGTACATCTCTTCTCTTATTTACTTGTTTAATCAATTGTTTATATTTTAACTTGTCTTTTATCATTGTTGAAATCTTTACCATGTCCTCTCTTTTGATTATTTGTTCTTTTTCATTTGTTTGTTTGAACAATTTGAACATGAGTGAGTAGTAATATTTCTAGGGTTTAGGGGGAGTCTAAATGGGATTATTGGGCATGATTATTTGATTATTTGGGGTTTTGGTGAATTGTTTATCTTTCTTAAGCTTGCACACAAGGTGTTTGATGATTTGCATGAGTGAAAGCTTGTGCCTTTTTTTTTTCATTGTTGCTTAATTCCTCCATTGAATGAAAGCTTGTGGTGGTCTTGTTATTTTCTTAAGAGAGGTGTGATTCTTAATGAAAGTTAGTAGTCACCCTTTAGGATAATCAAGACATTGAGTCACCATCCTAGAATAAACTCTCACCTTAGACCCTTTAAATCATCTTGTTTGCTCCTTAGACCATTTAGATGAACCCGAAAGCCCTAGCCTTTAATCAATCGTATACTTTTCCTCTCAATTGCTTGCATTAGTTACAACTAGTAGTTTAAATCAACTCACTTCCTTTCATTTTAGACTAGACTAGACTCCCATTTAGGCTAAGTAGAAACCCCTCCATCCTCGTGGTTCGACCCGATTTGCACACTAAATTGGGTTTAAATAATTGGTTGTGATAAGAGACTTGACCCTACCTACATCTAACTCATCAAACAGTAATTAGAGTACATTTGGAGTCCGGGTCAAAAACTGCTTCATTTTCCTAAAACCGTCAGATCCCGAGTCAAAAGCAATGTGCTTGTCTACTTAAGGTTAGGATGTCATAAAATGTTATGGGTATATCTCATTTTGAGTCCAATGTCACTTCTTTGGGGTAAACATAAAGTTTACATTACAAAATGTGCATTTCATTTAGTTAAAATGACAACCCAACTTTTAGGCCCGTTTTACGAGGTGATAACTACTTTTTTGGGTCTAGCCTATTTCACATAAAGTTCATGATCTTTCTCTTATCTTTCCAACGCCATCGAAATCACCTTATTCCGAGACTTGTAGAGAAAGTTATGCCAAAAATACGACAGACTGTCAAAAGCGTTTTCTTGCGCAGGAGGAAACCGTTGGGGAAATGACGCAGCAGGTGCTACGCCTCTTCCAAGAGTCTCAGTACTTGCCGCGCCTCTTCTCCAGGGTAGCTTTTATCTGACGCAAACTCCGCATCTACGCACTTGCTTGGGGAAGGGTCTATCTTTCCTATTTCCTTTCCTAACCTCTTATTCCGTGATTAGTATAAATAGAGGCCTTCGCCTCACATATTTTTCACGCGAGTGTCCGCCCTTCTCTTCTCCCTTTGCATTCTAAGACCGCGCTCTAAGCTTATTGACGTCTACGTGCTTGATCAGTCGACCACGTAAGCTCGGATCCTAATGAGTACCAGTCACGTTGCATGACCGACCAATTTGACCACTACACCATAATCAATAATTCAATTTATTTTAATTCCTTTTTCAAGGGCACATTTCATATTTGCATAGATCGAGTCGAGTTACCACTAAAAACCGATTTAGTTAAATCTCGCGACGCTAACATGTAAGTCTGAGGGTGTAAATCCCATCTTTTATTATTGTATTTTATTTTTGTACTAATTAATGTAAGGTTTACGTCAAAAATATATTTAAAATCGATTTCTAAAACCCCTTTATTAAACTATTTTTTTACGGATTAACAGAAGACAGAAGTCGAGAAGAAACGCAGCAACTGCTGCGCCTCTTCCTGAGGCTGCCGCAGTTCCTGCCTTTCTTCTTCTTCCTTTGTTCTTTGTTATTTCGTCTCTTTCGTTTCGTCTTTTCTTATTTTCTTCTTATTTCATTCGTATAAAATAATTCTAACGTATTTATAATAATTATCGCTTTAATCCCGACCTAAATCCCTAATAATCAATATTTGCGGGTTTTCGTCATTAAATCAAATCCGAGTTTTGGAGATTCGATTTGTTCATATCAAGTCTCTGGAATTCAACTTTTGTATATGCTTCCATCAGTTTATCACGTTTGTCTAGTTCGTTTCCGTCTCTATAAATAACCTATCTAATTTGTAATTAATCCTAACTCGTTTATAATTAGTTTTAATTAGTTATAATTAGTATTAATTCATTTTTTATCGCTTTTATAACAGATTCACATGTAAATAACCTGTTAAATCACTTTCATCCGAGTCAAATATCCATAATCAACCATTAAAATCACCAACGAACATTAACAATCCGCAGTTCCGGCTTCAGAGCCAGAACTCACCTCAGGAACAGACGCAGTGACCACTGCGCCTCTTCCAAGAGACGCAACATTGTTGCGCCTGTTCCGGGTTGAACCCTGCCTCTGAACTTCCGTTCTTGCTTTGTGATGCGTGTCGTTGTGTGCACCAAAAATAATATTTATAATTCCAAACTACTACTAGCAAGCGGTAGTAAGGGTCGATCCGCAGGGAGGTAGGGAGATAGTAGTTGCTTTCAATTTTAGTCTGAGGGTAACAATGAGGAGGATTTTGATATGAATAATAGCTAAACTAAATGCAAGTAAAATAAAAAGACAATAAGAAAAATAAGCAATGAAAATAAACGATGTGAACAAGTAATAAAAAGGAGCTAGGATGGTCGGGTCGCTACAGCTACGATGGCACAAAAGTCTAGGTAAGTCTCGAAATACAGTCGTGGGTGATGGGTATGACAAGTCCTCCCGGTCCAAGTCAACAAATAGCTCGGTCTATGCTATTAGTCCCTAGGTGTCACTAATACTAACTTTTGTTCTTGACTAGTGATCCTAATGCCTAAATTACATTATCTTTCGATCTAGCAATTTAGCCGTCTTAATTCGTTAATTTAAGTCCTTCCCTATCTTTCGATCTACGGGTTGGTCAAAACTAAGCATCTAACAAGTCTCCGCTAGGTCTCATTGATAGATATTGCACTTAACGAGTCAAACGAAGCAAATCAAACACGAAGGTGGTCGATCGACCAGCTACCCCAGTCGATCGACCAACCGACTCAATCGACCGACCAGATAAGCCAGTCGGTCGACCAAGCCCTAATCCGAGGGTAACCTATTCTAATGCCATCTACGCTAATAGCTCGCCTACATCCTAGAAATGGTGATTTAGATAGACATAATAACGATAATAACATCAATGAAATTCGTAAAAACTATAAAGAAAGACATGATCGAATAATTATAGCAATAATAACGCATAAACTAATCTAGGGTTCAAGGGATCTAAACTAGCAGTTTCTAAACTAATAAAACAGTAAAGCAAACTGTAAAATAAGAACAAGGATTACCGAAAATAAAAGAGGAATGAATAGATCCGCAATAAGAACTTTATTGATAACTAAAATATGAGTTGAATGTGAATGAAACCTAAAGTAACGTAGTATGAAAACTAGATTAAACTAAGCTAATGAATGATCGATCCCTCAAGCAGCAGGTAAAGTTACGTTATATAGGAAAATAACGTAACCTATTCCTAAACCTAATTACAATGGGCTTCCTCGTCTTTTAATTTGCGCGTCAGCTCGTGGGGTGGTCGATCGACCACAGTGAACAGTCGATCGACCATAGGCGCTGTACAGGAATGCATTCTGACGAATTCTGCAGTGCGCACCGATCTTAAAACAGCTGCCATTTCTTCGTTACTTGGTCAAATCAGGCGTTTTACGCGGCGTTGGAAAGCTAAGAGGAGAATATTTCACCTTCAACTAGAATCACTCGATTATTAGCCCTACAACTCGAGATATTGCCATTTTAAGCAGCCTGCAATGTCGAGAAGTACTTCTTCGCTTGTTTAAGCTTTGCAACTTGTACGCAACCATGCTTTCGCTATCTTTTAGGCCTTGAAACGCGCACCAAGCTCATTCCTCGAGTCACTACTTCATTTCAGGTCCTATGATAAATACTCGGGGACGGATTCGGCTCATTTTCCGCTGAATTCTTCACATTTCTGCAATATTACACAAAAACACGAAAGTAGAGGGAAATAGGGAAATAATTGCATATATTACACAATTGAGCTCTGAAATGCGTGTAGAATGAAGTGTGAAACATCATATTTTTGACACGCATCAAATCTCCCCAAACCAAACCTTGCTTGTCCCCAAGCAAGAACTAGACTCGATCCTAAAACCTAATGGAACGAGTCCAATCTCAGAGCGAAATGCAACCATAAAGCCTAAACCAATTTAATGCAACAACCAACAATCAATTAGCGATGTGAATCATGCAAACGAGTTATGAAGTCGTTAAAAATTGCTGAACCGTCAACTATAGAGACTTAGCATTATGGACTCTCATGGGTCGCTCATATCACTCAATGAATACGGGTAAGTATATGTAAAAGATAGAAAGAAGTAAATATGTAATGACGCTCACCTAACTACGACTAGCAACGGCGCCAAAATTTGATGCGTGTCGTTGTGTGCACCAAAAATAATATTTATAATTCCAAACTACTACTAGCAAGCGGTAGTAAGGGTCGATCCGCAGGGAGGTAGGGAAATAATAGTTGCTTTCAATTTTAGTCTGAGGGTAACAATGAGGGGGATTTTGATATGAATAATAGCTAAACTAAATGCAAGTAAAATAAAAAGACAATAAGAAAAATAAGCAATAAAAATAAACGATGTGAACAAGTAATAAAAAGGAGCTAGGATGGTCGGGTCGCTACAGCTACGATGGCACAAAAGTCTAGGTAAGTCTCGAAATACAGTCGTGGGTGATGGGTATGACAAGTCCTCTCGGTCCAAGTCAACTAATAGCTCGGTCTATGCTATTAGTCCCTAGGTGTCACTAACACTAACTTTCGTTCTTGACTAGTGATCCTAATGCCTAAATTACATTATCTTTCGATCTAGCAATTTAGCCGTCTTAATTCGTTAATTTAAGTCCTTCCCTATCTTTCGATCTACGGGTTGGTCAAAACTAAGCATCTAACAAGTCTCCGCTAGGTCTCATTAATAGATATTCCACTTAACGAGTCAAACAAAGCAAATCAGACACGAAGGTGGTCGATCGACCAGCTACCCCAGTCGATCGACCAACCGACTCAGTCGACCGACCAGATAAGCCAGTCGGTCGACCAAGCCCTAATCCGAGGGTAACCTATTCTAATGCCATCTACGCTAATAGCTCGCCTACATCCTAGCAATGGTGATTTAGCTAGACATAATAACGATAATAACAACAATGAAATTCGTAAAAACTATAAAGAAAGACATGATCGAATAATTATAGCAATAATAACGCATAAACTAATCTAGGGTTCAAGGGATCTAAACTAGCAATTTCTAAACTAATAAAACAGTAAAGCAAACTGTAAAATAAGAACAAGGATTACCGAAAATAAAAGAGGAATGAATAGATCCGCAATAAGAACATTATTGATAACTAAAATATGAGTTGAATGTGAATGAAACCTAAAGTAACGTAGTATGAAAACTAGATTAAACTAAGCTAATGAATGATCGATCCCTCAAGCAGCAGGTAAAGTTACGTTATATAGGAAAATAACGTAACCTATTCCTAAACCTAATTACAATGGGCTTCCTCGTCTTTTAATTTGCGCGTCAGCTCGTGGGGTGGTCGATCGACCACAGTGAACAGTCGATCGACCATAGGCGCTGTACAGGAATGCATTCTGACGAATTCTGCAGCGCGCACCGATCTTAAAACAGCTGCCATTTCTTCGTTACTTGGTCAAATCAGGCGTTCTACGCGGCGTTGGAAAGCTAAGAGGAGAATATTTCACCTTCAATTAGAATCACTCGATTATTAGCCCTACAACTCGAGATATTGCCATTTTAAGCAGCCTGCAATGTCGAGAAGAACTTCTTCGTTTGTTTAAGCTTTGCAACTTGTACGCAACCATGCTTTTGCTATCTTTTACGCCTTGAAACGCGCACCAAACTCATTCCTCGAGTCACTACTTCATGTCAGGTCCTATGATAAATAATCGGGGATGGATTCGGCTCATTTTCCGCTGAATTCTTCACATTTCTGCAATATTACACAAAAACACGAACGTAGAGGGAAATAGGGAAATAATGGCATATATTACACAATTGAGCTCTGAAATGCGTGTAGAATGAAGTGTGAAACATCATAATTTAGACACGCATCAAATCTCCCCAAACCAAACCTTGCTTGTCCCCAAGCAAGAACTAGACTCGATCCTAAATCCTAATGGAACGAGTCCAATCTCAGAGCGAAATGCAACCATAAAGCCTAAACCAATTTAATGCAACAACCAACAATCAATTAGCGATGTGAATCATGCAAACGAGTTATGAAGTCGTTAAAACTTGCTAAACCGTCAACTATAGAGACTTAGCATTATGGACTCTCATGGGTCGCTCATATCACTCAATGAATACGGGTAAGTATATGTAAAAAATAGAAAGAAGTAAATATGTAATGACGCTCACCTAACTACGACTAGCAACAGTGCCAAAATTTGATGCGTGTCGTTGTGTGCACCAAAAATAATATTTATAATTCCAAACTACTACTAGCAAGCGGTAGTAAGGGTCGATCCGCAGGGAGGTAGGGAGATAATAGTTGCTTTCAATTTTAGTCTGAGGGTAACAATGAGGGGGATTTTGATATGAATAATAGCTAAACTAAATGCAAGTAAAATAAAAAGACAATAAGAAAAATAAGCAATAAAAATAAACGATGTGAACAAGTAATAAAAAGGAGCTAGGATGGTCGGGTCGCTACAGCTACGATGGCACAAAAGTCTAGGTAAGTCTCGAAATACAGTCGTTGGTGATGGGTATGACAAGTCCTCTCGGTCAAAGTCAACTAATAGCTCGGTCTATGATATTAGTCCTTAGGTGTCACTAATACTAACTTTCGTTCTTGACTAGTGATCCTAATGCCTAAATTACATTATCTTTCGATCTAGCAATTTAGCCGTCTTAATTCGTTAATTTAAGTCCTTCCCTATCTTTCGATCTACGGGTTGGTCAAAACTAAGCATCTAACAAGTCTACGCTAGGTCGCATTGATAGATATTTCACTTAACGAGTCAAACGAAGCAAATCAGACACGAAGGTGGTCGATAGACCAGCTACCCCAGTCGATCGACCAACCGACTCAGTCTACCGACCAGATAAGCCAGTCGGTCGACCAAGCCCTAATCCGAGGGTAACCTATTCTAATGCCATCTACGCTAATAGCTCGCCTACATCCTAGCAATGGTGATTTAGCTAGACATAATAACGATAATAACAACAATGAAATTCGTAAAAACTATAAAGAAAGACATGATCGAGTAATTATAGCAATAATAACGCATAAACTAATCTAGGGTTCAAGGGATCTAAACTAGCAATTTCTAAACTAATAAAACAGTAAAGCAAACTGTAAAATAAGAACAAGGATTACCGAAAATAAAAGAGGAATGAATAGATCCGCAATAAGAACATTACTGATAACTAAAATATGAGTTGAATGTGAATGAAACCTAAAGTAACGTAGTATGAAAACTAGATTAAACTAAGCTAATGAATGATGATTAATGAATAGGAAGGGGTTACGTTATATAGGAATGTCACGTAAAACCCTTATTTCTAAACCTAATTACAATGGGCTTCCTCGTCTTTTAAATTGCGCATCAGATCATGGGGTGGTCGATCGACCAATGAGACGAGTCGATCGACCACAGGCGCTGTACAGTAATGCATTCTGACGAATTCTACAGCGCGCACCGATCGTAAAACAGCTGCCATTTGTTCGTCACCTGGTCAAATCAGGCGTTCTAAGTGGCGTTGGAAAGCTAAGAGGATAAGCTTTCACCTCCAATTGGAATCACTCGATTATCAGATTTAGAACTCGACATATAGCCATTTTAAGCAGCCTGCAATGTCGAGAAGCACTTCTTCGCTTGTTTAAGCTTTGCAACTTGTACGCAACCATGCTTTTGCTATCTTTTAGGCCTTGAAACGCGCACCAAGCTCATTCCTCGAGTCACTACTTCATGTCAGGTCCTATGATAAATACTCGGGGACGGATTCGGCTCATTTTTCGCTGAATTCTTCACATTTCTGCAATATTACACAAAAACACGAAAGTAGAGGGAAATAGGGAAATAATGGCATATATAACACAATTGAGCTCTGAAATGCGTGTAGTATAAAGTGTGAAACATCATATTTTAGACACGCATCAAATCTCCCCAAACCAAACCTTGCTTGTCCCCAAGCAAGAACTAGACTCGATTCTAAAACCTAATGGAACGAGTCCAATCTCAGAGCGAAATGCAACTATAAAGCCTAAACCAATTTAATGCAACAACCAACAATCAATTAGCGATGTGAATCATGCAAAGGAGTTATGAAGTCGTTAAAACTTGTTGAACCGTCAACTATAGAGACTTAGCATTATGGACTCTCACGGGTCGCTCATATCACTCAATGAATACGGGTGAGTATATGTAAAAGATAGAAAGAAGTAAATATGTAATGACGCTCACCTAACTACGACCTATAAGAACATGCCTGCAGTCTAATATGAAAATAATCTCTACAACCGTACATACGCATTCCAACCATAAAGGACCATGACACATGCCGAGGTAATATGGATATGTGAGGAAAAGGGTAAGAAGGGGCTAAAATAAATTTGGATATGAGGTGTAATAAGCCAAGCCAGTACTACAATCCAGACTATAAGCGAATCCCAACTTCAAACTCAATGTAAATGATAAAATATGGTGCCAAATTGAAGCACAAAACTCACAACCTCCATAAAATTCAACTCCCGAAAGAATATAAATCATGGGAGTGAAAATCACCAAATCATAATAAATGAAACATGTGATTTTTCGAATTTGCAGTAACCATGGTCGACCGACCATAGAGGACTACCTGGGTCAGACAGTTTATGAGCTGCATTCTTAACTAATGTAGCAAAGTGAGATTTCAGCTCCGTGATTGAGACCTCATTCGCCGCATTACTTTTCTGTACCTCCACCATAAGCAGTTGCACTAGACTCGTCAACTCTGCAACTTCATTATTCGACTCTTGCTGTGACGGAGTGGATGGTGGTGGGGCTACATAGGGAGGCACATATGGTTGATGCGGTGAAGTAATAACGTAATTATATGCATTGTCGAGCTTAAATCGATGAAAAGCAAACATCTTCTCCATAGGGCTTCCGCATGCATCAGCTATGTGTCCCCCTCCGCCGCATCTCCCACAAAACTCCACATGCTGCTCCTGAGAATGGAACATGGGTGGACCCTTCTGAAGTATTGTAGATAGGACCTAACAAAACAACACTAAAGAAGATGGTAAGAGCTGCCTCAGGGTACTCAGTCTTCCCTTGAGGTGAAACACAGACTAAAATAATAAAACAACTTATACTAGCAATGCCTCCCCGGCAACGGCGCCAAAATTTGATGCGTGTCGTTGTGTGCACCAAAAATAATATTTATAATTCCAAACTACTACTAGCAAGCGGTAGTAAGGGTCGATCCGCAGGGAGGTAGGGAGATAATAGTTGCTTTCAATTTTAGTCTGAGGGTAACAATAAGGGGGATTTTGATATGAATAATAGCTAAACTAAATGCAAGTAAAATAAAAAGACAATAAGAAAAATAAGCAATGAAAATAAACGATGTGAACAAGTAATAAAAATGAGCTAGGATAGTCGGGTCGTTACAGCTACGATGGCACAAAAGTCTAGGTAAGTCTCGAAATACAGTCGTGGGTGATGGGTATGACAAGTCCTCTCGGCCCAAGTCAACTAATAGCTCGGTCTATGCTATTAGTCCCTAGGTGTCACTAATACTAACTTTCGTTCTTGGCTAGTGATCCTAATGCCTAAATTACATTATCTTTCGATCTAGCAATTTAGCCATCTTAATTCGTTAATTTAAGTCCTTCCCTATCTTTCGATCTACGGGTTGGTCAAAACTAAGCATCTAACAAGTCTCCGCTAGGTCTCATTGATAGATATTGCACTTAATGACTCAAACGAAGCAAATCAGACACGAAGGTGGTCGATCGACCAGCTACCCCAGTCGATCGACCAACCGACTCAGTCGACCGACCAGATAAGCCAGTCGGTCGACCAAGCCCTAATCCGAGGGTAACCTATTCTAATGCCATCTACGCTAATAGCTCGCCTACATCCTAGCAATGGTGATTTAGCTAGACATAATAACGGTAATAACAACAATGAAATTCGTAAAAACTATAAAGAAAGACATGATCGAATAATTATAGCAATAATAACGCATAAACTAATCTAGGGTTCAAGGGATCTAAACTAGCAATTTCTAAACTAATAAAACAGTAAAGCAAACTGTAAAATAAGAACAAGGATTACCGAAAATAAAAGAGGAATGAATAGATCCGCAATAAGAACTTTATTGATAACTAAAATATGAGTTGAATGTGAATGAAACCTAAAGTAACGTAGTATGAAAACTAGATTAAACTAAGCTAATGAATGATCGATCCCTCAAGCAGCAGGTAAAGTTACGTTATATAGGAAAATAATGTAACCTATTCCTAAACCTAATTACAATGGGCTTCCTCGTCTTTTAATTTGCGCGTTAGCTCGTGGGGTGGTCGATCGACCACAGTGAACAGTCGATCGACCACAGGTGCTGTACAGGAATGCATTCTGACGAATTCTGCAGCGCGCACCGATCTTAAAACAACTGCCATTTCTTTGTTACTTGGCCAAATCAAGCGTTCTACGCGGCGTTGGAAAGCTAAGAGGATAAGCTTTCACGTCCAGTTGGAATAACTCGATTATCAGATTTATAACTCGAGATATAGCCATCTGAATAAGGCTGCAATGTCGAGAACCATTCTGACAGTCTATAGACCATGTAGGCCAGTCTATAGACCACTGTAGCTGGTAATCCGCTTCTAAAACTCTCGCAAATACATCTTTCAGGCCTTGAAATGCGCACCAAGTTCGCTTCCCGAGTCTTTACTCCATGTCAAATGCAATATTTAAGTACTTAGGGACGGATTCGGTTCGATTTCCACTGGATTCTTCACATTTCTGCAATATTATACAAAAATACGAAAGTAGAAGGAAATAGGGAAAATAGTAGCATAAACTACATAATTGAGCTCTGAAATGCGTGTGAAATAGGGTGTAAAACATCATATTTAGGACACGCATCACTTTGACCTAATTCTTTAATTACGTATTAATCGACTATTAATCCTAATATCACTCTAATCCGTCCGTATTTTCTAACCTATTTTGTTTTTCCCTTATTTTTCTCAAATTATCCGTCTTAAATATATTTTTTGACGTAAATCAATCTAATTCATTGTAATTTATTGTAATTTTAATTATCGCAATTTTATTTATTATATTATTTTGGATGATTTATTTACTTGTTTTCATATGTAATTAATTCTAAATCCTAATTCGACATTAATGAGTGTTAATTACATGTTCACCGACTTAGTTAATTTTCACATGCTAGGATTAAAACGTTGGATGTTGCATTTCATGCATATAATCGACAACATATCAAGTATGAATAACTTCCCTAATCATTAGTAGAGGCCGCTATCGAGGCGGGCGGGATTAGGTGTTCATTAAAAGGACTTCCTAATACGTACCCTCACCCCTTACTCCAGATCTCTGTGAATATCCGTGTTCATTGGCATCCACGAGAGTCATTCTAGACATAGAATGCTAAGGATAACGAGTTCTTAGTGTGTATGTCACTACTTTGTGTCTTGACATGACGCGAAGTATTCGAACGGTTTCCAATTTTCCACAATAAATTGGTGGCGACTCTACAAATATGAACGCTTGTTCCCAAGCGCCCCCGTGGGCCTGTGTCCACACAAACAGGTATCGGGACACGCCCAGACGTATCGGGTCCGGAAGCCAACCGGATCCCCTACCAGACGTCGTGTCTCAACCACACGAGTCCTTCCGTAACTCAAGCCATTAATGTGCACATCCCTCTTGGAGTGGGAAGCTCCAAGAGGCGACTTAAGCGTAAGACGGTCTCCCAACCATCTTACGTATCCAAAACAACCACAACAACATCAACAAATCCTCCAACATATATGATAATAACTTATACATGAACCACACTCAACATATCATAATCATCCTCTTAATTATGCGATTACCACTAAACATGTTATAATACAAATGCCCTAATTATGTAAGACTAACTACAACATCAACATAAACAACATCACATTATTGAAACCGAGTAGGATTAACCTACCTTTTAGCAATCTCCTCAAGCTACTCGAATCCGGACCGAAACCGTCTCAAGGAACCGTCTCATCCTATGCAAATCACATAATAACTATCACAATCCATCCTATACTAATATACACTACAAAGCCTCTTATTATTACTCCTTAATTACCCTTATTACACATACTAATCACTAAATAATTACCCATAACGAATTCCCCCAAAAGTTAGGGTTTAAAAGACTAGAAAAGGGTAGATCTTTACTTACTAGATAAAGGAGATGAAGATTAAGGTAGTAGATATTCTAATCTAAGCTTAAATCCCAAGTAGAAGGTGTTTGGGAGGGTTTAGAGAGAAGGGAGAGAGTTTGGAGAGATAAGGAGGAAGTTGGAAATGATTTTAGGGTTAAGGGAGAAAGGGGTTTAATCCCGTGTTTATGAAAACAGCGTCACTCGACCGAATGCCGAGTCCACTCGGTCGAGTGGAATCACTCGACCGAGTAGCACTCCACTCGGTCGAGTGGACTCACTTGCTCGAGTGTACATTTCACTCGACCGAGTGGACCCACTCGATCCGCTGCAACACCACACGGTCTAGTCCAGGTCTAGTGTAAGGCTATCCTTCCCTTCCGAGTGCTCTCTTATCGGTCTAAAAGTCCTTTCATGCATCCCAAGTTCTAAATACGGGTCCCACAAAGGTTGGGTATTACAGTTACTAATATCAAAGACCAGTGTCATATCTCAGAAAATATATTTACACATAGATGATCGGCGGGGTTGGACACCCTCAAGACATAACTAAAGTCCTTTGCTGATGAAGACCCTCGTGTATCACAAATTGACAATTAGTGAAAGCACAAAGTGTTTGGAATATGGGTAGATCTGGGGTAATAACGAGCCGAGCCGAGCCCGAGCTTGGCCTTGCTCGGCTTGTGCTCAAGAACCAAAACTCGAGCTCAAGCCGATTTCGAGCTTGAAAAAAATGTTCCCGTTATCAAGCTTGCGAGCTTTAACACGAGCTCGAGCCAAACTCGAGCTAAAATCGAGTCTATATATAACTGTTAATTTTTTGATCTTTTTTTCTTCTAATATTTTCAATAACAAGGCTTGAATGTTATATGTAAAGATATTTGGCAAATTAGTGAGACGTTTGATATGTATGATAACAGAATATATAATCATGATAAAATATTTTTATAAAATATGAGCAATATCTTATATAATCACACAAGTTCGAGCAGCTCTTGAACTTTTCGAGTCGAGCCAACGTTTGCTCGGCTTGACTCGTTAAGGTCACGAGTCGAGCCCGATTCGAGCTCACACAAGCCGAGCTTTGATCGAGCCGATCTCGAGTTGCTAACGAGCTGCCTCGTCTCATTAACAGCCCTAGGTAGATCTGTAGATAAATATTATTTTGGATTCTCTCCATTTTTTTTCTCCTTTTCCTCACTAATGCACCTATATTAAATTATATATCTCATTTTCATACATTTTCCTTTTTCTATTCAAGTGATTTACAACCACCCAATCTATCCAGAATTAAATCCTGGCCATTAAAATGTGATGGACCTGTATTTCTTTTGAGGAAAGGGAGAGGATGCTTACTCAATAGATATATATTTGCATTTCATCATTTGTTTATATATTCCATTTAACTTTTTCGTGTCAATTAACTAGACCTGGCAAAAGTAAACTGAACCCAAAAAATCGATCAAAATTAACTGAATCGACACCTAACCGTACATTCGAAAGGTATAGCTGAACTTCACCCCGAAACCTGAATCGACATGAATTGATTCGAAATTGATCCGAATTTGTAATAATCTGAAATAGACCCAAGATCGAATGAACTTGAATACGAATGAACTTGAACATTTTAAACCTGAATTGTTTTAATTCGAACCGAAATACACCTGAACCGATTTTAACCTGTATATAGATGACTGAAACTCAACATTAAAACTCAAAATGACTCGAATGTACCTGGGCGTTACATCTAAGTTGTCTTTGTGACTTTGTATACATGAGTGTTTCCCCTCTAGCGTCTCTAAATTAATATTACTAGGTTTGATGCCCGGCTACGCCCGGGCTACCTCTATTTACCATTTAAAATTTATTTTATATGAAATATGATTCGTTGAATTTGGTTAACACATACATTTATAATTTATATCTTGAAATTATGATAAGATGTAAAATTAATCAACAAATTATGAGACACGTTCACCATTCCCGTTGTTAATATTATTACTTTCACTACATTCCCTGTTAATACTATTACGTTCACTATTTTTTCGGTTACGGTTGTTTCTTTAACTACTCCTACTATTTTTACGGTTAATCCGTTAGTTTTGTAAAACTCATATATTTAAATAAATTAATATTTTTCTAAAATCGAATTGTTAATTAATTTTTCATACTATCTCCGTTGTTTCTATTATTACTTTCATTGCATAAGTTGAGACTTTTATTACTTTCACTACTTCTGCCGTCATTATTTTTTCTTTCATTACTCCCGTATTTATTATTATTAATTTCACTACTCCTGTTGCTGATAGTATGACTTTCACTACTGTTGCTACTATTGTTTCTTTTACTACTCACATAGGTGGTTACTATCATATTAATTGATGATTATATAGTTGTATTAAAGTTATATACTTAAATAAATATGAGATATTAGATTAGAATATTACTTAGGACCAATCATTATTATTTACTAATTAAATTACAAATCTAATGAATTATGGGAATATTATATTTTTTGGAAATCTAAAATGATTTATTTACCTTTTAATAGTTTCCAAAATATAACGACTTATATTATATTTGTGTATGTTAAATAATTAACATATTTATACTAATTAATACCATAAGTAGAGCCTGTTTATTTAAGGAAACTCACCATATTCCGGTGTTCTCTAAATTTATACTTCAACCAAAACTATATAATATTTATATTGAAGTCCCTTGTTCATGTCCATCACACAGCGCTAGCGATTAAAAACTATATAGTATAATTAATTTGTATAGATTTATTTAATTACATTGAAGTCCCTTGGTTTCTGGAATTAATATATAGTATTGATATCTTAGTTATAAAAAAAACATTATATATTACTTATTAATAATAAACTAGTTTTGTACCAGCAAAAATCACGGACTTGTTCTATTTGTCCCATTTATTTGCTTTTGTTGACGTCCATCTTTAACTAAAATATAAAATATTTTTTTTATTGCGAATAAGCTATAAACCAAACATTTTTAAATATTTAGTTCTATTACATTATTTTTCATGATCATAGTAATATAGATAGAAGTTTTAATTTGAATTTTATTTCCATATATTTTAATACATGTTAATATTATTCATGAATATTTTGTAATCAACAATTTAATGTAGCTAATTTTATAACTATAAATGTTTGTTTAAATTTTTTACAAATTTTTTATTTTTATGTATTTATGATGTACGTCATAAATAATTAAGCTAAAAACGGTTGCGTCGTTAGGTCGATAAACAAAGCACTCCAAGATCGCGGTTACATATCTGATAGGTTTTTTTAAGAAAGTAAAGTAGATACTATTAACTTTTCCTCAAAATCTATACTTTTTATCAAAAATATACATGTAAAATAGAGAATCTCGCCAATGATGAATGGTGATGCTTTGTAAGCAACCTAAAAGAGTAAAAAATATATTTTCGTTTGTCACATTAGATCCAAACATGTAATCTCCACTTTTTAATAGCCTCTCACAATCAATAATCTACAAATTGAGATAGTTAAAATTAAAATTAAATAAGCATCATGTTAATTACAAAACTAACTATACAACTTATTAAACGTTTAAAATTTTAAAATCTTAAAAGATAGAAATATGGAGTACTTTTAAGAAGACTATGAACGTTTGAATCACATGCACATATACACCTTATTTTTCACTTTTTCGCAAGTGTGCTAATTACAATATTTAAGATGGTTTTGAAATAAATCAAAAGTAACAATATGAGAAATTGTGAAGCTTTATAATCCAAGTTATTGAATTTTTCATTTACCACATATAAGACCTTTTAGCTACTATCTTTACTACTAATGAGGAATTATATGGATAAATTTTACGATTTAAATTTTAAATAATGAGAGTAAATTCTTGATTTATTTTTGTAATTTAGTACATGATCTTATGATTTCCACTAAAAAATATTATTAGTAGCTTTATAATCCAAATTATTAGACTTTTTATTTAATACATATAAGACCTTTTAACTACTATCTCTATGGTTAATGAAGAGTTAGATGGACAAATTGTACGATTTAAGTGATGAGAGTAAATTGTTAATTAAGTTTTATAATTTAAATCATGATCGGTATTATGATTTTCATCAAACAATATTAGTAAATCTTATGAAGAATTTTAATAAATAAGTCTGATGTAGCATTAATATTAACCAATATAAAAATGACATGTGAATTAAAATTATATGTTTTAAGTAGCCTTATAACTATATTGTATTTTTTTATTTTTTTTTTTTACAAAAACAGAGTTATAAAAAAAACAATTTACTAAGATCCTCTAAATTCGAATTAAAAGCTAAAAATATTTTATTTTTATATCAAGTGAGACAATTACGTACCAAATAAGTTTAAATATCATTAGAACATGGTTTAAGGATGGATATCAAGTTTTTGTTCAACTAAATCCTTCTGTTGCCTACACATTTCCCATGTAGTTTTTTTTTAACACACTATGTTAATATTATGAGAAGACAAAGGAAGCATCACCTACAAAAATAGAATAAAAAACAGACATACATTTAACGATAATTCAATTAATCTTGTAAGAGGGTTTGCATAAAGATAGTATAAAATAAATCTACCACAAAGCGATATTAGTGGATAAATTACAAAAAACTGTGCATTTTACAATAAGCTTATATAAATTACACAAACAAAACTCGTAGAACATACCTTATGTATAACGTAATTAACTGCACAATCCAACTTTGCAATAATAAGAAAATTTTACCATTCCATCTGCAAAAATAAATCAAGGTGAGAAATACAAATTGACATCAATAAAAGTTATTTAAACAATACCAAATAAAACACAAATCTTATATATGATATAACTTTATTTTTTTCACAAATGCAAATGATTAATAAAAATTATATGCAATGGAAAGTTTCAATAACATATGAATATGTCAAAAGGTTAGAAAAAGAAGGTAAAAAATAAAAGTGCTTATTTTAAAGACTTTACTTATATTAACTTATCATCAAATAAGGAGTTAAATTTTAGGGAGAGAAAGGAATCATCAAAAAGAAAAAGGAAGAGCTAAAGAGAAAATGAAGAGTTAGAGATGTATAAGGGGTCATAAACTTGATAATAAGTATTCTATCTTAATTCTATGAATCAATATTATTAATTAGTCACATATTATCAAATAAAAGTTTCTTAGTGATTCTACGCTGTCGCATGTCTTATACATATGCTCAAGGTAGCCTTTTTATATTATTGTATAGATATGACATGTAAATTATGATAGGTAATTTAGCATGCCTTTAAGTTAGATATATAGATTTTGTATTTAGATTATAGAGTTATTGATTTTACATACATAAATATGGAGCAAGGAGAAATCTAATGTAAAAGGTTTGCATGAGAGTGGTTTATAAATTATCTTATGAAATTAAAATAAGACATATAATTGATAGTTGATAGTTTGGCTTACTTTTTAATTTATTTATAGATTATTATTATTATTAAATCCACTTTGCATGAGAGTGATTTAAAAATTATCCTATGAAATTAAAATTATCTAAATTTAGTTTTTTACCATTAATTATAAGAGTAACTTTTAAATGTGGACTATATTTTGCCACGTCACAATTAATTGTTGCCATGTCACATTTGTCTACATGGCGTTTAATGTCTAGCCAATATTTATAGATTAAAAGAAGTATTATAAGACTTTTATTTTGAGATCAACAATTATCCATTATTTATCAGTTTCTACCTTACGTTTTTTTACCTTTAATTTTACCTCAGTTTCGTGCCTTTTGTATTTCTTCCCTCTTCACATTACCCACGTGATGGTATGCCTTATCTGCATTCACATACGTTTCATGGTGTTTTAAAGTTATATAAAAAAAAACACATTGACCAAAAGATAAAACATCAACCTGGCAAAAACTTGACAAACGAATCAAAATATTGTCACATGTAAGTCACTTAAATTAAACCAACTGAAAAACATGAATTCAAATATAAAGAAAACGATTCATAAAACCAAAAACATAACAAATTAAAATATACTTTATGGGACACACCAACACCAACACCACCAACAACAACAACAACAACAACAACAACAACAACAACAACAACAACAACAACAACAACAACAACAACAACACTCAACAATAATACTCGACAATAATACTCAATATAATCAAATAAATAAATTAAATCATAAAATACAATCCACAACTTAGAAACTCATGACAAATGGGCATATTTTAATTAAATAAAGTGAATAGAAACTATTATAGGTATTATAGGTTTTATAGTCATTACACAACCATAAATTCCCATATTTTAATTTAATTTTTAATTTATTTTGTGGTATTATTCAATTAGATAATTGATTGCCGAGGACCTCAAGAGATGAATTAAATAGAACAAAATGTTAATGAAGATTATGGGTGTTAAGTAATATAAGGAGTTTAATAAAATTATTAACATATTATATTACAAAAATTAATTAAATAGGAAAACCTTTTAATTAATTTGGTGTGTGTTAAGTATTATGAAGAGTTTTGATCAATTTATTACCATGTTTAATTAAAAAAAATTAAATAGGAAATGTTAATAATGGTGGGTGTTCAGTAATATGAAGAGGTTTAATTAATTTATTAACATGTTTTATTACAAAATTTTTAAAAACAATGAATTAAATAGGAAAATGTTAATAATGGTGAGTGTTTAGTAATATGAAGAGGTTTAATTAATTCCTTAACATGTTTTATTACAAAAATTTCAATTAAAAATTCAATTTTAATTATAAATTATGAAATTTATTAACATGTTTTATTACAAAAATTTCAATTAAAATGTCAATATTAATTATAAATTATGAAATTTGATGTAAATTTGTAAGGGTTATATAAATTTTGGTAGACAATATATTTAATATACAAAATTAATTTAAGAATAATAATAATATCCTTTAATATTATAGATATAAGTGAATTAAATTAATTTATAAATAAATGATTTAAATTAATGTCATGTAATAATAAATTGATAATCCATGTCACATTAATTTGCCACGTCACATTAAAAATATGCAATATCAGATTTAAATATGCCATGTCACATTAAATTTTAATCTAGGTGGCTTTTTGGATCCTACGTGGCTTTGGCTAGGTGGCATTTATTTGTCATTTTAGGGTAGCCTTTTAATTATATTTTATAGATATTTGTATTATATTCGATGTTTTGAATAAAGACCTACTACCTTGACATCCGATCCGAGTATGACCTTATTCGAATCTCATCTGCTCTGATAATGACCCGACTCGAACCTTATTTGCTCCGATATTGACCCGACTCGAACCTGCACCGACCCGAAATATCTACAACCGATTAAAATGGAAAACTGAATCCAACCTGAGAACTGAACTGAAATTAAAAATAAACGTCCATCAAAATAACCCAATCCAAAAGAACCTGAATCAAAACTGATCCGCTTGACCCGTTTGCCACCTCTACAAATAACATAGTGGCCAGTGATTAAACAATTTGTGTATTTTAAGAAAGAAAAGAGATTCAAATTAGGAATAAGAAGGAAGGTTTGGGGAGATTCAAATTAGTGTTTAAATTATTATGATGGGCTTGGTTCATGCAAGAAGTCCAAGTGGGCTGATAGAGTGGCAATAGGTATATACGTGAATTGTTGGGCCGAAAGCCCTATAAACAAGCATTTATGCAAGAGAATCTGTTGTGGTTAAATTTTGCACAATCATATCAATGTTTACGCGTGAAGAATCGGACCGAGCAAGATGGAAAGCAATAGCCCAGTGAGACGGTCTTATATTGTATAAAAAGATAATTCCTTTATTAACAATCAAGGAACAACTATTTTACAGAAGTAGACGATCTCAGTGTGAAACCGTCTTATATACTATAAGTTGTGGATAGAAAGATATGTAATCAATTGGGCCTACTTTTTGGTACATATTCTAAAGGACGTGTTACAGAAAGTCGACACATAATTACTAAAAATTAGTTTCATTGTAGACGGATATATCCGTCTAAAGTTGTAGGCGGGTCAAATATGTCACCACTTTCATAATAAGACAACCCCCACCATCCCACTTGTTGTTTGTCTTATTATGAAAGTAGTGACATATTTGACCCGTCTACAACTTTAGACGGATAGTGTCCGTCTAAAGTGAGATTTTGTGAATTACTAAATAACGTCGACAATTAATCTTGACTTTCCAACATTACTAAATACCGTACTCTCTTTCTAACTTCTTTCTACAAAGACGGTTATTCTTAAGAAAAAAAATTAAGACGGTTTTTCAAAAAAACATGACGACAACGTAATCAAACAACCATAAATCAATTGTAATTTTATTTAGTTTTGCAATTTCCGATTAAAACGGTTTCATCATGTCGATCGATGACGGTAATAACGATCAATGTAGGGACGTAAACAATGATCAAGCTAGCAACGATGTTGAAGAGGTATGTTTATGTTCCAATTACGTTTCAAATTAATTTCACGAAAAAAATAAGGCACAAAAGCAATAAAATAAAATAAAATAAGGCTGGAGGTGTATATACGACCAAATCTAGGCTTGGGCGTGTACTATTCACGTCTACAATAATACGCTTCCAGGTTTTTTCTTTCATTCAAATTTCATTAATTTGATACGTTTACGTTTCGAAATTCGAGTAGGATTACGAGTTACGACGGGGATCTCGGTAGCGATGGTGTCGATTACTCCGAACATTTTGTTACCAACAGAATATTCAGTCAAGTAAAGAAGGGTTTAATTGGGTATATCAGACCGCACTTGATCACGGATTTAGTATTAAAATACATAGCAACCAGAGACGGGATCATAACACGGATCTTTGTGTGGATTACTTCGTATGTCGTAGAGGTGGAAGACGTCCCAAAAATAACGATGGGGACACGTTAATGAGGGCTAACATGTCTTTCCATTGGTGTAATTGTCAATTCAAGTTGAAGATTGTTTAAGTACAAGCCGACCCTTCGCAATGGTTACTTTACATGGATCGAGTCGGAGCACATAATCATGCTTTGGTGTAGTATTGTGACGGCAATTGATATTACGCTAACTTTGATGGTGATGATGAGTGAGCGCATATCGATGCTCAAGTTAGAGTTCATGTACCACCGGCTATGATTAGTGCGGAATTACATCACCGGAATCCAAAAAAATCATGACCCAGAGGGCGACAAATCTACAACCGGATTCATAAAGTGAAGATAGAGGATAGAAAAGAAAGAAATCCGGCACAACAAATGTTAGCACTTGCGCGCGGTTGAGCATAAATACGTGCACTTTTGGGTTTCCGATCTGTCGACTAGACAGCTGAAGCACGTGTTCATGGCTCATCCGGAGGCCGTTAAGATGTTTCGTTCATACTATTATATGGTCCTTATGGATTCCACGTACAAGACAAATGCATACGGTCTTTCGCTCATTGAGATGGTTGTTGTCCTTTGTGACCGGATATGCTTTTGTGAAGTACGAGTCCTAGGATGGATATGCTTGGGTGTTGATAAGGTTATTTTCAGTCGTTGGCCTATCAAAATAAATCCTATTCTCAGCTAACTAGTAGCTAGCAGTAAGAAAGGGTCGAATCCACAGGGAGGCGAGTTAATTAATCTAGTTTGTTTATATTTAAGTTCGTCTTAAAGGTAACCAAATTCTTGAGGGTTTGTTTGCTGATTTCTAAACTAATTGCGATGTAAATAAAGACAAATTCAATAATAATAAAGAGTCTAGGAATCGGGTTCACTAGGTAATCATCCAAGGGTAAGTTTTAATTCATTGATTGAGCAATTTATATTGTTGAAAGCCATTCGATCTGTCGATTCTAATATGTCTTTTTAGATCTAAACTTAACATGCGATCGCTATTATTAAGTCGGTCTAATTCAATTATCGTGGCCTATACTAGTCTTAACCCGCTCGGTGGAAATCCTAGTTTGCAAGACTAATTAACCAATTCTGATCAGTAATTAATTAACTAGATGTAAGACAATAATTGAACAACAATCAAAAGTAATTTAACAATCAATTCATTAATTAACCCTTTTCTAACAACCTAGATCTCCTTTCACCCTAGAATATGAAATTAGCTACGCATACTAACGGTAATAACAACAATAATATGAATGAAAGACATAATTGCAAACATAAAAGATGAACAATACCAATTAAATAAATATTGAAGAAAGATTAATAATAATAATAATACCGTAATAGAGGGATGCTTAGATCCGAAAGTAAGAACAATAAACTAAACTAAGAGTTTTAGAGAGTTTTCTAGGGTAATTGTACGTAGCTAGGTAAAAATAAGGCGTTGCTAGGTAAAAATAAGGCGTAAATAAACATAGGGTACGAATTGGGTATTTATAGTAAAACACAACCGACTTAAGGAAATTGCAGAAAATCCTGAGAATATAGGTTCCTCGATCGAGCATGCCTGTACTTGATCGAGTACATAGCCAGTTGATCGAGCCTGGGTGGGATTGATCGAGGAACCATCCTGTTTCAACTCTTTTCTTCGTGTTGTCTTCTAAACTTCTCTTCTTCTATTCTTCTAGATTTTCGTGCCATGCTTCGTGTTTTCTTTCATGCCCACTCCGCGATGCCCATTTCATTCCTTTGTTCCTCAAATGCATCATTCCTGCATTAAACATCCAATAGCGGACGTAACAACATTCTAACATAAAAGGCATGTAATTAATATAAATTAGCACGAAAATCGTATCAAAAGTAACTATGGGGAGGTATAAATATGTATATAATTATGACTCATCAGGCATTACGACATCTGAAGGTCCTTCTCAATGACGATGTTCAATCCAATGTCATCGTTATAGATTTCGAGGAAAGGTTGGCGAAGGTGATTCCTAATGTTTTCCTGAATTCCTCCCACTAGATATGTCTTTGGCATATATATGCTGCCATAGAGACAAGATCAGTTGACATCACGGGTGATGATTAGTGGGCTAAGTACATGTAATACCCGTAATTTTTATATATTATTTATATTATTTTATATGGCGAATTAATACATATATTATAATTATATTTTTATAATATAGTCATTTATGCGAGTTGACAACAAGGAGACATGTGACCATCTAGTTGCGGCATCAATTAATACCATAAAGTATCAAAATGGTCTACTTGGTGGATGTATAGGTCCACAAATATCACCTTGTATCCTTTCTAGAAATGTAAGGGATTCATTCCCTATCTTTGTAGGTGATGGCCTAATAATCAATTTTCCTTGTGCACAAGCGGCACATGAAAAATCACTAGTTTGAAAAATTTTCTGATTCTCCAATAAATGTCCACATGAATTTTCAATGATTTTTCGCATCATTAATGATCCGGGATGACCAAATCGGTCATGCCAAACAATAAAGTTGTTTTTATCTGTGAACGTTTGGTTTACTAGTGCATGATATTTAACTGCACAAATTTTCATATAATACAAGCGAGAAGACAACGCTTGTAGTTTTTCCACCACACTTTTCTTGTTCAAATTTGAACGTGTGATATATAGGTATTCAACCTCTTTCTCATTTGCCGTCTCAACATGAAATCCATTTCTACAGATATCATTAAAACTCAGCAAATTTCTTTTTGACTTAGGAGAGTACAAGGTCTTCTGTATTTCAATATTTGTTCCATTAGGCAACAAAATATTAGCTCTTCCGGAGCCCTCAATTAATTTTTTACTACCAGCAATTGTACAAACATTTATCTTTTACTCTTTTAGACAAATAAAATACTTCTTATTTTTAAGAATTGTGTGCGTAGTATTGTGGACATGGGGCCACGGGGGCGCTTGGGAAACAAGCGTTTGCATTTGTGGAGTCGCCACCAATTTTTATGGGAAATTGGAACCGTTCGAATACCTCGTGTCATGTCAAGACACAAAGTAGAGACATGAACACCAAGAACTCGTTACCCTTAGCATTCTATGTCTAGAATGACTCTCGTGGATACCAATGAACACGGATGTTCACAGAGATCTGGAGTAAGGGGTGAGGGTACGTATTAGGAAGCTCTTTTGATCGAACACCTAATCCCGCCCGCCTCGATAGCGGCCTCTACTAATGATTAGGGAAGTTATTCGTACTTGATATATCGTCGATTATATGCATGCAATGCAACATCCAAGTTTTAATCCTAGCATGTGAGAATTTAACTAAGTCGGTAAACAAGTAATTTAACAAACAATTGGGTCGAAGTTGGAATTAAGGTTCAATTACATGTGAAAACATACAAATGATACAAAATACAATGATAAAAGAAAATTACAATAATAAAAATTACAATAATTACAATGGGTTTAGCGATTTATGTCGAAAATACCTTTAAAACGGATAATTTGGGAAAAAGAAAGAATAAAGGAACGAATCAACGAACAGATTAGGCCATAATACAAATAATAATTAATTATACGTAAGCTAATTAAACTAGGTCAAGGCAGAACGGAAGTTCAGAGACAGAAATCAACCTGGAACATGCGCAGCAGGACTGCGCCCATTGAAAGAGGCGCAGCAGTTGCTGCGTCTGTTCCAAGGGTGAGTTCTGGCTGTGAAGCCGGAACTGCAAATCGTTAGTATTAATCGGTGATTTTAAGGATTGATTACGATATTCGACTCGGATGGAAGTGATTTAATGGATTAACTACATATGAACGAGTCATAAAAGCAATAAAACATGAATGAGACGGATGCAAACGAATTATTTACATGAATGAAAGATCGATTAGTGACATGAGTGAACTAATTACGTTAAATATGACGAATTAATGACAAACTAACGACGAATATGCGATGAATATGACAATAGACAGAAGAAAAAATATCAAAGATCGAATTCCAGATACTCAAGATGAACGAATTGAATTCCTACAACCCGGATTGATTTTGATGACGAAAACCCGCAAATATGAGATTATAGGGGATTTAAGTCGAATTTTAATGATGAATTAAATGTGTTAATGATGATGAATTATTTACATGTGAAATTATTATGCTATCGTACCAAAGAATTAAAGAAAACAAACGAAAACGAATAAAGAAGACGAATTACAGAGGACGAAGGAAGAAGAAAGGAAGCAGGAACTGCGGCAGCCTCACGAAGAGGCGCAGCAGTTGCTGCGTCCTTTCTCGACGGTTATCTTCTGGTAATCCGAAAAAAAGGGTTTTAAACGAGGTTTTATAAATCGGTTTTAATAAGTATTTTCGACATAAACCTTACATTAGTGATACAAAAAGTAAAGAACAATAAATAAAGAAGGATTTACACCCTCAGACTTACATGTTTGACGAAACGAGATGAACTAAGTTTACGATTAGTGATGCTCGACTCGTATGTAACGAAAGTGCCCTCGTAAGAGGAAAACGATTAAGATTGATTAAGTTAATTAGTTGTGGAGTTAGTCAAATTGGTCGGTCATGCAAACGAGGCTGGTACTCAGAAGGTTTCGAGCTTACGTGGTCGAATGTTCAAGCACGTAGACGCCAAAAAGTAAGAACGTGGTCTAGAATGCAAAGGGAGAAGAGAAGGGCGGACACTCGCGTGAGAAATATGAGGAGCGAAGGCTCCTATTTATACTAATCACGTGAAGGGATAGGGTTTCGGAGAGACTTTGGAAGTGAATCTCGAAAAGATATGAAAAAGATACGAAAAACACGCAGAAAAGGGCCTGGGAAGAGGCGCAACAGTCACTGCGTCTCTTGGAAGAGGCGCAGCACCTGCTGCGTCTGTTCCCAAGTGGTTTCCTCTTACGGAAGAAAGATTTACGTGATTGGTTTATGGAATGACGGGATAATCTTATTTTCCTTAATATTTTGTATGAATATTACGGGAAATTGTTTTCCAAAGAATAAAAGATTGTGAAAGATTATAAAATATGGAATAGAAATATCCGGAACATTCCAGAACATTCTGACTCGGGATTTAGCGGTTTATCAGAAAATGAAGACGGTTTTAGGCCCGGACTCCAAATGTACTCTAATTATTGTCAAAACGACCGTATCGGCGCGTAGATGACAACTAAGAGGTAGACATCAGTATTTGAGCGATCACTTGACGATAAACTTACGAACCATCACAAATCGTTCCGCTTACCAAACATGCGGCCCAATCATCACCGGGTGGTTTGCGGGAGGTGCAGAAATGAGGTATCTACAGAGCCCCCACTTTGACTAAGGCTTGGACAAGGCGAAAGTCTAAGTATAGCCATCAGGTCAATCGAAGATTACAACCTGACAACTATGGCGACGCGAGACGGCTCAAGGGGTCTGAGCCAAGGACCTGTCGTCGGGAACATTTTAGAGTTTGTCGACTATCGGAGAGGGTCGTTTAATGTCCATTAGACTACGTAAGGAGGCTCGCCAGCCATAAGAAGAGATCATACCTGAGACTTCTTCTCGAGATGCTTCTGGAGGTGCATAGGAGAGGGTAAGCGTAGGAGCTAAAGGGTAAAACCTAAAAGATAAGTAAGGATTGGTGCTAGGGTGTGGGCCCCTAAAGGAAAGCATCAACGGGTAGGAGGCCCGAATATAAGTTCAAACTAAGGGGTAACTAAGGCTCGAGTGTAGGAACTCTACTGGTTTGGGAACTTCGGGAGAACGACACCTTTATCGCACTCCGCGGGGAAACAAGAAATGTTGCGAGTAGCAGGACACAGGCGGGAACTGCTGGGAGAAATCTGCTTGGGTCATCTTCAAACAAACTTCGGAGGGACATGAGAAGGACGATTGTATGTCGCGAACTCTCGTGTTGGGAACCTTATCAGGAATGTATCTCCATGTCTCGAGAGGGATTGTCGATCCACTTACTCTCGCTGGGAACATAATCAGGAACTTATCTCCATGCCTCGAGAGGGATTGTCTGTCCGCTTACTCCCGCTGGGGGAATATAATGAAGGCGTGTCAAAACACCTGTGAAGGAATACCGGCTCGTTGTGACAAGCAAAGTCTTGGGAGCGATAAATAACGTATAATAGTCTGCAGTTGGCTTAGAAATGCGGGTCTAAACGAAGAATGATCGTCAAACGGACAAAAAAGATAAAATGGCATCGAGGAAGAGGCGCACCAAAGATGGGCCCACAAGTAACGAACTTATAACGAATTTTTGAAAACTCGTATGAAGGGAACATCAGGAAGAGGCGCAGTAAGAGCTGCGTCTCTTGGAAGAGGCGCAGCGCCTGCTGCGTCTATTCCTGAAGGTGTCTTTTCTGCGTAAAAACGCGATAAACAGAGGGATTCAATTCATTTGTTCGAAATACAAATTAACAATTTCTCTCTCAAATCTTAACCATTTACGCCAAAATTTGATCCAAAAGCTTGCATTCATCATGACTAATCGAGGTATGTATATCATTCTTGCATTAATCTTCAATAATGGATGAATTTGATCGACAAAATTTAGGGTTTTCAACCCTAAAATGTCGAAAATTTGGGGCTTTTCCCCCAAATGATTTTGCCTTGTACAATTGATCTTGTAAATGGCTAATTGGTAGTATAAGGATCATAACCATGTATTTGTTTCGAATTTTCGTTGAGTTTTGAGCATTTGAGCGAAATTGAGACGGTTTCACAACTAAACCGTAAATTGCTTCGAAAATGACCTTAAGATTGCCCATTTGCGATGAAACTTGATAAGTGGGATCCTTGGATGATGGGTAAACTTCCTACCATCTCATAATTTTGGTTTGTGACGGCTTTTTCAGGACACTTTTCTAGGGCATAATCGCCGTTATAACGAAATGCTGCCGAAATTTCGACTCGAACCCATGACTAGGCTTCAACTTAGGCTTGACTTGACCCTAACTACCACATGAGTGATCAGGTTTTTGATAATATAGCCAAAGATGGCGAGAAAGAGCGATTTCAGGGCTTCCGAAGGCTCGAAAGTCCCCTAATCAAGGCTTGTCGTCACGTGACGCGGCCTAAAATTACTTTAACGTTGCAGGCGACGAGGATTCTACTTCTGGGAGATCTCCCATGGAGATAGACACTGCTGTTAACCCTTCTCGTGCTATCGAGGAGGCTTTGGAGGAGGCTTTCACCGTCGCGGTGATGGCTGCTGGTGACGAGATCCACGAGGAGGAGGTTGTTGAGGAGGAGGAGGCCCCGAGGCGGGCCAACGTTGGGCGAGGCGGTCGTCAGATGAGGGGAGCACCCGCGTGGGCTGAGACCTGGGACAGCAGGGACTTGCTTTGGGCTGCGGAGGGTCACCTGTCCTACAGGACGGTGAAGAGCTTGGTAATCTTAAATTCATCCCTCATCATTCATCTTCCTTCATTTAACTTGCTCATATCTTTTCCAATTTTCATTCAAAACTAAAGATAGCTTTTGTTTCAAATCATAATAGAAGGCCGGGAACATCAGGTCGTTCTCGGGCTACACGACAACGATGGAGTGAGAGGCTGTCGGCGGAGGAGCGCGCCATGATCGAGCGTGGAGCGTTTGGTGCCTTGGTGCAGGCTTGGAGGGATATCGCGAAAAGGAAGCTGCGGACTAACCTTAACCTGGTCCGCGCTTTCTTAGACCGATTCTGGGACACGACTTCCACTTTTCACATGCCTTTTGGTGAGGTGGGAGTCACGTTGGAGGACTACGGCATGATTTCTGGTCTGTCGTGTGGGACTGAGGCGGTGGAGTGGCCGGAGACTGCCATGAGGGTGGACTCGGCCGAGGCTAGGAGGTGGATCGGCTGGAACTTGTCGCCGAAGGCTGTTGTAGTGCCTGGTTTGGTGCCCAGTTCCTATGTCCGAGACTACTTTGCGGGGAAGACCCCGGCGCTGGTGGTGATCGACGGGAGAGAGACGGCTCCTCCTCCCTGTACAGCTGAGCAGAGGGCCCGTTTGTGGCTTTGGTGGTTTCTATCTTCGATCTACCTCGGAGACAAGGGAGAGAGGCTGTCGACAAAGCTTCTTCCCTTCCTTTCTGACCTGAGCTCTCTAGGGCATTGGGACTGGGTCACTGCTGGTTTTGCGGTCCTCATCCGCTTCATGAGGGCCATGGTTCGTCCGGAGTTGATGGAGAAGTGGACTTCTCCTGGTGCTGTCGGCCCAGGACTACTGTTGGAGGTATGAACCTTCATTTAGACTAAAATCAATTCTTTTCCTTGTCAAATTACGAAAGATCGTTATTAACTATCTTGCTTTTACTGGCGTGGGTGTACTCCTACTTTCCGAGCCTCTCGCCCAAGAGGACGGAGCCGCTGGAGAAGGCCTATCCCGTCGTGAGGGATTGGGTGATGTGTCGGACGAGGAGCAAGCATTCCTCTCACGGTTTTTACCGGCGGGACGTGAACGCTCTTCAGCTGGACAGCGTGAGCATCTCACTTGTATTCGTTTTGCTTCTTCATTATTTTTTTAATCGATCATAAGAATGATTCCGTGTTTGTCTTGTCCCCAGTGGGTGCCCAGGCCTTGGGCGGAGTACGCTGGAGCGCCTCCTTTTGTGGCTGAGGTCCTTCGACCTAGGAGCTCGAGCCGGCTGTTGTTGAGGACGTCGATGGGTCCTGTGTGGTACTCGGGCGAGCGGTTGGCTCGTCAGTGCTCTCGGGATGTCTTGACGGTTCCCATCGATCCTCCTAGGCTGATGTTCAGGGAGCCTTATGAGGCTGAGAGGGAGGCTGACTTGGCTGGCGTTGGTGGTGACGCCCTCCTTCTTCCTAGTGAGCACTACTCGGCGTTCCTCTACGGGAGGTTGGCGTACTGGCCGGTTGTGGTGAGCATCTTTCTCTCCTTTATTCTTGATTTTGAGAATACGATGAAAGATCATCAATTAACGAGAAACATTTGACTTTGCAGGAGGTTGAGGCGGCGGGCATCGAGCCCCCAGAGTACCCCGAGACTCTTGAGTACACTGACACGACCGGTAGGACGACGATCTCCGAGCTGCGTGACTTTGACGTGGCTGTTACGGATGCTGGCCTGGACGATTGGCAGCATCTGATTCGGAGAGTGAGCCTCTAATTTGCATGATTTTTGTGTAAGAACACATTTGATTCAAATATTGAGAACTTCTTTTTGAAAATGCAGGTTGCGCCGTCTAGGTTTGTGGCGTTATGGAGGGTGGCCAACCGGCTGCGAGCTACTGTCGTCGAGGCACTTGTCGGCGGTCGAGGTCGTCAGGTATGAACCTTGTGTCTATTTCATTTTTGAATTTTGATTTTCCGACTTTTCTTGTAATTGCTTGAAATGATTGACATGAGCCAATTTTGTTGTTTGCAGGGGGATCGCGAGCTGGAGCGAGAGTTGGCTCAGTCTCGAGAAAAAACGGCTCGCTTGTTGAGGGAGCTCGAGGTTCGTGACGCCGAGGTTGCTACTCTCGCGGCAAGAGTTGCGGAGCTAGAGGGCGACCGGCAGTAGTTTTGTTTTGTTGTTGTTTGTTTTGCACATTTGTACATTTTTTGGACCTACATTTTGGACATTTTGGACTTTGCTTGGGGCTCGAGCCCCCAGTTTGTTGTACATTTCCCTTTTTTCGCTGTATATGATGCCTGAGTGCCTTTGCTGCTGGGTTGCGTTGGTTGTATCTGCAGGTTAGCTTTGAACAGGTTTGGTAGATGACGGTTTATGCCGTCATGCTGCCGAAATTTACATAGAAATTACACAGAAAATACGTTTGTATATACATATGGCCTAAATTAGCGCAAAATAAATGACTCAAAAGGATGCAAAGAAAATGCAAAAGAAAGTGTCAAAATGTAAAAAATTTGCCGAAAATGACCGGACGGTAGGGAGGGTTACCCCTAAAAAAATGAAAAAAATATAAACCTATAAGTTAGAAATGAAATGACTACAAAAGAAACAAAAATAAAGGATATATATATAAGTTTTGAAATAAATTACATTAAAATGAAAATTATTTCCTAAAATGAAAATATACAAGTGTGTTAAAATGACGAAAATGCTGATATTACCTCGAAATGCGTGCCCGCGGATTAAGAAACACGAAATATGGCAATTTTCACGTATTTAACAAAATAATAACCCGTAGGAATAGGAAATTATTTGCCAAGGAATTTAGGAAAGATTCAACGCGGAAAATCACATAAACCTTGCTTTGAGGAAGGCGCGCGAGGCTGCGTCCCTTTGAAGAGGCGCGGTCTTCTGCGCTTTGTTCCCAGCGTGTCGTTCGCAGCATTTTAGGAAAACGGATTTTAGTATAAATAGAGACGTTGATAGAGGTTTTATTCACACAATTCTTCCGTCTCTTCTTCGTCTTATTACATAAAATTCTCAATATAATTACTCATCATGAATACTTTGGAGATTCGCCTAAAAGAGTGGACCAATGAGTTTTCCAACATGGAGAAGCACGACATGGGCGCTTATAATCTTGGATCTTTGTTGAGTTTGAAGCTTATCAAGGTTGTCAAACCATTCTTAGATGCATGTCTTGATTATTGGGAACCGAACTATCATGTGTTTGCGTTCCCCGGAAGCGACATTTGCCCATTTCCTGAAGAAATTGCTGCGATCGGTGGGTGGGACCCAGAACACTTGCCTGCCATTCCTTCTACTTCGCAAGGGTATAAGAGCAAATTTAGAGACTTGCTTGGATTGACTAGACTTGAGGTGGACCGTTTAGTGACCTCGAAAGGAGTGCGAATGTTGGACTTCATTGACCGATTGATTAACAAAGCCGACCCCACCGTTTCTTATGTTGCTAGGCGAAGGGCATTCAGATTTTGTTTGTTGCATGTATATGTCCTTCAAGGGCATGTTGATGAAGACTTGAGAGGTGATCCCCGTCTCCTGGGCCTAGTTGAGCAAATGGAGCTGCGCAGGAGCCCAGCTTGTTTATGCTTAGGAGAGATCCTATTGGGCTTGGATAATAGGAAAGCCAATCGCGACCTACCGTACTTGGGAAGTCCCGTTATTCTGCAGGTAAAAGAACATTTTTTTTCTTTTTTTTTCGTTTTTTTTGTTTCTTTTTGTTTTTAATACACGCTTTTGGTAGGTTTGGCTTATGGAGCGTCTTCGATTGATCGAACCCCCAGTTCATGTTCCTTCTTATCATGCTCGTTCGATTGAAATGAGGACCAGGCTTTACATGGTGGACTTCACTCGAGTTTGCAATTATTGGGAAAATAAATTGAAGAGTGATGATGGCCCCTTGATTAGGTGGATTGTACCGTGGTGGCACCTCAAATCTGTCACTGGAGTATCTTCCTTGGATCCTACTCGATCTGTGCGTATTCCTGGCTTGGTATTCATGGTATGCATCTTCCCGGAAAGGCTGATGAGACAGGTTGGACTAAAGCAGACAATCCCGAAGCTTGACACCGTCCCGCAGACTGCCGTGGCGCTTAATGCTGAGAATCGGAGGGAGTGGGCCATTAAATAGGCTCAAAGAAATGTATGGTTCTTGAACTCTTCTGTTAGTGCCTTATGGGTGTTGGATTCCTATCTGCGATGGAGGAAAGCTACTACTCCGGAAGAGGGCGAGAGATTGAGGAAGCGCAAGCCTGTTGACTACAAGGTGCGCGAGGTGGAAAAGGAGAAAGAGAAGCATCTGACTGAGGGAGAGGAGGAAGCCGGGTTTCGAGTTGTTCATCCTTCGAAGAAACCGAAGACCTCTCCTCCGTGGGCAAAGTGATTGACAAGAATGAGAAGGCTAGGCCTCGAGAAAGACCGTTGGTGATTAGGTCCGAAGTGGCGCAAGAGCGTCCGGCTCGAGGTCGTGACAAGAAATATGACAAAAATGACAAGGGCAAAGGGGAGATGGAGGACTAGCCCAAGTCTTTATTATTATTTATTATTATTATTGTTGTAATAAGAAGGTGGGGTTTTTAGAATCCTAGCCTATATTATTTTTATTTTATTTTTAATTTTATTATGTGACGTATTATTATTAGAAAATGGATGAAATAAAAAGGTTAATTGGTTATGAAACCGTTGTGATTTTCTATTTATTATTCTTGTCGAATTCCAAATGCAATGCAAATGTCCTTCTATTTACATTTTTAAAATAATGGGTTGTATCCCGTGAAGGATTGCCTACGTATTCATTAAGAAAATGAAATCAAACCCTTGCGCGTAGTTCGAGTAAATGTAAAAGAATAATTGTTCTAAGCAAGAGCTTGTAATGAACTTTAGAAAATAAGCATGAGCTTTTTGATTACTCTAAAGGTGCAGTTTAGTTTATTCGATGATATGAGGATGACAAATTTGTCAAAATGCAAGAGCAGAGTTACATTAGCTTATTTCAGCTTGACCAGGGGCCGTTTATTTAGTGCCACAAGAGCGACACGTGAGGTTACGCGAGGCGCGTTTTTGTTCCTATTCTAGGCATAATACCGCTTTAGTTGGTCAAGGTTTGTCGGGTTGGAAACATCATTCCCATCTAGGTCTGTGATTCTAACCGCACCCCCTGGAAGTATGGACTTGACTAGAAATGGCCCCGCCCAATTAGGTTTGAATTTTCCCCGTGGATCGACAGGTAAAAGAGCTCTAACCAATTTGAGTACTAAGTCTCCTTTCTTAATGTTTCTTGGCTTAACCCTTTTGTTGAAAGCTCGTTTGATACGTGCTTGATATGTTTGGACATTATGCAAGGCGCGTAGCCTACGTTCATCCAGGAGGATGAGTTCTTCATATCTATCCCTCTTCCAATCGGCTTCCGGGATTTGACTTTCGAGTAAGATACGCAAGGAGGGTATTTCTAACTCGACTGGCTATACAGCCTCCATGCCGTAGGTCAAATAGAAAGGTGTGACCCCAGTGGGCGTCCTAACAGATGTGCGATATCCCCACAAAGCAAAGGGTATCTTGCTTGGCCAATCTCGATAGTTGTCAATCATTTTCTTGAGAATTGTGACAACGTTCTTGTTTGCTGCCTCTACCGCGCCATTAGTCTGTGGTCTATATGGCGAAGAGTGGTGATGCATAATTTTGTACTTGGCTAGCAATTGCTCAGTCTCAGCTTTGAAATGTGACCCATTATCACTAATGATCTCATGTGGGCAACCGTATCGACAGATGATGTTGTTTTGTATGAACTTTGCCACGTTTTTAGCCGTGAGACTAGTGTAGGAAGCCGCTTCTACCCATTTGGTGAAATAGTCGATTGCTACTAGGATGAAACAGTGACCTCCTAGTCCGGCTGGGGTTATCTTCCCGATTATATCAATTCCCCAGGCAGAAAATGGCCAAGGAGATGTCATTGTATAGAGAAATGAAGGAGGGACGTGCTGTACATTCCCGAAGATTTGGCAGTTGTGGCAATGTCTTACGTACTTGATGCAATCGGATTCCATCGTTGTCCAATAATACCCCAAACGTGTGATCTTCTTTGCCATCATGGGCCCACTCATGTGAGGACCGCATTCTCCATCATGAAATTCTTCCATCACTTTCCGCACCTGTGAATGATCAAGGCAACGTAGGATTACACCAAGAGGTGTTCTTTTGTATAACTCTCCTTGCGTGAGAACGTATTGGGAAGCTAGTAGGCGTATAACACGTTGTCCCCTTTTGTCCATATCGGGTGGATAGGTACCGTTGAGCTTGAAATCTAGGATTGCTTGGAACCAGGGTTCCTTTGTGATTTCCTCTTCATCGGTGATTTGGTGGACATAAGCCGGCTCTGACCGTGGTTCGATACATAAAGGCATTTCCATCATGTCATCTGGCATATTAATAAAAGATGCGAGTTTTGAAAGAGCATCCGCAAATTGATTTTCTTCCCGAGGTAGGTGTAGATAGGTCACGTGATCAAAGAATTGCGCCACTTGGTCTATTCTGGCTTGATAGGGTGCTAGGCTTTCGCTTCGGATTTTCCAAGATACCGTAACTTGGTTGATGATCAGGGATGAATCCCCATGTACTCGGAGGTTTTTAATGCCTAAACTTACTGCCGCTTGTAATCCAATGAGACAAGCTTCGTATTCTGCAGCATTATTTGTCACCTCGAAGTCGAGTTTGACAGAGATTGGTGTATGCTCACCTTCAGGAGAAATGAGCAACACTCCTATTCCAAATCCTCTTAAGTTTGATGCTCCATCAAAATAAAGGTCCCAGGAGTCTACATCGGTTTGGAGTATATACTCGTCTGGAAATGACCAAGTATCTATTGTTTGTGCATCATTGATGGGATTTTCTGCGAAGAATTCGGCAACGGCGCGCCCTTTTATAACTTTCAGAGGCACGTATTTGAGGTCGAACTCTGAGAGCATCAAAGTCCATCTTGCTAGGCGTCCGTTGAGGACAGGTTTTTCGAAGAGGTATTTGACTGGATCCATTTTGGAGTATATTTTGACGGAGTAGCTAAGCATGTAATGGCGTAGCTTCTTCGTTGCCCACACAAGAGCGAGGCATGTCTTTTCGAGTTGTGAGTATTTGCACCCGTACTCTAAGAACTTCTTACTAAGGTAGTAGATAGCCCTTTCTTCCTTTCCTACGGTTTGAGCTATCATGGCGCCCATGGCTGTTTCGGTTACTATGAGATATAAACCAAGAGGTTGATCTCGTTGAGGTGGTATGAGCACTGGTGGTTTAGCCAATATCTCCTTGATTCGATCAAATGCCTTTTGACAGTCATCATCCCACATGGTGTGATCCGTTTTCTTGAGCTTCTTGAAGATAGGTTCACAAATCATGGTGAGTTTCGATATGAATCGACTTATATATTGCACTTTCCCCAGGAATCCTCTGACTTCTTTTTCTGTTTGAGGTTGTGGCATTTCGATCAGAGCCTTGATTTTGGAATAGTCTATTTCTATACCTCGTTGGCTAACGACGTATTCCAGGAGTTTGCCGGATGTTATTTCGAATGCGCATTTCCGAGGATTGAGCCTCATGTTGTACTTTCGTAGCCTTGAGAAGAATTTGCGAAGGTTCGCAATGTGCCCTTCTCTATCCTTGGACTTGACAATTATGTCGTCTACGTATACCTCAACTTCTTTGTGCATCATGTCATATAAGAGTGTGGTTGCGGTGCGTTGTTATGTAGCTCCGGCGTTGATTAACCCAAACGGCATAACCGTATAGCAATAGGTTCCCCATTGAGTGACAAAGGCGGTCTTATGCATGTCTTCTATGGCCATCTTGATTTGGTTATAACCCGCATACCCATCCATGAAGGATAGTAACGCGTGGTCTGCGGTATTGTCCACCAATATGTCGATATGAGGTAGAGGGAAGTCATCTTTAGGACTTGCCTTGTTTAAGTCCCTAAAATCAACACAAACACGGATTCTCCCATCCTTTTTGGGTACAGGTACTATGTTGGCTACCCAGTCAGAGTACTCGGAAACTTTGATGAACCCGGCTTTGAATTGCTTATCGACTTCTTCCTTAATCTTGAGAGCCCATTATGTTCTCATTCGACGAAGCTTCTGTTTCACAGGCTTGAAGCCTGGCTTAATTGGGATTCTATGTTCGGCGATATCCCTGTCAATCCCTGGCATGTCTTTGTAGGACCAAGCGAAGACGTCTTTGAACTCGTGTAGGAGGTCTATGAAATCGGCCCTTTCGGTAGAGCTCAAGGTAGCCCCTATCCTAAGTTCTTGGGGGTTCTAGTTCGGTTCCTACATTGATGGGTTCGGTGTTCTCTATTACTGGTCCTCCTTCCCCTTCCTGTAGTATTTCTTTGGCTACGTAGGAAGGTATCTCAATTGAGTCTGGGTCTTGGTCATCCTCAGTATCATCGTAAACAGAATTGCACTCAAGATAACACAAAGAGTAAGCAGAACCTGATTTATTCATATTAAAGTTTGAGAAAAGTTGAAACAAAGAAGCCATCTGACCTGTGGTCAGTGGCGGTAAAGGGACATTTGTTGGGACATTTCCCGAACTACTGTTACTATTTGAGGCTAAGCTAGGAGAAACAAAGGGAATGGAGGTGAGAACAGGAGGAGACTCCTTAGTGACTTCTCTAGACTCCGACTCTGACTCCGACTCTGACTCTGACTCGAATTCATCGTCTTCTGGTTCTCCTTTGAACATATCTCCTTCTCCAGTGGTGAGCTTGAAGAGTCTTCCTTGATTGTTGGTCCACTTGATTGACTTTCTCCATCCTTTCTGCTGATTCGCGTTTGTTTCTGTGATTAACGCGGTAGGGTTGAAGTGATCGTCTTGAAGTATCATGGTAATGATTTCATCCTGCGCGGCTCTAACAAATCGATCTTCTCCAAACAATAGACTAACAGCTTGTTCGTCTAAGCAAGGTGCTTGACGAGCTTTGACGGTAGGAACCGTTTCTGGAGGAATGAAGTAGCAATCGTGAAAGATCTTGATTCCGGCTAGCTTCCTTTCGAGATAGTGCCAAGGTTCGGGAAATCCGTGAAAGAGTTCTAAACTTCCTTCCTTAACAAAGTATCCATTTAGGGTAGGGAGATAGGGTCGCATTTGGACTCCTACGTACTTACGGTTTTTAACTTGAGCAAGCATCTCGAGAACTTCCTCTTTAGTGGGTTTGTACCCTAGTCCAAGTGGTATCCTTTTTGAGTTGCCTTCCTTGTAGGGTGCGAAGGTGTTTCTTCGGATAGGGTTCAAAGGCATTCCAGGGAAGTATCCCTGGGATTTGAGTATGTGGTTGACCACCAAGTTGGAGTAGGGATCGTAGTATAGGGGTGCCAATTCGCTTTCTATGACACTTATACTTTGGAAGCCCCCAAGTTCATATACTGGATCCGCAAGGACTTGATTGTTTGACTTCTTTTAGATTATTGCCTTGATGGGTGATGAAGTGATTGTCACCACTTTGCCATTTAGTGGGATCTTGATCTTTTGATGAAGGGTGGATGTTACCGCTTTGGAAGCGTGAATCCAAGGTCTTCCTAGAAGTATGTTGAAGGAAGCTTCAATGTCCACTATTTGGATGTTAACCTTTCGTTCAATTGGCCCTGTGGCTATGGTTAGGTTAACGAGTCCTACTACCTTTCGTCGTGTACCATCATATGCGCGAACACCTTGATTGGTAGGGGTCCAATCCGACTCTTTCATGCCTAATTTGTATGCCGTTTTGAGGGGTATGACGTTGACCGCGGAGCCATCATCTACCAAGGTCATTGGCACATTCTTCTTTAGACAAATGACGGTGATGTAAAGAGCCAAGTTGTGACTAGCGCCAAAGGGTGACAAATCTTCGTCTGAGAAAGTAATAGGATTACTTAGCTTCGGTGATTCTTGGAAGACCAAGTTAAATACATCTGCGGGTGTGGAGTTATGTGCTACATTTAGTTTGGCCAAAGCTTGCAGTAAAGCTTGGCGATGTGGGAATGAGCTTGCTACTAGTTGCCAGACTGAAAGATCAGCCTTTGTCTTCTATAATTGCTTGAGCAAATGATCAGTGGAGTCATCTTCATTATCATTTGGTGTGACAACGTTGGTTGGACCGTTTTGAGTAGTGTTTTGATATGGACGCCCCGAATGAGTTAGGTGGTCCACATCTTGGTCTTCACCATTTTGGACTATTTCCTTGACTAGGGAGTGTTCAATGAGATACTCGTCTTCATCATCATCGACCCATACTCCATTGATTGTAGCTAGTTCCCTCATTCTCATGATCTCGTCTTCTAATTGCGTGATTTGGTCGACTAGTTTATCAACCACGGCGACTATTTCTTGCATAGTGGCATTTTGAGAAAAGACTAGTGGCGCATGTTCTTTAGGTGTCGCGTTGGGGTTATGTAAAGTTGTCACCACGTTTTCCAATTCCCAAACTTGCCTATCCACACTGCTTGCCCATGCGATGAAGTCGGCGATGGTAGGGGAAATGGTAGAGTAGAACCCTTCATTCTCGATCGCGTAGATCTCATCTTAAATTGGAGAAATGAGGTGTGAACAATCAAAGGTAGATTCTTCACTTGTGATCACTAGAATCCCAAGAGGGTTCTGAGTGTTGTTGGGTTTGCCTCCCAGCGGTATTGGTAGTCGACCATCCTCAATCATGTCTTGAAGCACATTTTTCAATTTGTAGCATTTTTCTGTGTCATGCCCCTTACCCCTATGGCATTCACAGTACGAGTTCTCGTCCCAGAATTTGGATTTCTTTTCGGGTTCGGGAGTAGGTCCTATGGGTTGGAGTTTTCCTTGGTTCATTAACCTCTTTAGAGCATTGGAGTAAGTGTCCCCAAGATTTGTGAATTTCCTTGGTGGGGTACTCTTCTTGTATGGCTCGAGAAGGTTAACTTCATCGGTCTTACTAGTGGAGCCGTAAGAACGACTTGTTGAGCCTTGATATCCTCGACCTACCGTTTTGGACAAGAGCCCTTTACGGTTGTCATCTTCAATCCTTGTTCCTAGTACGGTTAAGTCCTTGAAAGTTTTGATGTTTTGGTACCTTAAATGATTTGCATAGATGGGTTTTAGATTATCCACGAACTTCTCCACAAGGGTAGCCTCATCCGGGCGTTCGACTAGTTGGGTACTAGTCTTCCTCCACCTACTTAGGAAGTCGGTGAATTCTTCTTTGTCATTTTGGGTAAGAACCTCTAAAGTGCGCATGTTAACTTAGATCTCAGCATTATCCGCATATTGCTTAGAAAACTCGATTGCGGCATCTTCCCAAGTAGCGATCTTCTTGTGTTCTAAAGAGTAGAACCATTGCTTTGGGATGGTGTCAAGAGATGAAGGAATGATCCTTAAGAACATCTCGGGTTTGATGCCTTTGATAGACATGTAATCCTTAAAGGTACGGATGTGGTTCAAAGGGTTTTCGTGTCCCATGAATTTAGGGATATCCGTCATGTTGAAGTTGGTTGGCAATTTGGAATTGACGGCCTCATACTTGCGGTTATTCTCCCTATAAATGTCATCCCCTTTAAGATACATCAATTGCCCCTCTAATTATTGGAGTCTTTTCTCAGCTGCAGTCATTCCCATGGGAGGATTTTCATCCCTGAAGTCATTCACGAAGTCATCCACTACTTCACTTTCTTGAGGAGGCAACCTCCCCTCTACGGCGTAGATCCGGCCCTCGATGGTGTCAAGGCGATCATACACTTGGTCTTAGGTAACTTGGATTTGAGCTAGCGCGGCTAGGATTCGATCATTACCATCTTGAAGTTGATTGAAATTCACGTCACTTGTTTCAGGCATCTTGAAAACTGGATAAGAGATCGACGACGAATCAAAACACGATCGACCATCCTAACACACTTACTAAGAGAAGAAATATTTTGACTTGTGAAGTGGGTGTGTGCCACTTGTGTTGAGTGAGTTTTGAAGAAAAGACAAAGGTTTGAAAATGTGTATCCTAGTCAACTATAGTGTAGTTGTAGGAGTGGACTCGAAGTGAGGTTTTGAAATGGGCTTGGGCCCGAAACTTGACTCGACAAACGGACAGAGTTTCGACTCGGTTTTGCGCTAATCAATGGCCTTTTTCGAAATTGTCTTTTAAAAAGGGATTTTGATTTTACAAAAATCGTCATGGTTTCGTTTAGAAATGGTGATCACGTAGAGTACAAACATTTATACAAGCATTATAACGGGATGCTGAGTGTATTTAAAAGGGTTTTGGTTTAAAGGGTGGGTTGTCATACCGAACAGTCAAACCCGAAGTCTGTGGAGAGGCTCGTACCGAACAAGAGTAAGGCCGATTCCTAATCCATTTCCTCAAGTAGTGAAGGTCCTTGATACAAACAAGAGTAAGCATCATGGTATGGATGACGTCAATCGCTATCCATCCTTAGGCCCAAATAAGAATTAGGACCGTTTAGACGGGACGATTGGTCGAATGGGTTGGGTTGGGCCTAGGAAGGCCGAATAAAACGGTCTAGGAAGACCGAGTTATGAAAACCGACAATTGTCTTGTACAAACTATTCCCTAACCTTGTTCAAGTTTCACCCTTTTGGGTACACGTATGTGTATTATCCCCAGCGGAGTCGCCAAACTGTGGACATGGGTCACGGGGGCGCTTGGGAAACAAGCGTTTGCATTTGTGGAGTCGCCACCAATTTTTATGGGAAATTGGAACCGTTCGAATACCTCGTGTCATGTCAAGACACAAAGTAGAGACATGAACACCAAGAACTCGTTACCCTTAGCATTCTATGTCTAGAATGACTCTCGTGGATGCCAATGAACACGGATGTTAACAGAGATCTGGAGTAAGGGGTGAGGGTACGTATTAGGAAGCTCTTTTGATCGAACACCTAATCCCGCCCGCCTCAATAGCGGCCTCTACTAATGATTAGGGAAGTTATTCGTACATTATATATCGTCGATTATATGCATGCAATGCAACATCCAAGTTTTAATCCTAGCATGTGAGAATTTAACTAAGTCGGTAAACAAGTAATTTAACAAACAATTGGGTCGAAGTTGGAATTAAGGTTCAATTACATGTGAAACATACAAATGATATAAAATACAATGATAAAAGAAAATTACAATAATAAAAATTACAATAATAAAAATTACAATAATAAAAATTACAATAATTACAATGGGTTTAGCGATTTATGTCGAAAATACCTTTAAAGCGGATAATTTGGGAAAAAGAAAGAATAAAGGAACGAATCAACGAACAGATTAGGCGATAATACAAATAATTGTTAATTATACGAAAGCTAATTAAACTAGGTCAAGGCAGAACGGAAGTTCAGAGACAGAAATCAACCTGGAACAGGCGCAACAGGATTGCGCCCTTTGGAAGAGGCGCAGCAGTTGCTGCGTCTGTTCCAAGGGTGAGTTCTGGTTGTGAAGCCGGAACTGCAAATCGTTAGTATTAATTGGTGATTTTAAGGAGACGATATTCGACTCGGATGGAAGTGATTTAATGGATTAACTACATATGAACGAGTCATAAAAGCAATAAAACATGGATGAGACGGATGCAAACGAATTATTTACATGAATGAAAGATCGATTAGTGACATGAGTGAACTAATTAGGTTAAATATAACGAATTAATGACAAACTAACGACGAATATGCGATGAATATGACAATAGACAGATGAAAATATATCAAAGATCGAATTCCAGAAACTCAATATGAACGAATTGAATTCCTACAACCCGGATTGATTTTGATGAGGAAACCCCGCAAATATGAGATTATAAGGGATTTAAGTCGAATTTTAATGATGAATTAAACGTGTTAATGATGATGAATTATGTGCATGTGAAATTATTATGCTATCGTACCAAAGAAGTAAAGAAAACAAACGAAAACGAATAAAGAAGACGAATTACAGAGGACGAAGGAAGAAGAAAGGAAGCAGGAACTGCGGCAGCCTCACGAAGAGGCGCAGCAGTTGCTGCGTCCTTTCTCGACGGTTATCTTCTTGTAATCCGAAAAAAGGGTTTTAAACGAGGTATTATAAATCGGTTTTAATAAGTATTTTCGACATAAACCTTACATTAGTGATACAAAAAGTAAAGAACAATAAATAAAGAAGGATTTACACCCTCAGACTTACATGTTTGACGAAACGAGATGAACTAAGTTTACGATTAGTGATGCTCGACTCGAATGTAACGAAAGTGCCCTCGTAAGAGGAAAACCATTAAGATTGATTAAGTTAATTAGTTGTGGAGTTGGTCAAATTGGTCAGTCATGCAAACGAGGCTGGTACTCAGAAGGATCCGAGCTTACGTGGTAGAATGTTCAAGCACGTAGACGCCAAAAAGTAAGAACGTGGTCTAGAATGCAAAGGGAGAAGAGAAGGGCGGACACTCGGGTGAGAAATATTAGGAGCGAAGGCTCCTATTTATACTAATTACGTGAAGGAATGGGTTTTCGGAGAGACTTTGGAAGTGAATCTCGAAAAGATACGAAAAACACGCAGAAAAGGGCCTGGGAAGAGGCGCAGCAGTCACTGCGTCTCTTGGAAGAGGCGCAGCACCTGTTGCGTCTGTTCCCAAGTGGTTTCCTCCTGCGGAAGAAAGATTTCCGTGATTGGTTTTTGGAATGACGGGATAATCTCATTTTCCTTAATATTTTGTATGAATATTACGGGAAATTGTTTACCAAGGAATAAAAGATTGTGAAAGATTTATAAAATATGGAATAGAAATATCCGGAACATTTCAGAACATTCTGACTCGGGATTTAGCGGTTTATGAGAAAATGAAGACGGTTTTAGGCCCGGACTCCAAATATACTCTAATTACTGTCAAAACGACCGTATCGGCGCGTAGATGACAACTAAGAGGTAGACATCAGTGTTTGAGCGATCACTTGACGATAAACTTACGAACTGTTACAAATCGTTCCGCGTACCAAACATGCGGCCCAATCATCACCGGGTGGTTTGCGGGAGGTGCAGAAATAAGGTATCTACAAGTTTCACTATCCGCGAGGCATACATCTTCATGTGTAGCTCCCATAATAATCTTCATAAAATAAATGACATGTAATAAGTATGCGTAAAACTTCAAATAATAAAATTGTAACATGACATTAAAACTATAGCCTCGTGCATATTTCCTTTTATTATATCTTTAAAATAAACAAGAGTGTATAATTATAGTCGCTATTTAAATACGTGCGAAGCAGTGAATATTGTACACAAGTTATTATATATTATACACCAATTTTATTTGAGTTTCTATAACAATGTGTACACAGACGATATAAGCATGTGAGACACTACATACGGAAAACATAATATGGCCCACAAGAATGTTTAAGAATTTAGGCCCATTACCATAATAATTGTTACCGTAAAAAGAAAAACGGAGTATTAGAGAAGAAAACAAGAATCGATTAGATTACAATTTGCAGCTAGCTAGCAAACATAGCAACTCCAACAACGTAACATCATATCATATCATATCATATCATATCATATCATATATCATATCATATATTATATTAAAGTAACAACCAGCTACCTCATTGAATGCCACGTGTCATTAGCTATTAACATGCCACGTGTAATTTATCCAAAATTCGAGACGTATTTATAAAAAATCATTTACTGCAATTCTGAGATGTAGGCAATCACGTAAAATCATCATTGATTAGCTGGAAAAATCATTTAAACTTAAACAAAATATCTTTTGATTGATTTAAGAAAGGCAATTATATGGAGTTAGAATTAGAATATTTATTATTTATTTATAGGATATTTTTAAAGAATATGATGCAAGTTGGTTGACTTAATTATTGACTTAAAAGAAGCAACTAAATTAATATCCATGTATAATGTTCGTTTACACAATCATCAATAAGTTAACTTTTTAAATAGGGTTTTTTCTAAATCAATATCCATGTATATTTTTATATATTGTTAATCTTACTATATTGAGGTTATTAACATGTGCCCTTAGGGCACATTTTAGAAAAACCCTTTTAAATTTGACTCAAATCAGCCACATAATTTACGCCATTTTTTTCATACATCTAACCACTAAAAAGTAAAGTTTCAGGGGACAAATATTGTAAACTATGGTAACAAATATATTCACATTATTTTATGTCAAACCCAAAGAAAAAACAAATATAAATATGGAAAGGACATATTCGCGTATACTTTAGAACATAATACCAGGGTTAAGATCATGGTTTGGGTATCTAAAATAAAGAGGTGTGAGATCGATCAAAACTAAGTGCCATATATAAACAATGTTTTATAAGTACATAGCCCATTTTTGATTTGCACATATATATAATCATTTTATATTTGCCCCGTCACTTGCGTTAAATTATAATGTCAATAGTAAGAAGATTCTCAAAAATAGTAATATTACAAAGTTGACTTCAAAATATAATGCACCGGTATAAATAAAAACACCTAAAATCACGGCTGATTTTATTTTCTAAAAAAATGTCATTTACTCCGTATGATATTAATTAACCCCATTATGATGACATTACCTATCCTAATTTAACTCGACTCCATTAGAAGATATTGCCATATTTTATGGAGTAAAGAATTTTTTTTCATAGACTGATATACTAATTTGCTTGATTGGCAATAATTTGGCAAATAAATTTCAAATCATATTTCAATGTTAGGCATTAAATCATTGAGTATTCATTCCATCACAAACCGTATTAGGAAAGTTTAATTCCATTATTATAACCGCGTATGTTAAATTTTATTGTCTTCCAGTCGTATATTGCTATGCACATTTTCATTTTATGCATGAGATTTTGCATTCGTTTTTTTTCCATTCTTTGATTTATATTTCTTTTTTAGTTTCTTTCTCGACCACAACATCTCTTTTTGCTAAATATTCGTTGGTTTTGATGGCTTATGACAAAGACTATATGTTTGATTACTTATATTATTTTTTTTAACCTTTTTCTTCTACAGATCGTATATGGAGATTACAATTGGAGCGAAAATGTATAGAGTAAGATTGTAGAAGGTATGGTGCAATTAATTTACCACCATTTTGATTGTAATTAATTTACCAATGCATAGACTTAGAAATTCACACCGGCCATGGTTGTATTTAATTTACCACCATTTTAATACTTCACATTATAAATGCATAGTTGGTCTTTCTTAAGATGGGTTAAACAACACCGTACTTCGATGGATAGGACAAGTTTTTTATTAATCTTTAGATATTATGTTTTTGTCCTATGTATTTTATTTGATCCGTTTTAAGTTTAAGACGTGGCATTAGAACGTAAACATTGATATGCCAATGGGGTAGGAAAATCATTTTATACATTCTTATGCAAATGCATATTAGAACGTAAATATTGATATGCCAACGGGGTAGGAAAATAACATGTGCCGCATTACAATATATAGTTCCAGTTTGGGTAATAAAAATTAGGTAAAATATGAAGTTTCATACTTCCTTCGTCCCGGTCATTCGTTTGCCTTTGGTTTGGGCAAAAAAACCAAGAAAAAAAAGGAGCGTGCCAATTATTAGATGGCAAGTGAATCAAATAGAGTGTGAAGTATCAAATTGCTCATCAAAGACATTGAGACACTCCAAAATGGAATAGGCAAACAAATGGTCGGGACAAAGAGACTATCATATAAGGAATTCCTTATCCATTGTTTTACACAATCCGGGTTCAGATCAAGCTTGGGTCCTGAATTCGGGTGTCAGGTAGGGTTATTTGGATCAGGTCAATTTTGACAAGTCTAAGTTACCTCAATCCACTTCGACTACTTGCAAACCATATATATGTACCGTGTAGGATTTGAAACAACTCGAGGGTATCATGTAGAAATACCCATGAAAAGAACATCAAGCAAATATATCCATAAAAAAAAATTAATCTGTAACACGGCTTAAACATGTCGGGATAAATACGGGTCATTATGATTTGAGACAAATTAAAATTCGAGCCGAGTCGAGCAACCAAGTGAATTTTTTGATGCATTTAAGAAAGATTTTTAGAGAGTGATTGGAGAAAGGTTTTAAACATTGCTCCCGTGGTGAATGGTAGCTCAAAAATGGGCTTTACATCGTATGATTCGTAGCTATAATATTCACCTCAAGCAGTTTTTTTTTTTTTTTTTTTTTTTTTTTTTTTTTTGCAGATATACAAGAAGATAAAATGAGCGTGATGCACATCGTGTATGCTTTTAGGGCATGATAGTTATTATATGATGTTGGATACACAAATAGTTATTTGTTTATACTCGATTAAAGGCAAATAAATTAGTGTTTTTTTTTACATATAAATTATGACAATTACCATTATAATTTAAAAATTATTAATAATGTAATTTCGAATATCGCCCGTGCGGGCACGGGTTCAAAAGCTAGTATTATATTAAAGGAATAACCGTCAACTCCGTTGATCGCCACGTGTCACATCCTCTTCAGATGCCACGTGTCACTCTCCACTTTATTAAAAAAAAATTAATAAGAAAGAAAGGCAATAACGTAAACATTGCTAAAAAAAACTGGAAGTTGCTGATTTTTCAACATATTTTCGGTATAAATTTTTTAGGAGATATTTGCGCAATTTTTAAGGAGATATATTCAGTAGAAGTTACCCAAAAGTATCAAAAAATTCGAAATCATTTTGATACAAAGATTATAGGAAAAAGATTATATTTGTTACCCAATTTTAATTAATAATTGTAACCTTAATTAGTTAGAAAGTATAAAACTGATTGAAATATAATCATATCATATCATATATTATATTATATTAAAACTGAAACCGGTTATCTTGTACGTTGCCACGTGTTATTACCATGTGTCATGAATATAAAAGAGTTTATGTAATATTACCATAAAGAATAATCAATTTAATTATTATTGTTATTATTATAATCATAATTGTAAAATATAATGATCAGTAATAAGTAATTAATGATTTGTTACCAAAATTGAAACCGTGATTCATGCAACTGGAAATATTAGCGGCATTCATTTCGTGTCAAGTTAAAATGGAAATAATAACACAATAATAATGCAATTCTACAAAAATCTGCATACTTGAATATATTCTCCGCAATATGTGCATAAGAAACAGAAATATTCTTCTTTTGACCATATTTATGGTGGTAGCGTCTCATATCAATTAGATGCCAAATATCATTATTTTGGAAATTAAGAAGACATAATCTAATTAAATTGAAGATAGTGAGGAGTAATCAAGAGACACTCATCTAAATACACCTTGATTTGGAGTTGGTTGCCTTCCCATTACGCCATCAATCACCATAACCAAAAAAATAATTCACTATGCTTCTCATCCTTCAAATTTTTGGTTAGAAAATATTTATTTTCTCTTATTGAATTATATTAGTTTCTAATTTATTTTGAGAATTTAGATTTTACTTCTAAGTAGAACTGGCAAAATTGACATACTTGAATGACCCGAATCGAAGAATATAAATTGTATGCATATACACCAATTTTCATTGTTTTGGTTCAATATTAAGGAGGAATATAAATTAGTAAGGTGTGTGTCTCTTACTTTTTTTGGTGTTGACCAGGAGTATCCTCTACGATAAGTGGGGCAATCTCCTTTGGGTACTGAAGGCAACTTAATGGGTAAACCTCTTCCAAGTTTGACCTTTTCATTCTCAAGTTTGATATTTTCATTCGCAAGATGTGTGTCTCTTACTAGATGTATGTAATTCCATTGTTTTGGTCCAATACTACTCCTTATTTATAATTAATAATGGTTAGAATATAATTATATTAATATACACCAATTTTCATAGTCTACAAATTGTTTTGGTTCAATACTGAAGGTTGAATTTGCTACCTGTTTTTTAATTATAGTTACAAAATGTGGTTTTTGTATGATGTAGTTTAATGAGTAGGAAATAACCTTACTTTTTTCATGTAAATTTTGTTACATGTGTAGGTTGATCAATAATCCAATTCATCTCGGCTATGTATGAATCTACCTTATTGCGATGAAGAACCAAATATAGATGTCTATATATCTAAAACAATTACTCCATCTCTCGCCATCGGAATTCAAATCACATTTTTCATTTTGATAAATTCAAATCTAAGTATCCAAGATAATTTTCAAGTAACTTTAATTCATGTACGATATTAATTGAATTAGTAAGATTATCACAAATTTCATTATTAAGGCTCATCTTCTCATATTCTAATACTTTGACGGACAATATCCGTCACACTATCCGTCACAAGCTGAAGACGGATAGTGTCCCTCTCACAAAACACAATTGAATATTGTAAGTGGGGAGAAAATGGATACCCCACTTGTCCTCTAACTTGCATTTTGTGAGAGGACCACTATCCGTCTTCAGCTTGTGACGGATAGTGATCGTCTTCAATGAGACGGACTGTTCATTTAGTGAAATCATACCATTTGAATAAAATATTTCTCATATGTATTTTCATTAATGATATGATTCCAGTATACGGTAGAGAATAGATTATTTGCTTCACTTTTATCGACATATTGACAATAACATACAAGCAATATTTTTTCGTAATCACTTGAAAGAAAATCAGGTATTTTAAAGCAATTGAAACTCATTAAAATGCACATAATAGCCGAAGATGGATTCATATGGATTTTTAGTATAAAAAACGAGTGAGTCCATTCATCATTACTTTGAAAATAAAAACTATCGTCCAACTCAATCATTTTAGTATTTGAAAAAACTAAGATGAGAGAGAAGCTAATAAGGGTTAATATTATGTATTAAACTAAAGCTAAGACGGGGTAGAACTCCGCATAATAAGGGGTGAATTAGACTAAATTTTGAAGTGCAAAAAAACTACTTCATTGAAAAAAAAAAAACACGGGTATAATCATTGTACTCAAAAATTATTGTTTCTTAAAGGCAAAAAACGAAGATGAAGCAAAAACTTACAAAGGTTTGTATGACCCGAATTAGACTAATTTCTTTTTTTTTCCTTATCGTTTTAACATCATCGTTTTAACATCTAAGAGATGGATTTAAAACCTCATACATGTTTGCAACTATTTGGTTCAAGTATGACAATGAAGTTTAAATCTTGGAGTGAATGGGGATCTGGGGAGTATATGGGATTCCAAGGGGTACGACTGGAATAGAGTTAGAATCCATTTATGGAACTTCATTCCAAAACTCCCCAACCAAACAATAAATTTAGTGTTATTCAAATTGGGGTTATGCAAGGTTATGAGAAAGGGTGGATGGGGTGGTAGAGGAGGGGTTGGCGAGCGGGATGACATAGTCATGTTGGACATTTATCTTCTAATTGTTGCAACTCATGATGACAAGTGAATTTTAGATGGTTTGGGTTGGCGAGCGGGACGGAGGAAGCTTACCGACAAGGGAGGTGAGCAAGGGTGGGGGAATGAAGGGTCTAAGTGGCGGTTAGAGGAAGGGAGGTTATGGCGTGCGGTGGGGAAAGGAAGGAGGTGGAGATTAAGGGGGGTAGGGTAAGGGTTGGTGAGGGTAAGGGTAGAGGTGGCGGCGTGGTCGAGGTGGGTTGGTGGTTAGGTGATGGCGGCGGGTGGGGTGGTTTGATAAAGTTGAAAGAGATAATTAAATGAGTTGGAATTGAATAACAGATGGTGAAATTAGAAGGGTAAAGTGAAAACCCATGTATATGATTTAGTAAATTATATACATAAAAAAGCAACACTCTTTTAACAAAGAGACCTAGAACTATTTAATCAAATTTTATAACATTAATAACACTAAGTCTCCCTTAAAATAGATTTGTGATATAATTAATCCGGTGAATATAATTTAACATTTGAGAAGGCAATATATTAATAAGTCTCCCTTAAATCTCGCATAATTTAACAAGATGAAAAGAAAAAAAAAAATCACAAAGCACTATGACTTAACAAATATATGCTTAAAATAATAACCTTTCAAAAGTTTCATCTAAAATCTGCGAGTACTAATGAATTAACCTTACACCTTCACTCCAAAAGTATATATATGATATCTACTTTGGTTAACATTCTACATGACCACCCGTGTAGTGCACTGGTTTAAAAACTAGTATTATATTAAAGGAGAAACCATCTGCCATGTGTCGTCGGCAGATGGCTTCTGCCACGTGTCAATTTCAGCATCATTTACACATTACTAAATAAATTACTAATTACTAAATTATTATAAAATATAAATTACTAATATAATCACCTAAATCAAGTCCTATAATTTTGGTACCTTATTGTAAAAAAGGCAACATCATTAACTTATGCTAATCAATATTTCTGAGATTTGATATCTAAAAAAACTGTTTTCTAAACAATAAAAAAATGAAAAGATTTTCTACACAATATAAAAAACTTGCCTATTAATATGTTATCTTTATTTAAGTCAATAAAGTAATTATGTAAGGTGAAATCAATCACCACAAAATCATATTAGTATTATCCAAAAATACAATTGCAATATATTTTGAACAATTCAATTATCTATGCACGTTTGGCAAATGAATTTCCAATCCATTATGGAAAATTTTGAATAATTGGAAAAAATCATGTACGTCTAATGCAATTCATTTGGGTTACATTATAAAGGCATGAATGAATGAAATCAACCCAAAATCTCGCTATATATACACATAATTTCTACATTTCTATATAAAATCTTGAAATAGTAACCAATATTAAGGTCACATACATAGTTTTAATCCGAGCATTGCATTCGAGTCAAATGTTGCCGAAGTTTGGGCGGAATTAAAGGATCGTTATTCTGCTGGGAATGCGCCAAGGGTGCATCAACTGAAAGGCGAATTACAAGAATGCAAGCAAGGGAGATTAACGGTTGTTGAGTATTACACAAAACTCAAGACCATCTGGGACGAACTTGCGAAGTACAGCAAGATCCCATCGTGTACCTGCGGCGCTGCAACTGTAATCGCAAAAGAAAAGGAGGAAGAGAAGGTACATCAATTTCTGATGGGCCTCGATAGTAATCTATATGGTCATGTACGCATCAATTTATTGATGGAAGACCCCATCACAAATTTACCTCGTGCATATGCACTGGTACTGCGTGAAGAGAGACACTCGAGCATGACAAAAATAAAAGAGGAAACCAACGAAGCTGCCATGGCAGTTAAGTTCTATGGCGCATCGAAGGGCAGAGGAAGCCAATCGAAAGAAGAAGGCGAAGACGAAAGTGAACCCCCACTATGCAATTATTGTGGAAAATATTACCACACGGAAGAGAATTGCTATGATAAACATGGCTATGAGGTCGTGAAAGCAAGAGAAAGAGGACGAGGCAGGCGTGGGGGACACGACAGAGGACACGGTAGAGGACGCGGCAGAGGGCAGCACGAAAGCCATCAGGAAAACGCAGTAGGCAACTCGTTAGGGTCGAAGGAGGCAGAAACGAAAAGATACACCTTCACCAATGAAGAGTACGAGAGGCTTCGTGTCTTGCTCAATGCTAGTCCAGAAGGTAGTGAAAAATTGACAGGTATGCACGCGAAAGTTACTCGAGAATGGTTAATTGATAGCGGTGCTTCGCACCACATGATAGGGAGACGAGATTGTCTCAAAAATATTTGGATTGGTGCAGAGTCTAACGTTGGCTTACCGGATGGTCGACGAATTAAAGCAAAGGAGCATGGAGAAGTTGGGTTGAATGGCAAATTCGTGTTGAAGGATGTATTATTTGTACCGAATTTAACATGTGAATTAATATCGGTACAACAGTTAATTTGTGAAAATAATTGTGTCGTAACATTTTTTCCCGACTATTGTTTAATGCAGGATCGTGTTTCGAGGACGGAGATTGGTAGAGGAGAGCATCACGATGGGGTTTACACGTTCAAGTCGAGCATGATGGAAGTGGCAGGGAAGGCGTGTGTGTCGAAGGAAGAAGAGCTTTGGCACAAGCGACTTGGACATCCGTCTCAGAGTAAATCGCTATATTTTTCTGATTTAATTAATTGCAATTTAAATTGGAATTCTAGCCAAGTTTGTGATTCGTGTTGTAGGGCTAAACAAACTCGCAATTCTTTTAGCTGAAATAATAACCGTTGTGACGAACTTTTTGGTTTAATACATATTGACATTTAGGGGAAATATCATGTTGCTAGTTTATCTCGAGCTCATTATTTTTTTACCATTGTTGATGACCATAGTCGTGGTGTGTGGCTTTACTTAATGAAGTAGAAAAGTGAGGCTAGTCGATATATGAGAGCTTTTTGCAATATGACAAAAACTCAATTTAACAAGGTCGTCAAGATTATTCAAAGTGATAACGGTAGTGAGCTTTTATCCGTAGAAATGAAATATTATTATGAGGATAATGGCATAATTTTCCAAACTAGCAATGTCGATACCCCACAACAAAATGGGAGAGTTGAAAGGAAACATCGTCACATTTTAGAGAAGGCTAGGGCTTTGCGATTTGCTAGTCATTTACCTATCGAGTTTTGGGGGGAATATGTCTTAACAGCTGCATATTAAATTAATCGGACACCAACTCCTTTACTCAAAAATAAAACTCCATATGAAATTTTATACAATAAGAAACCCATATTAACCAATCTTAAGGTCCTTGGATGTTTATGTCCACAACAAAGACAAGCCTCGAGACAAGTTTAGGGAACAGGGAAAACGATGTCTATTTCTGGGTTACCCAAATCGAAAAAAAGGATGGAAAGTGTATGATTTAGATACCCAAGAAATTTTTGTCAGCCGTGATGTTATATTTTTCGAACATATGTACCCATATTACATTCCAAATGAGTCACCCAAAACAAAACACACCAACAGTGACCATTTAGAATATGTTGAGGTTGATTCGGAAAATATCGAAAATGTGGAAGTTCCCATCGAGAAAAATGCCGAGCCACAGGAACAAAGTGAAAGGGAAACAAGGGCTCCAAATGAAGGTGATGAGGTTGTTGATTTAGAAGAAAATGGTGAAAATAATGGTGACAATGACGGGACTGAGCGAGTTGGTCGGGGAGCAAGGGAACGACGAGAGCCTTTTTGGAGGAAAGATTACGTTTGCAAGTCGACGAGAATTGTAAAACCCATCGTTCATGCTCACTCCGATCAATCAAAGTCCAAGAAATCAGGTACGCATTATCCTTTAGTTAATTACGTTGGCACAAATTGTTTTTCGACTTCCCATAAAGCCTTTCTAACTAAAATTGATGAAGTGAAAGAGCCCACCTATTATCACGAAGCAGCAGGTAATGCGAAATGGAGGGAGGCAATGAGCAATGAAATCGAAGCTTTATAAAGGAATGGGACTTGGAAAATAGTGCAACTGCCAAATGGAAAGAAACCCATTGGTTGTAAATGGGTATACAAGGTGAAATACAAGGCCGATGGTTCGATTGCACGGTACAAAGCGCGTTTGGTTGCTCAAGGTTTTACTCAAGTGGAGGAGATTGACTACCATGAAACTTACGCTCCGGTGGCGAAGATGACATCTGTTCGTTGCTTACTAACCGTAGCCCTAGCAAAACAGTGGAGTATTGAACAACTTGATGTCAACAACGCGTTTCTACATGGAGATTTAGAAGAAGAGGTGTATATGAAAATACCGCAAGGGTTTGAACGAAAGGGGGAGAATCGAGTTTGCAAGTTATTGAAATCGATCTATGGCCTTAAACAAGCATCTCGAAATTGGTTTGCAAAACTCACAAAATTCTTAGTGAGGTATAGTTTTGTTCAATCCTTAGACGACTACTCCTTATTTACTTATAATAGCGGAAAAGTTTTCATTGGGATATTGGTGTATGTCGATGATATGATAATTGTTAGTAATAACAATGATGAAAGTTGAAAATACAAGGCTAGTCTCGACAAGCATTTCGGAATTAAAGATTTGGGTCGCCTCAAATATTTCTTGGGCATCGAAGTAGCACATGGGACGAAGGGACTATTTTTAAATCAACGAAAGTATGCTTTAGGCATCATCGAAGAGACTGGTATGAGTGGTGCGAAACCAGTCCTCACACCTATGCTGCAACAACATCAACTTGAGCTTGCTATTGGTGATTTGTTGAAAGATGCCATTGTAGATACCCGTCTCCGTCGATATTGGAATTTATAGAGAACCCGACAAACACCCGATGATGATAGGACACATGTATTCTTTAGTTGTCACTGTCATTTATTTGGGTTCGTTTTACGAGGTAGAATGGGCGTCGTCGATGAAGTATTTTATTAATTTAAATGATATTTAAATTAATGTTTTTTTAAGTGAATTCATTTTATTATTTTAAATGATTTTTAAATTAATGTTTTTAGTGAGTTCATTGTGTTAATTTAAATGATATTTAAATTATGGTTTTTTAGGTAAATTCAATTTATTTTATTTTATTTTGAATTTATTTTCCCAGTTTATTTTATTGAAAATAAAATAAATAATTGATTTGAAAAATCATTTTATGAGTATATTTGATTTGAAAAGTCATTTATTTTAATGGGTTAATTGATTTGAAAAATCGATTAAAAAAGCGAAGAAAACTCGTTTTAAAAGCATGTTTTTGAGCTCGTTTTTAGCTCGGTTTTTGAGCCCGTTTCCTTTGCGAATTGGCACGAATCTCGAGTACACTAGCCCACCTAAGTCTCTACCCATCCACCCTTGTTCGAACCCCCCAACCATGGCCCAAATTCCATCCCCAAACAACCCCAACCAGCCACGCGCATAAACCGAGCGACCCCTGTTTTGGCAGCTCAATCCCGAGCCCAAAACCCGCTCCAAACACTACCAAGACCCGTACCCATTAACCCTAACCCATACCCTAGTATCCTACCCATATTATCCTAGCTTAATCACCAAGAAAACCCCTCTCAAACCCTTCCAAAACCGGCTGGACAGCAGCCATACGGGATGAAGCCCGATTGCCCCTTCCTCCCTTTTAACCTACTTTAACTCCTTATAAATACCACCCCTTCACCATACATTCATTCCTCTAGGTTCTCCATACATCCTACCATTACCCATAAGCTTTAAACCTCAGAAACAAACTCTAATTGCCTCCCAAAAACCCTAAACAAAACCGACACACAAACTGAAACTGTTTGTGTGTCCTCTTCGAAAACCCTTTCGTTCCTCCATCAAAACTCCATAAAAATTCGAGTTTCTTGTTCCTAATTAACCACATAACATCCATCTACACATTAGACAAAGATTTACGAGCCAAATTGCCCTTGAGAGTACACGAGATCCCTCGAAAAACAGTTGAAATAACACTCTGTTTTTGCGGTTTCTTCTTGTCTGTCCAGTTCTGTTTGTGCTCGTTTTTCGTGCCCAATAACCCAAAACGAGCAGGGATTGCTTTAAGATTCCTGTTCTCCTCTCTTTCTAGTTTCCAAAACATCTTTCGAATCGAATTTTCGTCGTGAAACGAGGGAGATATCACTGTTTTAAAATCGCTGTCCAGAAACTTTCCAAAACGCGTGTTTGCTTTATTCTTCGTCGACGACGGCCTCTCGAGATAAAATCTACCATCGATTACGACCCAAGACGGTGTCAACGATACATGTAGGTTGAGGGTGCATCAAATCCCCTTTTCTCTCCTTTTTTATTTCGTTTTTTTATGCCTTTTTTTATAGTTTGTTTTTTGTTTGTTTTCGTTTTGTTTATCGTTTGTTTTAATTAACTATGAAACTAGTTAGTCCGAGTATGAGTTAAAGTACCACCACGAACACCCGCGTTGACTTGAGATGGGAAAAGAAACCGCTACTTCTGTCGGTCGTACACCCCCGTCTCATTTACATATCCTCGTGTTCAAGGTAGGGGATAAATAAAACAATTGTCTAACTTCGTTCTTCGCTTTCGACCCCCTTACTGTTTCGGCCAAATCGACATACCCTAGGACCCGTTGTATGTTAGTTTAACCTCTGATTGTTAACCTATGACGTATTTAGATGACATTAAATTAATTTAATAACCTAATTAGACACATTAGGGTGCATCGACATAGCTTTTAAAATCAACTAACAATTCTGTAAATAATTGAACGCATCTTTCTTATCACTTGATTTCTCACTAGCATAGGAGTGCGTGATTAGCACCTTCCTATTAACACTCGACGAGTAAGCATTAATCTTATGATATCTGACCTAATTGGACCCTTTAGGCCGTGTGAAACACACTTTGCGCGACAATCAATCAACTTTGTTTCTAACTCGTTTTCTAACTTGTTTCCTATCCCTTTTCGCAAACATTCGATCTAACCAATGAACTTAACTTAGGAACTAGGTTGACCTTATCTTTGCCGTTGGTTTGGGCCGTGGCTTTAGGCCGTGGGGTTGGCCACGTCTTTCTTTGTCTCGCTTGTTCTTTTTTACCTTTTGTTCTTTGTCGTTTGTTAGCTTGTAATTTATCGTTTGTTTATCAAGTTGTAATTTTCGAGTTTGTTTTACTTCTTTTGAGTCAAAACCTCTTCAAAAAACCTTGGTCTTGTTTGGTTAGACGGTTGTTCCCCAATGCTTGTAGGAGCGTAGTAAACCGCATGTTGTCTAAAGCAACATGGCCCGGTTTATGCTAATGCATGCTTTGGTGCGTAGCCCTATGTCTAATTCGATGAGATTAAGCGCGAGCACGCATTACGAGGAGTGACCCAAGGCCGTGGGTCATGTGAGCCGTGGGCCACCCCTCATGTGCACGGTTTTCTAGGCCAAACGGCCGTGTGTGTTGTCATGTATTGCGTTGTATGTAGCATTTGTATTTAGATCGAGTTGTATCTTTAATTTGTTGTTGTGTCGGCATGAAATGCCTGGTTTGTAATAGGTAGATCCCAACGGCTCCCCCATTCCCCCTAAGCCTTGTTTGTTTCATTTGAATGTTGCTAGATCAATCAACCCACATGCTAAATTACAACTTTGACAAAGTTAGTATTCATGCATTAAACGACATAGAAATTGTTGTCACATGTTAGGGTTTTAAAACGATGTTTGCATATCATATATCGTAGTAGCTATGACCTTGTTTGAAATCCGACACTTGACTTAGTAGAGGCCGTTATTGACGGGCAGGGTTGGGTGTCCTTATGGGCTTCCCAACACGTACCCTCACCCCTTACTCAAGATCTATGGTTTGTGGATCCGTCTAAATACCATTGGATTACGAGAGTCATTCAAATCGAGTGATATAGGGTACAAGTCTTTCTCTTTAATCACTCGTAGTCGATTGGCTTTATGCTTTTCGATGAAAGGTGTAAAGTTGACTTGAACGGTTCCAAGTTCCCAAAAAAACTTGGTGGCGACTCTAATATGCCTTAATTCGATTCGAAAGAACCTCGAGTCGATTATGCGGGTGTGGATCCCTCGACGCAGCCTTCCCGAGGGCCTTGTCCACAGTTTGGCGACTCACTGGGAAAAGAGGACTAGTTACACTGTGTTTCTAGGGTCTTTTCCTCCGAGGTGAAACTTGAAAAGAAAGTGTTGGAAAGTAAAACATTACTCATAGTGCTACGATTCATGCATAAACCCTTAAGGACTTGCCCGGGCCGTCCCAGCGTTTCTTCGTGATGCGTGGGGGGCGACGTCCCACTATGCTAGGAAGCTGCACATTGCTCGCTTCCACTTCACCTCGCGTGGTTCTTGATGGTGGGGACGATCTTCTAGGTACTCTACCTTAAGACACCTTGCTCTATAAGACCACAAAAGGATGGAGGGCATATACCTTCTTGTAGAAGACTTGCCGAGACTTAGAGATGTCTAGGAGCATACATCCTTATAACATGAGAATGACAATGTGCAAATTGTTTTCCCGAGTCTTTTCGAAATTTTCCATGTCCTTTTCGAAACCGAACTTTTGAACAACTTACTTTCAAAATAGCATGGTTTTAAAAACGCGGAATGCTGCCCAAATAGGACTAGAATTTTTGGCCCAAAATGAGCTTTTATAGCCGGCATGCTGCCCATTTCAAATCTCATTTTCGAATCAATCTTTCGTTTTTCAAAATCAATCCAAAGTGCCTCTCGAACCTCAACCAAGCATGAAATGCGTCAAGTCGTGTCCGGGTCATGGCCGTGTTAGGCCGGGTGTGTTTCGTTCTAAGAGTCTAGAACACGACCTTGTTGGGTCACCCAAGCTCACCTCTTGGGCCTTGAGTCATGTTGGTCGACCTTTTTAGTCCACAAAAACGCCCAAGCTAGGCCATTTAGGGCGTTTCACCCGAACCTATGGGCTATGTTAGTCCAATCACGGGTTTGGCCACACCAAGTCCAGTTTAGAATCGAGCTATGACAGTTTGAGTCATGTCGTTTTGCCGAGTCTAAAATAAACCAAGGTCTAAATCCAACCATGAGTCGAACCTTTGGTTAGTCAGTCTCAAGTCGAATCTTTGTTTGAGTCAAGTTGGGGTCGTGTCCTTAAGTGTGCAGGGGCTCTTACTTTAAATATTGACTCAGTACGGGGTTTTCTTGTAGAAAGGCCGCCAAAACCCGACGTCAAGCAATGGAAGATGTCATTAACAAGCTCACCGAGGCCGTGAACCTCATGATGACCCGAATGGATGCAATCGAATCTAAGCTGGTGAAGATTCCCCTCCACCTCTCGACGATCCGGAGAAACGGTTCAAGTTCATCGAAGACCGTTTGAAACTCTCCCAGGGGAAGAACATCCACTATGAGAATGCTAGGGCCTATGCCCCGGTTCAGGATAAGTTGCCCACGAACATGGTACTCACTGACATCCCAAAGTTCAAGGGCACCGAAGATCCAGTCCACCATGTTAAGGCCTATAAAGGGTACTTAGCACTGAAGGGAGTACCTGCTGATATGCTCTCTGAAATTTTCGCCCAATCTCTGGGTGAACACCCAAAGGCGTGGTTCTATAATCTTGACCTCAAGAACTTCCCCACTTTCGAAGATATTACGGTGGAGTTCTGTAAGCACTATGCTGACAACGTCGAGATTCAAACCAACATAAGAACTTTGGAGGTTATGACACAAAAGGAAAAAGAGGGCTTTACTGAATTCCTCGCAAGATGGTGCGCTGAAAGCGTGAAACTAGCTAAGAAGCCTGACGAAGTCGAAATGGTAGATAAGTTCGTGAAGAATTTACGACCTGTTTACCGTAATGCTCTGAAATACCAGAATTTTGGTTCTTTCAAAGAGTTGATAAGAATCGGGATAAAGGTAGAAGATGATGTCATAAGGGCAGAGGCTGAAAAGCCGAAAGGGTACCAAGGGGCCTCATCGTCTAAAGCCAAGGCCCCAGCAACGAACCATATTGATGAAGCCATCAATCTCTTAGAAGGGCAATCGAAGAAGTCGCAGCGCCAAACACCAAGGGCATTCACCGATATCGGATGCACTTATACATATGCTCTCCAAAGGCTCATAGCCCAAGGAAAGCTGAAGCCTATTGGTCCAACTCCGGACCCTCCTGCTGATCAACAAGGTAAATGGTATAAACCAAATGCCTACTGTGCCTTTCATCAAGGGAAGGGACATGATACTGAAAGGTGTTATCGACTGAAGCACGAAATTCAAGACATGATTGAGAGTGGAACACTCCCGATCCCAGCTGTTAAACCCAATAACATCACCAATCCATTTGGCGATCACACTAACTTTGTTTCTGTCGAAGACAATGTCGATTATTCCCATCTTATCCACCCATGTCACTTGAAAGGGGTGTTTATCGGGAAAATATTTGTGGATTGCTTTAAATTCTTGCCAAACCCGAAGAATGAAATTCAAGTCGGGAGTCTTGCTCTAGAATGTACTCCTCTCATTAACGAAGTTAATAAAAGACAATTCGATTCACCAACCTTCATCATTGGCGTAGATCCTCAGAGGACTACCTCGGGATGGAAGCAAACCATCGAAGGGATCAAGGACAAGAGCCGAGCATCTAAGTTGACAGCTGAACAAGGAAAATCTCAAGACCATATTTGAAAAATTATGAGTCGGGATCTGTTTTCTTTTCTTAGTCGAGTCGAGTCTAGGACTTTCTTTTCTTGAAGTTGAGTCGTTTGTCCCGCGATGACCTAGGGTGTGTCCTAGGAATCGTTTCTTGGAGTCTGTTAAGCATTTGTCTTTCCAATAAAAAGTTCCAGTTTCGTTTCCAAATATGTCTTGTTTCCAATCCTCAATCATTCCAAAACATGATAAAATGCACAACACACTCAAAGGAATCCCTGGGGTAGAAATATGTCCTGTTTCAAAATGTAAGGTACACTAGGATCCCGTGTTTGATTCCTTTACCTATTCCATGTCTGGTGGTAGAAAACCTCCATCTGAACCAATGTTTGTGACAAGCTTTTAGATGATTCTATAACAAACCCGGACTAGCTCCTTGTTTCCCCTATCGATGATGGAAGGCAAGCCTTTTCCCCAACAAAATCATCCCATCTCGAAGAGAGAAGATATCAACCCGTTCTAACAAGGAATTGTTAGTTCTTACCCAAATTAGTTGGCGAAGCCCAGTTTTTAAGGTGTATCCATTTATGACTAGGAGAATGAATAGAAGATCATTTTCAAAGAGAGAAAGAAAAAAATGAAAAAGAATGAAAAATGAGAAAGAGAAAAATTGGAAAATTGAAAAACAGATGAAAGAAAAAGAAAAAGGGAAAAAAGATGTTGAAGTTGTTGCAGAACGCTTTTGGTTGAATGTCGAAGTTACGGAAGCCAGAAGTCAAGTCAAGTACCCATAGTTGAAGTTCAATGGGCGAAGCCCAAAAGCTTAAGTAGTAACCTCTTTACCCCTAAGTCCTTCCTGAGACGGTTACAAGGGGATAGTCAGGAATTTTGAGAATCATTCCGTTTGTGTTGTTACACCCAGCCTTTAGGGCCCAGACATGGAAATTTGAACCCACGTCATTTTCCAACCCATTTGCACTCGTGGTTCATCAAACCCGAGACACCCATTCCAACCACATCAGCAGCCATAGCCCTTGGCCTTAGCACCACAAAAAAAAACCTTCAGAATGATGGTTAACCATTCCAACTTGTTATTACCAAGCTCCACATCCCAAAGAACCACAACCTTTTGTACCAACCCTAGACACGGGATTTAACGGTACCTTACAGGCTAGAATGGGATACGACATGATACCTTAGGTGAAACCTTTGAGTGTGTACACACAATCAAAATGCCATGTTTATGCACCATGATCGAACTACGTCGGATTTGATTTCGCTCCACGCGAATACGTAGGCAGTCCTTCAGAATAAGGGATTCAATCCACTCATCAACCAAGTTGTCATCTTATCGGTTTCTTACGGGTCTTAACCAAGTCCAAATGAAGCCACCTTCGTTTGAGTCGGTCTTAGCACTCGATGTAGGCTAGGATAAGGATATAGGTTCGGATGAATAGTGTCAAGTCTCAGAATGAGCTTTATCGAACGGTTTAGGCAAAGATGTCGAGTCATATAGATGTAGGTTTGTGTTGGGAACAGAAAATATGAAAAACCCGCTGAAAAGAAAGAAGGCGTGGAAGCAAAATAGTAAAAGACCGCTGAAAAGAAAGAAGGCGGTGGCAAGAAATGATGAATACTCGCTGAAAAGAAAGGAGGCGAGGAGAGGAGTGACAGAATGTTCCCAACAAGAGTAATGTGTGATATCTAAGTGCTCTCATAAAATCAATCTGTGTTTAGTGTCTGGGCGAAGCCAACGTTGTTGCTCTGTGATTTTAATCCACCTTGTCAATGCCAAGTGATCTTGATTCCCGTGTGCCCTCGGGAGCACGCCCATGCCGTACGAAATCCTCGTCCCAAGTCCGACGACCTTGTGATTCCCGTTTGTCGTCTTTTGGCGCCAGAATGGCCAATTTACATTTTTACCCCCAACAAGTCAAAAATTGAATTAAAACCCGTGCACACTTAGGGTTTTATTTTCCTTTTTTGTTTTATGGTAGCGGGCTACGCCCACGTGGTTTACGAGTCATACAGAGTGTCTGAGTCGTATTTCATGCTCACCCATCAAGGTTCGATTTCAAAACATTTTCAAAATTTCAAAATTTCAAAAACTTTTTGAGAATTATGGGATAGATGATCCAAGTAGTGGTACATTTCAAGTCAAGGTTCAAATCTCAAAGTTCAAAATCAAATTTTGGGTCGACGACCCAACATCCAAGTGATTCATTTCAAATTCAAAATTTGGGTCGATAGCCCAATTATTCATGCTCACCCATCAAGGTTCGATTTCAAAACATTTTCAAAATTTCAAAATTTCAAAAACTTTTTGAGAATTATGGGATAGATGATCCAAGTAGTGGTACATTTCAAGTCAAGGTTCAAATCTCAAAGTTCAAAATCAAATTTTGGGTCGACGACCCAACATCCAAGTGATTCATTTAAAATTCAAAATTTGGGTCGATAGCCCAATTATTCAAAATTTTCAACATGTTCAAATTTCGGGTCGATGACCCAGTCTTTCAAACTCAAATTTCGGGTCGATGACCCAACATTCCAAGTGATGTAAAATTCAAAATTCGGGTCGATGACCCAATTATTCAAAATTTTCAAATTCCATTTTCGGGTCGATGACCCAATCTTTCAAATGATCTAATTTTAGGATCGATGATCCAAATGTGCCTATGTGATGATTATTGCTAGTATGTTTTTGTGTTTCAAATGTAGCAGGATATGCTTCAACTGGGGGATCTAAAGTCTCCGACTTTAGAGCCATTGCAAACTGGGGTTTTGAAGCCGTTGGCTTCAGAGACCATTATCAAGATGAAATGGATGACATCCACTCAGAATTCAATTCAATAAAAGAGTATGAAATGGAAGAATTCCTTAGCTGAAAGCAAATGATGAAAGCGGCGGCAACCTCCTCGGAAAGTCCCGTCCCATTTGGGCACCTGCCAGCAGATGATAAGCTTTGGGCAAGTGTCAACAGATGAATTTCGGACAAGTGCCAGCAGATGATAAATTTTGGGCAAATGTCAGCAGATGACGAATTTTGGACAAATGCCAGCAGATGATAAACTTTGGGCATGTGTCGGCGATTCTTAACTACGACGCGGGTTTGATTCCGTCAGAAACGGATACGTAGGCGCCTAAGGATAAGGCTCAACCCACCATTTATGCAATTTATGGGTCGATGACCAACGATGATATTTCGATGCAACAGAAGCAAGAGTCAATCTCCAACGAAGTTTCAGGTATGGTCTCTTCTTATGGCTGGCGAGCTTATGTACGCAAGTCTAATGGACTATAAACGACCCGAAAAATCCTCAGGTCGAAAGGGACCTGGGGTATACTTTGACTTTCGCCTTGTCCAAGCCTCAGTCAAAGTGGGGGCTCTGTAGATACCCGTATCCGTCGATATTGGAATTTATAGAGAACCCGACAAACACCCGATGATGATAGGACACATGTATTCTTTAGTTGTCACTGTCATTTATTTGGGTTCGTTTTACGAGGTAGAATGGGCGTCGTCGATGAAGTATTTTATTAATTTAAATGATATTTAAATTAATGTTTTTTTAAGTGAATTCATTTTATTATTTTAAATGATTTTTAAATTAATGTTTTTAGTGAGTTCATTGTGTTAATTTAAATGATATTTAAATTATGGTTTTTTAGGTAAATTCAATTTATTTTATTTTATTTTGAATTTATTTTCCCAAGTTTATTTTATTGAAAATAAAATAAATAATTGATTTGAAAAATCATTTTATGAGTATATTTGATTTGAAAAGTCATTTATTTTAATGGGTTAATTGATTTGAAAAATCGATTAAAAAAGCGAAGAAAACTCGTTTTAAAAGCATGTTTTTGAGCTCGTTTTTAGCTCGGTTTTTGAGCCCGTTTCCTTTGCGAATTGGCACGAATCTCGAGTACACTAGCCCACCTAAGTCTCTACCCATCCACCCTTGTTCGAACCCCCCAACCATGGCCCAAATTCCATCCCCAAACAACCCCAACCAGCCCGCGCATAAACCGAGCAGCCCCTGTTTTGGCAGCTCAATCCCGAGCCCAAAACCCGCTCCAAACACTACCAAGACCCGTACCCATTAACCCTAACCCATACCCTAGTATCCTACCCATATTATCCTAGCTTAATCACCAAGAAAACCCCTCTCAAACCCTTCCAAAACCGGCTGGACAGCAGCCATACGGGATGAAGCCCGATTGCCCCTTCCTCCCTTTTAACCTACTTTAACTCCTTATAAATACCACCCCTTCACCATACATTCATTCCTCTAGGTTCTCCATACATCCTACCATTACCCATAAGCTTTAAACCTCAGAAACAAACTCTAATTGCCTCCCAAAAACCCTAAACAAAACCGACACACAAACTGAAACTGTTTGTGTGTCCTCTTCGAAAACTCTTTCGTTCCTCCATCAAAACTCCATAAAAATTCGAGTTTCTTGTTCCTAATTAACCACATAACATCCATCTACACATTAGACAAAGATTTACGAGCCAAATTGCCCTTGAGAGTACACGAGATCCCTCGAAAAACAGAGTGAAATAACACTCTGTTTTCGCGGTTTCTTCTTGTCTGTCCAGTTCTGTTTGTGCTCGTTTTTCGTGCCCAATAACCTAAAACGAGCAGGGATTGCTTTAAGATTCCTGTTCTCCTCTCTTTCTAGTTTCCAAAACATCTTTCGAATCGAATTTTCGTCGTGAAACGAGGGAGATATCACTGTTTTAAAATCGCTGTCCAGAAACTTTCCAAAACGCGTGTTTGCTTTATTCTTCGTCGACGACGGCCTCTCGAGATAAAATCTACCATCGATTACGACCCAAGACGGTGTCAACGATACATGTAGGTTGAGGGTGCATCAAATCCCCTTTTCTCTCCTTTTTTATTTCGTTTTTTTATGCCTTTTTTTATAGTTTGTTTTTTGTTTGTTTTCGTTTTGTTTATCGTTTGTTTTAATTAACTATGAAACTAGTTAGTCCGAGTATGAGTTAAAGTACCACCACGAACACCCGCGTTGACTTGAGATGGGAAAAGAAACCGCTACTTCTGTCGGTCGTACACCCCCGTCTCATTTACATATCCTCGTGTTCAAGGTAGGGCATAAATAAAACAATTGTCTAACTTCGTTCTTCGCTTTCGACCCCCTTACTGTTTCGGCCAAATCGACATACCCTAGGACCCGTTGTATGTTAGTTTAACCTCTGATTGTTAACCTATGACGTATTTAGATGACATTAAATTAATTTAATAACCTAATTAGACACATTAGGGTGCATCGACATAGCTTTTAAAATCAACTAACAATTCTGTAAATAATTGAACGCATCTTTCTTATCACTTGATTTCTCGCTAGCATAGGAGTGCGTGATTAGCACCTTCCTATTAACACTCGACGAGTAAGCGTTAATTTTATGATATCTGACCTAATTGGACCCTTTAGGCCGTGTGAAACACACTTTGCGCGACAATCAATCAACTTTGTTTCTAACTCGTTTTCTAACTTGTTTCCTATCCCTTTTCGCAAACATTCGATCTAACCAATGAACTTAACTTAGGAACTAGGTTGACCTTATCTTGGCCGTTGGTTTGGGCCGTGGCTTTAGGCCGTGGGGTTGGCCACGTCTTTCTTTGTCTCGCTTGTTCTTTTTTACCTTTTGTTCTTTGTCGTTTGTTAGCTTGTAATTTATCGTTTGTTTATCAAGTTGTAATTTTCGAGTTTGTTTTACTTCTTTTGAGTCAAAACCTCTTCAAAAAACCTTGGTCTTGTTTGGTTAGACGGTTGTTCCCCAATGCTTGTAGGAGCGTAGTAAACCGCATGTTGTCTAAAGCAACATGGCCCGGTTTATGCTAATGCATGCTTTGGTGCGTAGCCCTATGTCTAATTCGATGAGATTAAGCGCGAGCACGCATTACGAGGAGTGACCCAAGGCCGTGGGTCATGTGAGCCGTGGGCCACCCCTCATGTGCACGGTTTTCTAGGCCAAACGGCCGTGTGTGTTGTCATGTATTGCGTTGTATGTAGCATTTGTATTTAGATCGAGTTGTATCTTTAATTTGTTGTTGTGTCGGCATGAAATGCCTGGTTTGTAATAGGTAGATCCCAACGGCTCCCCCATTCCCCCTAAGCCTTGTTTGTTTCATTTGAATGTTGCTAGATCAATCAACCCACATGCTAAATTACAACTTTGACAAAGTTAGTATTCATGCATTAAACGACATAGAAATTGTTGTCACATGTTAGGGTTTTAAAACGATGTTTGCATATCATATATCGTAGTAGCTATGACCTTGTTTGAAATCCGACACTTGACTTAGTAGAGGCCGTTATTGACGGGCGGGGTTGGGTGTCCTTATGGGCTTCCCAACACGTACCCTCACCCCTTACTCAAGATCTATGGTTTGTGGATCCGTCTAAATACCATTGGATTACGAGAGTCATTCAAATCGAGTGATATAGGGTACAAGTCTTTATCTTTAATCACTCGTAGTCGATTGGCTTTATGCTTTTCGATGAAAGGTGTAAAGTTGACTTGAACGGTTCCAAGTTCCCAAAAAAACTTGGTGGCGACTCTAATATGCCTTAATTCGATTCGAAAGAACCTCGAGTCGATTATGCCGGGTGTGGATCCCTCGGACGCAGTTCCCGAGGGCCTTGTCCACAGCCATGAAGTATAGAAGATTAGTTGGGAGGTTAGTTTACTTAACTATTACAAGACCCGACTTGGTGTATTCAGTGCATATGTTATCTCGTTTTGTTAGCGAATTGCGAAAAGACCACTGGGATGCTGCTTTAAGGGTAGTGCGATACATTAAGATGAATCCGAGCAAAGGCATTACTCTTAGTAGAAGTTCGAATCTGGAATTGAAAGGGTATTGCGATTCTGATTACGGTCGATGTCCGCTAACTAGACGATCATTGAGTGGGTATTTTGTGTCACTTGGCTCATCGCCGGTTTCGTGGAGAGCAAAAAGGCAGGCCACGGTCTCGAAATCAACAGCGGAGGCTGAGTATAGAGCGATGGGAAGTACAACGAGTGAATTAATTTGGATAAAATCTTTCTTGAGTTCTTTGGGAGTGTTTCATACAAAACCAATGGAGTTGTGTTGTGACAACCAAGCGGCCATCCACATAGCGAAAAACCCGTTGTTTCATGATAGGACGAAACACATTGAGATAGATTGCCACTTTGTTAGGCAACATCTAGTTGAAAAGACGATCATGACAACGCACATTCGGAGCAAAGAGCAAATAGCGGACTTATTCACAAAGGCTTTAGGTGGAGAGACATTCGACTATTTGCAAGGCAAGTTGGGTCTCGGTTTACCCGGAGCTCCAACTTGAGGGGGAGTATAGAAACCATATCATATAATATCATGTATAGTTTAGATATGATATGGAGTATATATTTGGTTGCTATATTCATTGTATAAGATTATTTAGTTGCTATGTTTAAGGAGATACATTAGGAGGTAGTTTACTATATATTGGGGTGTAACCTAGTTGTGAATAATAATAAAAAATAACCTAATTTCCTCTTCTCTGCTTCTCACTTTTTCAGCTGTATTCCCAACCTTAATAGCATCACCAAGGGCATAAGACTTAAGACGCATCTCGGCATCTAACACCCATTCAGAATAATTATTTCCAGAGATATCCAAGGCCGCAAAATCAAGTCTGGTCAAATTCGACATGATTAAGCTATCAAGAAACTAAAACAAGTTAATATAAAATGATTAAACGAAATATAATATACAAATAAAATAACGAAACCATCCTCAAGCTAAAACGTAAAATAAATGCAAATTTTACAAATCATGAATGACGTGTGGTGTGTAAGATTGGTAACTTTATTACGTGTAATTGAAGGGGAGAGCAAAGCATGGTTATAAACAGAACTTAACTACACGTGTTTATACATAGATCAAGTTTAGGTTGACTAGAATTGTAGCCGACATGTATTGTTTAGATTTTAGAGTGGGTAATGAAATCATTACCTAGTACTTGTCCCGCTGTCAGATGAGTAAAATTAGAATAGGGTTAGAGAATCGTGCTGATAACATGTTATGAATAATAGAGAGTGATAGGGAGAATATAGAGACTAGAAAGTGTAAATAACTTTATTCATAGGAAGGGGTATATATAGTACAAGAGTACATTGTAATATGGTAATAGAATATCTCCTAAAGATTTGGTAATATATGAACATCTATATAATATCTAACGATATCTCATAACACTTTTTATTTATCATTTTACGGGTGTGGACACGGGGGCCACGGGGGCGATTGGGACAAGCGTTTGCATTTTGTGGAGTCGCCACCAATTTTTATGGAAAATTGGAACCGTTCTAATACCTCGTGCCATGTCAAGACACAAAGTAGTGACATGAACACTAAGAACTCATTACCCTTAGCATTCTATGTCTAGAATGACTCTCGTGGATGTCAATGAACACGGATGTTCACAGAGATCTAGAGTAAGGGGTGAGGGTACGTATTAGAAAGTCGTTTTACTGAACACCTAATCCCGCCCGCCTCGATAGCGGCCTCTACTAATGATTGGGGAAATCGTTCATAGTTGATATGTCATCGATTATATGCATGCAATGCAACATCCAACGTTGTAATCATGACATGTGAATTAAACTACGTCGGTGAACAACTAATTAGCACTTATTAATGTCGAATTATGGTTTAGAATTAATTATATGTAAAAAACAAATAAATAAATCATACATACTTAAAAATAAATAAATAGCGATAATGGAAATTACAATAAATTACAATGGATTAATTGACTTACGTCAAAAATATACTTAAGACGGACGATTTGAAGAAAAGAAAGGAAAATGAAATAAGGTTAGAAAATATGGATAGATTAGGGGTGATATTACGACTAATAGTCAATTAATTACATTATTAAAGATTAAGTCAAAGCAAGAATAGAAATTTAGGGACAAAACTCATCCCGGAACAGGCGCATCATTGCTGCGTCCCTTGGAAGAGGCGCAGCTTTCACTGCGTCTGTTCCTGAGGAGAGTTTTGGCTGTGAAGTCAGAACTGCGAGCAGTTAGCATTCATTGATGTGTTTACTGATTGATTATCGATATTCGACTCGAGTGAAAGTGATTTAACATATTAATTACATATGAAGCCGTCATAAAAGCGATAAACACGAATTAAAACGGATCAAAACGGGTTAAAAAATGAATTACAAAGGAATTAAAAGTAATTAGGTTTCTATACGAAAGACAGAAACGATTTCGAAAGACGTAATAAAGTGGAAATAAGCAATGAAAACATGTACAAAGGACGAATTCCAGAAACATGATATGAACGAATCGAGTCTCTAAAATCCGGGTTTGATTTAATGACAAAAACTCGCAAATATTGATTATAAGTAGACCTGCCAAACGGGTCGGGCGGGTCGGGTCTCGGGTCGGGTCCCGGGTCGGGTCAGAATACGAGTCGGGTCGAATACGAGTCGGGTCAGATACGGGTCGGGTTATGCGGGTCACGGGTCGGGTTAGGGTCAGAATACGGGTCAAGAAATAATCTCTAACGTCTTTTTTAAACGATTTTTTTAATTAAAAAAATATTTTTTTAAAATGTAAATCATATTTAAAATTAATATTTTAATCATATTCAACGTTTACATTAATTATATTGACATAATTATTAAAATAAAGTTTTTTTAATAATTATTTTATTATTAAATATTATAAAAGTTATATAAAACTAACTTTTTAGTTGTTTTTGTAATTTTAAGTAATAAAAAAATATTTTTTTAACTAATTTTTTAACTAATTTTTCAAATATAATATATAAGTATTAATATTTTAATAAAATTCTTGATTTACCTTTGACCTAAAGGGTCGACCCGTTCGGGTCGGGTCTCGACGCTAAAATAACGGGTCATTTCGGGTTCGGGTCAAACGGGTCGCGGGTCAAAAAAACCGGGTTTGTAACCCTAAAAAATGGGTCGGGTCGGGTCGGGTTTTCGGGACGGGTCGAATTTTGACAGGTCTAATTATAAGGGATTTAGGTCGTAATATAACGTGATAATTAAAAGGAAAGTATTAAAATTTATTTATGTATGAAGAAAAGAGAAAAAATAAGAAAGTAAAAAAGAAAAGGAACGAAACAACAGAAAAACCGAGGAAGAAGAAGAAGAGCAGAAACAGCGACAACCACTGGAACAGGCGCAGCAGATGCTGCGACTCTTCGAAGAGGCGCAGCTGTTGTCGCGTTTCTTCTCGACTTGTGGTTACTGCTAATCCGTAAAAACGGTTTAATAATAGGGTTTGAAAAGTCGGTTTTAAACATACTTTTGATGTGAATCTTACAATGATTAGTACAAAAATAAAAATACAATAAAAAAGGATGGGATTTACACCCTCAGACTTACATGTTTGACGAAACGAGATTAACTAAGTTAACGTTTAGTGATTGCTCAACTCGAATGTATGTAGAAAGTGCCCTCGTTAGAGGATTAGATTAAATTGATTGATGGGTAGTGGTCAAATTGGTCGGTCATGCAACGTGACTGGAACTCAGAATGATCTGAGCTTACGTGGTCGATTGATCAAGCACGTAGGCGTCGAAAGCTTAGAGCACAGTCTTAGAATGCAAAGGGAGAAGAGAAGGGCGGACACTCGCATGAAGAATATGTGGAACGAAGGTCCCTATTTATACTAAAAAATGTGAAGAGTTATGGAATGACTCAAACTTTGGAAAGAAATCATGGAAAAATCTGAAAATAGGCGGAAACGAGCTGGAGAAGGGGCGCAACAGCTGCTGCGATCCTTCCAAGAGGCGCAGCATCTGCTGCGTCATTTCCCCTGAGGTTTCCTCCTGCGGAAGAAAGAATTCCTCGTTTCTTTTAGGGAATTGCGGTAGATCTCTACTTCCTTATTTCTTAAAACATGATTTACGAGATATATTTTACCAAAAGAGATAAAATTAAATTATGGAATAAATATCCGGAATATTCTAGAGCATTCCGACTCGGCATTTTAAACAGTTTCTTAGAAAATGAAGCAGGTTTTAACACGGACTTCAAACGAACTCTAATTACTGTCAAAACGACCGTATCGGCGCGTAGATGACAACCAAGGGGTAGACATAAGTATTTGAGCTATCACTTGACGATAAACTTACGGATTGTCATAAATCGTTCCGCGTACCAAACATGCGGCCCAATCATCATTGGGTGGTTGGCGGGAGGTGTAGAAATGAGGTATCTACATAGCCCTCACTTTGACTGAGGCTTGGACAAGGCGAAAGTCAAAGTATAGCCATCAGGTCAATCGAAGATTACAACCTGACGACAATGGCGACGTGAGGCGGCTCAAGGGGTCTGAGCCAAGGACCTGTCGTCGGGAACATTTTAGAGTCTGTCGACTTCCGGGGAGGGTGGTTTAAAATCCATTAGACTACGTAAGGAGGCTCGCCAGCCATAAGAAGAAATCATACCCGAGGCTTCTTTCTCGAGATGCTTCTAGAGGTGCGTGGGAGCAAGGTAAGCGTAAGAGCTAAGGTTAAGCCCTAAAATATATATAAGGATTGTGCTAGTGTGTGGGGCCCTAAAGGAAAACATCAATGAGAAGGCGGCCGAAGGGAAGGTGGGTATGAGAACTTCTGGAGAACGACACCTTTGCCGAACTCCATGAGAAAACAAATAATATTGAGGACAGCAGGACGTCGGTAGAAACTGCTGGGGGAATTTGCTTGCGTCGGTCTCAAGCGAACTCTCGTCGGGGAAAATGTTGATGATTCTGTCTGGATTGAATCATTTCCTGGGAAATCTGCTTGTGTCCTCTTCCAAACAAACTCCATCTCTCGAGATGCGCAATCGGTTGTCATGAACTTTCGGTGGGTAAAGTATCGATAAAGGTGTGTCTTAAAACACCGTCAAAGAAAATGAAGAGGCTTGATTGATAGTGGCGCGTCCTAAGTACTGCTGGAAATCCGCTCGTTGTTGCAAGCGAAATCCTGATAAAAGATCTTTGCTGGGAGATAAAACATCGTGACGATTTTGAAGTCTGTCTTGGCAAAAATACGGGTCCGGACAAAAGTAAGTGCCCATAAGAACCAAATATTTGATAAGAGGTGCCGGAGAAGAGGCGCACCAAAGATGGGCCCACAAATAACAAACTTATAACGAACATTTGAAAATTGAGCTAGAGGGTGTAGATACCTCATTTCTGCACCTCCCGCAAACCACCCGGTGATGATTGGGCCGCATGTGTGGTACGCGGAACGATTTGTGACAGTTCGTAAGTCTATCGTCAAGTGATCGCTCAAACATGTATGTCTACCTCTTAATTGTCATCTACGTGCCGATACGGTCGTTTTGGCAGTAATTAGAGTACATTTGGAGTCCGGGCCTAAAACCGTCTTCATTTTCTGATAACCGTTAAAAACCGAGTCAGAATGTTCTGGAATGTTCCGTATATTTCTATTCCATATTTTATAAATCTTTTAATCTTTGGTGGTAAACAATTTCCCGTAATATTCACACAAAATATTAAGGAAAACCAAATTATTCCGTTATTCCATAAACTAAACACGGAAATCTTTCTTCCGCAGGAGGAAACCACTTGGGAAAGGACGCAGTAGGTGCTGCGCTTCTTCCAAGAGACGCAGTGCTTGCTGCGCCTCTTCCTAAGTCATTTTCTGCGTATTTTTCGTATCTTTTTCATATCTTTTCGAGATTCACTTCCAAAGTTTCTCTGAAAACCCTATTCCTCCGTGTGATTAGTATAAATAGAGATTTTCGGTCTCACATATTTCTCACGCGAGTGTCCGCCCTTCTCTCCTCCCTTTGCATTCTAGACCACGTTCTTACTTTTTGGCGTCTACGTGCTTGAACTTTCGACCACGTAAGCTCGGATCTTTCTGAGTACCAGCCTCGTTTTGCATGACCGACCAATTTGACCAACTCAACAATAATCAACTTTAATCAATCTTAATCGTTTTCCTCTTACGAGGGCACTTTCGTTACATTCGAGTCGAGCATCACTAATCGTAAACTTAGTTCATCTCGTTTCGTCAAACATGTAAGTCTGAGGGTGTAAATCTCTCTTTTATTTATTGTTCTTTATTTTTGTAATCATATTGTAAGGTTTATGTCGAAAATACAATTAAAACCGATTTCTAAAACCCTTTGTTTAAATCCCTTTTTACGGATTAACAGGAGGCAGACGTCGAGAAGGGATGCAGCAACTGCTGCGCCTCTTGGAAAGGATGCAGCACTTGCTGCGCCTCTTCCTGAGTTTGCCGCCGTTCTTGCTTCTCTTCTTCTTCCTTCGTTCTCTGTTGGTTTTGTCATCTCTTGTTTTCTCTCGTCTTTGTTTGTTCTTATTTCTTTCACATGATATTGTTCATTATCTTTAACATATAATTCATCATTAACATATAATTCGTCATTAAATTCCCGACTTAAATCCCAAATAACCAATATTCGCGGGTTTTCGTCATTAAAGTCAAACCGGGTTGTAGAAATTCGATTCATTCATGTTGAGTTTCTGGAATTCGACCTTTGATATATTTCTTATCTGTTTATTATCATATTCATCATTAGTCCATCATTAATAACCTATTTAACCTAATTAATTAGTTAGTTTCTTAATTTGTTAATTATTAATCTCATTAATCATGTAATTAATTCGTTATAGTTAGTTTCATCCATGTTTATCGCTTTTATGACCATTAATCATATGTAAATAACCTGCTAATCACTTCCATCCGAGTAAATAATATTAATCAAGCCTTAAATTAACCAACGAACATTAACGACTTGCAATTCCGGCTTCACAGCCAGAACTGAGCCAAGGAACAGACGCAGCGACTGTTGCGCCTCTTCCAGAGGGCGCAGCTCTGCTGCGCTTGTTCCTGGCTGATTTCTGTCTCTGAACTCCCGTTTTGCCTTGACCTAGTTTTAGCTTACGTATTAATTAACTATTACTCGTATTATCACCCTTAATTCATGTTCGTTAATTTGTTTATTTATTCTTTTTCTCAAATTATCCGTTTTAAAGGTATTTTCGACATAAATCGTTTAACCCGTTGTAATCATTGTAATTCTTCTTTATTGTATTATTATTGTATTCCTTGTATTATATCATTTGTATGCCTTCACATGTAATCGATCCTAAATCTCAACTTTGACCCAAATGCATGTTAAATTACGTGTTAACCGACTTAGTCTAATTCTCACACGTTAGGATTAAAACGTTGGATGTTGCATTTCATGCATATAATCGACAATATATCAAGTATAGACAATTTCCCTAATCATTAGTAAAGGCCGCTATCGAGGCGGGCGGGATTAGGTGTTCGATCAAAAGAGCTTCCTAATACGTACCCTCACCCCTTACTCCAGATCTCTGTGAACATCCGTGTTCATTGGCATCCACGAGAGTCATTCTAGACATAGAATGCTAAGGGTAACGAGTTCTTGGTGTTCATGTCACTACTTTGTGTCTTGACATGGCACTAGGTATTCGAACGGTTTCCAATTTTCCACAATAAATTGGTGGCGGCTCCACAAATGTAAACGCTTGTTTCCCAAGCGCCCCCGTGGCCCATGTCCACAGTTTGGCGACTCTGCTGGGGATAATACACTTACGTGTAGCCAAAAGGGTGAAACTTGAACAAGGTTAGGGAATAGTTTGTACAAGACAAGTGTTGGTTTTCATAACTCAGTCTTCCTAGATCGTTCATTCGGCCTTCCTAGGCCCAATCCAATCCATTCGACCAATCGTCCCGTCTAAACGGTCCTAATTCTTATTTGGCACTAAGGATGGGTATCGATTGACCTCATCCATACCATGGTACTTACTCTTGTTTGTATCAAGGACTTTCAGTACTTGAGGAAATGGACTAGGAATCGGCCTTACTCTTATTTGGTACGAGCCTCTCCATAGACTTCGGGTTTGATTGTTCGGTATGACAACCCACCCTTTAAACCAAAACCCATTTAAATGCACTCAGCATCCCATTATAATGCTTGTATATTGTTTGTACCATACGTGATCACCTTTTTCTAAAGCAAACCATGACGATTTTTGTAAAAGCAAAATCCTTCTTTAAAATGTAAAATTTCGAAAAATTGGGCCTAACATTAGTGCAAAACAAGCCGAAACTCTGTCCAATTGTCAACTCAAAATTCGGGCCTCAAAACCCATTTCAAAACCTCACTTCGAGTCCACTCCTACAACTACACTAAAGTTTTCTAGGACCAACATTTTTCAAACTTTGTCATTTCCTCATAACTCACTTGACACAAGTGGCACACTCCCACTTCACGAGTCAAAACATTTCTTTTCAAGTAGGTGTGCTAGAGTGGTCGATCGTGTTTTGATTCGTCGTCGATCTCTTATCCAGTTTCCAAGATGCCTGAAACAAGCGACGCGAACTTCAAGCAACTCCAGAATGGTAATGATCAAATCCTAGCCGCGCTAGCTCGTATCCAAGTTACTCAAGACCAAGTGTATGATCCCCTTGACACCATTGAGGGCCGAATATATGCCGTGGAAACGAGGATGCCTCCTCGAGAAAGTGAGATCGCCGATGACTTCGTGAATGATTTCGGGGACGAAAACCTTCCCATGGGTATAACTGCAGCAGAGAAACGACTCCAATACTTGGAGGAACAATTGATGTATCTCAAAGGGGATGACATTTATAGGGAAAATAATCGCAAATATGAGGCCGTGAGTTCCAAGTTGCCAACCAACTTCAACATGACGGATATCCCAAAATTCAAGGGGCATGAAAACCCTTTGAACCATATCCGTACCTTTAAGGATTACATGTCCATCAAAGGTATTAAACCCGAGATGTTCTTAAGGATCTTTCCTTCATCTCTTGACACCATCCCAAAACAATGGTTCTATTCGCTAGAACATAAGAAAATCGCTACTTGGGACGATGCCGCAATCGAGTTTGCTAAACAATATGCGGATAATGTTGAAATCCAAGTCAACATGCGCACTTTAGAGGTTCTTACCCAAAATGACAAAGAAGGTTTCACCGATTTCCTAAGTCGGTGGAGGAAGACTAGTACTCAACTTGTTGAACGTCCAGATGAGGCTACCCTTGTGGAGAAATTCGTGGACAACCTAAAGCCCATCTACGCAAATCATTTGAGGTATCAAAACATCAAGACTTTCAAAGATTTGACCGTATTAGGGACAAGGATCGAAGATGACATTCGTAAAGGGCTCTTGTCCAAAATGATAGGTCGTGGATATCAAGGCTCAACAAGTCGTTCTTACGGCTCTACTAACAAGACTGATGAAGTTAACCTCCTTGAGCCATCTAAGAAGAGTACCTCTCCAAGGAAATTCACAAATCTAGGGGACACGTACTCCAACGCTTTGAAAAGATTGATGAAACTTGGGAAACTTCAACCCATAGGACCTACTGTGGACAGTGGGGGGCCCACGGGGGCGCTTGGGAGAGAGGAGAAACAAGTGTTTGCATTTTTGTTCGAGTCGCCACCAATTTTTATGGGAAATTGGAACCGTTCGAATACCTCGCGTCATGTCAAGACACAAAGTAATGACATGAACACTAAGCAATCGTTACCCTTAGCATTCTATGCCTAGAATGACTCTCGTGGATGCCAATGAACACGGGTGTTCACGGAGATCTGGAGTAAGGGGTGAGGGTACGTATTAGGAAGCTCTTTTGATCGAACACCTAATCCCGCCCGCCTCGATAGCGGCCTCTACTAATGATTAGGGAAGTTATTCGTACTCGATATATCGTCGATTGTATGCATGCAATGCAACATCCAAGTTTTAATCCTAGCATGTGAGAATTAATACTAAGTCGGTGAACAATTAATTTAGCATACAATTAAGGTCGAAGTAGGATTTAATGCTCAATTACATGTGAGAACATTCAAATGATACAAGAAATAATGATAAATACAATAAAAGAAAATTACGATAAAAGAATTACAATAATTACATCGGATTAGGCGATTTATGTCGAAAATACCTTTAAAACGGATGTTTTGAGAAAAAAAGAAAAGAATAAAATTACGAATAGATTAGAAGGTGATAATACGATTAATAGTTAATTATACGTGAGCTAATTAAACTAAGTCAAGGCAACCACGGAGTTCAGGGACAGAATTCAACCCGGAACAGGCGCAGCAGAGCTGCGTCCTTTGGAATAAGCGCGCAGAGACTGCGTCTGTTCTGGCCCGAATCTGCTATGAAGCGGGAATTGCGTGTTATTAATACTCATTGGTGGATTTGACGATGGATTAATTTATTTACTCGGATGGAAGTGATTAATAGGTTAATTACATGCGATTAATGGGTCATGAAAACGATAAAGCATGGATGAGACGGAGATAAGGCGGGTTAATTACATGATTAATGATTGATTAGTGACAAGGGTGAACAAAATAGGTTAAATATGACAAATTAATAACGAATTAATGATGAACATGCGATGAATGTGACAATAGACAGATGGAAATATATCAAAGACGAATTCCAGAAACTTAATATGAACAAATCGAACTTCTACAACCCGGATTTAATTTAATGACGAAAACCCGCAAATATGAGATTATAAGGGATTTAAGTCGGATTTAATGACGAATTAAACGTGTTAATGATGACGAATAATATACATGTGAAATATTAGACTATTATAACGAAGAATTAACAATCAAACGAATAAACAAATAAGAATTTGAAGAATTACAGAGGACGAAGGAAAAAAAAGGAAGCAGGAACTGCGGCAGCCTCATGAAGAGGCGCAGCAGGTACTGCGCTCCTTCGAAGAGGCGCAGCAGTTGTTGCATCCTTTCTCGACGGTTAGTCTTATGGAAATCCGTAAAAAAGAGGTTTTAAAGCACGGTTTAGAAATCGGTTTTAAGAGGTTTTTTCGACATAAACCTTACAATTGTGATACAATAATTAAAATACAATAAATAAAAGAGAGATTTACACCCTCAGACTTACATGTTGACGAAACGAGAAGGACTAAGATATCGATTAGTGATGCTCGACGCGAATGCAAAGAAAGTGCCCTCGTAAGAAGAAAACAATTAGATTAATTAAGTTGATTGATGTGTAGTTGGTCAAGTTGGTCGGTCATGCAAACGAGGCTGGTACTCAGAAGGATCCGAGCTTACGTGGTCGAAATATCAAGCACGTAGATGCAAAAAGTAAGAACGGAAGTCTAGAATGCAAAGGGAGAAGAGAAGGGCGGACACTCGCGTGAGAAATATGAGGAGCGAAGGCTCCTATTTATACTAATCACGTGGAGGAAATAGGGTTTCAGAGACTCTTTGGAAGTGAATCTCGGAAAGATATGAAAAAGATACGAAAATTACACAGAAAAGGACCTGGGAAGAGGCGCAGCAAGCACTGCGTCTCTTGGAAGAGGCGCAGCACCTGCTGCATCTGTTCCCAAGTGGTTTCCTTCTGCGGAAGAAAGATTTCCGTGTTTTAGTTATGGTAGGACGGAATAATTTGGTTTTCCTTAATACTTTATATGAATATTACGGGAAATTATTTGCCAAAAGATTAAGATTGTGAAATATTTATGAAATATGGAATAGAAATATCCGGAACATTCCAGAACATTCCGACTCGGGATTGAACGATTATCAGAAAATGGAGACGGTTTTAGGCTCGGACTCCAAATTAACTCTAATTACTGTCAAAACGACCGTATCGGCACGTAGATGACAACTAAGAGGTAGACATTAATATTTGAGCAATCACTTGACGATAAACTTATGAATTGTCACAAATCATTCCGCGTACCAAACATGCGGCCCAATCATCACCGGGTGGTTTGCAAGAGGTGCAGAAATGAGGTATCTACAGAGCCCCCACTTTGACTGAGGCTTGGACAAGGCGAAAGTCAAAGTATAGCCATCAGGTCAATCGAAGATTACAACCTGACGACTATGGCGACGCGAGGCGACTCAAGGGGTCTGAGCCAAGGACCTGTCGTCGGGAACATTTTAGAGTCTGTCGACTATCGGGGAGGGTCGTTTAAAGTCCATTAGACTATGTAAGGAGGCTCGCCAGCCATAAGAAGAGACCATACCTGAAACTTCTTGAGAGACGCTTCCGGAGGTGCATAGGAGCTAAGGAGCGAAGATCAGGTGTGAAGGTAAATAAGGTGAGTAGCAGGACACAGACGGGAACTGATGAAAGAAGACTGCTTGGGTAGTTTTTGAGAAAAAGGGTAAAGAGCAGGACACAGGCGAGAACTGCCGAGGAGAAATCTGCTTGGGTAGACGTTAATCTCCATATCGTGAGAGGGAAAGTATATCCGCTTACTCTCGTGAAGGTGTGTCGAAACACCTGTGAAGGAATAAATGCTTGTTGTGACAAGCAAAGGTCTTGGAAGCAATAAATAACGTGTAACAGTCTGTTGCTGGCTTGGTAAATGCGGGCCGGAACGAAAGATAATCGTCAAACGGACCAAAAGGATAAAATAGCATCGGCGAAGAGGCGCACCAAAGATGGGCCCATAAATAACGAACTCATAACGAATTTTTGAAAATTCGTATGGAGGGAACACAAGGAAGAGGTGCAGCAAGAGCTGCGTCTCTTGGAAGAGGCGCAGTGCCTGTTGCATCTATTCCCCAAAGTGTATCTCCTGCGTAAAAAACGCGATAATCAGAAGGGTTTGTGTTCATTATTTCGAAACATAATTCACACATTTCTCTCTCAAATCTTCACCATTTCCGCCAAGGTTTGATCCAAAAGCTTGCTTTAATCATGACTAATCGAGGTATGTGTCTCATTCTTGCATTAATCTTCGGTATTTGGCCAATTTTGGATCGAAAATCTTAGGGTTTATGACCCAATTGATCGAAAATTTGGGGCTTTCCCCCAAATGCATTTGCCTTGTCAAATTGACATTAGAAATGGATAATTGGTAGTATAAGGAACACAACCATGTATTTGTTTCAAATTTTCGTTGAGTTTTTGAGCCTTTGAGTGAAATTTGAGACGGTTTCACAGCTGAACTGTAAATTGCTTCGAAAATAGTCTTAGGATTGCCCATTTGCGATGAAACTTGATATTCGGGACCCTTGGATGATGGGTAAACTTTCTATCATCTCGGAATTTTGGTTTGTGACAGCTTTTTCAGGACACTTTCAAAGGCATAATCGCCATTATAACGAAATGCTGCCGAAATTTCGACTCGAACCCGGAACTAGGCTTCAAATTAGGCTTGACTTGACCCATATTACCACATGAGTGATCGGGTTGGTGAGAGTATGGCCAAAGACGGCGAGAAAAGAGCGGTTTCAGGGCTTCCAAAGGCTCGAAAATCCCTTAACCAAGGCTTGTCGTCATGCGACGCGGCTTAAATTTGCTTTAATGTCACAGATGATGTGGCTTCTACTTCTGGGAGAGCTCCCATGGAGATAGACACTGCTGCTGTCGAGGAGGCTCTAGAGCAGGTCTTCACCGCCGCGGTGATGGCTGCTGGAGACGAGGTCCACGAGGAGGAGGCTGCTGAGGAGGAGGAGGCCCCGAGACGGGCCAACGTTGGACGAGGAGGTCGTCAGCTGAGAGGAGCTCCTGCGTGGGCTGAGACTTGGGAGAGTAGGCACCTGCTGTGGGCTGCCGAGGGTCACCTGTCCTATAGGACGGTGAAGAGTTTGGTAAATAGGAACTCACTACTCATCACTCATCTTCTCTCGTTTCATTTGCTCATATCTTTTCCAATTTTCATTCAAAACTAAAGATAGCTTTTGTTTCAAATCACAATAGGAGGCCGGGAACATCAGGTCGTTCTTGGGCTATACGACAATGATGGAGTGCTACGAGCGGCCGTGTCGGCGAGAGGAGCGCGCCATGATCGAGCGCGGAGCGTTCGGTTCTTTGGTGCGAGCCTGAGGGATATCGCGAAGAGGAGGCTGCGGGCTAACCTTAGCCTGGTCCGCGCTTTCTTGGACCGATTCTGGGATACGACTTCCACGTTTCACATGCCTTTCGGTGAGGTGGGAGTCACTCTGGAGGACTACGGCATGATTTCAGTCCGCCGCGTGGGACCGAGGAGGTGGAGTGGCCGAGAGGCGCCATGAGGGCGGACTCGGCCGAGGCGAGGAGACGATCGGCCGGAACTTGTCGCCGAAGGCCGTCACGATCTTGGGCTTGGTGCCCGCTCCTACGTTCGAGACTACTTTGTGGGAAAGATCCGGCGCCGGTGACGATTGATGGGAGGGAGACGGCTCCTCCTCCCCTGTGACCGAGCGAGAGGGCTCGTTTGTGGCTCGTGGTTTCGTCTTCGATTTACTTCGGAGACAAGGGAGAGAGGTCATCGACGAAGCTTCTTCCCTTCCTTTTCGACCCGAGCTCCCTAGGGCGTTGGGGCCGGGTCACTATCGGCTTTGCGGTCCTCATTCGCTTCATGAGGGCCATGGTTCGTCCGGAGTTAATGGAGAAGGGACTTCTCCTGGTCTTTGTCGGACACGGACTACTTCTTTGGAGGTATGAACCTTCATTGAGTCTTGAAATGAATTCCTTTCTTTATCAAATCACGAATGATTGTTATTGTCTATCTTGTTTCACAGGCCCGGGTGTACTCCTACTTCCCGGGCCTCGCACCTAAGAGGACGGAGCCGCTGAAGAGGGCCTATCCCGTTGTGAGGGATTGGGTGATGTGTAGGACGAGGAGCAAGCGTTCCTCTCACGGCGTTTACCGGCAGGACGTGAACGCTCTTCAGCTGGACAGCGTAAGCATCTCACTTATATTCGCTTCTTCATTGTTTTTAATCGATCATAGGAATGATCCTTGTTTGTCTTATCACAGTGGGTGCCCAGACCTTGGGCGGAGTATGCCGGAGCGCCTCCTTTTGTGGCTGAGGTCCTTCGACCCAGGAGCTCGAGCCGGCTGCTGCTGAGGACGTCGATGGACCCTGTGTGGTACTTGGGCGAGCGCTTGGCTCGTCAGTGCTCTCGGGACGTGTTGACGGTTCCCATCGATCCTCCTAGGACGATGTTCAGGAAGCCTTCTGAGGCAGAGAGGGAGGCTGACTTGGCTGACGTCGGTGGTGACGCCCTCCTTCTTCCTGGCGAGGACTACTCGGTGTTCCTCTACGGGAGGTTAGCGTACTGGCCGGTAGTGGTGAGCATCTTTACTCTTTTTCTTTACTTGATGATTTTTTGAGAACTTATTGTAACACCCCTAATTTCCATAATATAATTTTATAATTTTATTTTCCCATATTTTATATTTTATCTTCGGGAAAATATCCGTTTGTCGTCTTTTGGGCTCGTTGGGCTCGAAAAACGGTGAAGATCCGTTTCCTCCTTGGGTCTCACGTGATTCTTAGTGTTGATGGGTGAGTTTTGGGCCTAAACCTAGAATAAACCCATGAGCTTCTCTATAAATATGAAGGGAAACCAAACCCTTGCTCTTCTTTTCTCATAATTCTCAAAACCCTAAACCTAAACTCTCTCTTCCTCTCTTCCTCCTTGTGCCGCGCGCCACCCTGTCTTGGGTTTCGTGCCATCCTCTTTTCTTCTTCGTTCTTCATCGTTCTTCGTGCTTAGATCGATCCTACTTCTTGGATTTATCTATCTTCTTCGTAAGTTTTTATGTTTTCGCATAGTTTTACAGTTTTTATAGTTTTTATATATATAGTTAGTATATTTATTAGATTCGTTATCTTTGACACGTGGATGATTTCAATAAAGGCGTGGAAGTTGCACCTGGAGAAGACGTTTATATCGTTGAAGACGATCTCTAGGGTTTATTTGCTTAATAAGGTAACTAGGTGTTTTCCTTTAATTGTGTTTATGCCAATTGATGTAATTAATATGATTTAATGATTGTTTTACATGATTGGTACATGTTTGATTATTTGTTATCATGATTAAATATGTTTCGCATGTTTGTATATGTTTTTACGCGTTAATTACATGTCGTATGTTGCTTATGCGTTAAATATGGGTGTCATGAGCGTAATTAGGGTTTGCGAGTGAACCTTAGTGGCGGCATGATAGGCGGCCAAGAGTCCTCTCTAAAGTTATAGCTAAAGCTAGTATAACCTTGATGATGATTCAAGTGTTATAGCTGAAGTTAGTATAACTTTGGGTTGTTACTCAAGTTATGGCTGTTTGAGGTATAATCTTGGAAATACGAATTCAAGGTTATAGCTGAATCTACTATAACATTGAAGTGCGAGTCAAGGTTATAGCTGTAACTAATATAACCCTGGGATTATGGCTCAAGGTTATGGTTAACGCTAGTACAACTTTGGGGTTCGTGTCAAGGTTATGGTTGAGGTTACCATAACTTCAAAAGTATTTGTTGAAGTTATAGTCGAGGTTAGTATAGCCTCAAATCTAAGGTTCATGTTATGTTTAAGGTTACTATAACATTGATCATTTGTAATTGTTTCATATATAGAGTTATAACCAATCGTAGTACAACATAATGTTAGCTTATGTCTTTGATTACACTATTCTGTGGTTGAGTTGTGATGTTGTTCATGCATTGTTAGTGTTGTCAGTTATACTGTATACTTGTTACTTGGTTGGTTGTATAGATGACGATAGTATCAGTTATATACTATCGGAATGAACAAACGCTACCCTACGGGGATTCTTATGGTCTATGGTCGGGGGGGTAGCGAGAGGCGATTCGTTATACGCTCTGTTCCCAGTGTTGTTCGGTGTAGCGAGGCGATTCGTTATACGCTCCGTGTTTCATCGAGAGGTCCGGCCAGTCTTAGGCATGTAGGCGGTGGTTATACGCTACACATAGTGTGGATGCGATTCGTTATACGGTCCACAATGGATGCGATTCGTTATACGGTCAATACCGACTATGGAGCGATTCGTTATACGCTCCATATCTAGAGCGATTCGTTATACGCTCTAGTGGTTAGAGCGATTCGTTATACGCTCTAACGGCGTTCATTCTATACGTTGTGTTTGTTACTAAAGGCGATTCGTTATATGCTCTAGTGGTTGGAGCGATTCGTTATACGCTCCGTTAGTCGAGGCGATTCGTTATACGCTCTGAGGGTTGTTCGGTTTGGTTATGGTTACATCAAGTTTGATTGTCCTTGTTTCTACATGGTGCCATGATATGGTTTACGTAGTTACGTGTCGTCACATGTTCCCTTTGGAGTTGTCATCATATCATAAGATTGTCTTAGTATGTTATCGTTTAATGGCATGTTATGTCGGATTCTCATGAGTATAGATGGTCTCACATGTTTACTGGTTTTGCATTATAATTGTTATTGATTATTAGTTATATTCAATTGTTGTAAACATGACTGGGAGAGCATCTAGTTACTCCCGACTGATTGTCGATCCCCTTCTCAGGTTGTTCAGATTGTTGCTGTTTTGGGTGACATCTTGCTGGGAAGTTATGTGCGGCGAGATGAATAACAAATTAGGACTTTGGTTTTATGTTTTAAGAACCTTTCGAATAATGTATTAGTTTGTTTTGGAGTTAGTAGCGAACCGGATTTGGGCTTGGTGTTTCCGCCACCTTGACCCTTTTATCAGTATCGTACTCTGATATTCATTTTATATAAGTTTTTCCTTTGTTTTATAATCCGGGTTGTTACAGTTGGTATCAGAGCGAACACACTCCCAACTCTCGCTTAGTTGATGACTAAAATAAATGACCTAGTTAATGAGTGAGAGTAAATGGGGTAGAAACCAATAGGATTGGTTGGTTTTCTTATGTTTGTAGAGTGTTTGAGTAGTTGTTTGGAGTGGTACTTAGGTTCTACCACTTATAACGAGATTTCGTTCTTGAAGATGGTGCGTAACGCAAATGGTGAGACCGATGCTGACCGCATCAGGAGACTTGAGGCCGTTTTGGCATCTATGGCCGAAGGTTTCACCAACCACCTCAACAACAACAACAACAACAACAACCATCCGCAACCGTCTGTGTTTGATCGCTTTGCTCATCATCGTCCTCCTACTTATGATGGTGCGAATGATCCTACTGCTTTGGAGGCTTGGATCCGAGAGATCGAGAAGTTGTTCCTCGCTACTGGATGTCCTGAGGATCAGAAGGTGGATATCGCCACCTATTATCAGAAGGACGAGGCCGACAACTGGTGGGCTCTTGCTAGAGCTGTTCTGGAGTTCAGCCAGGGTATGGTTGGGCTCTTTTCTCTGAGGCTCTGAAGAAAAGGTTTTATCCTGAGGAGATGCGCTGGCAGAAGGAACATGAGTTCCTTCATCTACAGCAAGGTTCTATGACCGTTGAGGAGTACACCAACAAGTTCGTGAAGCTGTCACGTTTCGTTACTTCTGTAGCTATGGACGAGGTTTCGAGGACTCGTCGCTATGAGAAGAATCTAGCTCCTAAAGTCCGGACCGCTATGTCTGGCATTCCTTCAACTTCTTTCCAACAGGCTTATGATCGTGCTTTTAGCATCTATGATTCTGTCCTTGCTACCGAGGCTGAGGAGGGTGCGAAGAATAAGTTCATGAAGAGGCCTTATGTTGCTCCCAGTTCTTCCCAAAAGAAACAAAAGTATGAGGCTCGTTCGTATGCTCCGCGTGATCAAGGTCAAGCGAAGAGGGATCTTACTTGCTACAGGTGTGGGAAGGCGTATCACCCGGGTACGACCTGTGCTACTGGTGCCCCGATCACTTGCTTTACTTGCAAGGCCCCGGGACACAAGTCGATCGATTGCCCCCAGAAACCAAAAACGGAAGCGCCAAAGGTGGATGCTCCGAAGACTGGTCGAGTGTTTGTTATGAGTCATGCTGAGGCTGATGCTAATCCAGATGTGGTTACGGGTACCTTTCTCGTTCATTCTTTATCTGCTTTTGTTCTTTTTGATACGGGTGCATCGATGTCTTTCGTATCCGAATCCTTTTCCATCCGTGCTGGACTCTCTTCTTCTTCATCCGTTCATACCTCTATATCCCTTCCTACGGGTGAGATTGTTTCTTGCTCCGTTCTTTTCAAGGACGTACCTGTCAGTATCGCAGGGGCGATCCTTCCTGCCGATCTCGTCCAATTCAAACTCGGAGAGTTTGATGTGATTTTGGGTTTGGATTGGTTATCTCGCTATGACGCTAGGTTCCTTTGTCGTGATCCGAAGATCGTGCTTAAGAGTCCTACAGGCTCGAGAGTTTCTTACCAAGGTGTTAGGGTTACACCTACGGTCAAGTGGGTTTCTGCTTTGAAGATGGTTAACATGAGTAGAAAGGGTCATCCGATCTATGTGTGTAGTGTCCATGGTGTTTCAGTTGAACCTAAGTTAGAGGATATCCCTGTGGTTAGGGAGTTTCCCGATGTCTTTCCTGAGGATCGACCAGGTATTCCTCCTGAGCGAGATGTAGAGTTCTCGATTGAGTTGCTACCTGGAACTGGTCCCATTTCGAAAGCTCCATATCGTATGGCGCCAGCTGAGTTACAGGAACTTAAGAAGCAACTTGAGGAGATGATCGATAAGGGTTTTATCCGACCGAGTGCTTCGCCGTGGGGTGCTCCTGTTTTGTTCGTTAAGAAGAAAGATGGTAGTATGCGGTTGTGCATTGACTACCGTGAGCTGAATAAGGTTACTATCAAGAATAAGTATCCTTTGCCGAGGATCGAGGATTTGTTTGATCAGCTCTGTGGTGCAAGTGTGTTCTCGAAGATTGATCTGAGGTCAGGTTATCATCAGATTCCATTTAGGAATGAGGATATTCCTAAGACTGCTTTTCGTTCAAGGTATGGCCACTATGAGTTCGTGGTGATGCCGTTTGGGTTGACGAATGCACCTGCTGTTTTCATGGATCAGATGAACCGCACTTTCAGCGAGTATTTGGATAAGTGTGTTGTGGTGTTCATAGACGACATACTGATTTACTCGAGAGATGAGGCTGAACACGAGAATCACCTTCGTGTTATCTTGGAGACTTTGCGTAAGCAGAAGTGGTATGCTAAGTTCACGAAGTGCGAGTTTTGGTTAAAGGAAGTTACCTTCTTGGGTCATGTGATATCTGGCGATGGAGTTATGGTTGATCCGTCGAAGATTCGAGCCGTGGTCGATTGGGAAAGTCCAATGAATGTGAATGAGGTTCGGAGTTTCCTTGGTCTAGCTGGGTACTATCTTTGGTTTGTACATGATTTCTCTAAGATCGCAAGACCGATGACTCAGTTAATGAAGAAGGAATCCAAGTTCATTTGGACTGAGGCTTGTGAATCTGCCTTCCAGGAGTTGAAGAAAAGGTTGACTACCGCTCCTGTGTTGACTCTACTAGAAGAGGGTGTTGAGTTCGATGTTTTCTGCGATGCGTCAAAGTTTGGGTTGGGTTGTGTCTTGATGCAGAAGGGTAAAGTTGTGGCTTATGCTTCCCGACAGTTGAAAGTTCACGAGACGAACTATCCGACTCACGATCTTGAGTTAGCAGCAGTGGTGTTTGCACTTAAGCTGTGGTGACACTACTTCTATGGAGTCTCTTGCAACTTTTATACGGATCATAAGAGATTGAAGTATATCTTCACTCAGAAAGATCTTAACATGAGGCAGAGACGTTGGTTGGAGTTGCTTCACGACTACAAGATTGAGCTGCTGTATCATGAGGGTAAGGCAAACGTGGTTGCCGATGCTTTGAGTCGCAAGGTGTGTCATGCTATGAGATCTGTGTTGGTGTTACCTGATGACTTGAGTCGAGAGTTCCAGAAGATGAGCCTTGAGGTAGTTCTTACTGGTACTTTAGATTTGAGTGCGATGGTTGCTGAACCCGAGATCCTCCATGAGATCCGAGTTAAGCAAAGAGAGGATGAATACTTAGAAGGAGTTCGAGTCGCCATAAGCAAAGGACGTGCCAAAGACTTCGACGTTGGACCTGATGATGGTCTACGATTCCATGGTCATTGGTGTGTGCCTAGCTGTGAGGTCTTAAAATGTAAGATTCTCAAAGAGGCTCATAGTACTCCCTATTCGGTTCATCCTGGTGGTGATAAGATGTATAAGGATCTGAAGCTAAAGTTTTGGTGGCGGGTATGAAGAAAGAGATCGCGAGTTTGTGAGCCGATGCTTGGTTTGTCGAAGGTTAACTTCGAACATCGAGACCCGGTGGTCTCTCGCAACCTTTGGAGATTCCCACCAGGAAATGGGATTCGATTTCGATGGACTTCGTTATGGGTTTGCCGAGGTTGCCGAGAGGAATGAATGTGATTTGGGTCGTGGTTGATCGTTTGACTAAGGTGGCGCACTTCATTCCGATGAAGGAGACTTGGAGTCTCGAGGAACTAGCGAATGCTTATCAACGAGAGATCATTCGTCTTCATGGGGTTCCTAAGGATATCATCTCCGACCGTGATCCGAGGTTTTGTTCTCGCTTTTGGAAGAAGCTTGATTGGCTTTGGGTAGTGAGCTTAAGATGAGTACGGCTTTTCATGCCGCAATCGATGGTCGGGGCGAGCGTACGATTCAAACGCTCGAGGATATGTTGCGGGTTTGTGCTTTGGAGTTTCAGGTTAGTTGGGAGAAGAGTTTACCGCTTGTGGAGTTCTCCTACAACAACGATTATCAAGCTAGTATTCGGATGGCTCCGTTTGAGGCACTTTATGGAAGGAAGTGTCGTAGTCCTTTGTGTTGGGACGATTCTAGTGAGGCATGTCGTTCTTGGCCCGAGTTGGTTCGGAATCGATTGAGCAAGTGAGGTTGATCCGCGAGAAGCTTAAAGCAGCCCAGGATCGACAGAAGACGTATGCAGACTCGCGGCGTAGGCCGATTGAGTTTGAGGTTGGCGATAAAGTTTTTCTTAAGGTTTCGCCGATGAAAGGTGTTAAGAGATTTGGGCTTAAGGGAAAGCTTAGTCCTAAGTACATTGGACCGTATGAGGTGCTCGAGAGAGTCGGCGAGGTAGCCTATAGGTTGGCTTTACCTCCGAATCTGTCGAAGGTTCACGATGTGTTCCATGTATCGCAGTTGCGTCGTTATCGCAGTGATCCTTCTCAGGTTCTACAGGCTGATGTTATCGAGGTTGAGCCTAACCTAACTAATGAGGAACGTCCTGTTTGCATTTTGGAACGTCAGGAGAAGAGGTTAAGGAATAAGGTTGTACCTTTGGTTCGGGTTCTGTGGAGAAGTCAGAAGTTTGAGCAGGAGACTTGGGAAACCGGAGCGTCTATGCGAGAGAAGCATCCACATCTTTTCGAGTGAGGTAGTTCTCTTATCAAGTTTCGAGGACGAAACTTCTTTTTAGGGGGTTGGATTGTAACACCACTAATTTCCATAATATAATTTTATAATTTTATTTTCCCATATTTTATATTTTATTTTCGGGAAAATATCCATTTGTCGTCTTTTGGGCTCGTTGGGCTCGAAGTACGGTGAAGATCCGTTTCCTCCTTGGGTCTCACGTGATTCTTAGTGTTGATGGGTGAGTTTTGGGCCTAAACCTAGAATAAACCCATGAGCTTCTCTATAAATATGAAGGGAAACCAAACCCTTGCTCTTCTTTTCTCATAATTCTCAAAACCCTAAACCTAATCTCTCTCTTCCTCTCTTCCTCCTTGTGCCGCGCGCCACCCTGCCTAGGGTTTCGTGCCATCCTCTTTTCTTCTTCGTTCTTCATCGTTCTTCGTGCTTAGATCGATCCTACTTCTTGGATTTATCTATCTTCTTCGTAAGTTTTTATGTTTTCGCATAGTTTTACAGTTTTTATAGTTTTTATATATATAGTTAGTATATTTATTAGATTCGTTATCTTTGGCACGTGGATGATTTCAATAAAGGCGTGGAAGTTGCACCTGGAGAAGACGTTTATATCGTTGAAGACGATCTCTAGGGTTTATTTGCTTAATAAGGTAACTAGGTGTTTTCCTTTAATTGTGTTTATGCCAATTGATGTAATTAATATGATTTAATGATTGTTTTACATGATTGATACATGTTTGATTATTTGTTATCATGATTAAATATGTTTCGCATGTTTGTATATGTTTTTACGCGTTAATTACATGTCGTATGTTGCTTATGCGTTAAATATGGGTGTCATGAGCGTAATTAGGGTTTGCGAGTGAACCCTAGTGGCGGCATGATAGGCGGCCAAGAGTCCTCTCTAAAGTTATAGCTAAAGCTAGTATAACCTTGATGATGATTCAAGTGTTATAGCTGAAGTTAGTATAACTTTGGGTTGTTACTCAAGTTATGGCTGTTTGAGGTATAATCTTGGAAATACGAATTCAAGGTTATAGTCAATCTACTATAACATTGAAGTGCGAGTCAAGGTTATAGTCAGTAACTAATATAACCCTGGGATTATGGCTCAAGGTTATGGTTAACGCTAGTACAACTTTGGGGTTCGTGTCAAGGTTATGGTTGAGGTTACCATAACTTCAAAGGTATTTGTTGAAGTTATAGTCGAGGTTAGTATAGCCTCAAATCTAAGGTTCATGTTATGGTTAAGGTTACTATAACATTGATCATTTGTAATTGTTTCATATATAGAGTTATACCCAATCGTAGTACAACATAATGTTAGCTTATGTCTTTGATTACACTATTCTGTGGTGGAGTTGTGATGTTGTTCATGCATTGTTAGTGTTGTCAGTTATACTGTATACTTGTTACTTGGTTGGTTTTATAGATGACGATAGTATCAGTTATATACTATCGGAATGAACAAACGCTACCCTACGGGGATTCTTATGGTCTATGGTCGGGGGTAGCAGAGGCGATTCGTTATACACTCTTTCCCGAGTGTTGTTCGGTGTAGCGAGGGCTTCGTTATACGCTCCGTGTTTCATCGATAGGTCCGCCAGTCTTAGGCATGTAGGCGGTGGTTATACGCTACACATAGTGTGGATGCAGTTCGTTATACGGTCCACAGTGGATGCAGTTCGTTATACGGTCAATACTGACTATGGAGGCAGTTCGTTATACGCTCCATATCTAGAGGCAGTTCGTTATACGCTCTAGTGGTTAGAGGCAGTTCGTTATACGCTCTAACGGCGTTCATTATATACGTTGTGTTTGTTACTAGGGGCAGTTCGTTATAGGCTCTAGTGGTTGGAGGCAGTTCGTTATACGCTCCGTTAGTCAGAGGCAGTTCGTTATACGCTCTGAGGGTTGTTTGGTTTGGTTATGATTACATCAAGTTTGATTGTCCTTGTTTCTACATGGTGCCATGATATGGTTTACGTAGTTACGTGTCGTCACATGTTCCCTTTGGAGTTGTCATCATATCATAAGATTGTCTTAGTATGTTATCGTTTAATGGCATGTTATGTCGGATTCTCATGAGTATAGATGGTCTCACATGTTTACTGGTTTTGCATTATAATTGTTATTGATTATTTGTTATATTCAATTGTTGTAAACATGACTGGGAGAGCATCTAGTTACTCCCGACTAATTGTCGATCCCCTTCTCAGGTTGTTCAGATTGTTGCTGTTTTGGGTGACATCTTGCTGGGAAGTTCTGTGCGGCGAGATGAATAACAAATTAGGACTTTGGTTTTATGTTTTAAGAACCTTTCGAATAATGTATTAGTTTGTTTTGGAGTTAGTAGCGAACCGGATTTGGGCTTGGTGTTTCCGCCACCTTGACCCTTTTATCAGTATCGTACTCTGATATTCATTTTATATAAGTTTTTCCTTTGTTTTATAATCCGGGTTGTTACACTTATGATGAATGATCATCGATTAATGAGAAATATTTAGCTTCACAGGAGGTTGAGGCGGCGGGCATCGAGCCCCCAGAGTACCCCGAGACGCTTGAGTACACTGACGCGATCGGGAGGACGACGATCTCTGAGCTTCGTGACTTTGACGTGGCTGTGACGGATGCTGGCCTGGACGACTGGCAGCATCTGATTCGGAGGGTGAGCCTCTGACTTGTACAATTTTTGTATAAGAACACGTTTGACTGAACTTTAATTTAAATTTATTGAGAACTTCTTTTTGAAAATGCAGGTTGCGCCGTCTCGGTTCGTGGCGCTATGGAGGGTGGCCAACCGGCTGCGAGCTACTGCCGTCGAGGCACTTGTTGGCGGTCGAGGTCGTCAGGTATGAACCTTATGCTTATTTCATTTTTGATTTTTAACTCCTTTGTAATTGCTTGGACTGATTTGACACGATTGACATGAGCCAATTTTGTTGTTGTTTACAGGGGGACCGTGAGCTGGAGCGAGAGTTGACCCAGTCTCGGGAGGAGACAGCTCGCTTGTTGAGGGAGCTCGAGGTTCGGGACGCCGAGATTGCCGCTCTTGTGGCAAGACTTGCGGAGCTGGAGGGCGACCAGCAGTAGCTTTGCTTTGTTTTTGTTGTAGACTTGCACACTTGTACATTTTGGACCTTGATTTTGGACATTTTTGGACTTTTGTTTGGGGCGAGAGCCCCGTTCTTGTACATTTCCTTGTTTGGTGTATATAAGATGGCCCGAGAGCCTTTGCTGCTGGGTTGTGTTGCTTGTATCTGCAGGTTAGCTTTGAACAGGTTTGGTAGATGACGGTTTACGCCATCATGCTGCCGAAATTTACATAGAAATCACGCAAAACATTCATTTGTATATACATACGGCCTTAATTAGCGCGAAGTGAAAGACTCGAAAGAAATGCAAGAATGCAAAAATTTTGCTGGAAATGACCGGACGGTAGGGAGGGTTACCCCTACAAAAAAGAAAAAAAATAAAATCTATAAGTTAGAAATGTAGAAATGGAATTAAGAAATTGAAATTAATTTGAAATTCGGTAAATCGAAAATCATTTTCTAAAATAAGTGAATTAAATGAGAAATGTAAATGAATTAAAATGAATTAAAACAAAAAAATTATTTCCTAAAATGAAAATGAAAATTATTTCCTAAAATGAAAATGTGCACGTGTGGTAAAATGGCGAAAATGTCGATGTCGCTTCAAAATTCGTGCCCGCGGAATTAGGAAACCTGAAACATGGTAATTTTCACGTATTTACCAAAATAATAACCCGTAGGAATAGGAAATTATTCGTCATGGAATTAGGAAAGATCCAACGCGAAAATCACGAAGTGAAGGCGAGGAAGAGGCGCAGCATGAGCCGCATCCCTTTGAAGAGGCGCAGCAGTGCGCCCTTCTCCTAAGTCGTCTGTTCGACGGATTTTTGGAAACAGAAATTAGTATAAATAGAAACGCGGATGGAGCTTTTATTCACATAATTCTTCTGTCTCGTCTTCGTCTTATTATATAAAATTCTCAAAAGAAACTTTTCATCATGAATACTTTGGAGATTCGCTTGAAGGAATGGACCAACGAATTTTCGAACATGGAAAAATATGATATGGGTGCCTATAACCTTGGATCATTGTTGTGTTTGAGGCTAATCAAGGTTGTTAAACCGTTCTTGGATGCTTGTCTTGATTATTGGGACCCGAATTATCACGTTTTTGCGTTCCCTGGAGGCGACATTTGCCCATTTCCTGAAGAAATTGCTGCGGTTGGTGGGTGGGATCTCGAACATTTGCCTGCCATTCCTTCTACTTCTCAAGGGTACAAGAGAAAATTTAGAGATTTGCTTGGGTTGACTAGACTTGAGGTAGACCGACTAGTTACCTCGAAAGGAGTGAGAATGCTGGACTTCATAGACCGATTCATAAATAGGGCCGACCCCACCGTTTCTCATGTTGCTAGGCGGAGGGCATTTGGGTTTTGCCTTTTGCATGCGTATGTCTTCCAAGGGCATGTTGATGAAGACTTGAGAGGTGATCCCCGTCTTCAGGTCCTTGTTGAGCAAATGGAGCTGCGCAGGAGCCCAGCTTGTTTATGCTTAGGAGAGATCTTGTTGGGCTTGGATAATAGGAAATCCAACCGCGACCTACCGTATTTCGGGAGTCCCGTCATCTTGCAGGTAAAACAACACTTTCTTTTTGTTCTTTCTTTTTGTTCTTTTTTTTTTCGTTTCGTTTTTTTTCTTTTGTGTTATGTCTAATACCTGCTTTTGTTAGGTTTGGCTTATGGAACGGCTTCGATTGATCGAGCCCCCAGTCCATGTTCCTTCTTACCATGCCCGCTCGATTGCGATGAGGACGAGGTTGTACATGGTGGACTTCACTCGGGTCTGTGATTACTGAAAGAATAAGCTGAAAAGTGAGGATGGTCCTTTGATTAAGTGGGTCGTACCGTGGTGGCACCTCAAATCCGTCACCGGAGTGTCTTCTTTGGATCCTACTAGGTCTGTGCGCATTCCTGGTCTAGAATTCATGGTGTGCATCTTCCCGGAAAGATTGATGAGACAAATCGGAATGAAGCAGATGATCCCGAAACTGGATACCGTTGCGCAGACCGCTGTGGCACTTACCACTGATAGCCGGAGGGGATGGGCCATTAAATGGGCCTAAAGAAACATGTGGTTCTTGAATTTCTCCGCTAATGCATTATTGGTGTCGGATTCTTATCTGCGATGGAGGAGGGCTACGACTCCTGAAGAACGCGAGAGATTGAGGAAGCGCGAGCCTGTGGACTATAAGGTGCGCGAGGTAGAGAAAGAGAAAGAGAAGCATCTGACAGAAGGAGAAGAAGAAGCCGGGCTTCGAGTTATTTATCCTTCGAAGAAACCGAAGATCTCTCCTGTCGCGGAAATGGTGGTTGGCAAGAATGGGAAGTCGAGGCCTCGAGAAAGACCATTGGTGATTAGGTCTGAAGTGGCGCAAGAGCGTCCGGCTCGAGGTCGTGACCAGAAGTGTGACAAGAATGACAAGGGCAAGGGGAAGATGGAAGAATAGCCCAAGTCCTTTTATTATTTATTATTATTATTATTATTGTTGTAATAAAAAAGATGGGGTTTTTAGAATCCTAGCCTCTTCTATTTTTATTATGTAGCGTACTATTATTATTAGAAAATGAATGAAATAAAAAAGGTTAAATGGTTATGAAACAGTTGTGATTTTCTATTTATTATTCTTGTCGAATTCCAAATGCAATGCAGATGTCCTTCTATTTACATTTTTTAAAATGATGGGTTGTATTTTGTGAAGGATTGCCTACGTATTCACTTAGAAAATGAAATCAAACCCTTGCGCGTAGTTCGAGTAAATGTAAAAGAATAATTGTTCTAAGCAAGAGCTTGTAATGAACTTAGAAAATTAGCATGAGCTTTTGCTTACTCTCAAGGTGCGAATTTAGTTTATTTGATGATATGAGGATGACAAATTTGTCAAAATGAAAGAGCAGAGTGACATTAGATTATTTCAGCTTGGCCAGGGGCCGTTTATTTAGTGCCACAAGAGCGACACGTGAGGTTACGCGAGGCGCGTTTTTGTTCCTATTCTAGGCATAGTACCGTTTTAATTGGTCGAGGTTTGTCGGGTTGGAAAACTCATTCCCATCTAGGTCTATGATCCTAACCGCACCCCCTAGAAGTATGGATTTGACTAGAAATAGTCCGGCCCAATTAGGTTTGAATTTTCCCCGTGGATCGACAGGTAAAAGAGCTCTAACCGATTTGAGCACTAAGTCTCCTTCCTTGATGTTTCTGGGCTTAACCCTTTTGTTGAAAGCTCGTTTGATACGGGCATGGTATGTTTGGACATTATGCAAGGCGCGTAGCCTGCGTTCATCCAGGAGGATGAGTTCTTCATATCTATCCCTTTTCCAATCAGCTTCTGGGATTTGAGTCTCGAGTAAGATACGCAATAATGGTATCTCTAGCTCAACTGGTTGTACAGCCTCCATGCCGTAGGTCAAATAGAAAGGAGTAGCCCCAGTGGGCGTCCTAACAGATGTACGATATCCCCACAGAGCAAAGGGTATCTTGCTTGGCCAATCTCGATAGTTGTCAATCATTTTCTTGAGAATTGTGACAACGTTCTTATTTGGTGCCTCTACCGCACCATTAGTCTGTGGTCTATAGGGCGAAGAATGGTGATGCCTAATTTTGTACTTGGCTAGCAATTGTTCAGTCTCAGCTTGGAAATGGGATCCATTATCACTAATGATCTCATGCGGGCAACCGTATCGACAGATGATGTTGTATTGTATGAACTTTGCCACATTTTTGGCCGTGAGACTGGTGTAGGAAGCCGCTTCCACCCACTTGGTAAAATAGTCAATTGCCACTAGGATGAAACAGTGACCTCCTGTTACCGGGGTTATCTTCCGATTATGTCAATTCCCCGTGCAGAAAATGGCCAAGGAGATGTCATCGTATAGAGCAATGAAGGAGGGACATGTTGTACATTCCCGAAGATTTGGCAATTGTGGCAATGTCTTACATATTTGATGCAATCGGATTCCATTGTGGTCCAATAATATCCCAAACGTGTGATTTTCTTTGCCATCATGGGCCCACTCATGTGAGGACCGCATTCTCCGTCGTGGACTTCTTCCATCACCTTTCGCGCCTGTGAATGATCAAGGCAACGTAAGATTACCCCAAGAGGTGTTCTTTTGTATAACTATCCTTGTATGAGAACGTATTGGGAAGCGAGTAGGCGTATAGCACGTTGTCCCCTCTTGTCCATATCCGGTGGATAGGTACCATTGTGTTTGAAATTCAGGATTGCTTGGAACCAGCGTTCCTGCGCGATCTCCTCTTCATCGGTGATTTGATGCACATAAGCCGGTTCCGACCGTCGTGCGATGCATAAAGGCATTTCCATCATGTTATCTGGCATATTAATCAAAGATGCGAGTTTTGCAAGAGCATCTGCAAATTGATTTTCCTCTCGAGGTAGGTGTAGATAGGTTACGTGATCAAAGAATTGAGCAACTTGGTCTATTCTAGCCTGATAAGGTGCGAGGCTTTCGCTTCGGATTTTCCAAGATCCTGTAATTTGGTTGATGATTAGGGATGAATCCCCATGCACGCAAAGATTTTTAATGCCTAAGCTCACTGCCGCTTGCAGTCCAATGAGACAAGCTTCGTATTCTGTGGCGTTATTTGTCACCTCGAAGTCGAGTTTGACAGAGATTGGTGTATGCTCGCCTTCAGGAAAAATGAGAAACACTCCTATTCCAAATCCTCTTAAGTTTGACGCTCCATCAAAGTAAAGGTCCCAGGAGTCTACATTAGGTTGGAGTATGTCCTCGTTTGGAAATGACCAAGTATCTATTGTTTGTGCATCGTCGATGGGATTCTCTGCAAAGAATTCGGCAACGGCGCGACCTTTTATTACTTTCAGGGGCACGTATTTGAGATCGAATTCTGAGAGCATCAAAGTCCATCTTGCTAGGCGTCCGTTGAGGACGGGTTTTTCGAAGAGGTATTTGACTGGATCCATTTTGGAGTATATTTTGACAGAGTAGCTAAGCATGTAATGGCGTAGCTTCTTCGTTGCCCACACAAGAGCGAGGCATGTCTTTTCGAGTTGTGAATATTTACACTCGTACTCCAAGAACTTCTTACTAAGGTTGTAGATAGCCCTTTCTTCATTTTCTACAGTTTGAGCTAGCATGGCACCCATGGCGGTTTCGGTTACCGTGAGATATAAACCATGAGGTTGATCTTGTTGAGGTGGTATGAGCACTGGCGGTTTGGCCAATATCTCCTTTATTTTGTCAAATGCCTTTTGACAATCATCATCCCACATGGTGTGGTCTGTCTTCTTGAGCTTCTTGAAGATAGGCTCACAAATCATTGTAAGTTTTGATATGAATCGACTTATATATTGCACTTTTCCCAGGAATCCTGTGACTTCTTTTTCTGTTTGTGGTTGCGGCATTTCGATCAGAGCCTTGATCTTGGAAGGGTCTATTTCTATACCTCTTTGACTAACGACGTATCCCAGGAGTTTGCCAGACGTTACCCCGAATGTGCACTTCTGAGGATTGAGCCTCATGTTGTACTTTCGTAGTTTTGCGAAAAATTTGCGAAGGTTCGCAATATGCCCCTCTCTATCCTTGGACTTGACGATCAAGTCGTCTACGTATACCTCAACTTCTTTGTGCATCATATCATGTAAGAGTGTAGTTGCGGTGCGTTGATATGTAGCTCCGACGTTGATCAATCCAAACGGCATCACTGTATAGCATTAGGTTCCCTATTGAGTGACAAAGGCGGTCTTATGCATATCTTCCATGGCCATTTTGATTTGATTATAACCCGCATACCCATCCATGAAGGACAGTAATGCGTGGTCTGCAGTATTGTCCACCAGTATGTCGATGTGTGGTAGAGGGAAATCATCTTTAGGACTTGCTTTGTTTAGATCCCTAAAATCAACACAAACACGGATTCTCCCATCCTTTTTGGGTACAGGTACTATGTTGGCTACCCAGTCAGAATACTCGGAAAATTTGATGAACCCGGCCTTGAATTGCTTATCAACTTCTTCCTTAATCTTGAGAGCCCATTCCGTTCTCATTCGGCGAAGCTTCTGTTTCACAGGTTTGAAACCTGGCTTTATCGGAATCCTATGCTCGGCGATATCCCTGTCGATTCCTGGCATGTCTTTGTAGGACCAAGCGAAAACATCTTTGAACTCGTTTAGAAGGTCTATGAAGTCGTCCCTTTCGGTAGAGCTCAAGGTAGTCCCTATCCTAAGTTCTTGGGGTTCTAGTTCGGTTCCTACATTGATGGGTTTGGTGTCCTCTATTACTGGTCCCCCTTCCCCTTCCTGTAGTATTTCTTTGGCTACGTAGGGAGGTATTTCGATCAGTATGGGTCTTGGTCATCCTCGCATCATCGTAAATGCAATTGCACTCAAGATAACACAAAGAGTAAGCAGAACCTGATTTATTCATATTAAAGTTTGAGTAAAGTTAAAACAAAGAAGCCAACTGATCCATGGTCAGTGGCGGCAAAGGGACAGTGGTTGGGGCATTTCCCGAACTACTGTGACTACTCGAGGCTAAGCTAGGAGAAACGAAGGGGATGGGGATGACGACAGGAGGGGATTTCCTAGTGACTTCTCTAGACTCCGACTCTGACTCCGACTCCATCTCGAACTCATCGTCTTCTGGTTCTCCTTTGAACATCTCTCCTTCTCCAGTGGTGAGCTTGAAGAGTCTTCCTTGATTGTTGGTCCACTTGATCGATTTTCTCCATCCTTTCTGCTGATTTGTGCTTGTTTCTGTGATTAACGCGGTAGGGTTGAAGTGGTCGTCTTGAAGTATCATGGTAATGATCTCATCCTGCGCGGCTCTAATAAATCGATCTTCTCCGAACAACAAGCTAACAGCTTGTTCGTCTAAGCAAGGTGCTTGACGGGTTTTGACGGTAGGAACTGTTTCTGGAGGAATGAAGTAGCAATCGTGAAAGATCTCGATTCCGGCTAGCTTCCTCTCGAGATAATGCCAAGGCTCGGGAAATCCGTGAAAGAGTTCAGGCTTCCCTCCTTAACAAAGTACCCATTTAAGGTGGGGAGATAGGGTCGCATTTGGACTTCTGTGTACTTGCGGTTCTGAACTTGAACAAGCATCTTGAGAATCTCCTCCTTAGTGGGTTTGTACCCTAGGCCAAGTGGTATTCTTTTTTAGTTGCCTTCCTTATATGGTGCGAAGGTATTTCTTCGGATAGGGTTCAAAGGCATTCCAGGGAAGTATCCCTGGGTTTTGAGTATGTGGTTGACCACCAAGTTCGAGTAGGGATCGTAGTACAAGGGTGCCAGTTCACTTTCTATGACGCTTATGCTTTGGAAGCCCCCAAGCTCATATACTGGATCTGCGAGGACTTGATTATTTGACTTCTTTTCGATTATTGCTTTGATGGGTGACGAAGTGATCGTCACTACTTTGCCATTTAGTGGAATCTTGATCTTTTGATGAAGGGTGGATGTCACTGCTTTGGAAGCGTGAATCCAAGGTCTTCCTAGAAGTATGTTGAAGGAAGCTTCGATGTCCACTATTTGGAAGTTAACCTTTCGCTCAATTGGTCCTGTGGCTATGGTTAGATTAATGAGTCCTGCAACCTTTCGTCGTGTACCATCATATGCGCGAACACCTTGATTGGTAGGGGTCCAATCCGACTCTTTCATGCCTAGTTTGTATGCCGTTTTGAGGGGTATGACGTTGACCGCAGAGCCATCATCTACCAAGGTCATTGGCACATTTTTCTTTAGACAAATGACAGTGATGTAGAGAGCCAAGTTGTGACTAGCGCCGAAAGGCGGTAAATCTTCGTCTGAGAAAGTAATAGGATTACTTAGCTTTGGTGATTCTTGAAAGACCAAGTTGACTACATCTTCGGGTGTCGAGTTATGTGCTACATTTAGCTTGGCCAAGGCTTGCAGTAAAGCTTGGCGATGTGGGAACGAGCTTGCTACTAATTGCCAGACTGAAAGATCACCTCGTCTTCCAGAATTGCTTGAAGAAATGATCAGTGGAGTCATCTTCGTTATCATTTGGTGTGACAACGTTGGTTGGACCATTTTGAGTAGTGCTTTGATATGGGTGACCCGAACGAGTTAGGTGGTCCACATCTTAATCTTCGCCATTTTGGATTATTTCTTTGACTAGGGAGTTTTCAATGAGATACTCGTCCTCGTCATCGTCGGACCAAACTCCATTGATTGTAGCTAGTCTTCTCATTCTCATGATTTCATTTTCTAGTCGTATGATTTGGTCGACTAATTTATCTACCACAGTGACTATTTCTTGCATAGTAGCATTTTGAGAGAAGACTAGTGGCACATGCTCTTTAGGCGTCGCGTTGGGATCACGAGCAGTTGTCACCACATTTTCTAATTCCCAAACTTGCTTATCCACACTCCTTGTCCATGTGATGAAGTCGGAAATAGTAGGGGAGATGGTAGAGTAGAAACCTTCATTTTCGATTGGAGAAATCAGGTGTGAACAATCTAAGGTAGATTCATTACTTGTGATCACTAGAACTCCAAGAGGATTCTGAGTGTTGTTGGGTTTACCTCCCGGCGGTATTGGCAATCGACCATCTTCAATCATGTCTTGAAGCACATTTTTCAACTTGTAGCACTTTTCTGTGTCATGTCCCTTGGCCCTTTGGTATTCACAGTATGAGTTCTCGTCCCAGAACTTGGATTTTCTTTCGGGTTCGGGAGTAGGTCCAATGGGTTGGAGTTTGCCTTGCTTCATTAGCCTTTTTAGAGCGTTGGCGTAAGTGTCCCCAAGATTTGTGAATTTCCTTGGTGGGGTAGTTTTCTTGGATGGCTCGAGAAGGTTAACTTCATCTGTCTTGCTAGTAGAGCCGTATGAATGGCTTGTTGAGCCTTGATATCCTCGACCTACTGTTTTGGGCAAGAGTCCTTTACGGATGTCATCTTCGATCCTTGTCCCTAGTACGGTTAAATCCTTGAAACTTTTGATGTTTTGGTATCTCAAATGGTTGGCATAAATGGGTTTGAGATTATCCACGAACTTCTCCACAAGGGTAGCCTCATCCGGACGTTCAATTAGTTGGGTACTAGTCTTCCTCCACTTACTTAGGAAGTCGGTGAATCCTTCTTTGTCATTTTGGGTAAGAACCTCTAGAGTGCGCATTTTAACTTGGATCTCGGCATTATCCGCATATTGTTTAGAAAACTCGATTGTAGCATCTTCCCAAGTAGCGACCTTCTTATGATCTAGAGAGTAGAACCATTGCTTTGGGATAGTGTCAAGAGATGAAGGAAAGATCCTTAAGAACATCTCGGGTTAGATGCCTTTGATAGACATGTAATCCTTGAAAGCACGGATGTGGTTCAAAGGGTTCTCATGACCCTTGAATTTAGGGATATCCGTCATATTGAAGTTGATTGGTAATTTGGCATCGACAGCCTCGTACTTGCGGTTATTCTCTCTGTAAATATCATCCCCCTTAAGGTACATCAATTGCTCCTCTAAGTATTGGAGTCTTTTCTCAGCTACAGTCATCCCCATGAGAGGATTTTCATCCCTGGATTCATTCTCGGAGTCACCTATTACTTCACTTTCATGGGGAGGTAACCTTCCCTCTACGGCATAGATCCGGCCCTCGATGATCTCAAGGCGATCATGGACTTGGTCTTGGGTATCTTGGATACGGGCTAGCGCGGCTAGGATTCGATCATTACCATCTTGAAGTTGGTTGAGGTTTGTTTCGCTGGATCCAGGCATCTTGAAAACTGGATAAGAGATCGATGACGAATCAAAACACGATCGACCACTCTAACACACTTGTTAAAAGAAGAAATGTTTTGACTCGTGAAGTGGGTGTGTGCCACTTGTGTTGAGTGAGTTTTGAAGAAAGACAAAGATTTTGAAAATGTGTATCCTAGTCAACTATAGTGTAGTTGTAGGAGTGGACTCGAAGTGAGGTTTTGAAATGGGCTTGTGGCCCGAATTTTGACTTGACAAACGGACAGAGTTTCGACTGGATTTTGCGCTAATCAAGTGGCCTATTTCAAAATTTTGATTAAGAAAAGAGGTTTTGATTTTTGAAACATCGTCATGGTTTTGTTTAGAAAAATGGTGATCATGTAATGTACAAGCATTTATACAAGCATTATAACGGGATGCTGAGTGCATTTAAGAGGGTTTTGGTTTAAAGGGTAGGTTGCCATACCGAACCATCAAACCCGAAGTCTATGGAGAGGCTCGTACCAAACAAGAGTAAGGCCGATTCCTAGTCCATTTCCTCAAGTAGTGAAGGCCCTTGACACAAACAAGAGTAAGCATCATGGTATGGATGACGTCAATCGCTATCCATCCTTAGGCCCAAATAGGAATTAGGACCGTTTAGACGGGACGATTGGTCGAATAGGTTGGGTTGGGCCTAGGAAGGCCGAATAAAACGGTCTAGGAAGACCGAGTTATGAGAACCAAGAAATGTCTTGTACAAACTATTCCCTAACCTTGTTCAAGTTTCACCCTTAGCTACACGTAAGTGTATTATCCCCAGCGGAGTCGCCAAACTGTGGACAGCGGGGGGGCCCACGGGGGCGCTTGGGAGAAAGGAAAAACAAGCGTTTGCATTTTTGTTGGAGTCGCCACCAATTTTTATGGGAAATTGGAACCGTTCGAATACCTCGCGTCATGTCAAGACACAAAGTAGTGACATGAACACTAAGCAATCGTTACCCTTAGCATTTTATGTCTAGAATGACTCTCGTGGATGCCAATGAACACGGGTGTTCACGGAGATCTGGAGTAAGGGGTGAGGGTACGTATTAGGAAGCTCTTTTGAACGAACACCTAATCCCGCCCGCCTCGATAGCAGCCTCTACTAATGATTAGGGAAGTTATTCGTACTCGATATATCGTCGATTGTATGCATGCAATGCAACATCCAAGTTTTAATCCTAGCATGTGAGAATTAATACTAAGTCGGTGAACAATTAATTTAGCATACAATTAAGGTCGAAGTAGGATTTAATGCTCAATTACATGTGAGAACATTCAAATGATACAAGAAATAATGATAACTACAATAAAAGAAAATTACGATAAAAGAATTACAATAATTACATCGGATTATGCGATTTATGTCGAAAATACCTTTAAAACGGATGTTTTGAGAAAAAAAAAAGAAAATAATAAAATTACGAACAGATCAGAAGGTGATAATACGATTAATAGTTAATTATACGTGAGCTAATTAAACTAAGTCAAGGCAGCCACGGAGTTCAGGGACAGAATTCAACCCGAACAAAGCAATGAGTGCGTCCTTTGGAATAGGCGCAGCAAACGCTGCGTCTGTTCCTGACCTGAATTCTGGCTGTGAAGCCGGAATTGCGTGTTGTTAATACTCATTGGTGGATTTGACGATGGATTAATTTATTTACTCGGATGGAAGTGATTAATAGGTTAATTACATGCGATTAATGGGTCATGAAAACGATAAAGCATGGATGAGACGGAGATAAGGCGGGTTAATTACATGATTAATGATTGATTAGTGACAAGGGTGAACAAAATAGGTTAAATATGACAAATTAATAACGAATTAATGATGAACATGCGATGAATGTGACAATAGACAGATGGAAATATATCAAAGGCGAATTCCAGAAACTCAATATGAACAAATCGAACTTCTATAACCCAGATTGAATTTAATGACGAAAACCCGCAAATATGAGATTATAAGGGATTTAAGTCGGATTTAATGACGAATTAAACGTGTTAATGATGACGAATAATATACATGTGAAATATTAGACTATTATAACGAAGAATTAACAATCAAACGAATAAACAAATAAGAATTTGACGAATTACAGAGGACAAAGGAAGATGAAAGGAAGCAGGAACTGCGGCAGCCTCATGAAGAGGCGCAGCAGGTACTGCGCTCCTTCGAAGAGGTGCAGCAGTTGCTGCGTCCTTTCTCGACGGTTAGTCTTCTGGAAATCCGTAAAAAAGAGGTTTTAAAGCACGGTTTAGAAATCGGTTTTAAGAGGTATTTTCGGCATAAACCTTACAATTGTGATATAATAATTAAAATACAATAAATAAAAGAGAGATTTACACCCTCAGACTTACATGTTGATGAAACGAGAAGGACTAAGATATCGATTAGTGATGCTCGACGCGAATGCAAAGAAAGTGCCCTCGTAAGAGGAAAACGATTTGATTAATTAAGTTTACTGATGTGTAGTTGGTCAAGTTGGTCGGTCATGCAAACGAGGCTGGTACTCAGAAGGATCCGAGCTTACATGGTCGAAAGATCAAGCACGTAGACGCAAAAAAGTAAGAACGAAAGTCTAGAATGCAAAGGGAGAAGAGAAGGGCGGACACTCGCGTGAGAAATATGAGGAGCGAAGGCTCCTATTTATACTAATCACGTGGAGGAAATTGGGTTTCGGAGACTCTTTGGAAGTGAATCTCGGAAAGATATGAAAAAGATACGAAAATTACACAGAAAAGGACCTGGGAAGAGGCGCAGCAAGCACTGCGTCTCTTGGAAGAGGCGCAGCACCTGCTGCGTCTGTTCCCAAGTGGTTTCCTCCTGCGAAAGAAAGATTTCCGTGTTTTAGTTATGGTAGGACGGAATAATTTGGTTTTCCTTAATACTTTATATGAATACTACGGGAAATTGTTTGCCAAAAGATTAAGATTGTGAAATATTTATGAAATATGGAATAGAAATATCCGGAACATTCCAGAACATTCCGACTCGGGATTGAACGATTATCAGAAAATGGAGACGGTTTTAGGCTCGGACTCCAAATGCACTCTAATTACTGTCAAAACAACCGTATCGGCACATAGATGACAACTAAGAGGTAGACATTAATATTTGAGCAATCACTTGACGATAAACTTATGAATTGTCACAAATCGTTCCGCGTACCAAACATGCGGCCCAATCATCACCGGGTGGTTTGCGAGAGGTGCAGAAATGAGGTATCTACACCTACACCCGAACCAGAAAAGAAATCCAAGTTTTGGGATAAGAATTCGTACTGCGAATACCATAGAGGTAAGGGACATGATACAGAGAAATGCTACAAGTTGAAAAATGTACTTCAAGATATGATTGAAGACGGTCGCCTACCAATACCACCTGGAGGTAAGCCTAAAAACACTAAGAATCCTCTTGGAGTTCTAGTGATTACAAATGAAGAATCTACCATATATTGTTCACATCTCATTTCTCCAGTCGAAAACGAAGTTCATGCAATAGAAAATGAAGGGAATTACTCCACCATTTCTCCAACCATCACTGATTTCATCGCATGGGCAAAAAGTGTGGATAGGAAAGTCATGGAACAAGAGAGTGCAGTGGCAACCTTACGTGGCCCCAACGCCACACCTAAAGAACGTGCACCACTAGTTTTCTCTCAAAACACTACAATGCAAGAAGTAGTAGCCATGGTTGATGAACTAGTCGACCAAATTATCCAGTTAGAAGCTGAAATCATGAGAATGAGGGAACTTGTTACCACCAATGGAATATGGGCCGATGATGATGAAGATGAGTATCTCACTGAACACTACTTAGTCAAAGTTAGTGAGGAAATAGTCCAGAATTGTGAAAATCAAGATGTAGATCACCTCACTCGTTCAGGGCGCCCATACCAAAATACTTCTCAAAATGGTCCCATAGCAAACGGTCCAACCAATGTGGTCACACCAAATGATAATGAAGAAGGCTCTACCGACCATCTACTGAAGCAACTACAAAAGACAAAGGCTGATCTTTCAGTCTGGCAGCTAGTGTCAAGCTCATTCCCACATCGCCAAGCCTTACTGCAAGCTTTGACCAAACTAAATGTGGCACACAACTCTACACCCGACGACGTGGTCAACTTGGTCTTCCAAGAATCACCAAAGCTAAGTAATCCTATTACTTTCTCGGATGAGGATTTGCCACCCTTCGGTGCTAGTCATAACTTGGCTCTCATTTGCTTAAAGAAGAATGTGCCAATGACCTTAGTAGATGATGGCTCCACAGTCAATGTCATACCCTTGAAAACGACATACAAATTGGGCATGAAAGAATCAGATTGGACCCCTACCAACCAAGGTGTTCGCGCATACGATGGCACACGACGAAAGGTGGTGGGACTTGCTAACCTAACCATAGCCACAGGGCCGATTGAGCGAAAGGTCTACTTTCAAATAGTGGACATTGAGGCATCCTTCAACATACTTCTGGGAAGACCCTGGATTCACGCTTGCAAAGCGATAACATCCACACTCCACCAGAAAATCAAAATCCCACTAAATAGTAAGGTGGTGACGATCACTTCGTCGCCCATCAAAGCAATCATCGAAAAGAAGTCAAGCAATCAAGTCCTTGCAGATCACGTACATGAACTTGGGGGCTTCCATATCATAAACGTCATAGAGAGTGAATTGGCACCATTATACTTCAATCCCTACTCTAACTTAGTGGTCAACCACATACTCAAAACCCAGGGATACTTCCCGGGAATGCCTTTGAATCTTATCCGAAGGAGCACCATTGCCCCCTACAAGGAGGGTAATTCACAAAGAATACCCCTTGGATTAGGATATAAACCTACCAAAGAGTAAGTTCTCGAGATGCTCGCTCAATTTCAAAACCGCAAGAATGTGGGAATCCAAATGCGACCCTATCTCCCTACCCTAAATGGATACTTCGTTAGGGAGGGAAATCAAGAACTCTTTCATGGATTTCCCGAACCTTGGCACCATCTTGAAAGGAAGCTAGCCGGAATCGAGATCTTTCACGATTGCTACTTCATTCCTCCAGAAACGGTTCCTACCGTCAAGACTCGTCAAGCACCTTGCCAAGACGAACAAGCCGTGAGTCTACTATTTGGAGAAGATCGATTCGTTAGAGCCGCGCAGGATGAGATCATTACCATGATACTTCAAGATGATCACTTCAACCCTACCGCATTAATCACAGAAATCAACACCAATCAGCAGAAAGGATGGAGAAAATCGATCAAATGGACAAACAATCAAGGAAGACTCTTCAAGCTCACTACTGGAGAAGGAGAGATGTTCAAAGAAGAACCAGAAGACGATGAATTCGAGTTAGAGTCAGAGTCGGAGCCTAGAGAGGTTCCTAGAGAGTCTCCTCCTATCGTCATTCCCACTCCCCTAGTCTTTCCTAGCCTAGTGTCTAATAGCAACAGTAGTTCGGGAAATGTCCCAACCGCTGTCCCTTTACCGCCGCTGACCACAGATCATATGGCTTCTTTGTTCCAACTTTTATCAAATCTTAATATGAATAAATCAGGTTCTGCTTACTCTTCGTGTTATCTTGAATGCAATTCTGTTTACGATGACAATGAGAACGACCCAGACCCTGACTCAATAGAAATACCTCCCTACATAGCCAAAGAAATACTACAAGAAGGGGAAGGGGGACCAATGATAGAAGATACTGAACCCATCAATGTAGGAACTGAACTAGAACCCCAAGAACTTAGGATAGGGACAACCCTGAGCCCCACCGAAAGGGCCAATTTCATAGACCTCCTACACGAGTTCAAAGACGTTTTTGCTTGGTCCTACAAAGATATGCCAGGGATCGACAGGGACATTGCAGAGCATAGAATCCCAATCAAACCAGGTTTCAAACCCGTGAAACAGAAGCTTCGTCGAATGAGGACAGAATGGGCTCTCAAGATCAAAGAAGAAGTCGATAAACAATTCAAAGCTGGGTTCATCAAAGTTTCCGAGTACTCAGACTGGGTAGCTAACATAGTACCCGAACCCAAAAAGGATGGGAGAATCCGTGTTTGTGTTGATTTTAGAGACTTAAACAAAGCAAGCCCTAAGGATGACTTTCCTCTACCACATATCGACATATTAGTGGATAATACGACGGATCACGCGTTACTATCCTTCATGGACGGATACGCGGGATATAACTAGATCAAGATGGCCTTAGAGTAATGCATAAGACTGCCTTCGTCACTCAATGGGGAACCTACTGCTACACGGTTATGCCATTTGGGTTGATCAACGCCGGAGCTACATACCAACGCACCGCAACTACGCTCTTACATGACATGATGCATAAAGAAGTTGAGGTATACGTAGATGACATGATTATAAAGTCCAAGGAAAGAGAGGGACATATTGCGAACCTTCGCAAATTCTTCTCGAGGCTACGAAAGTACAACATGAGGCTCAATCCTCAGAAATGCGCATTCGGAGTAACATCTGGAAAACTCCTGGGATATGTGGTTAGCCAACGAGGTATAGAAATAGACCCTTCAAAGATCAAAGCTTTAATCGAAATGCCGCAACCTCAAACAGAGAAAGAAGTTAGGGGATTCCTGGGCAACGTACAATACATAAGTCGATTCATATCGAAACTCACCGTGATCTACGAACCCATATTCAAGAAGTTAAAGAAAAGAGATCACACCCTGTGGGATGATGACTGTCAGAAGGCTTTCGACCGAATCAAGGAAATACTAGCCAAACCGCCAGTGCTCATGTCACCCTAACGAGATCAACCTCTTGGTTTATATCTCACGGTAACTGAAACGGCCATGGGCGCCATGCTAGCTCAAACCATAGGAAAATAAGAAAGAGCCATCTACTACCTTAGTAAGAAGTTCTTGGAGTACGAGTGCAAATACACACCACTCGAGAAGACATGCCTCGCTCTTGTGTGGGCAACGAAGAAGCTACGCCATTACATGCTTAGCTACTCCGTCAAAATATTCTCCAAAATGGATCTTGTCAAATACCTCTTCGAGAAACCCGTCCTCAATGGACGTCTAGCGAGATTGACTTTTATGCTCTCTGAGTTCGATCTCAAATATGTACCTTTGAAAGTCATAAAAGGGCGCGCCGTTGCCGAATTCTTCGCAGAAAATCCCATCAATGATACACAAACGATAGACACCTGGTCATTTCCAGATGAGGATATACTCCAAACAGATGTAGACTCCTGGGACCTCTATTTTGATGGAGCATCGAACTTAAGAGGATTTGGAATAGGAGTGTTGCTCATTTCTCCTGAAGGCAAGCATACACCAATCTCTGTCAAACTTGACTTCAAGGTGACAAATAACGCTGCGGAATACGAAGCCTGTCTCATTGGATTGCAAGCGGCAGTAAGTTTAGGCATCAAGAATCTTCGAGTACATGGGGATTCCTCTTTGATCATCAACCAAGTCACGGGATCTTCGAAAATCCGAAGCGAAATCCTGGCACCTTATCAAGCCAGAATAGACTAGGTAGCCCAATTCTTCGATCAAGTAACCTACTTACATTTACCTCGAGAAGAAAATTAATTTGCGAATGCTCTTGCAAAACTCGCATCTTTGATTAACATGCCGGATAGTATGGTAGAAATGCCTTTATGCATCGAACGACGATCAGAGCCAGCTTATATGCACCAAATCACCGATGAAGAGGAAATTACAGAAGAGCCTTGGTTCCAAGCAATCCTAAACTTCAAACTCAATGGCACCTATCCACCACAAATGGACAAAAGGGGAAAACGCGCTATCCGTTTTCTAGCTTCCCAATACGTCATCATCCAAGGAGAGCTATACAAAAGAACACCTCTTGGTGTCATCCTACATTTTCTTGATCATTCACAGGCACGGAAAGTTATGGAAGAAGTCCATGATGGAGTATGTGGCCCTCACATGAGTGGACCCATGATGGCAAAGAAAATCACACGTTTAGGATATTATTGGACCATGATGGAATCTGATTGCATCAAATATGTGAGACATTGCCATAATTGTCAGATCTTCGGGAATGTGCAACATGTTCCTCCCTCATTGCTTTACCCCATGACATCTCCCTGGCCATTTTCTGCTTAGGGAATTGACATCATCAACAAGATCACTCCAGCCGGAATAGGAGGTCACTGTTTCATCCTAGTAGCAATAGATTATTTCACCAAATGGGTAGAAGCGGCTTCCTACACCAGTCTTACAGCCAACAACGTGGCAAGGTTCATACAAACCAATATCATCTGCCGATATGGTTGCCCACATGAGATCATCAGTTACAATGGGTCACATTTCCAAGCTACGACTGAACAATTTCTAGCCAAGTACAAAATCAAGCATCACCACTCCTCGCCATATAGACCACAAATCAATGGCGCGGTAGATGCAGCAAACAAAAACGTTGTCACAATTATCAAGAAAATGATTGACAACTATAGAGATTGGCCAAGCAAGATACCCTTTGCTTTATGGGGATACCGTACATCCGTTAGGACACCCACTGGGGCTACTCCTTTCTATGTGACCTACGGCATGGAAGCCGTACAACCAGTCGAGCTAGAAATACCATCCTTGCGTATTTTACTCGAAAGCCAAATACCCGAAGCCGAGTGGAAGAGGGATAGATATGAAGAACTCATCCTCCTGGATGAACAAAGGTTACGTGCATTACATAATGTGCAAACATATCAGGCGCGTATCAAATTGGCCTTCAACAAAAGGGTTAGGCCAAGGAACATCAAAGAAGGTCCTCAAATCAATTAGGGCTCTTTTACCTGTCGATCCACGAGGAAAATTCAAACCCAATTGGGCCGGGCCATTCCTAGTCAAGTCCATACTTCCAGGGGGTGCGGTTTGGATCACAGACCTAGACGGGAACGAATTTGCCAACCCAACAAACCTTGACCAAATTAAACGTTATTATGCCTAGAATAGGAGCAAAAAACGCGCCTCGCGTGACCTCACGTGTCGCTCTTGTGGCACGAAATAAACGGCCCCTGGCCAAGTTGAATCAAGTTAATGTCATATTGCTCTTGCACTTTGACAATTTATCATTCTCATATCATCAAATAAACTAAATTGCATTCTCGGAGTAAGTAAAGCACATGCTTATTTTCTAAAGTTCATTACAAGCTCTTGCTTAGAACAATTATTCTTTTACATTTACTCGAACTACGCGCAAGGGTTTGATTTCATTTTTTTTAATGAATACGTAGGCAATCCTTCACGGGATACAACCCACGTAATCACTTTAAATGTAAATAGAAGGACATTTGCAAATGCATTTGAAATTCGACAAGAATAATGAAAAGAAAATCATAACGGTTTCATAACCAAATAACCTCTTTTATTTCATTAATAATAATAATACGTTACGTAATAAAATCATAATAAAAATAATAGGCAAGGATTCTAAAAACCTCACCTTATTACAATAATAATAATAAATAATAATAAAGACTTAGGCTACTCTTCCATTTTCCCTTTGCCTTTGTCATTCTTATCATACTTCTTGTCACGACCTCGAGCCGGACGCTCTTGCGCCACTTCCGACCTAATCACCAATGGTCTCTCTCGTGGTCTCGCTTTTCCATTCTTGTCAACCACCATCTCGACGGCAGGAGAAGTCTTCGGTTTCTTCTAAGGATGAACAACTCGAAACCCGGCTTCTTCCTCTCCCTCAGTCAGATGCTTCTCCTTCTCCTTTTCCACCTCGCGAACCTTGTAGTCAACAGGTTCACGCTTCCTCAGTCTCTCGCGCTCCTCCGGAGTGGTAGCTTTCCTCCACCGCATATAGGAATCTGACCCCCAAAGAGCACTGACAGAAGAATTCAAGAACCAAATGTTCCTCTGAGCCCATTTGATGGCCCATTCTCTTCGACTCTCAGTAGTAAGCGCCACGGCAGTCTGCGGGACAGTGTCAAGCTTCGGGATCCTCTGCTTCAATCTAACCTGCCTCGTCAACCTCTCCGGGAAAATGCATATCAAAAACTCCAAGCCGGGAATACGAACAGATCGGGTAGGATCCAGGGAAGATACTCCAGTGACAGATTTGAGGTGCCACCATGGTACGATCCATCTAATTAAGGGGCCATCTTCACTCTTCAGTTTATTCTCCCAGTAGTTGCACACTCGAGTGAAGTCCACCATATAAAGCCTGGTCCTCATTGCAATTGAGCGAGCATGATAAGCAGGAGCATAAGCTGGGGGCTCGATCAATCGAAGACGATCCATAAGGCAGACCTACCAAAAGTGGGTATAAAAAAAAACGAAACAAAAAAAGAAGAAAAAAAAGAAAAGCTTCTTTTACCTGCAAAATAATGGGACTTCCCAAGTAAGGTAGGTCACGATTGGCTTTCCTGTTATCCAAGCCTAATAGGATCTCTCCTAAGCACAGACAAGCTGGGCTCCTGCGCAGCTCCATTTGCTCAATCAAGCTCAAAAGACGAGGGTCGCCCCTCATGTCCTCATCAACATGCCCTTGAAGGACATATACATGCAACATGCAAAACTCGAATGCCCTTCGCCTCGCAACATAAGAGACAGTGGGATAAGCCCTATTGATGAAGCAATCGATGAAATCCAACATTCGCACTCCTTTAGAAGTCACAAGACGGTCAACATCCACTCTGGCCAATCCAAGCAAGTCTCTAAACTTATTCTTATATCCTTGAGAAGTGGAGGGACTAGCAGGAAAATGTTCCGGATCCCAACCACCAATAGAAGCAATCTCCTCGGGAAATGGGCAAATGTCGCCCCCAGGAAAAGCAAATACGTGATAATTCGGGTCCCAATAGTCAAGACAAGCATCCAGGAACGGTTTGACTACCTTGATCAATTTCAAGCTCAAAAGTGCTCCAAAATTATAAGCACCCATGTCATACTTTTCCACACTAGTGAACTCATTTGTCCATTCTTTTAGACGAATCTCAAGAGTGTTCATGATGTAGGCTTATTTTTGGCGTTTTGTGTAATAAGACGAAGAAAGACGGAAGAATTGTGTGAATAAAACCTCCCTCGACGTCTCTATTTATACTAGAAGCTGTTTCCTAAAATCCGTCAGAACGGACGCACTGGGGAACAGGCGCAGTAGGTGCTGCGCCTCTTCTAAGGGACGCAGCTCTTGTTGCGCCTCTTCCTCAGCTCTTTTTCTGTGATTTTCCGCGTTGGATCTTTCCTAAATTCCTCAGCGAATAATTTCCTATTCATACGGGTTATTATTTTGGTAAATGGGTCAAGTTACCATATTTCGTGTTTCCTAATTTCGCGGGCAAGCATCTCAAGACGATATCACATTTTTGTCATTTTAGCACACTTGTACATTTCCTTTTAATTTTCTTTTTTTTTGGGAAATCATTTCACTCTCCATTTCAAACTTATATGTTTTTTCTTTTTTCTTTTTTAGTGGGTAACCCTCCCTACCGTCCGGTCATTTTCGACCAAATTTTTGCATTTTCATTTCCGACCAAATTTTTACGTTTTCATTGCCAGTCATATTTTTTGCATTTTCGAGTCATTGCTTTGCGCTAATTTAGGCCATGTGTACAAATATATGTTCTATGATATTCCTGTGTAAATTTCGGCAGATGAAGGCGTAAACCGTCATCTACCAAACCTGTTCAAAGCTAACCTGCAAGTACAAACAAAGCAACCCAGCAGCAAAGGCACTCAGGCCATCATATATACAACAAAAAAGGGATATGTACACCAAACTTGGGGCTCGAGCCCCAAAACAAAATCCAAAACAAGATCCAAGTGTCCAAAAGTGGGTTCTAAAATGTATAAATGTACAAAAATACAACATCCAAAAACAAGAAGCAACGCAGAAGCTACTGCTGGTCGCCGTCTAGCTCAACAACTCTCGCCTCAAGAGCAGCAACCTCGGCGTCACGGACCCCGATCTCCCTCAGCAGGCGAGCCGTCTCCTCTCGGGACTGGGCAAGCTCTCACTCCAGCTCGCGCTCCCTCTGCAAACAACAAAAATTGGCTCACGTCAATCACTCCAAACATAAAGGAAGATTAGAAAGTTCAAAATAAAGTAAACGGAAGGTTCATACCTGACGCCCTCGGCCACCAGTAAGTGCCTCGACGGCAGTAGCCCGCAGCCGGTTGGCTACCCTCCACAAAGCCACGAACCGGGATGGCACGACCTGCATTTCAAAAGAAAAATGTTTAGCAATCAAGGAAACTTGAGCAAACGTGTTCTTACACGAAATCATATAAATAAGAAGACTCACCCTCCGGATCAGATGCTGCCAATCGTCCAAGCCAGAATCTCTCACCGCCACGTCAAAGTCACGTAGCTCGGAGATTATCGTCATCCCCGTCGTGTCAGTGTACTCAAGGGTCTCGGGGTACTCTGAGAGCTCGATGCCCGCCGCCTCGACCTCCTGCAAGATCAGATGACTTCCGTTAACCGATGATCTTCCATCATATTCTCAAACAATCAAAAATGAAAGAGGGTAAAGCACTTACCACAACCGGCCAGTACGCCAACCTCCCGTAGAGGAACGCCGAGTAGTCCTCACCAGGAAGAAAGAGGGCGTCGCCGCTGACGCCAGCCAAGTCAGCCTCCCTCTCAGCCTCAGAAGGCTCCCTAAACATCGTCCTAGGAGGATCGATGGGAACCGTCAAGACGTCCCAAGAGCACTGTCGAGTCAGGCGCTCACCCAAGTACCACAGATGACCCATCGACGTCCTCAGCAGCAGCCGGCTCGAGCTCCTAGGTCGAAGGACCTCAGCCACGAAAGGAGGAGCGCTAGTGTACTCCTCCCAAGGCCTAGGCACCCACTAGAAAAGTAAACGAATGGTCATTCTTATGATCAGTTCTAAAAGTAAGAGAAAGAAATACAGAAAAATGTAAGGTGAAATACTCACACCGTCCAGCTGAAGATCGTTCACCTCCCGCCGACAGACGTCGTGGAAGGAACCCCGACTCCTCGTGCGGCACATCACCCAATCCCTCACAACGGGATATGCCTTTTCCACCGGCTCCGTCCTCTTGGGCGCGAGGCCCGGAAAGTAGGAGTACACCCACGCCTGTAAATCAAGATAATCAACAACGACCTTTCGTGATTTGGTAAGAAAAGGAAAAGATCTTTCATGATAAGAAGTGAAGGTTCATACCTCCAACAACAGTCCAGGGCCGACAACAGCAGGAGAAGTCCCCTTCTCCATCAACTTCGGATGAACCATGGCCCTCATGAGGCGGATGAGGACCGCAAAACCAGCAGTGACCCAGTCCTAACGGCCTAGGGAGCTCAGGTCAGAAAGAAAGGGAAGAAGCTTCGTCGAAAGCCTCTCTCCCTTGTCTCCGAGGTAAATCGAAGACAGAAACCACTAGAGCCACAAGCGGACTCTCTGCTCTGCAGTGTAGGGAGGAGGAGCCGTCTCCCTCCCCTCGATCACCACCAACGCCGGGGTCTTCCCCGCGAAGTAGTCTCGCACGTAAGAACTAGGCACCAAGCCAGGTACCGCAGCCGCCTTCGACGCCAAGTTCCAGCCGATCAGCCTCCTAGCCTCCGCCGAGTCAACCCTCATGGCTGTCTCCGGCCACTCCACCACCTCAGTCCCACACGGCAGACCAGAAATCATGCCGTAGTCCTCCAACGTGACCCCCACCTCACCAAAAGGCATGTGAAACGTGGAGGTCGTGTCCCAAAACCGATCCAAGTAGGCTCGGACGAGACTGAGGTTAGCCCGAAGCTTCCTCCTCGCAATATCCCTCCAAGCCTGCACCAAGGCGCCGAACGCTCCCCGCTCGATCATGGCTCGCTCCTCAGCCGACAGCCTCTCGTAGCACCCCATCACCATCGTATAGCCCGAGAACGACCTGATGTTCCCGACCTTCTATGTTGATTTGAAACAAAAGCTATCTTTAGCTCAAATGAAGGAGAAAAGGAATGACAAACATAAATGAAAGAAGATGAATGAAGAGTTATGAATCCTATTTACCAAGCTCTTCACCATCCTGTAGGACAGGTTACCCTCCGCAGCCCAAAGCAGGTGCCTACTGTCCCAAGTCTCAGCTCACGCAGGTGCTCCCCTCAACTGGCGACCACCTCGTCCAACGTTGGCCCGTCTCGGGCCTCCTCCTCCAGGACCTCGTCCTCAGCAGCCATCACCGCAGCGGTGAAAGCCTCCTCCAACGCCTCCTCAAGCACCTGAGAAGGGTCAACAGCAGTGTCCACGTCCATGGGAGCTCTCCCTGACGTAGAAGCCTCATCACCTGCAAAATTAAGGTAAATTTAGGCCGCGTTAAGTGACGACAAGCCTTGATTAGGGGATTTTCGAGTTTTCGGAGCTCCGAAATCGCTCTTTTCTCGCCATCATTGGCAATTTTCCCACAAACCCATCCACTCATGTGGTAATTTGGGTCAAGTCAAGCCTAAGTTGAAGCCTATTCATGGGTTCGAGTCGGAATTTCGACAGCATTTCGTTATAACGGCGATTATGCCCTAGGAAGTGTCCTGAAAAGGCCGTCACCAAGCAAAATTCCGAGATGGTAAGTTTACCCATAACACAAGGATTCCAAATATCAAGTTTCGTCGCAAATGGGCAATCCTAAGGCTATTTTCGAAGCAATTTACGGTTTATCTGTGAAACCGTCTCAATTTCACTCAAACGCTCAAAACTCAACGAAAATTCAAAACAAATACATGGTTATGATCCTTATACTACCAATTGGCCATTTACAAAGTCAATTTCGCAAGGCAAAATCATTTGGAGGAAAAGCCCCAAATTTTCGACTAATTAGGGTCGAAAACCCTAATTTTGTCGACACCATTTGATCAAATGCAGAAGATAAATGCAAGATTGATACACATACCTCGATTAGTCATGGAAAATGTAAGCTTTTGGATCAAATTTTGATGGAAATGGTTGGAATTTGAGAGAGTGATTGAGATTTTATATTTCGAACAAATGGAATCAAATCCTGTTTCATCGGGTTTTTACGCAGAATTGCCACACCCAGGAATAGACGCAGCAGGTGCTGCGCCTCTTCCAAGGGACGCAGCTCTTGCTGCGCCTCTTCCTTAGCTTCCCTTCATACGAATTTTCAAAAATTCGTTATGAGTTTGTTATTTTGTGGGCCCATTTTTGGTGCGCCTCTTCCTTGATGCTATATCGCATATTTGGTCCGTTTGACGTATATTCTTCACGCGGATCCACATCTTCCAAGCCAACAGCAAATTATCACCTTATTTTTATCCAAGACCTAGCTGGTCACGACGAGCATTTCTTCTTTGACAGGTGTTTCGACACGCCTTTATTCTGTTCCCCTCAGCGAGAGTACACGGATAGACTTTCCCTCTCGAGACATGGAGATCAGTTCACGATTATGTTCCCCCAGAAAGAGTTCATGACCGACAGTCATTCCTTCTCGAGACATGGAGATCAACATCGACCCCAAATTCTTCCGAAGTTTGTTTGAAGCTGAACACAAGCAGATTTCTCCCAGCAGTTCCAGACCGTGTCCTGCTGTCTTATCCTAATATCGCGTTTTGTTTCCCCAGGAGTTTCAAGGAATTTCAGGTATGGTCTCTTCTTATGGCTGGCGAGCCTCCTTACGTAGTCTAATGGACTTTAAACGACCTTCCCCGATAGTCGACAGACTCTAAAATGTTCCTGACGACAGGTCCTTGGCTCAGACCCCTTGAGCCGTCTTGCGTCGCCATAGTCGTCAGGTTGTAATCTTCGATTGACCTGATGGCTATACTTTGACTTTCGCCTTGTCCAAGCCTCAGTCAAAGTGGGGGCTCTGTAGATACCTCATTTCTGCACCTCCCGCAAACCACCCGGTGATGATTGGGCCGCATGTGTGGTACGCGGAACGATTTGTGACAGTACGTAAGTTTATCGTCAAGTGATCGCTCAAACATTTATGTCTACCTCTTAATTGTCATCTACGTGCCGATACGGTCGTTTTGGGAGTAATTAGAGTACATTTGGAGTCCGGGCCTAAAACCGTTTTCATTTTCTGATAACCGTTAAAAACCGAGTCAGAATGTTCTGGAATGTTCCTGATATTTTTATTCCATATTTTATAAATCTTTTAATCTTTGGTAAACAATTTCCCGTAATATTCACACAAAATATTAAGGAAAACCAAATTATTCCGTTATTCCATAAACTAAACACGGAAATCTTTATTCCGTAGGAGGAAACCACTTGGGAAAGGAGCAGCAGGTGCTGCGCCTCTTCCAAGAGACGCAGTGCCTGCTGCGCCTCTTCCCAAGTCCTTTTCTGCGTATTTTTCGTATCTTTTTCATATCTTTTCGAGATTCACTTCCAAAGTTTCTCCGAAAACCCTATTCCTTCGTGTGATTAGTGTAAATAGAGACCTTCGGTCTCACATATTTCTCACGCGAGTCTCCGCCCTTCTCTCCTCCCTTTGCATTCTAGACCACGTTCTTACTTTTTGGTGTCTACGTGCTTGAACTTTCGACCACGTAAGCTCGGATCTTTATGAGTACCAGCCTCGTTTTGCATGACCGACCAATTTGACCAACTCCACAATAATCAAATTTAATCAATCTTAATCGTTTTCCTCTTACGAGGGCACTTTCGTTACATTCGAGTCGAGCATCACTAATCGTATACTTAGTTCATCTCGTTTCATCAAACATGTAAGTCTGAGGGTGTAAATCTCTCTTTTATTTATTGTTCTTTATTTTTGTAATCATATTGTAAGGTTTATGTCGAAAATACAATTAAAACCGATTTCTAAAACCCTTTGTTTAAATCCCTTTTTACGGATTAACAGGAGGCAGACGTCGAGAAGGGATGCAGCAACTGCTGCGCCTCTTGGAAAGGATGCAGCACTTGCTGCGCCTCTTCCTGAGGTTGCCGTCGTTCTTGCTTCTCTTCTTCTTCCTTCGTTCTCTGTTGGTTTCGTCATCTCTTGTTTTCTCTCGTCTTTGTTTGTTCTTATTTCGTTCACATGAAATTGTTCATCATATTTAATATATAGTTCATCATTAACATATAATTCGTCATTAAATTCCCGACTTAAATCCCAAATAACCAATATTCGCGGGTTTTCGTCATTAAAGTCAAACCGGGTTGTAGAAATTCGATTCATTCATGTTGAGTTTCTGGAATTCAACCTTTGATATATTTCTTATCTGTTTATTATCATATTCATCATTAGTCCATCATTAATAACCTATTTAACCTAATTAATTAGTTAGTTTCTTAATTTGTTAATTATTAATCTCATTAATCATGTAATTAATTCGTTCTAGTTAGTTTCATCCATGTTTATCGCTTTTATGACCATTAATCATATGTAAATAACCTGCTAATCACTTCCATCCGAGTAAATAATATTAATTAAGCCTTAAATTAACCAACGAACATTAACGACTTGCAATTCCGGCTTCACAGCCAGAACTGAGCCAAGGAACAGACGCAGCGACTGCTGCGCCTGTTCCTGGCTGATTTCTGTCTCTGAACTCCCGTTTTGCCTTGACCTAGTTTTAGCTTACGTATTAATTAACTATTACTCGTATTATCATCCTTAATTCATGTTCGTTAATTTGTTTATTTATTGTTTTTCTCAAATTATCCGTTTTAAAGGTATTTTCGACATAAATCGTTTAACCCGTTGTAATTATTGTAATTCTTCTTTATTGTATTATTATTGTATTCCTTGTATTGTATCACTTGTATGCCTTCACATGTAATCGATCCTAAATCTAATCTTTGACCCAAATGCATGTTAAATTACGTGTTAACCGACTTAGTCTAATTCTCACATGTTAGGATTAAAACGTTGGATGTTGCATTGCATGCATATAATCGACAATATATCAAGTATAGACAATTTCCCTAATCATTAGTAGAGGCCGCTATCGAGGCGGGCGGGATTAGGCGTTCGATCAAAAGAGCTTCCTAATACGTACCCTCACCCCTTACTCCAGATCTCTGTGAACATCCGTATTCATTGGCATCCACGAGAGTCATTCTAGACATAGAATGCTAAGGGTAACGAGTTCTTGGTGTTCATGTCATTACTTTGTGTCTTGACATGGCACGAAGTATTCGAACGGTTTCCAATTTTCCACAATAAATTGGTGGCGACTCCACAAATGCAAATGCTTGTTTCCCAAGCGCCCCCGTGGCCCATGTCCACAGAGGGAAGCTGGGGAACAGGCGCACCAAGAGCTGCGGCTCTTGGAAGAGGCGCAGCAGGTGCTGTGTCTTTTCCTGGGTTTGTCCCTGTCTGAGTAAAAACTCGACAGACCGTGTATTATTTCATAATAACAAAACATAATTCTGTCAAAACTCTCTCAAATTCAAACCAATTTCCGTCAAAATTTGATCAATCCATTCCATTAATCATGACTAATCGAGGTATGCATCACATTATTGCTTTTAATTCTCGTTTTTGATCAATTAGAGCCGAAAAATTAGGGTTTCCACTCCCCTTTATGTCGAAAATTTGGGGATTTGTCCCTTAATGGATTGGTTTGATAAAATTGACATTATAGATGGATAATTGGCAATGTTAGGAACATAACCATGTATTCCTTTTGAATTTTCGTCAAGTATTGAGCATTTGAGCGAAATTGAGACGGTTTCTCAACTGTTTCGAAAATTGCTTCGAAAATGCCTTTAGGATTGTCCATTTTTAATGAAATTTGGTTTTCTGGAACCCTTGTGTAATGGGTGAACTTCCTATCATGTCGGATTTTTTATTTGTGATGACTTTTTCAGGACACTTTTCTAAGGGCATAATTTCTATTATAGCGATATGATGCCGAAATTTCGACTTAAACCCATGACTAGGCTTGGACTTAGAATTGAATTGACCCAATATTCCACATGAGTGGTCGGGTTTCGAAAGACATGGCCAAAGATGGCGAGAAAAAAAACACTTTTAGGGCTTAAAAACGCTTGAAACGACCTCATCAAGGCTTGTGGTGGCTTGACATGGCCTAACTTTCCTCAATTTTGCAGGTGACATTCCTTCTACATCGGGGAGGGCTCCCATGGACGTGGACGTAGACTTCGACCCTTCTCTCGCTCTTGTAGGGGGTGAGAGAGAGGCGGTGTTTGAGGAGGAGGCTGAGGAGGTCCCGAGGCAGGCCAACGTGGGACGTGGTGGTCGCCAGTTAGTGGGTGCACCCGAGTGGGCCGAGAAATGGGATGGTAGACATCTCATTTAGGCGGCAGAGAGCCACCTGTCTTATATGACGGCGAGGAGTCTGGTAAATTTCAACCTTGTCATTTCTTATTTACCTTCTTACTCGTTTGTCGTTTCATTTCTCACTTGCCTTCGCGCTAAAGATAGCATTGTTTCGAATTGATGCAGGATGCCGGGAACATGAGGTACTTTTCTGGCTACACGACGATGATGGATGCCTACGAGAGACTGTCGGAGGAGAAGAAGGCCATCATCGAGTTGGGAGCCTTCGGAGCTTTGGTGGTAGCGTGGAGGGAGAACTAGGAAAGGAAGATTCGGGCTAACCTTTGCTTGATTCGAGCTTTCCTTGATCGGTACTGGGACAGGACCTCGCCTTTCCATATGCCTTTTAGAGAGGTCGGGGTCACTTTGGAGGACTACTGCATGATCTCGGGTCAGCCATGCGGAGATGAGGCTTTGGTGTGGCCGTTGACGGCCATGAGGGTGGACTCAGTCGAGGCGAGGAGGCTGATCGGCTGGAACCTGGCGGAGGGTGCTGCCAGCGTTCCCGGGCTGGTGCCGAGTTCTTACGTCAGGGACTACTTTGCGAGTAGGACCCCGGCGACGGTGATGATGGATGGGAGGAAGGTGCCTCCTCCTCCTTGTACAGCTGAGCAGAGGGCTCGTCTGTGGCTGTAGTTGTTCTTGTCTTCGATTTACCTCGGAGACAAGGGGGAGAGGCTGTCGACGAAGCTTCTTCCTTTTCTGTCTGACTTGTGTAGCCTGGATCGGTGGGACTGGGTCACTCCTAGCTTTGCGGTCCTCACTCGCTACATGAGGGCCATGGTACATCCTGAGCTGATGGAGAAGGGGACTTCTCCTGCTACTGTCGCTCCTGGACTCTTGTTAGAGGTATGAAACTTTTCTTTGCATCTATGAAAGATCATTATATCTTCATTTAATGAATTATGAAAGATCATAAATGATTATCTTTATTTGCAGGCGTGGGTGTACTCCTACTTTCCCAGCTTCGCACCCAAGAGGACGAAGCTTGAGCCGAGGGCATACCCCGTCGTGAGAGACTGGGTAGTGTATTGTAGGAAGAGCTAGCGCTCTTCATAAGATGTTTGTCGATGGGGCTTGAACGCCCTGAAGTTGGAGAACGTAAGTACTTTTGATCCTTATTTGATTACCTTTCTTTATTTATGTTTTTTTTATTTAGAAGCGGTCATAGGAATGACCCCCTTCCCGCTTAGAGCCGATCGTAGGAATGACCCCTCGTTTGCTTGTTTTAGTGGGTGCCTAGACCTTGGGAGGACTACCCTGATGCTCTCGCTTTCGTGGCCGAGGTTCTTCGTCCTAGGAGCTCGAGCCGGTTATTGCTGAGGACGTTCATGGGACCTGTGTGGTACATGGGCGAGCGTTTGACTCGTCGGTGCTCTCGTTACACTTTCGCGGTTCCCATCAATCCTCCACGGATGATGTTTAGGGAGCCTTCTGACGCTGAGAGAGAGGTTGACTTAGTTAGCGGACACGAGCGGTGACGCCCTTCTCCTTCCCGGCGAGGAGTACTCTGAGTTCGTTCACCGGAGGTTGGCGTTCTGGCCGATCGTGGTAAGTGTCTCACTTCTCCCGCTTTTGAATTGATTTGATAAATGACGAATGATCGTCAAATAAAGAGTCATTTGAACCTTTTAGGAGATCGAGGTGGCAGGCGTCGAGCCCCCAGCATACCCAGAGACACTCGAGTACACCGACGCTGTCGGGATGACGACGATCTCAGAGATCCGCGACTTCGGCGAGGAGGTGACGGACGCTGGCCTAGGGGATTAGCAGCACCTAGTGAGGAGGGTAAGCCCCCAGCTTGGGCTGTCTTACTTGTCTTATTTGCATAAGAATGCTTTTATTCTTTTTCTGGAACCTTTTTGTTATTCAAACGCAGGTGGTACCGTCTCAGTACGTGGCGCTGTGGAGGATGGACAACCGGCTATGGACCACGGCCATCGAGGCACTTGTAGGTGGCCGAGGGCGATAGGTATGAACCTCTCTTTCTCTTCCTGATTTTATTGACATTTCGAATTTTTACTGCAATTTCTCGCATTTGTTTCGAAATGAGGCATTTCTTGATTACTTACAAAGAGAGCGTGACCTGGAGCGCGAGCTGGCACAGTCCCGAGAGGAGACAACTCATCTATTGAGGGAGTTGGAGGCCAGGGACGCTGAGATCGCTGCTCTCGAGGCGACCATGGCTGTGCTGAGTGTTGACCAGGAGTAGCTGCCTTCCCTTTTTGTTGTTGTCTTGTATATACTTTGTACATTTTGGACTTCGTTTTGGACTTTTCGGACCTGTTTTGGACGGGAGCCCCCAGTTTGATGTATATATCGCATTTTGGTTGTATATATAATGGCCTGGGTGCCTTGTTGCTGGTTGTTTTCTGTTCCTGCAGCTAGTTTAAAAAAACTGGTTTGGTAGGTGACGGTTTGTACCGTCATGCTACCGAAATTTACATAGAATTTACACATAAACACATAACATACGGGTGGTTTAAATTGGCGCAAAATGAGAAAACTAAAAAAGTGCCTGAAAACGAGCAAAAATGGCAAAAATGTCAAGAAAATGCGCAAAAATGAGCAAAAAAATGAACAGACGGTGAGCAAAAATAAAATAAAATGACCGGACGGTAGGGAGGGCTACCCCCTAAAAACAACTTAAAAAGAAATGTATAAGTGTGAAAATTATCGAAAACGAGGAGTGAAATGATTCCCCCAAAAAAGAAAATAAAATAAAATGGGTAAGTGTGCTCGTTTGGCAAAAATACCGAGTTCGTCTCGAGAAGCGAACCCGAAAAATTAAGAAATTTAAACATGGTAATTTGGCGGGATTACCAAAATAATACCCTATAGGAATAGGAAATTATAGCATAGCAAATTAGGAAAGATCCAAATCTGAAAATCACGAAAAAAACCCTGGGGAAGAGGCGCAGCAAGAGCTGCGACTCTTCGAAGAGGCACAGCAGATGGTGCACCATTTCCCCAGCTAGTCAGACCTCGACAGAAATTAGGAAATAGCGTTTAGTATAAATAGAGACTTCAGGGAAGCTTTTATTCACACAATTCCTTCATCTTTCTCCCGTCTGTGAAATAAAAAATTCCCATATCTCCATAAAACATTTCAAAATCATGGATGCTTTTGAAAACTGTCTCAAAGAGTGGACGAATGAGTTCTCAAATGTTGGAAAACATGACATGGGCGCATTTAATTTGGGATCGATCTTGAGTCTCAAATTGGTGAAAATTGTGAAGCCTTTCTTGGATGCCTGTCTTGAGTATTGGGGCCCAAATGTTCATGTGTTTGCCTTTTCTGGAGGAGATATTTGTCCTTTCCCTGAAGAAGTAGCTGCTATTGGAGGACGGGACCCAGAAAATGCACCCGCTATACCTCTTAGCTGTCAAGAGTATAAAAGTAAATTTAGAGACCTGCCCGGATTGACCAAGGCTGAGGTGGACCGTCTTGTGACCTCAAAAGGAGTCCGTATGTTTGACTTTATCGACCGATTTATAAATAGGGAAGACCCTACTATTTCTTATGTTTCGAGGCGTAGAGCCTTCGGGTTTTGTCTACTTTATTGCTATGTCCTTCAAGGGCATGTTGACAAGGAAATAAGAGGGGATCCTCAATTTCTGAGCCTAGTGGAACAAATGGAGCTACCCAAGAGCCCAGCATGCCTTTGCTTAGGGGAGATCATTCTTGGTTTGGATAACAGAAAGGCCAACCACGAGCTTCCTTATTTGGGAAGTCCCATCATTCTACAGGTAAGAACCCACTTTCTTTGTTTTTCATATATGTCAACCGTTTTTTTCTTTTTCTTTTTTTTTTCGTTTTTTTTTTCTTCTTTTTTTTTTCGTTTTTTTCGGTTGACAAAAGGGTATTAATTCTCGTCTTTCTTTGCAGGTTTGGCTGATGGAACGTCTGCAGTTGATTGAGCCCCCAGTTAATGTGCCTGGATACCATGCTCGATCAATTGCGATGAGAACTAGGCTCTACATGGTGGACTTCACTTGGGTTTGCAATTACTGGGAAAATAAATTGAAGAGCGAATGAGGTCTCCTGATCCGGTTGATCGTGTCGTGGTGGCATCTCAGGTCAGTCACAGGAGTCTCATCTTTGGACCTGACACGGTCAGTGCACATCCCTGGCTTGGAATTCATGATTTGTATCTATCCGGAGAGGTTGATGAGGCAAGTGGGCCTTAAGCAGAAGATTCCGAAGCTTGATGCCGTCCCTCAAACTGCATTGGCGCATACTACAGAGATTTGTCGGGAATGGGCAATCAAGTGGGCTCAGAGGAACATGTGGTTCATACCCGTTCCTGTTGGCTCCTTATGGGTATCTGACTCATACTTGCAGTGGAGGAAGGCTGGTACTCCTGAAGAGCGCGAGAAATTGAGGAAACACGAGCCTGTTGACTACAAGATTCGTCAGGTATCAAAGGAGAACCAGAAGTACTTGACTGAGGAGGAAGAAGAGGCCGGATTCCGAGTCGTTCATCCGTCGAAGAAACCGAAGACCGCTTCTGCCGTAGAGATGGTGATGGATTGAAATGGCAAGGCTAGACCGTGAGAGAGACCTTTGGTGATTAGGTCAGAGATAGCCCAAGAGCGCCCGGCTCGTGGTCGAGACAAGAAGTATGATAAGGGTGACAAAGACAAAGGGAAAATGGAATAACAGCCTTAGTCGTTTATTATAGTATTATTTATTATCATTTAAGTTGTAATAAACGGCGGGATTTTTATAATCCTAGCCTAGCATTCATTTTCAGCATTTTATATTATTTGAAGTATCATTATTATTTATGTAGCAAATGAATAAAAGATTAATTAGTTAAGAAACTATTATGATTTCCTTTTATTATTCTTGTCGAATTTCAAATGCAAATGTCCTTCTATTTACATTAAATAAAAAATGGGTTGTATCCAGTGAAGGATTGCTTACGTATTCATTAAAAATGAAATCAAACCCTGTGCGTAGTTCGAATAAATGAAAAAGAATAATTGTTCGAAGCAAGAGCATGTAATGAACTTAGAAAATAAGCACGAGCTCTACTTACTCCTAAAATACAATTCAATTTATTTGATGATATGAGAATGTTGAAGTGTCAAAACGCAAGAGCATGGTGACACGAGCTTTCTTTCAGCCGGCCAAGGGCCATTTTTATTTTGTGTCGCATGAGCGGCACATGTGTGTTATGCGAGGCGCGTTTCCTATACTAAGGGTAATAGCGTTTTAGTTGGTCGAGGTTAGTTGGGATAGAAAATTCATTCTCATCTAGGTCTGTAATCCTAACTGTACCCCCCGAGAGTATGGACTTGACTAGGAAAGGTCCGGCCCAGTTAGGCTTAAACTTCTGCGCGGATCGACAGGCAGGAGAGCTCTAACTGATTTGAGCACCAAGTCTCCTTCTTTGATGTTCCTAGGCTTGACCCGTTTATTAAAGGCTCGTTTGATACGTGTCTGATATGTCTGCACATTATGTAATACTCGCAACCTTTGTTCATCCAAGAGGCTGAGTTCCCCATATCTATCTCTTTTCCATTCAGCTTCTGAAATTTGACTTTCGAGCAAAATGCGTAGGGATGGAATCTCTAGTACGACAGGTTGTACAGCTTCTATGCCATAGGTTTGAAAGAAAGGAGTGGCCCAGTGGGCGTCCTAACTGATGTGCGATAACCCCATAACGCAAAAGGTATTTTGCTAGGCCAATCTCGATAATTGTAGATCATTTTCTTGAAGATCGTTGTTTGGGCTAAAAATAGCATAATAAAGAAGGCCCACTTAATAAAATGAAGACTATGAAAGAAGTGATAAGGAGGAAGGAGGCCCGCGGTTAGAGAAAAGGGAAACGGGCTTAAGGAAGATCAGGAGTTCATCATAGAGGGCGCCCGCGTTAAGGAAAGAAGTGTCAGGGAGAAGTTAGGGAGAAGTCAGGGAGATCAAGCAGAATTGGCAAGGGAGTCCGGGTTTGGAAAGAGTCCTTATGGAAATTATATTCCCTTTCCATATTCAAGGTAGGACATATCTAGGGTTCTTACCCTATAAATAGCCAAGGGGGCGAATCAAGAATTCATTCATTGAACACCCGCATTCATACATCAACATTCAAGACCACATCTTTGCAAAGAATATACGTTCATTCTAGATCTTGCTGGCCTGACACCTAGGGTAAGCAGGATTAACTTCGTACCGTAATTGTAATCGTCCTCCTATTCATATAGTGCAATACTTGGCAGGGTACCGTCCCTCCCGCGGTTGTTCCCACATTGGGTTTTCCGCGTCACCAAATCTCTCGTGCCAATTTACATTACGCACTTTATTTTCCTATTTACTTATTGACATACGAACCATTATACAATCGACCAACGAATATAGACTACATTGACCCTAATCAATCGACTTGGGTAAAAATACCTAAACAGTTTGGCGCCCACCGTGGGGCATTGTGGTCGTCAATCGTTGATATTCTAGATATACAATGGAAAAGCAAGCATCTGAAGCCGTGTCAGGGAGCAGGCAACCATCGCCACCACCACTATCTACCCAAAATCCAACATCAACAGTGGCCACGCAGGCTCCCGGACATACCTCAAGAATCATACCGACAACAAAAGTTTCTCTACCTCCTAAGACTCCTGTTGTCAAAGCTCACTCCAGATCAGACAAGGGAACAGCAAGTTCAGGCACCACTCCGCCACCTATTCCCACACAAATCTTACTCACTAGCGTGGAAAATCTTCAGAAAGCTATGGAAAACATGAGAGAAGACCAAAGAAGAGCAGATGCTGAGGCAAGAAGAAGAGACAGAGAACTCTGGGCACAGATTGATATCCTGAAACAGTAGTCTGTCGCCCCAGTAGGTGGGACAGGTGAGATCTTCTTTGATAGATTTGACACGGGGAATACCGGGCAGCAGGCAGATACCACCCGAGCTAATAACAAGATTAGATTTGGCTACAGTACCGTCAGATGGAAGAATAACCCCACGAGGGTTAGGATACCTCACACCGATATAGGCGGCGGCCGGCTAACTGCATAGGGACACAAACAGGTGGCCTCTCCGTCAGCAGCCCCGCAGCAATCGGGCACACACCCGCAGCAGGATCCGAGTCAAACCAGCAAGTGAACTGGCAGCAGGGGACAATCGTTACCACAACCCCCCGATCTGCGGAGCTTATCGAATCTTCAAGAACCCGGATCGGGGAGGAAATACGCAGATAGCTGACAGACGGACCCCAGATTCGGCCAGTATAACTAATCGCGATACTTGGAACTAAAAGAGATCTTTGAGGGGTCCCAGGGCTACCACCCCCACTCGAGAAAGCAGCTCTAGACAGTTATGCCGACTCACCATTCGTGGACACGATATCCATCACAGCCATGCCAAAGGGATTCACGAATCCAAATATGCCTCTCTTCGACGGCACAACAGACCCCTTTGATCATATCAGCCAGTATAAGTAGAAAATGATGACGGTAAAAGCTATAGGGCAAGTTAAGGAGGCCTGCATGTGCAAAGGATTCGGGTCCACCCTAACAGGACCGACACTTCGATGGTTTGTGAGCCTGCCCAACAGGTCGATATCTACATTTGATGAATTGGTGAACTCATTTACCCAACAGTTCGCAAGCAGCAGAAAGCCACAAAGTCACGCAGGAGACCTGTACAGAATCGTCCAGGGGGCAGGAGAGAGCATTGGAGAATACAATACTAGGTTCAACAATGAGAAGGTAGCAGTACGAGAGTGTGATGTCTCAACAGCAGTAGAAGCCTTCAGAAGGGGCCTCCACCACGACTCCGACCTATACAAGCAGTTAACCATGCATCCATACCATAGTTTCGAGGCAGTACAAGAGAAGGCAGCTGCCGCAATCAGGTTGGAGGAAGATGTCTTAGCCAGAGCCAGCTTGCTAAGCACACCTAGTATCTCCAGTACCTCAGCCGTAGAGAAATCAGGAAGAAAGCAAACCACCAGCAAGAAGGACGAGAGATACAGACCATACAGGAGGGAAGTCAACAGAATCGAAGAAAATCAGCTACTCCCCACCCTGGCAGAATACGGATTCACTACAGGAATCGGAGGAATCTTGAAGGCACTCAGGGAGATGGGAGATGGAGTCAAGTGGCCCAACCCACCGGTAGGAGAGCAGGCATGGAGGAAGGACAGCAAGAAGAAATGTGAGTTCCACCGGGATATTGGGCACAACACTGAGGATTGCTATACATTACGAAGAGAGATCAAGCGCCTGTGTGAACAAGGAAAGCTGAGCCACCTATTACCACGTGGGGGCAAGCAGCAAGATAAGGTAGGCTCCGCCAAACCGGCAGACCCACCCACATGCACCAAAATTATAAACGTGATAACAGGCGGCTCAGACTTGAGCGGACTGACATATTCAGCAGCCAAGAGACACGCTACAGAAACCAAAGGAGATAGGCCACCAATTCGTGCGAAATTTCTCACGTGACACTGCCAAAGATCGGCTTTGATGAAGGAGATGCATACGATGAGTGAGAACATCATGACGCACTTATTATCACCTTATCAATGGCCAATTGCACGGTTAGAAAGGTCTTGGTAGACACGGGAAGCTCGGTCAACTTGATCATGCTGAAAACTATAGAAAATATGGGATTCAGCGAGAAGGATTTGCAGAAGAAGACCATTCCGCTAGTAGGCTTCAGTGGAGAAACAGCCAGCTCGCTAGGTGAGATAGTCATCCCCACCTATGTGGGGGGAGTCAACAAGCAAGTCAGATACCTGGTTATAGATGGCCCCTCTACTTACAACGTCATCTTAGGAAGACCATGGTTGCACCAGATGAAAGCAGTCTCCTCAACATACCACCAGTGCATAAAATTCCCCACCCCGTGGGGAGTAAAAACGATAAGAGGAGATCAGGAGGAAGCTAGAGGCTGCTATAAGAAGGCACTCAAGTGCACTGCCAGCCCCCCCATAGCAATTACAGAAGCAGCCTATCCAGGACGAATACATTGAACCGCCAGCAGAAGAGCTGGATCAAATCAACCTGGATAAGCTGCACCCAGAACAAACCATGCTCATTGGAGCAGGATGTACAGGAAGCCTAAGACAGCAGTTAGTCAAGTTCTTACAAGATAACATGGATTGTTTTGCATGGTCACACGATGACATGACAGGAATAGATCCGTCCATCATAACACATAAGCTTAGTGTAGACCCAAAGTGTAAGCCCATCCAACAGAGAAGAAGGAAGTTTGCAGCGGAGAGAAATAAGGTAATCAACCAGGAAGTAGATAGCCTGATGGCAGCAAAGAAAATAAGAGAAGTAAAATATCCAGAATGGCTGTCCAACGTAGTGGTGGTGCCTAAGAAGAATGTGAAGTGGAGAGTATGTGTGGACTTCACCGATCTCAACAAAGCATGCCCTAAAGATCCATTCCCGCTGCCCCATATTGATGCAATGGTGGACGCAACAGCTGGACATGAGATGTTAACATTCCTGGACGCATGGAGTGGATACAATCAGATCAAGATGGATCCTGCAGATCAAGAGAAGACAGCGTTTATGTCTGAAAGAGGAATATAGTGCTACAACGTCATGCCATTCGGCCTAAAAAATGCATGCTCCACATATCAGAGGCTGGTTAACCGCATGTTCAAAGAGCAGATAGGAAGAACAATGGAGGTGTATATTAATGACATGGTGGTGAAATCAGAAAAAGCCAGAGATCACATGCAACATCTGGCAGAAACATTTAGCACCCTCAGGGAATACAAGATGAAGCTAAATCCATCTAAATGCACCTTCGGAGTATCTTCTGGCAAATTCTTGGGCTATATCGTAACTCAAAGAGGAATAGAGGCCAAAGATCGAGCGGTCAAAGCCATCTTACAGCTGGAGTCACCTGAGAAGCCTAAGGATGTTCAAAGACTAGCCGGGAAGGTAGCAGCCCTGAACAGGTTCATCTCAAGATCTTCAGATAAATGCAGGCTGTTTTACGACGTACTAAGGAAAAGCCAGAAGTTTGAATGGACCTCTGAGCACGAGCAAGCCTTCAGAGAGCTGAAGCACTACCTCAGCAGCCCGCCGCTGCTGTCAAAACCGGAGCCAGGAGAACCACTATTCCTATACCTAGCTGTCACAGAGGTAGCAGTGAGTGCTGTCCTAGTCAGAGAGCAAGAAAGGGAGCAGAAGCCAGTATACTACGTAACCAAGTCTCTGCTGCCGGCAGAGACCATGTACACATCCCTTGAAAAGTTAGTACTAGCATTGGTAGTGGCATCCCGCAAACTGCGCCCCTATTTTGAGTCCCACATTGTACATGTCGTGACCAATTACCCACTAAAAGCTATCATGAGGAAGCATGAACTGTCAGGAAGAATGTCTAAATGGTCTGTACACCTCAGTGGGTACAACATCCAATATGACCCCAGAATAGCAATCAAATCACAAGCATTGGCCGACTTCGTGTCAGACTTCAGTCCTGCCATCCAGAATCTAGCAAATAAAGAGATCCTCACTTTAGGAGGGAGCAAGGAGGCAGAAGTCTGGCAGATGCACATTGACGGAGCCTCCAACCAAAGAGGGGCAGGTGTAGGATTAATTCTGCGGTCACCACAGGGAGACCTGATAGCGCAAGCAGTAAGATGCGAATTCAAGGCAACCCACAATGAGACATAATACGAGGCCTTGATATTGGGAATGAAGCGAGCATTGGAGTTAGGGGTCAGCCACCTGCTCATATCCAGTGACTCTCTGTTAATAGTCAACCACGTGAATGATGAGTTTATAGCCAGAGATTCGAAGATGATTGCATACCTAAAAGTAGCAAAGGAGTTAAAACAGGAATTCGAAACTTGCAAGCTTAAACAGATCCCTAGAGATCAGAACGTGGAAGCAGACGCCCTAGCAACCCTGGAGGCAACATTCAACCAACAGAGCTATCCAGCATCCCAATAGCACACATGCTGGAACCGTCCATTCAGAAGACGGATGAAATAGACAGAGGTGAACTGGAGGATCCACAGAGCGAGAAAGAAATCCGAGCAGTTACAGAGGAAGGTGAGAGCTCCCAGCCAAACAGGCAGCCAGGCCAAATAGCCGATCAGGCAGACGAATGGCGCACACCTTACCTAGACTGGCTGCGCTATAACAAGCTACCAGATGACAAGAAGGAAGTGAGAGCTTTCAGAGTGAAGGCCTCCAGATTCATACTCATTGATGATACATTATACAGAAAATCACTAGCAGGCCCCTACTTACGGTGCCTGGACAAGGAAGAAGCACAGAATGTGTTGCATGCTCTCCATAGTGGCGAATGTGGAAACCATGCAGGGGGCAGGAGTCTGGCAAATAAAGCCCTTAGACAGAGATACTATTGGCCTACAATGAAGGCAGATGCAGCAGAGTACGCATGAAAATATGACGCCTGCCAGCGCTCAGCGCCCATAATCCATCAGCCAGCAGAGCCCCTGCACCCTATCATTTCTCCCTGGCCATTCATGGCATGGGGCATGGACATAGTAGGCCCTCTACCACGGGCCACAGGAAACAAAACCTGGATGTTAGCAATGACAGATTACTTCTCCAAGTGGATAGAGGCAGAAGCATTCACGGAGGTAAAAGACAAACAGGTCATTTCATTCATAAAACGAAACATTATTTGAAGATTTGGTATCCCATCAGAAATCATATGTGACAATGGCTCACAATTCATCTCCAACGACACCGAGGGATACTGTGCCAGGTGGAGCATCACCTTAAAAAAGTCAGCACCTAGGACTCCAAAGTCCAACGGACAAGCTGAATCCAGCAACAAAATCATTATGGATAATCTGAGAAGGAGGTTACAGGAGTTAGGATGAAAGTGGGCAGATGAATTACCACTAGTATTATGGTCAGACAGAATGACACCAAAGATAGCAACAGGTCAAACACCCTTCAGCCTGGTGTTTGGCGCAGAAGCAGTCATTCCGTTAGAAGTTATAGTTCCCACTCACAGGTATGGAAATATGACAAGGGAACTGAATAGTGCAGAGATGACCAGAAGCCTGGACACAATCGACGAGTAGCGAGCAAGCGCAAAAATCCGTCTGGCTGCCTACAAACAGTCAGTGGCCAGGAGTTATAACAAGAATGTAAGTCAGGCTCCTGGAGGTAGGAGACCTGGTTCTCCGAGAGGTGTTTCAGAACACCAAGAATCGAAAAGCAGACAAATTCGCCTACAAATGGGAAGGACCATACCAGGTAGAAGGAGTTGTTGGCCATGGTGCATACAGACTGATGACTATGGACGGTCAAATCATACAACGCCTATGGAACATACTTCACCTGAAGAGATAGTACTTTTAATAATAAGTAGACTTTAGATTTCAGAATAATGTACTGTGAGAAGCCAAATCATTTTTAAACATAAAATAAAAATCCGGTAGTAGGCATACTGCCAATTTCACTCTTATTTCTGGTGTCTTTAGTTATTTAGACTTTAAACTACTATTGGATGAAGTGGTCTGGCAGCGTCCTGGGACCCCAATTGCTCTGGTACCCCATGATATGGCTACAGGTACTTCACATCATTCTAATAGATTTTCTTATTTTCAGGCTTCTCTAAGTACATCACTTTGAATCCTAGCGTCTATGGTACTTTGAAAGGATGTCTAGCGCTGCCTCCCCGGCAACGGCGCCAAAATTTAATACCTGTCGATGTGAGTATCAAAAATAATATTTATAAAACCAAACTACTACTAGCAAGCGGTAGTAAGGGTCGATCCGCAGGGAGGTAGGGAGATAATAGTTGTTATTAATTCTAGTCTAAGGGTAACAGTTGTGGGGGTTTTGGATTGGATTATAACTAAATCTAAATGCGAAAACAAAATAAAAACTATAACTAAAGCAATTAAATAAAAAGGTGTAGAAAATAATAAAAAGGGAAGCTAAGACGATTGGTTCATCAATGCGACGACGACGGTATCTAAGTAAGTCTGATAAATCACGATAGGTGGGCAAATAAGAAGTCCTCTCGGTCCATTCTTAATTAGTGGCGCCTCTCAGCCTGTGCTACTGGTCCCTAGGTCTCACTAATACTAGCTCTCACCCTGAAAAGTGATTCCTAATACCTAAATTACTCATCTTTCGATCTTAGCAATTTAGTCGTCTCAATTTATTAATCTATTTTCCCTCCCCTATCTCTCGATCTTGTGGGTCGGTCAAATACTAAGCATTTAACAAGTCTCCTCTCGGTCTCGTTGTCAAATATTGCAATTAAAACATTGAAACAGTGCTAATCTATCGGGCGTCAGTCGATCGACCACTATAAATGATCGATCGACCAACAGTCGATCGATCGACTAATCCAGTCGATCGACCAAAGGCCGACATCAGGTTTACTAATCTACGTCGTCTTCGCTACAGATCCCCTCGCATCTTAGCACTGGGTATTTAGCTACTCATAATAATTCTAACTACAACTACGAAAGCAATTAAAACAGTAAACGGAAGCATGATTAAAACGATTTAACAGTAAATTCGCAATAAAGAAAATTACGACTTTAGGGAACTAATGTAGCAATTCTAACTACGAAGATAATAAACTTAAAGACTGAAATTATGATTGAGAAATACCGAAACTGAAAGCCGAAAGGAAATCCAGATGCAAAATAGCGAACTTTATTGAGAACCTAAAGTATTTGAATGTAAACTATGCTAAACTCGAGACCTCATGTCTCTCCTCCAAAAACTGATAATTATTCTGAAAACATAGGTTAGTTATATAGGAATATCACGCACTCTTATTCCTAAACCTAAGAATATATTGGGCTTTCTAATTCTCAATCTTTTATTTTGCGCATCAGCTCGCGTGGTGGTCGATCGACCACTGAGGCCAGTCGATCGACCAAAGGTGTTGTACAGAATTGCATTCTGACGATTCCTGCAGCGCGCACCGATCTTAAAACAGCTTCCATTTCTTCGTTACGTGGTCAAATCAGGCGTTCTACGCGGCGTTGGAAATCTAAGAGGATAAGCTTTCACCTCCAATTGGAATCACTCGATTATCTGCTTTAGAACTCGAGATATAGCCATCTGAACGAGGCTGCAATATCGTGAAATGGTTCTTTGCTTGTTAAACTCGTACGCACCCTTGCTTTTGCTATCTTTAGGCCTTGAAACGCGCAGCAAGCTCATTCCTCGAGTCAATACTCCATGTCAAATGCAATGCTAAGTACTTAGAGACGGATTCGGCTTATTTTCCACTGAAATCTTCATATTCCTACAAAATCACAAGAAAAGGAAGAAATACACGAAACAAGGGAAATAGTAGCATAAATACTCAATTGAGCTCTGAAATGCGTGTAAAATAGGGTGTAAAACATCATATAAATGACACGCATCAAAGTTCCCCAAACCAAACCCTTGCTTGTCCCCAAGCAAGAACTAGACTCGATCCTAAAACCTAATGGAACGAGTTCATTCTCAGAGGGAAATGCAAACTGTCAAGCCTAAACCAATTTAATGCAATAACCAACAATCAATTAGCAATGTGAATCATGCAAACGAGTTATAAAGTCGTTAAAAACTGCTGAATCGTCAACTGTAAATACTTATCAAATTGGACTCTCACGGGTCGCTCAAATCACTCAAATAAGCACAAGGTGAATAATGTATAGATAGAAAGAATTCATTTTGTAGTGACACTCACCTAACTAAGACCTATAAGAACATGCCTGCAGTCTAATATGAAGATAATCTCTACAACCGTACATATGCATTCAACCAAACAAATGACCATGACACATGCCGAGGTAAATATGGATATGTGAGGTAATAGGTAAGAAGGGCAAAACAATTATGGAAATGTGGAGGTATAGGCGGCCAAGCTAGTACCCAAATAAAACCATATGACAACATCCACTTCCCTACTCAAAATCAACAATAAAACCGGTGCTAATAGCAAGCACAAATCTCACAAATTCCATAAATAGTCAACTCCCCATAAGATACAAATGCAATTAAATAAAGACTTTGAATTAGGCGATTTTTTCTTTTCTCGGACTTCAGTCGATCGACCAATGAGTCCAGTTGATCGACCATGTATCGAAATTATTTCTCTTTTTTTTTCGAATCATTTTTCTTTTCTTTTCTTTTTTTTTCTCTCTCTTTTCAACTTTCTCAATTCTTTTTCCTCCTTCATTCTTTTTCCAACATCATCTCAATGAGAGCATATAACAGAACCGCAATAGACATATTCCCAAAAACTAAGAGTACTAGCTTGACGAGGGCAGGCTAAATATAGGATGTAGTTAAGGGACAAAAGGCTAAATTTTGCTATGAGAGGCTCATGGGTAAAATGAATAAAGGGAAACCTCTACCACATGTGTCAACAAACCACAAACCGAATGCATACAGGTATTAAGCAGATTAAGTTCATATTTATGCAAATTAATGTAACATGTCTCATAAGGAGTACTACTCACATCCTAGATAAACTAGTCATAGATGTCACCAGTTATAAGGCTCTAAATCTCAGAAAGTGATGTAGTTTGCCAAAAATCTAAGTCTCAAGTTCAGCAAGAAATTAATGAAAACCCATAGATATGCATATATGATTCTACTAATAACATGCCAATTAGCAAGGCTTAGGCATAAACAGCTGCAAATGCAATATCATCATTGAAAAACTACCGTTCCGACTTGACCTAAATGCTAAAATAAACGTGCAATTTTTTGAATTTTTTTTGAAATTTTTCGATTTTTTGAAATTTCTGTATATATAAGGGAAATAAACAAATGCAAACTGAAATGCAATAAACGTGAAACAAAAAATGCAATAAAACATGTGAATGCAATGCAAAACGCTTCCCCAAACCAAATCACACAATGTCCCCATTGTGCAAAATCATGTATAAAGAAGCAAAAGGAAATGGGATTTTGCATAATAAAAACTAAAATTGACATAAAGAAGGACTCGGAAACTCACAAGACTTTAAGCGCAGCAAAAGGAAACCTCCCCAAACCAAATAAGTAGCTAGGAGGTTTCAGAGCGCAGTGATGCTACCAATAAGTACCTGAAAAGACAAACAATACCACGCGTAAAACGAGAAAACAATGTTGAAGCGCAAAATTATGTGCAAGAATAAGAAAAACAGAAGAAATCACAAATTAAGCGGAGAATAAAGTGAAGGGAATACTCCCTTGACTCTGCAAATCGACCAAACACTGCAGGGGAATGATTGAAAACAAGTACAGCAGCTGATGTGACCATTATTTGCGCACATTTAGTCCCCTAATTGATCCTATTTTGCATACTATTATAACATTCTATGGCCATTTTATCCGTCAAAACCTTCCTATTTGCTTTTCTATCGCATTTCATATGTTTTGTAGAAAAGGAGACAATAAGGCGGAAATTCCCGTCTTTCGTGCGTACTCGGAAGCTACTTGACGATACTAGGTGGACCAGTATGAAGAGGAAGCAAGGACCAAAGACCAATCCCACAAGAATAAAATAGAAGTGAACAAAAAGGGAAGAAAAGAAGAAGAATCACTGCTGAAGAACAATCCGAGCGGATTGTCTACAATCCGCCCGTCTCCTTACAGCACAATCCGAGCGGATTTCCACCAAAGACGCTCGGATTGCCCCGCCAGAATCCGCCCGGATTCCATCGAATCCGCCCGTCTTCCATCAACAGAATCCGCCCGTCCCGACCCCAATACGCACGGATTTCTTCACAGCATAATTTCGTCTTCTCCATCCTACAAAAGAAAGAAGCCCTTCCTTCAAGAAATACCGGCTCCTCCCTGCTTTAATCTAAAAAGTGTAATTACTAGTTTAGCTCTTAGTTAACCCTAATGCATCCACCTAATTTCCACTATAAATACCCCATTGGTAATAAGCAAATCATCAAGTTTTATTACACATCTTTTTAGCTAGAAAAATCCCTCCTTAGATTAGATTAGGAGTAGATTAGAATAGATTACTCTTTAATCTTTCCACAAATTACACATTAATCTTTCCATAATTATTGTTCAAGTTTATTATTCAAGTTTATTATTGGGTAATTGAAGATTATTGGGTTATTATTGGGAGATTGACAACCTTCCATCAATCAATCAAGTTTCTTCTATTATTCTTGCTTTATTGTTTGGATCATCTTAAGTTGGTATAATTCCTTTACTCTTTAATCTTTATTGTTCATTTCTTCATTCTATTATCATGTTTATACTTGTTGTGATGATTGACACCATTAATGACATGTTTCCCATGTTGATGAGTGAGTAGTTACTTAGCTAGGATTAGTGGGTAATTAGGGGAAACAAACATGGGGATTGATTCATGCTTAATCTAATATGTTCACATGATTAAATTGCTTGTTTGTTGTGATGTCAACTTTATGCACATGTTATGTTTGATGAAATGCTAAGCCTATGAATCCTTGCATTTACAACCATCCCTTATCTACTCAACTTGACTTGTAAGATATAAACCAACTCGAGTCTTGTTAGACCATGCATAGAAGTTGATTAGGAGGAAAGTAAGTCGACTTGTAGGTGTTGTACAATCTAATCGATTCGGATCCGGGACCCAACTCTTCCTAAGAACCGTAAGATATAACCCAACTCGGTTCCTCCACAACATTAATTGCTTGCAACCTTGTAAACATGTTTGTATGATCAAAACCATGAATCCCCCATGACCCCATGATATCCTAGCACTTTTAATCAATTGTTTACATCTTTCCTTTTATTGCTCGTTCTTCTTTATTGCTTTTATTAGCCTTGGGCACAACTACAAACCCAAACAAATTGTGACACTAGCATAAATTGAGATAGATAGACTTAGAACCCAAAGCACACCGTCCCATGGATCGACCTCGACTTACCGTTAACTAGTTGTATGTTGAGTATTATAAATGTGTTTGATTGGATGTGACCCGACGACATCGCTCCCTATCAAAATGGCGCCGTTGCCGGGGATGGTGCTATGTGATTAAGTTCTTACTTGTTTGTCTATTTTAATTGTGCTTTCACCTTGAGGAACTTGTTCCTCAAGGATTGTTCTTACCGTTTTTGTGTAGTTTCCATGCTTGTAGTTGTTTCCTTGTCTTAGCTATGATGGCTCAAGACTTGACATATGGAGTATGTGGTGGATCTTTTGAGTATGACTATGGGTATGGGGAGTTTGAGGAGCAAGTCAACACAAACCTACCTTACTACTCATACAATGAAAATCCTAACTACTACCCCAATTTTTCCCACCAAAATCACCACACCCAATATCAACAACAACCACCCACCCAATACCCATTTCACAATGAACTTCAATTGCCACAATACAACCACTTTCACACCTACCCACAACAAAAAGATGAACCCATTCAAAACATGATTCTCCAAATGATGGGCGATCAACAAAACTTCTTCAAACAAATGCTAGAAGAGAGCCAAAAAGAAGATAATGTTCTTAAAGACATTATTATCCAAAGAGAGGAATTGAGGATTCAAATTGCCCAATTAAAAGAATCCCAAGCAATCACTCACCACCGTTCTTTGGACATTGAGCATAAATGCGAATTTGAAGTAGTGACCTTTGACATGGAAAATGAGAAGTGGGAGGAGTCAAGTTCCTTGAGCTCTTGTGACTATGAAAGTGTTGTGTTCGATGAAGAAGACATGAGGTTGAGCAAACCAAATACCCTTAACCTTTGTGAGTATGAGGGTGTGTCTTTTGATATGGACGTTGAGGTGTTGAAAAAAGAGTTACATGAAGCCCACATTTATGATTCATGTGAATATAGCAACAATGATGATGAACTTAGAGGAGGGACTCACAATATCACCTTGCTTGAGGAGCCTATCCTTGAGGCATTTGAGATACCCTATCATGAAGACGAACGTCTTTTCTTTATCCTTCATGAAGACCACTTGGCACCTATCTTGGACCCAATGATCATTGAAGAGGATATGATAAACCTTCTTCAAAAGGCCAAAGTTTCTTACAAGAGCTACTTGGTGAAAAAGCTCAAAGAGAAAATTGCTCGTGAGGCTACTTGTGAAGATTTGGCACCCGCAATCTCAATTCCTATGGTTTCCAATCATCAATGTCATGAAAATTCTCCTTCTACCTTGGAAGGATTGAAAAATCAAAATGCTATCATCATCACCAAAATTGAAAAAGAAGTTGGTAAGTGGAAGTCCACGGATGAAAATGGACCACACTTCATGCTTAGTGTTGACAAGAATCATGGGTTTACCTATTTGAAGCATCGGGAAAGCTCTAACGCTAAGGAGAAGGCAAGAAAAAGAACATTCTATAAGCTTCCTTGGCCAAATTTCATATTCAAATTAAGCAACCCATACTTGTGCTTATTTGGAGCTTGTTCACAAGCTTTTGATCTTTTATTAAGAGCTTTGAGCTCTATGGACAAGAATTTCTACAATTTGAACTAGTTTGGTGGAGTCCTATCTCAAACCACCATTTGTAAGATATTTCTTGGACCCTTTACTTTGTATAATATTGTACATAATTATGTTTACATTTCTTGCATAAGAGAGAAGAGAGAGAGGGTCATCTTACATGTTTCATGAGCAAATTTCAGAAAAAGATAAGAAAAAAAAGGGAAATCAGTGAAAAGGGGTGCGTTATTTCACGAAAAAAGGAAGAAAAAGACCAGAAGACGCCCGGATCGAGAGGAGGACGCCCGACCAAGACCCACGGAAAAGAAAAAGGCTAAAACTGGAGGAGAATCCGTGCGGATTCAAGCAAATCCGCCCGTCCAGGACAATACGTTCGTTTTCTTCACGGGACGCCCGTCCCGTGTGTCATCCAGAGGCAAGATTTCGAGCTGTGAAAGAATCCGTGCGGATTGTTCATAATCCGCCCGTCCCGATCAAGCCGCGCGTCCTAGGCACAATACGCCCGACTTTTCCCACTTCTCAGCCGAGGAAGTTTGCTGTGTTTGAATCCGAGCGGATTCTAGCAAAGATGCCCGTCTTCTTCCTCGACAATCCGCCTGTCCCGACAGAAATCCGCTCGGATTGTCCTGTTCCCTCGGATAAAACGGGTTTGATCCAACCTTATCCGTTCGGATTCCCTACTTCTTCTATATAATCACCCCCTTTCTCCCTCATTTCCTCACCTTACCAAACCCTAAAACACTCATCTCAATCCTCAAAATCACCATCCCATCCCCAAAAACACCCCCATCACCAACATCCAAATGGCACCATTGATGAACGCCAAAGGAAAGGCCAAGAAATTGGTTGAATCAATCGGGAAGAAGCGCAAGGGATCAACCTCTTCAACACCACGAGAGGTAGTACTACCAAGGGGCTCCCAACCCTTAATGAGGGGAGGCATTGAACAACTCAACCACTTTCAAGAGGTGCTCTTTCAATCCGACGACCACCGCCAAAAATTTGTCGAGCTACTAGGTAAGAAGTACGAACCTACTCAATTTGTAGACACTAGGGTGTTGGAAATCCTTAAGATAAGGTACCCTACCGAGATGTTCTTTAATGGCCTTGGCATCGGGAAACTTTTCCATGCCCATGAAGAGACTTACCTTAGTCTCACCCTTGAATTCTTGAGTAGCCTTCGCATTGTGGCGGATACCCACAACAATGTGGGCATGGAGTTTAGGTTATGCAACCTAGACCATGTTCTTTCTCTTGAGGAATTTGCCTATGTTTTCGGTCTTGAAGTACCCACCGACTATACCGAAAAGCCCGATAATTTTGGTGTGGACTTTCTTTGGAAAGCTATCTCCGGGAGGGACTTTACCCATATAAAGCGTTGCTATACCTTTGCCATCCAACATCCGGTGATTCGATTCACCGAACGCTCTGTAGCCGGTTGCATCAATGGGAGGTACGAACAAGATAGGTGTACTCTCATCGACTTAACTTTTCTTGAGTCCTATTTGAATGTTCGAGCGGTGAGGCGTTATAACTTTAATACGCCACTTGAGATACTTACTAGGTTCCATGATTTTGCTCAAGGGACCACCCAACTCAAAACCTTCGTGATGGGAGGTCTAATTACCATTTTGGCACACCACCTTTGTCCCAGGTTCAATACCCGAGGGACCTATACTCCTCTTGAGGGGAGGACTTTGATTGATGAGCACACCATCTTCCACAGTCACCGATGGTGTAACTACACTCGAGATGGGAGTGTGGAGTGGCACACCAAGAGATGCACTTCAATGATCCTTGAAGGATGGAAGATACCGGGCATTGCCCCAAGATTAAGTCCATACTCTCCTCCGCCAAGCTACCTCCTTGATATCCAAATTCTTGATAATCCCCCTCAAAGGGAAGAGCCACATCGTCAACCACCTCGTGGAGGGCCGGGAATACCTATTTGCCCACCTTCCTACGTACCTATCCCGCCATACCCTACTCCATATACCGAATTTCAAGTGAATCCCGGTACCCCGGGCATTAATGATTTGATGGCACTCATGAATAGAGTGGACCTTGGGGTGCATAAAGGGAGGGAAGAAAACTACTTGGCCCTCTACCCCCAATACTATAACATGGCTCAACAAGGGTATATTGACCCCGATGGTCCTAAGCCCTCTTGGGCACAACCGGAGCTCTTGTTCCCAAATTATGGGGACCAAGCTTGGGGTCGAGGAGACGGAGGGCATTCTAGCCAAGGTGGAGGGTACTCGGGTCAAGGAGGAGGATTTGACCAAGGAGGATATTGGGGCCAAGCCCCCGGATACGATCAAGCTGGGAGCTCTCATGGTTATGGCTATGATCAAGATGAGGATGACGAGTGAAAGAGGCCTACTTCACCACTTCCATTTGTATGATACCCATCTCTCCCTCTCTCCCTTTTGTATATACATTGCATTTAGTGTAGCTTTTGCATGTATTTGTATTATATTTCACATTGCATTTACATTAGTTAGTTCATAGTATAGTTGTATTGTAATATAATTCATATAGATAATTGCATGTAGACTAGAATTCATGCATTGTCACTAATGGCCAAACCTATTCATTTCTACACTAGAAATAGTGTTTAAATTGGTTTGGGGAGGTTTGATCATAGGTGACCTTAGTTTACTAGAAATCATGCATCATATAATATAGTGTAGATTGCATTCATTTGTTATATATGGCATATAGAATTGCATTTAGTTAGAGCATGCATTCATTTATATCATATTGCATTTGTACTTTATTTCAAAAAAATCAAAAATCCAAAAACATGTATTTCTTTTTCATTCCTACTCCTACATGTACATTGAGGACAATGTCCAAAATAAAGTGGGGGATGGGAGTTTTATAATCCAAAAATGCATAAAAATTGAAAAATTTCGAAAAATCACAAAAATATGTCTTTAATTTCATAAAAACAAAAACCATAAAAAATTGAAAAATTGAAAAAAACCAAAAACAAGTTCATTTCCTTTGTAGTGTAGACTTGTATAAATTGTTTTGTATATATTGTGTTTGTTCTATCCTTGTTCACATTGATCGACTACGCCACATCCGAGACATGAGGATATTGAAGACCGCATGGTATGATCTTTCCAATCTCCTTTTTCCTCTTTATGTTAATGACTATGTGGCTTTATTTTGATTGATGCGGTAAAAACAATGTGAATTTAGGATTGCATTTAGTTTATTTAGCATATTAGTTGGTAGAATCATATGCATTAGGATGTTTATATGTTAGTTGCATCATGGCATGTAGTTGCATGTTAGAAAAATTTTGCGAAACCGTCTACTTGGGAAACTTGACAAGTGTATATAGGCCCTAGTAGATGCTTTTTCTTCTTAAGACTTTGCTTGTTAGAATATTTATAAAACACCCTAGGATGTGTCATGCTAGTATCCTTTGACCCATGGTTTAAGGCCTAGTCAAGAGTACCTTGTGGTGTGATAACTCCTTGGCTACCGTTTATTCCAAGGTGACCCTTGAAACCATGCATCCATCCATCCATCCATCATCCATGTTCTACCACATTTTTGTCATCAAAGGGAATGGGCACAAAAAGAAATCAATTTGAGTTCAATGAAATGAAAAGTGAAAGAAAGTTTGCAAAAATGCATCAAATGAAAAGAGGAGCAAAAATAGAACTCCTAAAGCTTCAAATATAAGGCACCCTCACTACATATGGGGTGACTTTGAAAATGTTCAAAAGAAATGCAAAGAAAAGTTGAAAGTTGTCAAGTGTTGAAAAGCCAAAAATCAAAAGAAATGGCAAGAAAGTGTTCTCAAATGTTATATGCCACAAGAAATTGGGGGGAAAACAAAAAATAAAAGCAAACTCCCAAAGTGAAACTCAAATATCTATTGATCCCTTTATCCATCATATCCATTCTTGTGCATGGTAGAGAGGGGACGACCCTTCTTCTTGTCTAGGCAAGAGAGGGAATTCCACGATCCTCCAGTGTTTCTAACACCATAGGGAGTCTACTCTTGACAAAAGCATTTAACGATTGAGGACAAAGGTACCCTAGCTTGACACATTTTTGAGGTGATTTATTGGTATCCTTCTAGGCTTAGTATTTTGAAGAAATTGTATCTATGAAGGAGTGTGTACCCTTGAATTGCTTCCCTTGTAGATAATTTCCGCCACTTAGATGAGGAAAGTGGCTATTCTTTTGTAGATGCATCCATTACTTGATTTTGTGTGCTTAATGATTGGATGTGTCGCCATTTTGGCAAGACCCACCTTGCCTTGCAAGAAGGCATCTTACCTCATGGTCGTCTTGTTGTGAGTTGAAGGGGCGGAGTGAGACCCGCTAATTGTCTCATATCGGTTATATTAGTAGGATAGTTTAAATAAAGGTCTAGTTTTTGTCACCTCTTTACTCGGGACGAGTAAAGGTTCGGTTTGGGGATATTTGATGTGACCATTATTTGCGCACATTTAGTCCCCTAATTGAGCCTATTTTGCATACTATTATAACATTCTATGGCCATTTTATCCGTCAAAACCTTCCTATTTGCTTTTCTATCGCATTTCATATGTTTTGTAGAAAAGGAGACAATAAGGCGGAAATTCCCGTCTTTCGTGCGTACTCGGAAGCTACTTGACGATACTAGGTGGACCAGTATGAAGAGGAAGCAAGGACCAAAGACCAATCCCACAAGAATAAAATGGAAGTGAACAAAAAGGGAAGAAAAGAAGAAGAATCACTGCTGAAGAACAATCCGAGCGGATTGTCTACAATCCGCCCGTCTCCTTACAGCACAATCCGAGCGGATTTCCACCAAAGACGCTCGGATTGCCCCGCCGATCCGCCGGATTCCATCGAATCCGCTCGTCTTCCATCAACAGAATCCGCCCGTCCCGACCCCAATACGCACGGATTTCTTCACAAAGATAATTTCGTCTTCTCCATCCTACAAAAGAAAGAAGCCCTTCCTTCAAGAAATACCGGCTCCTCCCTGCTTTAATCTAAAAAGTGTAATTACTAGTTTAGCCCTTAGTTAACCCTAATGCATCCACCTAATTTCCACTATAAATACCCCATTGTTAATAAGCAAATCATCAAGTTTTATTACACATCTTTTTAGCTAGAAAAATCCCTCCTTAGATTAGATTAGGAGTAGATTAGAATAGATTACTCTTTAATCTTTCCACAAATTACACATTAATCTTTCCATAATTATTGTTCAAGTTTATTATTCAAGTTTATTATTGGGTAATTGAAGATTATTGGGTTATTATTGGGAGATTGACAACCTTCCATCAATCAATCAAGTTTCTTCTATTATTCTTGCTTTATTGTTTGGATCATCTTAAGTTGGTATAATTCCTTTACTCTTTAATCTTTATTGTTCATTTCTTCATTCTATTATCATGTTTATACTTGTTGTGATGATTGACACCATTAATGACATGTTTCCCATGATGATGAGTGAGTAGTTACTTAGCTAGGATTAGTGGGTAATTAGGGGAAACAAACATGGGGATTGATTCATGCTTAATCTAATATGTTCACATGATTAAATTGCTTGCTTGTTGTGATGTCAACTTTATGCACATGTTATGTTTGATGAAATGCTAAGCCTATGAATCCTTGCATTTACAACCATCCCTTATCTACTCAACTTGACTTGTAAGATATAAACCAACTCGAGTCTTGTTAGACCATGCATAGAAGTTGATTAGGAGGAAAGTAAGTCGACTTGTAGGTGTTGTACAATCTAATCGATTTGGCTCCGGGACCCAACTCTTCCTAAGAACCTTAAGATATAACCCAACTCGGTTCCTCCACAACATTAATTGCTTGCAACCTTGTAAAAATGTTTGTATGATCAAAACCATGAATCCCCCATGACCCCATGATATCCTAGCACTTTTAATCAATTGTTTACATCTTTCCTTTTATTGTTCGTTCTACTTTATTGCTTTTATTAGCCTAGGACACAACTACAAACCCAAACAAATTGTGACACTAGCATAAATTAAGATAGATAGACTTAGAACCCAAAGCACACCGTCCCATGGATCGACCTCGACTTACCGCTAACTAGTTGTATGTTGAGTATTATAAATGTGTTTGATTGGATGTGACCAGACGACATCGCTCTCTATCAGCAGCTCTGGGCAGCCGATCGACCACATCACCCAGTCGATCGACCAAGGTGAACAGGAACAGAAGCTCCAGGATTTCGCAGCTCAGTCGATCGACCATACTGACCAGTCGATCGACTGAGAAACCTGCTGTAACTTTCTGATTTCTTCGAATTAGCTCAATAACGTGAGCTAATATGGTCCATATACCTGCAAAAGCACATAACAACGCGCCCAAAAATTGCGCAAAACCCAAAGTAACAGTCTAAAGTTTATAAAAATCCTAAGCAAACAAAACTAAGCGAAGTTTTGCGCACACGAAAAACGATAAATAGTCTAAAAGCAATAAATTGTCTTAAAAAGGTCTAAGAAACGAATCAGCGGAAACTGCGGAAAATTTCCGACCAAGGCTTCTGTCTACATGAAGTAGCTTCCGCAGTGCTCATCTCAGAAGCTGGACTTCACTCTACTCCGACTGGGATGCTCAATGGATCATCTCTAGCATCTTCCCAAGCATGGACATCATCTTCTAGCTCCTCACACTTGAGATCCGACTCCAAAATTTTGACTGGCTCCTTCTTCTTGGGCTCCTCATCTGGCTCCTCGTCCGTGCCATAACTAAGACATCCTAGACCGCATCTCTGAACAATGAACTCCTTCTCTGCTGGAGCAGCGAGCGGTTCTTCCTTCCCCAAACCGGTTCCTGCAACATTCAAAACAAGAGAATTGTCCTCCATATTGCTCCCAATCTGGAGCGGAGGTGTCATAACAGGAATAGGTACAGGTAAGGAAGTGGGAATGTCAAAAAGCACAAAATAAGATTTCTTTTCAGAAATCATATTACAGGTCATGGGCCACATGGGGTCTTTCTTCCTAGGGGACTGGGCAAACATAATAGAGTGCTTCCCTACCTTAAATCTCAAAGTTCTTTCCCCTACATCAATTATTGCACCAGCAGTGTGCAAAAACGGTCTTCTCAAAATAATTGGGGTGTTGACATCTTCAGGAATATCCAAAACAACAAAGTCAACAGGAAAAAAGAACTTTTCAATTTGAACAGCACATTCTCTAAGACCCCTACTCTTTAAGCCGAACTGCAGAACGTCACCATTTGCACATCATGTCGAATAATGAATCTAGTTAATTTCAACTTCTTAGCCAGACTCAAAGGCATAACACTGACACTAGCCCCTAGATTACATAATGCCTTCTCAATTGAGAAGGTACCAATACTACATGGGATAGAAAAACTACCCGGGTCGAGACGTTTATGAGTAGCGATGTGAGTTAAATACGAACTAGACTCTTGATTAAATGCACCGACTCCACAACATTCAAAGACCTTTTCTTAGCTAGCAATTGTCTCATAAATTTCATATATGCAAGTACTTGATTAACTAGCTCTAAGAAAGGAATTTGCACGTTAAGACTACGCACGACATCTTTAAATTTGTCGAATGTTACCTCATCTTTGGTCGGCACTAGTCTTTCGGATAGGGGCATCGGAAGTAGCTTTGCCCTCTCCTTTAGGTCTCTCATACCGGCATCAGTGGACTTAGGCTGAAAATCCACTACCTTGTCTTTGTTGTAACTTGACCCTTCTTCGCACCGCCTCTCGAGATATGAACCATTAATCGACATCGGGCCATATTTCGAACCGGATCGACCCATCAAAGACTCGGGTCTTGCCTCAATATTGTCGGAGTTGTCGTACCCCGAAACAAGTGATCCCTCAAATTATTGGGCATTGGAGGACGGAATGGTTCGTCATCAGCTGCTTCCTCAGTCGATCGACCATGTTGGTCAGTCGATCGACTGGTTTCAACATATCGGTTATGTCATTTCGCGGACTGGTCGATCGACTGGGTGATGTGGTCGATCGACCGTGTTTACTGCTGATCGTCTTTTTCTCGCCCTTTTTCTTCTTCCCTTTTTCAGCAAGTTTCTCGGGTCCATCGAGAGCAGATCCACTCCTCAGCGTCATTGCATGTACGGTCTCAATACGCTGATTCAGAGAGTGGAATTCACTCGGTATCTCAGCTGCATTCTTGTCTAATATAGCAATTTGAGATATCAGCTTCGTGATTAAGGCCTAATTCGCCGCATTGCTTTTCTGTACCTCCACCATAAGCACCTGCACTAGACTCGTCAACTCTGCAACTTCGTTTTTCAACTCTTGCTGTGACGGAGTGGATGGTGGTGGGGCTTCATAAGGAGGCATATATGGTTGATGCGGTGAAGTAGGAGCGCAATTATACGAATTGTCGAGCTGAAGTTGATGAAAAGCAAACATCTTCTCCTTAGGGTGCATGCATGCCTCAGATGTGTGTCCCGCTTCGCCGCATCTCCCACAAAACAGCACCTGCTGCTCCTGAGAATGGAACATGAGTGGACTCTCCTGAAGTACTGCAAATAAACAACACTAAAGAAGAAGATAAGAACTGCCTCAAGGTACTCAGTCTTCCCTTGAGGAGAAAAACAGACTAAAATGAAAAACAACTAAAACTAGCGTTGCCTCCCCGGCAACGGCGCCAAAATTTGATACCTGTCGATGTGAGTATCAAACATAATATTTATAAAACCAAACTACTACTAGCAAGCGGTAGTAAGGGTTAATCCGCAGGGAGGTAGGGAGATGATAGTTGTTATTAATTCTAGTCTAAGGGTAACAGTTGTGGGAGTTTTGGATTGGATTATAACTAAATCTAAATGCGAAAACAAAATAAAAACTATAACTAAAGCAATTAAATAAAAAGGTGTAGAAAATAATAAAAGGGAAGCTAAGACGATTGGTTCACTGCAGCTGCGACGACGGTATCTAAGTAAGTCTGCTAAATCACGATAGGTGGACAAATAAGAAGTCCTCTCGGTCCATTCTTAACTAGTGGCGCCTCTCAGCCTATGCTACTGGTCCCTAGGTCTCACTAATACTAGCTCTCGCCCTGAAAAGTGATTCCTAATACCTAAATTACTTATCTTTCGATCTTAGCAATTTAGTCGTCTCAATTTATTAATCTATTTTCCCTCCCCTATCTCTCGATCTTGTGGGTCGGTCAAATACTAAGCATTTAACAACTCTCCTCTCGGTCTCGTTGTCAAATATTGCAATTAAAACATTAAAACGGTGCTAATCTATCGCGCGTCAGTCGATCGACCACTATAGGCAGTCGATCGACCAACAGTCGATCGATCGATCGACTAATCCAGTCGATCGACCAAAGGCCGACATCAGGTTTACTAATCTACGTCGTCTTCACTACAGATCCCCTCGCATCTTAGCACGGGGTATTTAGCTACTCATAATAATTCTAACTACAACTACGAAAGCAATTAAAACAGTAAACGGAAGCATGATTAAAACGATTTAACAGTAAATTCGCAATAAAGAAAATTACGGCTTTAGGGAACTAATGTAGCAATTCTAACTACGAAGATAATAAACTTAAAGACTGAAATTATGATTGAGAAATACCGAAACTGAAAGCCGAAATGAAATCCAGATGCAAAATAGCGAACTTTATTGAGAAACTAAAGTATTTGAATGTAAACTATGCTAAACTCGAGACCTCATGTCTCTCCTCCAAAAACTGATAATTATTCTGAAAACATAGGTTAGTTATATAGGAATATCACGCACTCTTATTCCTAAACCTAAGAATACATTGGGCTTTCTAATTCTCGATCTTTTAATTTGCACATCAGCTTGCGTGGTGGTCGATCGACCACTGAGGCCAGTCGATCGACCAAAGGTGCTGTACAGAATTGCATTCTGACGATTCCTACAGCGCGCACCGATCTTAAAACAGCTGTCATTTCTTCGTTATGTGGTCAAATCAGGCGTTCTACGTGTCGTTGGAAAGCTAAGAGGATAAGCTTTCTCCTCCAATTGGAATCACTCGATTATCTGCTTTAGGACACGAGATATAGCCATCTGAACGAGGCTGCAATATCGTGAAATGGTTCTTTGCTTGTTAAACTCGTACGCACCCTTGCTTTTGCTATCTTTAGGCCTTGAAATGCGCACCAAGCTCATTCCTCGAGTCAATACTCCATGTCAAATGCAATGCTAAGTACTTAGAGACGGATTCGACTTATTTTCCACTGAAATCTTCATATTCCTACAAAATCACAAGAAAAGGAAGAAATACACGAAACAAGGGAAATAGTAGCATAAACTACTCAATTGAGCTCTGAAATGCGTGTAAAATAGGGTGTAAAACATCATATAAATGACACACATCAGCTACTTACTCGAAGTCAGAACCCATTTCTCGAAAATATAATCAGCAGGAGGCTGGATGGAGTCCTTCCTCACGTAGAAGAAGTCCTCAAACCATTTCTCATCGCGAGATTTTGACACGTGTCTGAAGGAAGCCTCTCCACGGCCCCGGAATTAGAATTGACCCCTGCCTAGGGATCTGATGTTGTACATATGGGCCAGATCGCCCAGAGTGACAGATTTGCCAGTACTCAGACCAGCGGCCAGAGAATAGAGAAGAACTCTCCAAATGGCAGCAGAAATTTGTGCCATGGCGAAATTGTTGGTGAAGATAAAATCTTGAATGAGTTTAGGGAAAGGAAAACGGAGGCCATATCTAAACGGGTACAGGTAGAAACTAACCCACCCTGGACGAAGGGCGTCAGCTTTTTGTCCCGGTTCAGGGATGGCGATATCCACCCCGTCACCGAGCACAAGCAGATTCTTGATCGTGGGGATGTCGGCCGGCGTTAAAGCAGAATCACAGTCGTGGGGGTGCTTAAAAAGCCCCCGAGAAAGGAAAGTGGCGTCGAGATTACGATCAGAAGGTGTGGAGAATTGACGAGTTTTGCCCATGGTGGAGAGAGAAAATAAAGATTAAAAGAAGAAGAGAAGATGGATTACCTGATGATGGAAACGGGGAAGGGGAACAGTGAAGCCGGCGAGGAATGAAGGAGAAGGAAGGTTGTTGGTTTAAGAGAGAAGAATTTTTTGAAATGATTTGAAATGATAAATGAGAGTGGAAGATGGACGTTGGGGTTATAAAGAGGAGAGAGGGAGCTGGGTGCGAGAAAAGAGGAGAAGGGTGGCTTGCATGGGAAGGAGTAAAAAAAGACAGCGTAGGGTTTTTTGGCATTTGGTTACGTAAAATTCCTTGCTCGATACTTGAAAGCGTACTTCACAAGAAATTTGGGGCAAACTGTTTGGGCTAGAAATAGCATAATAAAGAAGGCCCACTTAATAAAATGAAGACTATGAAAGAAGTGATAAGGAGGAAGGAGGCCCGCGGTTGGAGAAAAGGGAAATGGGCTTAAGGAAGATCAGGAGCCCATCATAGAGGGTGCCCGCGTTAAGGAATGAAGTGTCAGGGAGAAGTTGGGGAGAAGTCAGGGAGATCAAGGAGAATTGGCAAGGGAGTCCGGGTTTGGAAAGAGTCCTTATGGAAATTATATTCCCTTTCCATATTCAAGGTAGGACATATCTAGGGTTCTTACCCTATAAATAGCCAAGGGGGCGAATCAAGAATTCATTCATTGAACACCCGCATTCATACATCAACATTCAAGACCACATCTCTGCAAAGAATATACGTTCATTCTAGATATTGCAGGCCTGACACCTAGGGTCAGCAGGATTAGCTTCGTACCGTAATTGTAATCGTCCTCCTATTCATATAGTGCAATACTTGGGTTTTCTGCGTCACCAAATCTCTCGTGCCAATTTACATTACGCACTTTATTTTTGTTAGCTGCCTCCACCGCGCCATTAGTTTGAGGTCTACAAGGCGAGGAGTGGTGGTGTTTGATTTTGTATTTGGATAGCAATTGTGTAGCTTCGGCTTGGAAATGTGACCCATTGTCACTAATGATCTCATGTGGGCAACCATATTGACAGATGATATTGGTTTGTATGAACTTTGCCACATGCTTAGCTGTTAGAGCAGTGTAAGATGCTGCTTATTCGACCCATTTGGTAAAATAGTCGATAGCTACCAAAATGAAACAGTGACCTTCTGTTCCAGGTGGTGTGATCTTTCGAATGATGTCGATTCCCCAAGCAGAAAATGGCCTAGAAGATGTCATGGTGTAAAGCATTGAGGGTGGGACATGTTGCACATTCCTGAAGATTTGGCAATTATGGCAATGTCTGACGTATTTAATACAATCTGACTCAATTGTCGTCCAGTAGTATCCTAGACACGTGATTTTCTTTGCCATTATGGGCCCACTCATGTGAGGACTGCATTCTCCATCGTGAACTTCTTCCATCACTTTTTGTGCCTGTGAATGATCGAGGCAACGCAAAACTAAACCAAGATGTGTTCGCTTGTACAATTCTCCTTGTATGAGAAGGTATTGAGAGGCTAGTAGACGTATGGCGCGTTGTTCCCTCTTATCCATATCTGGTGGATATGTACCATTGAGCTTGAAGTTTAGGATGGCTTGGAACCAAGGTTCCTCTGTACTTTCTTCTTCATCTGTAATTTGGTGTACATAGGCTGGTTCTGACCATCGTTCGATGCATAAAGGCATTTCTACCATATTGTCTGGCATGTTGATCAAAGATGCAAGTTTCACAAGAGCGTTTGCAAATTGATTCTCTTCACGAGGCAGGTGCAGATAAGTAACCCGATCGAAGAATTGGGCAACTTGATCTATCCTAGCTTGATAGGGTGCTAGACTTTCACTTTGAATTTTCTACGATCCCGTAATTTCGTTAATGATCAAGGATGAGTCTTCGTGAACTCGAAGATTCTTGATGCCTAAACTTAATGCTGCTTGTAGACCAATGAGGCAAGCTTTATACTCTGCTGCGTTATTCGTCACCTCGAAGTCGAGTTTGACAGAAAGTGGTGTATGCTCGCCTTTAGGAGAAATGAGCAACACTCTTATTCCAAATCCTCTTAAATTTGATGCCCCATGAAAATAAATATACCAAGAGTCTACCGTGGTTTTTAGGATATCCTCGTCTGGAAATGACCACATGTCTATTGCTTGGGTGTCGTTGATAGGATTATCTGCGAAGAATTCGGCAACGGCGCATCCTTTTATGACCTTCAGAGTTACGTATTTGAGATCGAACTCTGAGAGCATTAAGGTCCATCTTGCCAAACGTCCGTTAAGAACGGGTTTCTCGAATAGGTATTTGACGGGATCCATTTTAGAATACACCTTGACAGAGTAGCTAAGCATGTAGTGGCGTAGCTTCTTTGTTGCCCACACAAGAGCGAGGCATGTGTTTTCGAGAGGTGTGTACTTACACTCGTATTCTAAGAACTTCTTACTAAGGTAGTAGATAACTCTTTCTTCCTTCCCAACAGTTTGTACGAGTATAGCCCCTATGGCTGTTTCGGTTACTGTGAGATATAAACCAATACGTTGATCTTGTTGAGGAGGCATTAGCACGGGTGGCTTAGCCAGTATCTCCTTAATTCTGTCAAACGCCTTTTGACAGTCGTCGTCCCATATTGTATGATCTGTTTTCTTGAGCTTTTTGAAAATGGGTTCGCAGATCATAGTAAGCTTCGATATGAATCGGCTTATATACTGTACTTTGCCTAGAAATCCTCTAACCTCCTTCTCTGTTTGGGGTTGCGGCATTTTGATTAGAGCTTTGATCTTGGATGGATCGATTTCTATTCCCCTCTTGCTGACGACATATCCCATAAGCTTGCCTGACGTTACTCCGAATGCACATTTCTGAGGATTGAGCCTCATGTTGTACTTTCACAGTCTTAGGAAGAATTTGCGAAGGTTATCAATATGCCCCTTTCTATCCTTGGATTTGACAATCATATCATCGATGTACACTTCTACTTCTTTATGCATCATGTCATGTAGCAAAGTGGTCGCGGTGCGTTGATATGTAGCCCCAGCATTGATTAGTCCAAAAAGTATTATTGTATAGCAATATGTGCCCCACTGAGTGACGAAGGCTGTCTTATACATGTCTTCTATAGCCATCTTGATCTGATTATACCCTGCATACTCGTCCATGAAGGATAACAACGCGTGATCTGCTGTATTATCTACCTATATATCAATGTGCGGTAGAGGGAAGTCGTCCTTGGGACTTGCTTTGTTCAAGTCTCTGAAATCGACACAAACCCGGATTCGCCCATCCTTTTTGGGTACGGGGACTATGTTAGACACCCAGTATGAATACTCGGAAACTTTGATTAACCCGCCTTTGCATTGCTTATCGACTTCTTCTTTGATCTTAAGAGCCCATTCGGTCCTCATCCGACGAAGCTTCTGTTTTACAGGTTTGAAACCTAGCTTGATTGGAATTCAATGTTCTGCAATATCCCTGTCGATTCCTGGCATGGCTTTGTAGGACCAAGCGAAAACGTCCTTGAACTCGTGTAGGAGGTCGATGAAATTGGCCCTTTCAGTTGGGCTTAAGGTCGTCCCTATCCTAAGTTCTTGGGGTTCTAGTTCGGTTCCTACGTTGATGGGTTCGGTGTTTTATATAACTGGTGCCCCTTCCCCCTCTTGTAGTATTTTTTTAACTATGTAGGGTGGTAATTTGACTGAGTCTGGGTCAGGATCATCCTCAATATCATCGTAAATAGAATTGCATTCAGAATAACACAAAGAGTAAGTAGAATCTGATTTATTCATATTAAATTTTGGAAAGAGTTGAAACAAAGAAGTCGTCTGTTCAGTAGTCAGTGGCGGTAAAGGGACAGCTGCTGGGACATTTCCCGAGCTACTGTTACTATTTGATGCTATGCTAGGAGAAACAAGGGGATGAGGATGTGGGGTAATATCCGTATAAGACCCTTTAAATTTAGGACTATAACGTAAATTTAACATGTGAAATATGGTCATAAACGAAATACAACAATGAAACGATAAAGATTAAGAATCAACCTCGGGTCCTTTGATGCACGGCGTAAAGAACATAAATCAACAGAGATTTCCTCCTAATTGTTGCACCCAAGACCGTCTGAGACTATGCCCTTGTGCTAGAAATGCTCTCTAATTGACTTGCAATATTGAGAGAGCTATTGTGAGGTTTTACAGATGTGAGATCTAGGAATTTCAGAGAAAGTTGCACTGAAACCCTAATTGTTTTTCACTAATGATCATTAGGTTACAAAAGAGAGGAGGGCTCCCTTTTGTTCCCTTGGTTCGGCCGAGAGCTTTACATGGGAAAGTGGGCTTTCCACTTTCTCTAATTTTTAACTCATGGTACGACCCGAAAATGCGCTAACTGTATATGACACGGTTTCATTATAAACTGTCATCGGTTATCGGATATTAAAGCATCAACTAATTATAACACGGATCAGTTGAATCATTAATACGTGTCCGACAAAGACAATATCGTATAATTAATTTATCCAATATACATTAATCAAATATAAATCGCTTATATTTAATTTTACGAATTAACCGCTTAATTCGTCTTAGCCATTATTATTTAATCCGTATTAAATAAAATATCTCAACATCACATTTTGACTAATTACTAGTCAAATAAGTCGGACTAACTGGTTAGTCAAAATTGGCATCTACATGACTGTATTTTCATACTGTCACATCTCTCAAACGTATCCTATAGGTGTGACTTTTAGGGACCAGTTGATCACCGCCATCTGTATGACAATAACGTCAAACTTATCTAGCAAGCCAACCGTTATTGATAAACGTGGATCAACTGATAATAATACCAAAAGTATGCCCTTTGATCCTTTTAGAGATTTATAAGTCCTTGCACTAACTGTTAAGGACACCAACCCCAACAAGCTCCCACTTGTCCGTACAAGTGTATGTGCGGTGACGTTATCCGCACTAACTGGAGGACACAGCTCCAACAAACTCCCACTTGTCCGTACAAGTGTATGTGCGATAACCGATTCTCATATTCATTTAAATTTTCTCCCACTCAATGTAAAACAATTTGCAGATCCGGATCCGCAAAGGTCGTATTTTACAATCGATCTGGATCAAGAGTGGTTTCCCCGACTAGAGAGTAACTTAACTGATAAAACGAATCCGTATCCGAGCATGGCCATGCATTTCAGTTACAGCTCCTCGAGTGGCCCTGAGAAATATCGAGTACTTGATAGAGGCTGAATATTTCCTTCAACTCGACTCCTTCCGATCTAAGCACAGCATGAAATGACCCAGAAAAATTCTACTTGGCCCCCTGTTACGGATGACCGTGAGAAAGAAACCAAAGTCACCCAAAATCTGCCTTAGTCTCAAGAGACAGTCGATAGTCAAAAGAATCGACTCTTAGGATCACCATGGAGGTCCTATCCACGACCGGGCACCGAATGTTATAAAACATTTAGGACTCCACGTCGATGTCACAATTGTGTCCTACGAGATATCCGTATAAATCGCCTCTGTGATTGGTCAGTCAACCGGTTGACTTATGGCTCGTTGAACCCACCATCAACCAACGTCACAAAATAATTGCCAGAGTTATCAGCTCATGTGGGCAATTAAGGACTGAAAAATATAATGTTCGTTCAGTTCACTTTGTGGTGTTCAAAAATTGTCGTACAATACCACATGAAAAACAAAATATATATAAATATCAATACGATGATGTCGTATAGAGTACAAAAAGAATGAATCTAATCCATAAAAGAGTACTACAACTTAGGAACACGTTTAATTCCCATGGAATTAACATGCCCTTCATGCTTATCTTGTCGTAATGGTTTAGTGAGAGGATCTGCTATGTTGTCATCTGTAGCAATCTTTTCTATCACTACTTCCTTTTGCTCCACGTAATCCCGGATTAGATGAGCTTTCCATTGTACATGTCTAGACTTGTTGCTAGACTTTGGCTCCTTAGCTTGGAAGATGGCACCACTATTGTCACAATAGATGGTGATCGGGTCATTCGAACTAGGCACTACAGATAGTCCATGTAAGAATTGACGCATCCATATCGCTTCCTTTGTAGCTTCAGACGCGGCATAGTACTCGGACTCAGTCGTAGAATCTGCTGTAACAGTTTGTTTCGAACTCTTCCAGCTGACCGCAGCGCCATTAAGAGTAAAAACGAATCCAGACTGAGATTTCGAGTCATCTCGATCCATTTGGAAGCTAGCGTCTGCGTAACCGGTTGCGCATAGCTTTTGAGGGCCTCCATAAGTCAATGCCCAATCTTTAGTCCTCCGGAGGTACTTAAGAATGTTCTTGACAGCCAGCCAATGTGATTCACCTGGATGCTGTTGGAATCGACTTGTCATACTCAATGCATATGCCACGTCCGGACGTGTGCATATCATGGCATACATGATTGATCCTATAGCCGAGGCATAAGGAATCCGTGTCATGCGCTCTTTCTCTTCCGGTGTCTCTGGTGCCTGAGACTTGCTCAAATGCACCCCTGGAGCCATAGGAAGGAACCCCTTCTTGGAGTTAGTCATGCTGAATCTCTCTAGGACTTTGTCTATGTAAGACTCCTGACTGAGAGATAGCATCCGTCGTGATCTATCTCGATAGATAAGGATGCCCAAAATTCTTTGTGCCTCACCCAGATCTTTCATCTGGAAATGGTTTTTCAACCATACTTTCACCGAAGTTAAGAGAGGTATGTCATTCCCAATCAGGAGTATGTCATCGACATACAATATTAGGAAGACAATCTTGCTCCCACTCGACTTGATATAAAGACATGGTTCCTCGACCGATCGAGTAAATCCATTTTCTTTAATCACTTGGTCGAAGCGATGATTCCAACTCCGAGATGCTTGCTTAAGTCCATAAATGGAACGCTTAAGTTTGCACACTTTCTTAGGATGTTCTGGATCGATGAAACCTTCGGGTTGTACCATGTACAACTCTTCCTCCAAAAAGCCGTTTAAGAAGGCGGTTTTCACATCCATTTGCCAAATTTCATAGTCATGAAAAGCGGCAATCGCTAAGATAATCCGAATGGAACGCAAAGATGACTACGGGTGCAAAAATTTCATCGTAGTGCAAACCTGGCACTTGGGTGAAACCTTTAGCAACTAGTCGTGCTTTATAGATATCTTGTTGACCTTCCACAGAATGCTTTATCTTGTAAAGCCATTTGCATTGAAGGGGACGAACCTTAGCAGGTAAGTCAACGAGATCCCATACGTTGTTCTCATACATAGAGTCCATCTCGGATTGCATGGCCTCAAGCCATAGCTTTGAGTCAGAACTAGTCATGGCACCTTTATAGGTTGCGGGTTCACTACTCGTTAAGAGTAGAACGTCATCTATGTCATGTTCCTCGACCATACCAATGTATCTGTCCGGAGGAATAGAGACTCTTCCCGACCTCCTAGGTTCCTCAGGAATGTTAACCGTAGCCGGGATTGAAGGAATAGGTTCCTCCAATAGTTGCTCGGTACTTGGTTCTTGAATCTCCGACAGTTCGAAGGTTCTATCACTCTTTGCATTCTCGAGAAATTCCTTCTCTAAGAATGTCGCACTAGCCGCAACAAAAACACGTTGTTCGGTTGGCGAATAAAAGTAATGACCAAGTGTTCCTTTAGGATAACCTATAAAGTACGTCTTGACCGATCGCGGGCCGAGCTTATCCTCGTGTCTCCACTTGACATAAGCCTCGCAGCCCCAAACCCGTATAAAGGACAAGTTAGGGACCGTTCCCTTCCATAGTTCATATGGAGTCTTGTCAACAGCTTTAGACGGACTTCGGTTAAGTATTAGAGCAGCTGACAGAAGAGCATAACCCCACAATGAGTCAGGCAACACGGTGTGACTCATCATGGATCGAACCATATCAAGTAGTGTTCGATTTCTCCGTTCGGACACACCATTCAATTGAGGTGTTCCAGGTGGAGTTAACTCGTAGGGCAATCCCACGCCTTTTAGGTGTTGATCAAACTCGTGAGAAAGATACTCGCCACCACGATCTGAACGTAGTGTTTTAATCTTTCTACCCAATAGGTTCTGTACCCTATTTTGGTATTCCTTGAATTTCTCAAAGGATTCACTTTTATGTTTCATTAAGTAGACATAGCCATATCTACTTAAATCATCCGTGAAAGTGATGAAATACCTATAGCCTTCTCGTGCGGTGATTGACATAGGTCCACATACATCCGTGTGTATGAGTCCTAATAGGTCGGCAGCGCGCATTCCAACACCTTTGAAGGAAATACGAGTCATATTACCGATGAGACATGATTCATACGTGCCAAATGATTGAAAATCAAAGGCCGAGATAGCTCCATTCTTGATGAGCTGTTTAACGCGTTTCTCATTAATGTGTCCCATACGGCAGTGCCATAGATACGTTTGATCTTTGTCACCAACCTTTAACTTTTTATTCATTACGTGTAATATTTCGGTGGTCTGATCTAAAACATAAATTCCGTTCATGGAGACCGCCTTGCCATAAATCATATCGTGTAAAGAGAAAATGCAAGTATTATTCTCTATTACAAATGAAAATCCAAGTTTGTCAAGTGCGTAAACCGAAATAATGTTTTTGGAAAGATCAAGGTACATAATAGCAGTCATATAATGACAACTCAAATCCGCTAGGAAGGTGGATCACATATGTCCCCTTTGAGATGGCAGCCACTCTTGCTCCATTCCCGACACGCAGTCCACCTCACCCTTTACGAGGGGTTCGATGTTTCGAGCCCCCGCACATGATTACACGATGAGAACCACAACCAAAGATCAAGTACCCAAGTTCCGTAACTTGCGTGGTTAATCTCAATCATATGAATAAAAGTAGAAGAGAGAGAAGACATACCAACAGGTTTAACACGACCTGCCTTTAAGTCCTCATGATAAACAGGACATGTACGCCTCCAATGCCCAGTCTTGTGGCAATGATGGCACTCCATGTTTTCATTCTTGCTCTTTGTCGCGCCTGATGAGGTGCTCGACTCACCAGGCCCACTCTTACCCGAACCCGACTTCTTGAACTTCGCCTTACCTACTTTGTTAGGTCCGCTTTAGTTTTGCCCTTGCCCTTGCCCTTGTTTGACACAACGAGAACATCCTGTTTCATGCTCCCACTGAACTTCATGTCCTTCTCGGTCTGTACGAGGAGGGAGTGCAGTTCATGGGGAGTTTTCTTCAAATCATTCATATAGTAATTCGCTCTAAATTGCGAAAAACCATCGTGGAGTGAGTGAAGCATGCGGTCGATCACAATGTTCTCGCTGATCTTACAATCAAAGGTCTCCAGCTTCTCGACATTCTCAATCATGCTGAGAATGTGTGGGCTAACTGGTTGGCCCTTCTGGAGTCTCGCATCAAAGAAGCGAGTGGTATGCTCATAGGTCACGATTCTTGGTGCTTTCGAGAATTCCTTGGTGAGCGTGGTGAAAATCTTGTTCGCACCATGGGCTATGAAGCGTTTCTGCAAATTGGGTTCCATTGCAAAAATGAGTACGTTTTTAATCGCACCCGCTTCCATACGAAATCATTAAACTTGGTGATTTCAAAGACTCTAGCCGTGGGACCTGGGTTTGCGGGATGGGCTCTAATAGATATTTGAGCTTCCCGTCGCCAGCGGCAAGATTCCGTAATGCCGCCTCCCGATCCGCGAAGTTTGATCCATCATTCTTCGATCCGAGTAGACCGATTCATCTGATTCATGAAGATCCGAAGCCAGGACTCACGGTCCAATGTGGCACTTGGCATTGGGTTATCTGTAGAACCAGCCATTTGTTTTTAGCAGTTTAAAAGTTCGTGATCTACACTGAAAAGAAAGAAAATCAAAAACGAAATAAGCAACTCATCGAGGTGATTTAAGTCTATTTAAAAAACATTTTAACGTGTAGACTCGCGCACTTGCATAATTGATCTCCCTCAAGAATGATACAAGTGATCCCAAGATTCAATTTCTGTAAATTGATAAGCCAACTGTTTAGCTAATTCTTCCGTAAGAACTCTTGGTCGATAGATTTTCGTAAATCCTATCTATAGTCCACCATAGTCACAGGATCGTACGAGTGACCATAGTGTTGAGATAAAATAGGTCAATCGGTTCCAACTTACCCGACGTAGAAGGGGTCATATTATGCCTACCGACAAAGAAGGGACTCATTGGAGTTTGACCTATAAAGACCGTTCTCAATTTTGGTTTATACGAGGAAGATCCCATCAACTTAATTATAATTCATTTTAAGTGAACGAATATTTAGCGTTTGCGTGAATGAATTAATTTAGGTGATGGCTTAGCATAGATCGTGTGACATGAGAATGTCAATGAAAACTAACTCGTGACCTCTATATGTGTCAGTTTTCATGCAATAAATAGGTGGTTTGGTTTTTAGGCGGAATATGATGCATATTATCGTTACGAAAAAATAAAATAAAAGAATGCAATACGTAAATAAAAATTCCTAGTGTGGCCTATCCTAATAAAAAGAACATGAAACAACTTTGGAATCCACCGTTGGACCCGAGAAGCTTGTCTTGATGTTCCATCTTGATCCATGTAGCGGAAGTGAGCATCCGGTCTCCATCTTTGGTCTTCTCAAAAATTACAATTTAGAATTACAAATATAAACCTATTTACATTCTAATTAAAACTGTAATTACAAGTGAAAAATCCAAAACGGAGATACGAGATCTCAAAATACAACCAAGACCGTGTTCCATCATTACGGTAACACGTTCTACTAAGGCCACACTAAGTTACAACTGATTGTAAAAAATACGTAATAAAAGGCATTCAAAAACATTCAAAATCAACGATAAATGAATGCATCAACTAAAAACAAATTCATTCGTGACATAATTCCGTAATTATGTTAAATTTATCCAAACCACCTTTTAATGATTAAAATTCATGTGATAAAACCGCTTCTATCAATTTTAATTTTAATCTAATACTGTCCGTTACTTTAAATACGCTTTAAAATAACTTAATGGTACGTGTGTGAACCGTTTCACAATCATAGCGAGTGTACAATATCCGTATAAAGTACATATTAAGGCCAAAAGAAAATTTAAAGCAAAAGAATAAATTTTCAAAACTGCCAAAACAAAAACCATCGATCCAGGGACATTAGTGCTCGATCGAGGAACAAAAGGGCTCGATCGACTGAACTGCAAGTCGATCGAGAGGATGGCCAAACAGAAAGTGCTCGATCGACTAAACTGGTGGTCGATCGAGTACTTTTATCAGCAAATCTGCTCGATCGAGTACGAGGACTTCTCGATCGAGCAGTAGGGTTTTAAAAAGGGTCGATCGAGTACAACAATGACTCGATCGAGTAAAAACAAGACGGAAAAACCACTCGATCGATTGAACACTTGCTCGATCGAGTACAAAAATCTCTGGAAATGCAAAACCCTCGTGAAAACAGTTTGTCAAAACAAAACTTATTGCAATTTTAATCAAAAACGCATAAGAACAATATTTGCAAACTGACAAAACTTGACATATTGTTATAATCTCCGTATAAAACAACAATATGCACAAAAACAAATCGAAAATAAGATGATACAACCGTGTAAAACATGTCACGGTTTCAAAAAAATTTCAGCCGTGTATACATGGCACGGTTTTCGAGACAAAAACAACCGTTTCAAAATCGTTTTATGAAAAATCACAATGAAAATTTACGTGGCCTCGCTCTGATACCACTTGTGGGGTAATATCCGTATAAGACCCTTTAAATTTAGGACTATAACGTAAATTTAACTTGTGAAATATGGTCATAAACGAAATACAACAATGAAACGATAAAGATTAAGAATCAACCTCGGGTCCTTTGATGCACGACGTAAAGAACAGAAATCAACAGAGATTTCCTCCTAATTGTTGCACCCAAGACCGTCTGAGACTATGCCCTTGTGCTAGAAATGCTCTCTAATTGACTTGCAATATCGAGAGAGCTATTGTGAGGTTTTACAGATGTGAGATCTAGGAATTTCAGAGAAAGTTGCACTGAAACCCTAATTGTTTTTCACTAATGATCATTAGGTTACAAAAGAGAGGAGGGCTCCCTTTTGTTCCCTTGGTTCGGCCGAGAGCTTTACATGGGAAAGTGGGCTTTCCACTTTCTCTAATTTTTAACTCATGGTACGACCCGAAAATGCGCTAAATGTATATGACACGGTTTCATTATAAACAATCATCGGTTATCGGATATTAAAGCATCAACTAATTATAACACGGATCAGTTGAATCATTAATACGTGTCCGACAAAGACAATATCGTATAATTAATTTATCCAATATACATTAATCAAATATAAATCGCTTATATTTAATTTTACGAATTAACCGCTTAATTCGTCTTAGCCATTATTATTTAATCCGTATTAAATAAAATATCTCAACATCACATTTTGACTAATTACTAGTCAAATAACTCGGACTAACTGGTTAGTCAAAATTGGCATCTACATGACTGTATTTTCATACTGTCACATCTCTCAAACGTATCCTATAGGTGTGACTTTTAGGGACCAGTTGATCACCGCCATCTGTATGACAATAACGTCAAACTTATCTAGCAAGCCAACCGTTATTGATAAACGTGGATCAACTGATAATAATACCAAAAGTATGCCCTTTGATCCTTTTAGAGATTTATAAGTCCTTGCACTAACTGTTAAGGACACCAACCCCAACAGAGGAGTGACGACAGAAGAAGACTCTCTAGCGACTTCTCTAGACTCAGACTCTAATTCCGTCTCCGACTCTGACTCGAGTTCGTTGTCTTCAGGTTCTCCTTTGAACATCTCTCCTTCTCCAGTGGCGACTTTGAAGAGCTTCCTTGGTTATTAGTCCACTTGATCGATTTTCTCCATCCTTTCTGCTGGTTTGAACTGGTGTCAGTGATCAATGCGGCGGGGTTGAAATGGTCATCTTGAAGTATCATGGTAATGATCTCATCCTGTGATGCTCTAATAAATCGGTCTTCTCCAAACAGAAGGCTAATAGCCTGTTCGTCTAAACAAGGTGTTTGACGAGTTTTGACGGTAGGAACCGTTTCTGGAGGGATGAAATAGGAAATCGTGGAAGACCTCGTTTCCAGCTAGTTGCATTCCTTTATAGTGCCAAGGTTGGGGAAACCCGTGAAAGTATTCTTGACTCCCTTCTTTAACGAAGTATCCATTTAAGGTGGGGAGATTGGGTCGCATCTGAATCCCTTTCTCCTTACGGTTTTGGAATTGGGTGAACATTTCTAAGGCTTCTTCTTTTGTGGGCTTGTATCCCAAACCTAGTGGTATTCTTTGAGAGTTTCCTTCCTTGTAAGGTGCGAAGGTATTTTTCTTGGCAGGATTTAATGGCATGCCTGGGAAGTACCCCTGGGACTTGAGTATGTGGTTGACCACTAAATTGGAGTATGGGTTGAAGTACAGAGGTGCCAGTTCGCTCTCTAAAAGGTTTATGCTCTGAAAGCCACCAAGCTAATATACTGGATCTGAAAGCCACCAAGCTAATCACAGCCTTGATTGGTGACGAAATGATCGTCACTACTTTGCCATCTAGAGGAATCTTAATTTTATGGTGCAAGGTGGATGTCACTGCTTTGGAAGCGTGAATCCAAGGGCTTCCTAGAAGTATATTGAATGATGTTTCGATATCCACTATTTGAAAATTAACCTTTCGCTCGATTGGCCATGTGGCTATAGTGAGATTGATTAGTCCTACTACTTTACGTCGTGTTCCATCGTACACTCGAACACCTTGGTTGGTAGAAATCCAATCTGATTCTTTTATGCCCAACTTGTATGTTGTTTTTAGTGGTATGACGTTGACTGCAGAGCCATCATCCACCAAAGTCATTGGTACGTTCTTCTTTAGGTATGTGACCGTAATGTATAGAGCGAGGTTATGACTGGCACCGAAAGGAGGCAAATTTTCATCTGAAAAAGTAACTGGGTTACTTAGTTTAACTGAATCTTGGAAGACGGGGGCCAAACTGTGGACACGGGGGCGCTTGGGACAAGCGTTTGTATTTTGTGGAGTCGCCACCAATTTTTATGGGAAATTGGAACTGTTCGAATACCTCGTGCCATGTCAAGACACAAAGTAGTGACATGAATACTAAGAACTCGTTACCCTTAGCATTCTATGTCTAGAATGACTCTCTGGATGCCAATGAACACGGATGTTCACAAATATCTGGAGTAAGGGGTGAGGCTACGCATTAGGAAGTCCTTTTACTGAACACCTAATCTCGCCCGCCTCGATAGCGACCTCTACTAATGATTGGGAAAATCGTTCATAGTTGATATGTCGTCGATTATATGCATGAAATGCAACATCCAACGTTTTAATCCTAACATGTGAATTAAACTAAGTCGGTGAACAGCTAATTAGAACTTATTAATGTCGAATTAGGGTTTAGAATTAATTATATGTGAAAAACAAATAAATAAATCATACATACTTAAAAGTAAATAAATAACGATAATGGAAATTACAATAAATTGCAATGGATTAATTGACTTACGTCAAAAATATACTTAAGACGGACGATTTGAAGAAAAGAAAGGAAAATGAAATAAGGTTAGAAAATATGGACAGATTAGGGGTGATATCACGGCTAATAGTCAATTAATTACGTAATTAAGGATTAAGTCAAAGCAAGAACGGAAATTTAGGGACAGAACACATTCCGGAACAGGCGCATCATTGTTGCGTCCCTTGGAAAAGACACAGCTTTCACTGCGTCTGTCCCTGAGGTGAGTTCTGGCTGTGAAGTCAGAACTGCGAGCAGTTAGCATTCGTTGATGTGTTTAATGATTGATTATCGATATTTGACTCGAGTGAAAGTGATTTAACATATTAATTACATATGAAGCCGTCATAAAAGCGATAAACACGAATTAAAACGGGTTAAAAAATGGATTACAAAGGAATTAAAACTAATTAGGTTTATATACGAAAGACGGAAATGATTTCGAAAGACGTAATAAACTTGAAATAAGCAATGAAAACATGTACAAAGGACAAATTCCAGAAACTTGATATGAACGAGTCGAGTCTCTAAATCCGGGTTTGATTTAATGGCGAAAACCCGCAAATATTGATTATAAGGGATTTAGGTCGTAATATAACGTGATAATTAAAAGGAAAGTATTAAAATTTATTTATGTGTGAATAAAAGAGAAAAAATAAGAAAGTAAAAAACAAAAGGAACAAAACAACAGAAACACCGAGGAAGAAGAAGAATAGCAGAAACAGCAGCAGCCTCTAGAAGAGGCGCAGCAGATGCTACGACTCTTCGAAGTGGCGCAGCTGTTGCTGCGTTTCTTCTCGACGTCTGGTTACTGCTAATCCGTAAAAACAGTTTAATAATAGGGTTTTAAAAGTCGGTTTTAAACATACTTTTGACGTGACTCTTACAATAATTAGTACAAAAATAAAAATACAATAAAAAAGGATGGGATTTACACCTTCAGACTTACATGTTTGACGAAACGAGATTAACTAAGTTAACGTTTAGTGATTGCTCAACTCGAATAATGTATGTAGAAAGTGCCCTCGTTAGAGGATTTAGATTAAACTGATTGATGTGTAGTGGTCAAATTGGTCGGTCATGAAACGTGACTGGAACTCAGAATGATCTGAGCTTACGTGGTCGATTGATCAAGCACGTAGGCGTCGAAAGGTTAGAGCACGGTCTTAGAATGCAAAGGGAGAAGAGAAGGGCGGACACTCGCGTGAAAAATATGTGGAACGAAGGTCCCTATTTATACTAAAAAATGTGAAGAGTTATGGAATGACTCAAACTTTGGAAAGAAATCACGGAAAAATCTGAAAACAGGCGGAAACGAGCTGGAGAAGGGGTGCAGCAGCTGCTGCGATGCTTCCAAGAGGCACAACATCTGCGGCGTCATTTCCCCAGAGGTTCCTCCTGCGGAAGAAAGAATTCCGCGTTTCTTTTAGGGAATTGTGGTAGATCTCTACTTCCTTATTTCTTAAAACATGATTTACGAGATATATTTTACCAAAAGAGATAAAATTAAATTATGGAATAAATATCCTGAATATTCTAGAGCATTCCGACTCGGCATTTTAAACGGTTTCTTAGAAAATGAAGCGGTTTTTGACCCCGGACTCCAAATGAACTCTAATTACTGTCAAAACGACCGTATCGGCGCGTAGATGACGACCAAGGGGCAGACACAAGTATTAGAGCTATCACTTGACGATAAACTTACGGATTGTCATAAATCGTTCCGCGTACCAAACATGCGGCCCAATCATCACTGGGTGGTTGGTGGGAGGTGTAGAAATGAGGTATCTACAACGGGTTTCTATGAGTTACATGTTTGATATTTTCTACATTTTCCAAAACAAAAATTATTTGGAGTTTTAGCTATTTGATGGGTGAAAAAAAAATATTTTCAGTACAATTTATTTCACCTAATGAATTTTTTGCTAAAACCTCTATATTCTTGTAAAATCTTTCAAAACGATATATAAAAAAAAAATACCGAATGCGGTTTCATTAAGCTATTTACGAAACACTAAAATTGACATATTGAGCGACATACATTTTCAAAGTCTTGAATATACAATGTTACTAGTTTTAAACCCGTGCAAAAAAATGCACGAGTTGTAACAGCACACATTATCATTGAATATAAGAGCATATAAATAAGAATCAATATCATGACATTATAAATAGTCGCGGTAGAGTATCTAGTTGAGGATCAATATGAACACACGCAGGTGATGATACTCGCTTTGCTTGTCGCCTCGTTGAGCTAATATATAAGATATGAATATTAGGTAATATATACCTATATTTTATTTTAGCCACTTTCATTTTTTTTTTCAAAAACGTCTACTTACAATAAAATTTAACATGGTAAAGGTGAATACTAATAATAAAACTAATTTAACATGTTAAATATAAATAATGATAAAATAAATAATTAAGATGAAAATAATTATGTTTTTAATAGAGTTATTAATAATAAAAAATATTAAATGAAATAACCCGTTTAACAAATAATTGGGTCGGGGGAAGTAATAAATTAGAAAATTATAGCCCAAGTACAAATTTTCAAATCACAACCCATAAACCCGACCCAGCCTAATAAACGTCTTCGGCGACCCTACTAACCTTAACGCTCTTCTAATTTCTGATTTGTAATACCTTGTATTTGAGACGGTAGAATTATATTAAAATGGATTTTAAATGGTATTTAATAATTAAATAAATTGGATAATTAAGTTGTAAGACGGAAATAAAATAATTAAATATTAGTGAGTCGGGAATTGTCGGAGCTCATGTATGATACACGTGTGACTCGTGTATATGGGGGATAAATGACGGTGAATATAATAATACAATACTACTACTAATATGTAATAATAATAGTAAATAATAATAATAAAGAGAATTGGAAATTAGGAAGTTTCCTCCCTCTTTCCTTCCTACAACTATATAAGCTAATTTTACCTACCTTATAATCATATACAATTATAAAAACACAAATAATTTACCTAAGGCAAGGGAGAAAGATCTAAAGGGATAAAAGTAGAAGGATTTTATAAAGGTGTATCGTCTCAAAGTAATATCGTCGTATTTTATATTTATCTCGCGCTATTCAATTAAAATATCGTTTTAACACCGTATGTACCACCGTGGATTGCACCGATGACCTTAGTAGCTACCATAGACTGTCGTGACTCTAGTAAGACCAATCGTGACCGTCGTTGACCACCGTGGGTGGCGTATTGGGCGTCTAAAAGGGTTGTTGTCGTGGGGATAAAAACGGGTTTATAACTCTTGTTTTGACTCGACTTGACTTGGGGCTTGGGTGGTTGGACTCGTCGGTGTTGTGCGACACCAAAGGTGGTGACGGGATGGTTGCAGTGGTGGTTTGTGCGGTGGTCGTCGAGAATTAACTTTTTGATGGTGTTTGTGTGGTATTTGTATTAAATCGGTTGTGTGGTTGTCATGGGTGAACCGTGACCTGACCTGGGTTGTTGTGGCAGTTGGTGGAACCACCGTGGGTCAAGAGAGACCACGGTGGTGGGCACTGGTTGTCGTGGTGGCGGTTAAGGGTGGTGAGTGTTGTTGGTGTTGTTGTTGGTGTTAGGGTAGGGGAGGTAGTTAGGGCGCGATGGTGTAGGTTGTTGGGAGTGGTTTGGCTGGTGGTTGAGGGCTTCTTGGGTGCGTCAGGTGGCAGGCTAGCGGTGGCTGGATTGAGTGGTGTCAGTGGTGGCTTGGTGGGGTCAGTATTGGCGGGTGAAGAGTGGTGGTTGAACACGGTTTTAACCGTGTTTATGTGGGTATGTGGGTTGGTTTTTAACGGGTGTTAATTGGGTGATTGGGCTTGATTATTTAAACGGGTTTTGTATTATAATTTACACGGGAATATAATTAACGTAATTAAATTATAATAGTGAATCGAATAACTAATAATTAAATTATAATATTGTACTTAGGTGACGGATTTGAAGTGGAGTACTTTTGATTATTATTCTTTGGATTGCGTATTGGATTATTGCTGCTGAGGTAGGTTATCTACTCAACTTGAATGTGCCTTGGTGATAATGAATACTAGTTTAGATCTCGCGCAATGAATGCATGATATTTATAGAGTTCATATTTTTATATTACTTAATCATTCTAAATTAACACCTCATTAATTTTTCATATTTCACGTCATTATATTTTGTTATGAGAAAAACAAAATTGAATTGTAAAATTATTCAAGAAAACTGAGTAAAATTGAACTGTGGAATAATTGGTCTCTCATTAATTGTTTATTTTTCTCTTTACTATTTTGTTTCGAGCAAAAGAAAAAGATTAAAACTGAATATTAATCCTAGAGAATTGAGTAATGTGCTGAAATCTATTTTTTTAAAAAAGTATTTTTTTTATGCTACAAAGCTAATGGTTTATAGTTTTATATCATTTATACTTTAATTAAAATATTGTAGTTTAGTGTTTAGTAAAAATTATATAATTTGATAAACAGATTAATTTTAATAAAATGAATTACATAATGAAATACATTATAATTATTAATTTCCTTATTTAGTAAAGTCAATTAAATTATAAATAACTTCCTTATTTAAAAAGATGCTTTTTTGAGGGAAATTTTTTTGAGTTTACCTATTTTCTTAGTAGATAGGGGATTTGAATGATGGTTGGAATTGGATATTGGTTATTGGATGATTATTGATAAGAATTGCTATTTTTAATCCGTTGATTAATTATTATTCATGTTGCATACTTTTGTATTGTTGTTTTTTGAAAGCCCGGTCCAGGGATGGCGGATTGATGTATGAAGACCCGGTCCAAGGGTGGCAGGATATATAAAAGGGTGTTCGGAGTTTATGACGGTAGAAGCGAGTCGTTGTTCACTTCATCAAACACATTTATATTCTCAACAAATAACTAGTTAGTGGTTAAGTCGAGGTCGATCCACGGGACGGTGTGCTTTAGGTTCTAAGTCTATCTATCTCGATTTATGCTAGTGTCACAATTGATTTGGATTTTTAGCTGCGTTCTAAACTAAATAAAGGTCTAGTTTTTGTCACCTCTTTACTCGGGACGAGTAAAGGTTCGGTTTAGGGATATTAGATGTGAACATTATTTGCGCACATTTAGTCCCCTAATTGAACCTATTTTGCATACTATTATAACATTTCATGACCATTTTATCCGTCAAATGCTTTCTATTTTGCTTTCCTAGTGCATTTTATATGTTTTATAGGAAAGGAGATAATAAGGCAGAAATTCCCGTCTTTCGTTCATATTTGGAAGCTTATTGATGATATTAGATGGACTAGTATAAAGAGGAGGCAAGAATGATGGCCAAGTATGTAGGAGTAAAGAGTATATAGAAGGATCATAGGGTTAAAAAGCAAGGATGACGAGAAGGAAGTCAATGCAAGAAGAAATTGCTCGGAACCAAACCAAGGGTTGCTCCTTTGGCTCTGAAAGTATGCTAGATAGAACGGCGTCGAAAAATGAAGTGATCTAGGCTTTTGAATCACTCCAATAGGAGTCCGGATGAGAAAATGACGTCCGTTTTACAATCCGAGCTCAAACAAAGAAGTTGTCCGCCAATCCGCTCGTCCCGAGACCCAATCCGCTCTTCTCCTGCACGATGAGCGTCTTCCCTTCAAGACGCTCGGATTGTTTGACAGACAAGAATGAAGAAAAAAACTTCAGGAATCCAAGCGTCTTTGCCATAGGGACGCCCGTCCAACCACGCACCAATCCGCCCGTCCAACCACCCCAGAATCCGCCCGTCCCGACCCCTTGGACGCCCGGATTCTCTTACAGGCCCATACGTCCTCTTCTTCCCTCCATGAAAGATGCGTATATTTATCAAAGACTAGCTAAAAGGAGACCGGCATCTTTTCTGAGAGGAGTGATTCCCTACCCAACATTTAGCATTCTTATTTACTATTTTACCCTTGCTTAACCTAATGATGCTCTATTATATATACCCCATTTGTAATAATCAAACCATCAAGTTTTCATTAGATTAATTCAATCCTTCTTTAGATTAGGTTAAGCTTTCATTAGGAGTAGATTAGAATAGATTACTCTTTAATCTTCCCACAAATCACACAATAATCTTTCCTTTAATCATTGTTCAAGTTTATTATTGAGTAATTCAAGTTTATTATTGGGTAATTAGAAGATCATTTGGGTTTATTGGGAGATTGAAAACCTTCCATCAAGCATCAAGTACTTCTATTATTCTTTGCATTATTATTTTGGAATCTCCATAGGTATAATTCTCTTAATCCTTGTTTTAATTATTGTTAAACTTTTTTACTTGTTCATCATGTTTTGCCTCGTTAATATGATTGACAACCTTGTTAGCATATTAAACTTGATAATGAGTGAGTAGTCTCTTAGCTAGGATTAATGGGTAATTAGGGAAACTAACACGGTGATTGATTCATGCTTAATCTAATATGTTCACATAATTAATTTGCTTGCTTGTTGTGATGTCAACCTATGCACATGTTATGTTTGATGAAATGCTAAGCCTATGAATCCTTGCATTTACAACCATCTATTATCTATTCAACTTGACTTGTAAGATATAAACCAACTCGAGTCTTGTTAGACCATGCATAGAAGTGATTTGGGGGAAAGTAAGTCGACTTGTAGGTGTTGTACAATCTAATCGATTCGGCTCTGGGACCCAACTCTTCCTAAGAACCGTAAGACATAAACCAACTCGGTTCCTTTACAACAATAATTGCTTGCTTATAATTGAGAACATGTTTGTATGATCAACTCCCATGAATCCCCTATGAACCGATGATATCCTAGCATTTTTAGTCATTTGTTTACATTTTTCCTTTTGTTGCTTGTTTATTGCTTTTATTAGATTAGAATTATCAACCCATTATAATTGTGACAACCCCTAGCACAACCATAATTAGATTAAATAATTTGAGTAACCACCGTCCCATGGATCGACCTCGACTTACCACTAACTACTTGTTTGTTGAGAATTATAAATGTGTTTGATTGGATTTGACCCGACGACATAACCCATCAAAATGGCGCCGTTGCCGGGGACGGTGTTGTTTATTTGAATTGTTCTTTTGTCTAGTTTTAGTTGTGCTTCTTTTTCTTGAGTTCTATTGTACTTGTTCTACAACGACATGCTCAACATGCCTACATTCACTTTTTGGCAATATGAAAATGAGTCATTTGATAAATATGTTGCAAGATTTGAAGATTATATGACTCATGCATGGCATCATGGTTTTACTCTTTCAAATTTTGAAGCATGTTGTGTTGTTTATAATGGCATGAACCTTAAAACCCGCAACTTGGCATTTCACTTGAGTGGTGGTAGGATATGTGAGATGAGTTGTGAGGATTTTTGGGAATTTGTTGAGTTCATGACCATTCATTGTCTTAAGCAAACTATACATGACATATTTGAAAGTGCCAAGGAAGGTATAGAAGCGATAAAAAACATATTTTAAAAATTCATTGAGGAAAACTATGATGAAAATGAGATTTGTGAGAATGATAAACATTCCTATAACCTTGAGTCAACCTCCTATGCCCACAAAATTACACCACCTTGGGAAGATAGAGTGCTAGATGAGGAGAGTGATGATGAGGAGGAGTACATTCTTGATTGTGAAACTAATGCTTGGATGCCCTCATCCCACTATTCTTGTGTTTCAATGAAATCAACCTCCATGGGATTTGATGTTAATGGGCAAAGTGAGAATGATATGGATATGAGCTTGAGAGAAAACTCACCCTTTGAGGATGACATATTTGAGGGAGACAATTGTGTTGAACTTGGTGAGCCTTGTTACGACAACCCCTTTGATAATGGACCTTGTTGGGAAGAGGAATATGATGAGGACATTTGGGAACCCCAAATAGACACCCTTGAAATCACCTTAAATGAAAATAAGAGTACTTGCACTAAATGTGGTGATTTTGACTATTTGGAGGATGAGTTGAGTGAATTGCCAACCAACTACCCATTTCATGTTCCTACCATACATCATTTCTCTTATGATTTTTGTCATGATGCTCTTGACATGCTTGTTCGGTCTCTTACTTGGGCATTATTTCATTGCATAATCTTGTGTTGTTATCCATGCCTATTTATTTCTCACTCCCAAGAATTTGATCGACTTCTACGTGCTTTGAGTGCTAGTGATAATCTTCCATGAAATTGTTTATTGATAATCTTTGGTTTGATGGAGTTCCTTAAATAACCATTAATTTGTATATATGCATTTAGTGTAGTTTTGCATTCGTTTAATAAATTGCATGAGAGATGAAAGGGAGGGATCTCATATTTTATTTGAGTTTTTGAAGGAAGTTAATGAAAATGAGAAAATGAAAAATGTAAAGAAATGAAGAAATGGAGAATTTGGGCTTTTGAGTAAGTTTGTTATCATGAGGAAGGTGTTGGGTCGAAATTTCAAAAAAGATGAGCATCCCGAGACAAATCAGAGCGGGTTGAAGGACAAGAAAAGAAGAAAAGTTCTCTGACAAAGAATCCGCGCAGATTTTTAGAAAAACGCTCGTCCTCACTGTCAACCCGAGCGGGTTGAGTTTATCTGGAGTGGGTTGACCCTGGAATTCTTTATTTTCTCTCATTTGGCTCGTGTCATGACTATATATGCTTCCTATCCACCATCTTCATCCCCTACAATGATTGTAAGAACCCTTTTCTTTCCTTATCTCTCATGTATAGTTGTATTTATGTAGTTGCCTCATGATTAAACCCCTTTCTTCCTACATTAGCAATAATGTTTAAAATCGGTTTGAAAAGTTTAATCCATGAAGCAACATACATATATCATATAGTTTAGGCTTGCACTTATATTATATTTCATATTGCATTTACATTAGTTAGTTCATATAGTATAGTTGCATTGTAATATATCTCACATGATTCATGTAGTTAGTTGCATATAGACTAGAATTCATGCATAATCACTAATGACCAATCCTATTCTTTTCTACACTAGAAATAGTGTTTAAATCGGTTTGGGGAGGTTTGATCATAGGTGACCATAGTTTACTAGAAATCATGCATCATATAATATAGTTTAGATTGCATTCATTTGTTATATATGTCATATAGAATTGCATTTAGTTAGAGCATGCATTCATTCATATCATATCATTGCATTTGTACTTCAATTTCCATAAAATCAAAAATCCAAAAACATGTTTTTCTTTTTCGTTTCTACTCCTACATGTACATTTAGGACAATGTCCAAAATAAAGTGGGGGACGAGAATTTATATTCCAATATACATAAAAATTGAAAAATTTCGAAAAATCCCAAAAATATGTTCTTTAACTTCATAAAATCAAAAACCATAAAAATTTGAAAAATTTAAAAATCCAAAAATATGTTCATTTCCTTTGTAGTGTAGTCTTATATATATATATAATATATATATATATATATATATATATATATATATATATATATATATATATATATATATTGTTTTGTATATATTTTGTTTGTTCATCCTTTTCACATTGATTGACTACGCCACATCCGAGACATGAGGATATTGAAGACGGCATGGTATGATCTTTCCAATCTCCTTTTTCCTCTTTATGTTAATGACTATGTGGCTTTATTTTGATTAATGCGGTATAAACAATGTGAATTTAGGATTGCATCTAGTTTACATGACATACTAGTTGGTAGAATCATATGCATTACGATTTATATATGTTAGATGCATCATGGCATGTAGTTGCATGTTAGAAAAATTTTGTGAAACCATCTACTTGGGAAGCTTGACAAGTGTATATAGGCCCTAGTAGATGCTTTTTCTTCTTAAGACTTTGCTTGTTATAATACTTGTAAAACACCCTAGGATGTGTCATGCTAGTATCCTTTGATCCATGGATTAAGGCCTAGTCAAGAGTACCTTGTGGTGTTATAACTCCTTGGCTACCGTTTATTCCAAGGTGACCATTGAAACCATGCAACCATCATTCATCCATGTTCTACCATACATTTTGTCATCAAAGAGAATGGGCACAAAAAAAATTGTTCAAAAATTTGATTTCAAGAATTGGAAAGAAAATAAAAGAAAAAGTTTGCAAAATGCATCAAAAGAAAAGAGGAGTAACAAAAATGAAAACTCCTATGCTTCAAAAATAAGCACCCTCCCTACATATGGGGTGACTTTAAAAATGTTCAAAAGAAAATGCAAAAGTTGAAAGTTGTCAAGTTTTGAAATGCCAAACATCAAAAGAAATGGCAACGAAATATTCTCAAAATGTCAAATGCCACAAGAAATTGGGGGGAAAAACAACAACAAAAAGCAAACTCCCATATGAAACTCAAAACATATTGATCCCTTTTTCCATCGAATACACTTTTGTGCATGGTAGAGAGGGGAGGACCCTTCTCCTTGTCTAGGCAAGAAGGGGAATTCCGCGATCCTCCAGTGTTTCTAACACCATAGGGAGCATACTCTTGACGAAAGCATTTAACAATTGAGGACAAAGGTACCCTAGCTTAACACAACTTGGAGGTGATTTATTGGTATCCTTCTAGGCTTAGTAGTTTCAAGAAACCATATCTACGAAGGAGTGTGTACCCTTGAATTGCTTTCCCTTTAGATAATTTCCGCCACTTAGATGAGGAATGTGGCTATTTTTTTGTAGATGCATCCATTACTTGATTTTGTGTGCTTTAATGCTTGGATGTGTCGCCATTTTGGCAAGACCCACCTTGCCTTGCAAGAAGGCATCCTACCTCATGGTTGTCTTGTTGTGAGTTGAAGGGGCGGAGCGAGACCCGCTAATTGTCTCACATCGGTTATATTAGTAGGATAGTTTAAATAAAGGTCTAGTTTTTGTCACCTCTTTACTCGGGACGAGTAAAGGTTCGGTTTGGGGATATTTGATGTGAACATTATTTGCGCACATTTAGTCCCCTAATTGAACCTATTTTGCATACTATTATAACATTTCATGACCATTTTATCCGTCAAATGCTTTCTATTTTGCTTTCCTAGTGCATTTTATATGTTTTATAGGAAAGGAGATAATAAGGCGGAAATTCCCGTCTTTCGTGCATATTTGGAAGTTTATTGATGATATTAGATGGACTAGTATGAAGAGGAGGCAAGAATGATGGCCAACTATGTAGGAATAAAGAGTATATAGAAGGATCATAAGGTTAAAAAGCAAGGATGACGAGAAGGAAGTCAATGCAAGAATAAATTACTCGGAACCAAACCAAGGGTTGCTCCTTTGGCTCTGAAAGTATTCTAGATGGAACGGCGTCGAAAAATGAAGTGATCTAGGCTTTTGAATCACTCCAATAGGAGTCCGGATGATAAAATGACGTCCGTTTTACAATCCGAGCTCAAACAGAGAAGCTGTCCGCCAATCCGCTCGTCTCCTGCAGGACGAGCGTTTTCCCTTCAAGACGCTCGTATTTTTTGACAGACAAGAATGAAGAAAAACACTTCAGGAATCCGAGCGTCTTTGGCATAGGGACGCCCGTCCAACCACGCACCAATCCGCCCGTCCAAACAACAATCCGCCCGTCCAGCCACCCCAGAATCCGCCCGTCCCGACCCCTTGGACGCCCAGATTCTCTTACAGGCCCATACGTCCTCTTCTTCCCTCCATGAAAGATGCGTATATTTATCAAAGACTAGCTAAAAGAAGACCGGCTTCTTTTCTGAGAGGAGCGATTCCCTACCCAACATTTAGCATTGTTATTTACTATTTTACCCTTACTTTACCTAATGATGCTCTATTATATATACCCCATTTGTAATAATCAAACCATCAAGTTTTCATTAGATTAATTCAATCCGTCTTTAGAATAGGTTGAGCTTTCATTAGGAGTAGATTAGAATAGATTACTCTTTAATCTTCCCACAAATCACACATTAATCTTTCCTTTAATCATTGTTCAAGTTTATTATTGAGTAATTCAAGTTTATTATTGGGTAATTAGAAGATCATTTGGGTTTATTGGGAGATTGACAACCTTCCATCAATCATCAAGTACTTCTATTATTCTTTGCATTATTATTTTGGAATCTCCATAGGTATAATTCTCTTAATCCGTGTTTTAATTATTGTTAATCTTTCTTACTTGTTCATCATGTTTGGCCTTATTAATATGATTGACAACCTTGTTAGCATGTTAAACTTGATAATGAGTGAGTAGTCTCTTAGCTAGGATTAATGGGTAATTAGGAAAACTAACACGGGGATTGATTCATGCTTAATCTAATATGTTCACATAATTAATTTGCTTGCTTGTTGTGATGTCAACCTATGCACATGTTATGTTTGATGAAATGCTAAGCCTATGAATCCTTGCATTTACAACCATCTATTATCTATTCAACTTGACTCGTAAGATATAAACAAACTCGAGTCTTGTTAGACCATGCATAGAAGTGATTAGGGGGAAAGTAAGTCGACTTGTAGGTGTTGTACAATCTAATCGATTCGGCTCCGGGACCCAACTCTTCCTAAGAACCGTAAGACATAAACCAACTCGGTTCCTTTACAACAATAATTGCTTGCTTATAATTGAGAACATGTTTGTATGATCAACTCCCATGAATCCCCTATGAACCCATGATATCCTAGCATTTTTAGACATTTGTTTACATTTTTCCTTTTGTTGCTTGTTTATTGCTTTTATTAGATTAGAATTATCAACCCATTATAATTGTGATAACCCCTAGAACAACCATAATTAGATTGAATAATTTGAGTAACCACCGTCCCATGGATCGACCTCGACTTACCACTAACTAGTTGTTTGTTGAGAATTATAAATGTGTTTGATTGGATGTGACCCAACGACATCACCCATCAAAATGGCGCCGTTGCCGGGGACGGTGTTGTTTATTTGAATTGTTCTTTTATCTAGTTTTAGTTGTGCTTCTTTTTCTTGAGTTCTATTGTACTTGTTCTACAACGGAATGCTCAACATGCCTACATTCACTTTTTGGCAATATGAAAATGAGTCATTTGATAAATATGTTGCAAGTTTTGAAGATTATATGACTCATGCTTGGCATCATGGTTTTACTCTTTCAAATTTTGAAGCATTTTGTGTTGTTTATAATGGCATAAACCTTGAAACCCGCAACTTGGCATTTCACTTGAGTGGTGGTAGGATATGTGAGATGAGTTGTGAGGATTTTTGGGAATTTGTTGAGTTCATGACAATTCATTGTCTTAAGCAAACTATACATGACATATTTGAAAGTGCCAAGGAAGCTATAGAAGCGATAAAAACCACATTTCAAAAATTCATTGAGGAAAACTATGATGAAAATGAGATTTGTGAGGATGAGAAACATTCATATAACCTTGAGTCAACCTCCTATGCCCACAAAATTACCCCACCTTGGGAAGATGGAGTGCTAGATGAGGAGAGTGATGATGAGGAGGAGTACATTCTTGATTGTGAAACTAATGCTTGGATGCCGTCATCCCACTCTTCTTGTGTTTCAATGAAATCAACCTCCACGGGATTTGATGTTAATGGGCAAAGTGAGAATGATATGGATATGAGCTTGAGTGAAAACTCACCCTTTGAGGATGACATATTTGAGGGAGACAATTGTGTTGAATTTGGTGAGCCTTGTTACGACAACCCCTTTGATAATGGACCTTGTTGGGATAAGGAATATGATGAGGACATTTGGGAACCCCAAATAGACACCCTTGAAATCACCTTAAATGTAATGAGAGTACTTGCACTAAATGTGGTGATTTTGACTATTTGGAGGATGAGTTGAGTGAATTGCCAACCAACTACCCATTTCATGTTCCTACCATACATCATTTCTCTTATGATTTTTGTCATGATGCTCTTGACATGCTTGTTCGGTCTCTTACTTGGGCGTTATTTCATTGCATAATCTTGTGTTGTTATCCATGCCTATTTATTTCTCACTCCCAAGAATTTGATCGACTTCTACGTGCTTTGAGTGCTAGTGATAATCTTCCATGAAATTTTTTATTGATAATCTTTGGTTTGATGGAGTTCCTTAAATAACCATTAATTTGTATATATGCATTTAGTGTAGTTTTGCATTCATTTAATAATTTGCATGAGAGATAAAAGGGAGGGATTTCATATTTTAATTGAGTTTTTGAAGGAAATTAATGAAAATGAGAAGATGATAAATGTAAAGAAATGAAGAAAATGGAGAATTTGGGCTTGTGAGTAAGTTTGTTATGATGAGGAAGGTGTTGGGTCGAAATTTCAAAAAAGATGAGCATCCCGAGACAAATCCGAGCGGGTTGAAGGACAAGAAAAGAAGAAAAGTTCTCTGACAAAGAATCCGCGCAGATTTTTAGAAAAACGCTCGTCCTCACTGTCAACCCGAGCGGGTTGAGTTTATCTGGAGTGGGTTGACCCTGGAATTCCTTATTTTCTCTCATTTGGCTCGTGTCATGACTATATATGCTTCATATCCACCATCTTCATCCCCTACAATGATTGTAAGAACCCTTTTCTTTCCTTATCTCTCATGTATAGTTGTATTTATGTAGTTGCCTCATGATTAAACCCCTTTCTTCCTACATTAGCAATAGTGTTTAAAATTTGTTTGGGAAGGTTAAACCATGAAGCAACATACATATATCATATAGTTTAGGCTTGCACTTATATTATATTTCATATTGCATTTACATTAGTTAGTTCATATAGTATAGTTGCATTGTAATATATCTCACATGATTCATTTAGTTAGTTGCATATAGACTAGAATTCATGCATAATCACTAATGACCAATCCTATTCTTTTCTACACTAGAAATAGTGTTTAAATCAGTTTGGGGAGGTTTGATCATAGGTGACCATAGTTTACTAGAAATCATGCATCATATAATATAGTTTAGATTGCATTCATTTGTTATATATGTCATATAGAATTGCATTTAGTTAGAACATGCATTCATTCATATCATATCATTGCATTTGTACTTCAATTTCCATAAAATCAAAAATCCAAAAACATGTTTTTCTTTTTCATTCCTACTCCTACATGTACATTGAGGACAATGTCCAAAATAAAGTGGGGGGATGAGAATTTATATTCCAAAATACATAAAAATTGAAAAATTTCGAAAAATCCCAAAAATATGTTCTTTAACTTCATAAAATCAAAAACCATAAAAATTTGAAAAATTTAAAAATCCAAAAATATGTTCATTTCCTTTGTAGTGTAGTCTTATATATATTGTTTTGTATATATTGTGTTTGTTCATCCTTTTCACATTGATTGACTACGCCACATCTGAGACATGAGGATATTGAAGACGACATGGTATGATCTTTCCAATATCCTTTTTCCTCTTTATGTTAATGTCTATGTGGCTTTATTTTGATTAATGCGGTATAAACAATGTGAATTTAGGATTGCATCTAGTTTACATGATATACTAGTTGGTAGAATCATATGCATTAGGATGTATATATATTAGTTGCATCATGTAGTTGCATGTTAGAAAAATTTTGTGAAACCATCTACTTGAGAAGCTTGACAAGTGTATATAGGCCCTAGTAGATGCTTTTTCTTGTTAAGACTTTGCTTGTTAGAATACTTGTAAAACTCCCTAGGATGTGTCATGCTAGTATTCTTTGACCCATGGATTAAGGCCTAGTCAAGAGTACCTTGTGGTGTGATAACTCCTTGGCTACCGTTTATTCCAAGGTGACCCTTGAAACCATGCAACCATCATTCATCCATGTTCTACCATACATTTTGTTATCAAAGGGAATGGGCACAAAAAAAAATTATTCAAAAATTTGAGTTCAAGAATTGAAAAGAAAAGAAAAGAAAAGGTTTGCAAAATGCATCAAAAGAAAAGAGGAGTAACAAAAATGAAAACTCCTATGCTTCAAAAATAAGCACCCTCCCTACATATGGGGTGAGTTTAAAAATGTTCAAAAGAAAATGCAAAAGTTGAAAGTTGTCAAGTTTTGAAATGCCAAACATCAAAAGAAATGGCAATGAAATGTTCTCAAAATGTCAAATTATACGTGGATATATATCAATATTAGTACCTATTTGTAGAGAAATAAAAATAAAAATTATAGTGTAATTATTTAAAAAAAAACTAATTACATATTAATTATTAGGGAAAATAAATTTTAAAGACAAAATAGTTAACAAAATACAAACATGACTAAAATAATCCTCCACAAAAAGTGGGTCCCCCATTTTGAAATCCTTGAATTGTGTAAAAAAAAAATACCCCCTGCTATTCTTGATAACTGTCTCGTTGTTGAAATGGCACAAGAATTAAGAAAGTGAGTAAAATAATGTAAAGTATTATGGTGGAGTGATTAATTGGAGAGAGGGAATGTATTGTGGGGTATTATTGTGGGTGGAGTGATTCAAATAAGTATTGTTGTGGGGTGAGGTGGGGTATTGTTGTGGGTTGAAATGATTAAAATAAGTATAAAAGTTTACCAAAAAAGAACAAATGTGACATTATTGTGAATAGACGGAAATGAAAACTGGGACAGTCATGTAGAATAGGAGGAAGTATATTTTAGTGGTAGAATTTGGTCTTAACATTGTGCGCTTCCTTCCTCGCTTTTTTGCTGTGTTCTTCCTTCCTCGACTATTCGCTGCATTATATTCATGGTTGGACAACTTTACTTCCTCAATTTTGCTCTTCCTCGATTTTTAAGAAGTTCATTCCTCACGGTTGAGGATGGTCTTACATAAACAATGAGCTAATATGATATTGTGTGTTTTATAATAAAATTTCTTTCAAACTTATGAAGTGAAATGCTCACGCTCCCTTAAGAATAGCCTTGACTTTTTATGGACTAAAATAAACAAGTTCATCTATGAAGTTACTAATTTCAAAGACCAGTGTTAGATCTCACAAAATATATTTACACATAGATGATCGACGGGGTTGGACTCCCTCAAGACATAACTAAATTCCTTTGCTCAGGGCCGTCTCAAGAAAAATGGAGACCTGGTGCAAAAAAAAAGATGAGGCCCCAAATTTTTAAAATCAACAAATTTATATAAAATATTAATGCAAACTACAAATTATTTGAAAAACGATTCTTTCTTGTTGTTTTCTTGATGAAAATTCCTTTATCAAATCATCTTTTGTGGCAAATTTTTGCTAATCCGTTAAACCTCTATTGCAACATTGTAAATCAACAATATTCGATACGCGATATATGCATTAAGAAATACGACGCTTCATAAATTTAACCATCAACGATTCTTTAGTGCGATATAAACTAAAGAATAATAGTTCAATATGACAACCACAATCTGCCTTTCAGAAGAATTTTGCAGTTGGATGATGCATATGTTGGAAAGTTATAGATCAACCAAATATGACAACCACATATGCCCTTCATAAATTTACCCATCAATGATTTAGTCATGTTTAACCCATGGTTCTAATTGTAACTGACAAAGTTTTGATTCTAAGCTCTATAACTGTAAATTTTGAATGATTTGTGAGGAATTAATTTGGGATAATTATATTTAAAGATTACAAAAAGAAACTTGGATAGGTTTTGGGAAGATTAAAGAGCAAAGTTTATTATTTTTGGGAAGGAAATTAATTATTTGGGGAAAGAAAATTGTTGTTTTTACTTAGTCATATGGGTAATGTCAAAATTGGGCCCCAAAATTTTGAGGCCCAGTGCAAGTGCACATAGAGCACCATGGGTTAGACGGGCCTGCCTTTGCTGATGAAGACCCTCATGTATCACAAATTGACAATTAGTGACAACACAAAGTGTTTGGCATATGGGTAAATCTAGGGGTGTTAACGAGCCGAGTCGAGCCTGAGCTTGGCCTTGCTCGGTTTGTGCTCAAGAGCCAAAACTTGAGCTCGAGCTTACCCGAGCTTGAAAAAAATGTGCTCGTTATCAAGTTAGCGAGTTTTAACGCAAGTTCGAGCCAAACTCGAGCTAAAATCAAGCCTATATATAAATGTTAATTTTTTGATTTTTTTTTCTTCTAATATTTTCAATAACAAGGCTTGAAAGTTATATGTAAAGATATTTGGCAAATTAGTGAGACATTTGATATGTGTGAGAACAAGATATAATCATGATAAAATATTTTTATGAAATACGAGCAATATCTTATTATAATCACACAAGTTTGAGCCGCTCGTGAGCTTTTCGAGTCGAGCCAGCGCTTGCTCGGCTTGAATCGTTAAGGTCTCGAGCCGAGCCTGAGTCGAGCTCACACGAGTCGAGCTTTGACCGAGTCGATCTTGAGTTGCTAACGAGCTGTCTCATCTCATTAACAGCCCTCGGTAGATCTGTAGATAAATATTAATTAATTTGGATTCTTTCCATTTTCCTTCCTACTTTTCCTTACTAATGCACCTATATTAAATTATATATATCATTTTCATACATTTTCCGTTTTCTATTCAAGTGATTTACAACCACCCGATATATCCAGAATTAAATATGGGCCGTTAAAAGGTGATGGACCTGTATTTCTTTTGAGGAAAGGGAGAAGATACTTACTCAATAGGTATATATTTGCATTTCATCATTTGTTTATATATTCCATTTTACTTTTTCGTGTCAATTAACTAGACCTGGCAAAAGTAAACTGAACCCAAAAAATTGATCGAAATTAACTGAATCGACACCTAACCGTACATCCGAAAGATATAGCTGAGCTTTACCCGAAACCTGAATTGACATGAATTGATTCGAAATTGAACCGAATTTGTAATAATCTGAAATAGACCAAAGATCAAATGAACTTGAACATTTTAAACCTGAATTGTTTTAATTCGAACCGAAATACGCCTAAACCAATTTTAACCCTTATATAGATGACTGAAACTCAACATTGAAACTCAAAATGACCCGAATGTACCTTGGCGTTACATCTAAGTTGTCTTTGTGACTTTGTATACATGAGTGTTACCCCTCTAGCATATCAGAATTAATATTATATCTTAGTTATAAAAAAAACATTATATACTACTTATTTAAAATCAATATTTGTATTATATTCGATGTTTTGAATAATGACCTAATACCTTGACATCCGATCAGAATATGACCTTATTCGAATCTCATCTGCTCTGATAATAACCCGACTCGAACCTTATTTGCTCCGACATTGACCCGACTCGAAGCTGCACCGACCCGAAATATCTACAACCGATTAAAATTGGAAATTGAATCCAAATTGAATTGAACCGAACTGAAATTGAAAACAAACGTCCACTAAAATAACCCAATCCGAAAAAATCCGAATCAAAACTCATCCACTTGACCCGTTTACCACCTCTACAAATAATGTAATGGCCAGTGGGTAAACAATTTGTGTATATTAAGAAAGAAAAGAGATTCAAATTAGGAATAAGAAGGAAGGTTTGGCGAGATTCAAATTAGTGTTCAAATTATTATGATGGGCTTGGTTCATGCAAGAAGTCCAAGTGGGCTGATAGAGTGGCAATAGGTATGGGAGCTGCTAAAGATCGTCGACACTGTTACTAATTATCGTCGACATTTAATGTAAATTTTCATGTTTGCCTTCCATAACACAACTAATTTTCCGTCTCAATTTCCGTCTCACTAAAATCTCTCTAAAAAAAACAGCGGGTTTTGCAATTAACACAATTCAATTTCCGTCTCACTAAAATCACTCCAAAAAATAAGACGGCTTCTCAAAAAAAAAAGAGTGGGTTTTGTAATTAACAACGAGAACGATTTTAACAATGATTTCAACAGTGAAGCTAGTAACGAGGTGAGTTTACGATTTAATTTTGTTTCAAATTTATGTTTTATTAGCGATCGATTCCCGAATTAGGATAGATGCCTTGATTTAAGACGGAATTAGGATAGATTTGTTGACGAAATTAGTCAAAAACGGACTCGAAAAAAAAATATATAGGAAATGGGCTGGACGAAGAACGTTTTCGTCCAAACCCAGACCCAGACGAAAAATTCCTTCGTTCAGTATGGGTCTTGGACGAAGAAATTTTTCGTCTGGGTCTGGATCTGGACGAAAAAGTTCTTCGTCCAAGACCCATACTGGATGAAGGAACTTTTTGTCCGGGTCTGGGTTTGGACGAAAAAGTTCTTCGTCCAGCCCATTTTGTATATTTTTTTTCCGTCTTTTTTAGTTTTCGTACGTTGTATTTTTCTTTTTTAATTCTTTCCGACTCGTTTTGTTTTCGTATAAAATAATTAATTATTATTAACTAATTTATCGAAATGCGTGCGCAGGTGTATAACGATAATATCGGTGGCGACGGCATTGATTAATCTAATCATTTTATGACCTCCAAAATTTTTTCGTCAAGTATGGAAGGGTTTACTTGGGCATTTGAGACCGGACTTAAACTCGGGTTTGGTATAAAAAGAGCAAGCAACACGAGAGTTGGTCGTCACACGAGTTTAAAACAATATTATTTTGTTTGTCGGATGGGTGGAAGATGTCCCGTAAATAATGATGTCGATGCTTTAATGAGGGCTAACACGGTTACCGCGTGGTGAAATTGCAAATTTCAAATGAAAGTTGTTGAAATACAAGAGAATAAGTGGAAGCTTGTCATGTTATTTGATGCGTGTATTTTATATAAGGTTTTTACCACATTTTTACACGCATTTCTGTACTATTTTACGTGGCATTTAGCTACAAATACCCCCGAATAGTCTACTTTGATTTGTCTTGTGTAAATTGCAGGTTCAAACCGAAATGAAGATAAATCGAGCCCAACCTCATCCCATTTGCATACATTTATGGAGAACAAGGAATCGGAGCTTGGAATCTATCACTTTGAAGACGCGTGAGCTGATTTCGGAAAGTGTCATAGTGCCTAACGTGCCAAAATAGCTCGATCGACCACTTTTCTAGTCGATCGAATGCTTTATATCAGGAAGATCACACGATCGAGCATAAATATTACTCGATCGAGAAGGCATTATAAGGAGTTACTCGATCGAGTGGTTTATTTCCACTCGATCGAAGGGTTTGTTGCTTAGTTACTCGATCGAGCGGTTTTATTCCACTCGATCGAGTGGTTTTACCCTGTAATTATGTTTTTCCGCCTATTTTCGTATGGGCTTTTGTAATTAGGCTTTTGGATTAGGTTTAGGGGGAGCTTTCGTGTGCTACTTTAAGGAGTAGACGGCGTAACTCTTCCTTGCTTCATCTTTACTCACTGCTTCTTTTTCCACTATTCTTTTCTATTCTATTGCTCGAATTCAGAACCTTTAATCGGTACTATTTTCCCTTTTAATTCTTAATTCTTACTCTTAATTGATCTTATTGCTAATACTTATTTCTCTTCTCTTATTTCTGTGATTGCTTATTTGAATTCCTCTTGTTTATTATTATCATGTTAAATTCCTATTATCTATATATTATTGTTGTTGATTCGATAATGATGTGTAGCTAATTCTCTCTTGCTAAGACTAGGGAATCCATGATTATGAAGGAATAGTAATCGGCACATTAGGTTTTATGCTTGTGTAGTCTTTGTTGTTAATCGCTACTATCAATTGTATCTGTCTAATTGAGTCGATGCAATTAGGCATGTTATCGTAGTAAACCTTGACCTTGACCGGAAGGTTTGAAAGGGTGAGACTCGTAGCAAACATTAGGGCACGGTAGTGAGGGCAAAAGCTAAGCTATTTGTGCTTTAGGGCGAATTGAGACCGGAAGGAGATATTCACTGCCCCATAGACCATATTTGCATTGACCTGAGACCTAGATTGCTTGACTGAATGGTCATGGTGAACTGACTATCTTAGCTGCTTCTTCCTTACTTGCTTAATCTTTGTTCTCTTTGTCAACCTCTTTAGTTTAGAACAACCAAATTAAAACCCCCAAATTGGTTACCGTGACGAACTTAGTTAAAGCTGACACTTTCCCATCTCCCTGTGGATATCGACCCGACTTCCCTAGCTATATTCGTTAGAGCCAGTTGGTTATTTTTGATAGGTATACGACCGTCCTGTCAAATTTTGGCGCCGTTGCCGGGGAGGTGGCGTAATTTTGTTGCTTTATTTAAGTTTGTCTTACGTCTCAAGGAATTTATTCCTTGAGACTGATCTCATTTTTGCAAAGTTTTTGATTAGTTTGCAGGACATCTGTTATAGAAAGAGAACATTGTCATACCTGCTCCAGTCTGTAAATTCTATTTGCCAGGATGTCGAATATACCCAGCCATTTAGAGCCTAACGTGGATTCCCTTCCAAAAGGTTTCTTACTACCCACTACTGAATCGGGAACTTTTGGAATCCACCCATCCTAAATACAGCTGGTCGAGAGAAATCTCTTCAGGGGGGTACCTGAAGAAGAACCGTGCAGGCACATAGAGTTATTTACAGAGTATTTCTCTACCATTCCTCTTGCTGCTGGAGTGACACAAGATAGAGTGAAAAGAGTTCTTTTTCCATTCTGTTTAGCTGATGATGCCCGGGAATGGTTGAGGGATTTAGATAGGGAAGCAGTCGGTGTAACTGACTGGAATTTCCTTGCCTTGGCCTTTTACAGGCGATATTTTCCGCCACAGCGCACTTATGCGTTGAGAGCTCAGATTACTTCATTTGAACAATTGCACACCGAAGACTTAAATGGGTCTTGGACTAGGTTCAAGAAGCTCGTCCGTTCTGTGCCTCATCACGGTTTCAAGCGCTGGTTCCTATGTACCCAATTCTACAACGGGTTATATCGAAACCAGAGAGCTATCCTTGATAGTGTAGCTAAGGGAAGATTCACGAAAAACGTAGAGGATGATCAAGGGTGGCGTCTTATTGAGGAGATGGCCATCCATGTTGCCGAATATGGAAATCCTCGAGGAAGTGGGCAAGTTAACGAGTTGGTAGCAGCTGAAGTGGAGAGTCCTAGCAAAAGTCTAGGTAATGTGGAGATTACGGAGGCTATGGGTGAGCATGCACAAGTTTGTGCAATTAATGAGCATGTGGAGATATGCGGTAGATGCGGCATGGAGGGGCATGACCCCATTGGTTGCATGGCGAGAATAGAGCGCGTCCTTGCTTATCAGAAATACAAGCAAGGAGTTCCTCTTTCTCAATTATATGAAGAAATGACAAATGTTTTTACTCCTACGCCTGTGCCGCAGCCAGACCCCCCTTCTACAAATGGGGAGATTGCCGAACTGAAATCCTTGGTTTTGAACTTAACACAACAGTTTGGGGAGAAATGCAAAAAGGATGATACCGTTATCATGGAGTTAAGAGAAAAGTCGCGCATTTAACACTCGCGAAAGACCAAGCTAACCATCCACCGATGTGCGACCCAGTCAACGCCATCAATCTCCGAAGTGGCCATGCTTATGAGGGGCCAAAAATGCCAAAAGACGGGGTTGTGACAGCTGATAATGCCCCGAAAGAAGAGCTGGATGAGTTTACAGACGATGTAACACCCGTATTTTATTAAGTAGGATAAAATTATTTTAATTGATATTTTGGATTTAATTATGTCATTTAACTATTTCAGTATCTTTTACGAGTCTTTTTTTGAAATTCAATCCTTAGTGGACTCAAGTCGGACCCGGGAAAAAGTCATCGAGTTAACCATTTTGAATTTATTTTGCTAAATGAACAAATTTCGTTAAAATCCGCTAATTTAGTAAAATCGCTAATAATTCCGTTTCAAGCCGATTTCTTATTATTTCCGTTAACTATCTGAGTTTATTTTATTTTTCATTCTTTAAACTTATTTATTATTGATTCCGTTTCATTTATGAGACTCTTTCTTAAACCGGTTAAATTTAACTCGAAACGGTTTTAATAACTATCGAAGTTTCTTAACGACGAAGAAACGTACGAATAATAAATAGCTAGCTAGCTAGCTGCTCCCTCATTTCTCACGTATCATTCCTTCTTCTTCCTTCCTTTTTCTTCTTTTTCGTTCTGTTTCATTTTTTTTTTAATTTTAAATTGATTCTGTCACTCCGTTTGTCATCCGTTATCAATGATTTTCGTTCCATAGAGCTGCTTTCATCGTTCCTGTCAATCCGTTGTAAGTAAAATTCATTTTCGTCATGTATTTTTACAAACGCAATTTATACTTTCAGCTTTATTTATTATAAGACGGTTGTAGATGCTAAGATAGACGGTCTTGTATAAGATTTGTTAGTCATGAAGGACTAATTCGATCGGAAAAAGGTAACGATGACGGGTTACTCGATATTACTTGTAAAATATGTTTATTTCGAATCTTTGGTTAGTCTGTTTTATAATTGAGATGGTGTATAATTATATATAGGGATCCTTATGGATGTTAATTAGTCGATTGTATAGTTGAGACGGTATATACCGATATGTGGAGATGATTGAGACGGTGTATACTTGACTGTAGGGATCATTTGGGATGCTAGCTAGTAAGTGGTATATTTAAGTCGGGGTATCTTTGACATGTAAGGATTGTTTTGGGTGCTAATTGTTGTCTTTTATAGTTGAGACGGTGTATACTGACATGTAGGGATTGTTTTGGGTCTGCTAGATGGTACTCGAATAGGCTGCTTTAGATGGCTAAAATGAATGCTTGGATCGGGTTTTTGAGAACCCAAAACTGGCTGTCCCGCACTGTGGTGGTGGCTGGTTGTCTGAGTTCGTGTAGAGGCTATCCAAATGGCCACTTCGAGTCGTGGGTTGGGTTTATTTTGGCACAAATGTGATTCTTTTGAATGACTTAAATCCCACCTCGTATTTCATATAACGTAAATCATTAATATTGCTCCTTCACATATTTAGTTTATTGGACTCATTTAATTTTGATAAAAGGGCTAGCTATATTTGGTAACTTTGGGCTAGTTGTGTTTATAAATTATTTTGGCGCTAACTCGGTTTATTTAAAATATAATTAAATTAATTTTCGTCTCATATTTTATATAACGATAATTCGTTAATATCGTCCTTTCACATAATTATTTTAGGTGACTCATATGTGGTTGAAGATGAAGAGTAATTTTGGGTTTTAGAAGCTTTCTCAAGTTATTTCTTGTCTCTTTGCTAGCTTAAGGTAACTATTCCGAGTTACTCGACGATTTAATGTCACATTGAAGTTGTGTTTGGTGTTTGTTAAGTGTTTAGGTGATTGATAATGAGTTACTTTCGTTTTTCACATGATAGAAATTGGAAATAGCATGAGAATGACATTGTGATACATTTTGTAATTTGGGCCAAAGTAGGCCAAGACTCTGAGCTAGGCCAGATTGACCGAACGAGTTTGGTCAAACTAGGTTTAAACCGGTCAGCCTCGATTTGACCGATGACCCGTCGCGGGACTCAGGTCGAGCGTTTGTCTTTGAGGTGAGATTGGTTGTTATTGGATGTTTTACGTTGATGCCTTAATATTTGTGACTATCATTTCACATGTTGGTTGTTGGATGAATTGGTTGCCTTATACTTGAGTCTTCTTGTCTTGTTGCCATTTTAGCTTGTTCTCATGAATTATGAGATTAACGGTTAGCTGGAATTTGGGTTATTATTGATATTGGAGATATTGTTGGATTGTCAGCTGAATATGCTCTTGCGTAGCCTTTCATATACTAGGGTGTGTATGATCTTTTGTGTGTACAAGTTTGGACTCTTTGCCCCTTTTATGGTTAATTGGGTGTCCTACTTGTCTTGTGTGGTGTGGGCTAAAGTATTCAAGCTGGGACTAGGTCCTAGGTGAGTATTTCGGCCTTCATCATAGATAGGCCATTATAGTCTTTGACGAGTATATGTTTGCGGCTTAATAGCCTTTGTGTTCCCGGCTTGGTGGGTTTATATCCAAGTGGGGCATGACCTTCTGCCTATTTTGTGAGTAGATGGTCAACTTAAGTACTAGCCAACCCTTTGGTGGACTCCTTAGGGTACTCATGTGGTTTTATCATGAGTCTTGGGTGCGGTGGTTTTATCCGCATTTCTCTAGGTCTCATGCAGTCTAGGATTAGGGTTGAGCCGTGTTTTGGCCATGTTTTAAATGTAACCTCTGAGCCAAAATACTAGCTTCCCTACCTCGTGGTATAGACTCGAGTTACAAAGTGACTATTGACTGTACTAGGAACTTATGCCTGTCTCTAGATATATTGCCCTTTCTTGTTTGATGATTCTATGAATCATAGAAGGTGAGATGCAAGCCGGCTATGGTTGATAGAGTTTGGATTCCCGTGTGTTATTTGACTCACATGATAGTGTAGCTTGAGTCGGTTTAGTATTCGCATGCTAGGACTATGTGTTGTTATATTGTTGTTCACATGATAAGCACGATTGTCTAGCATATATATGCTAAGGCTATGTGTAATTCGTATTCATATTCTTATGTTTACATGTTATATTAATTATGACATTTCGTGGCTGGGAGAACTCAGAGTTACTCCCCACTGACTGTGGCTTTCGTATTTGTATAAAATGCGAATGACAGGTAGGTGATGCATATATGGGGTACATGGACGAGCTAGCGAGCAAAGTAACCTTGGGACCTAGATTGGTTTTATTTTTTTGTGACCCTTATACACTTTTTATGTCACATACATTTTAGGGACATATGTCTCCCTTTCTCATATTTGAGTTGTATAACTTTGTTTCGCGACTTTAGCGAAATTTCATTCATGAGATTTATTTTGGACCTTGCATGTTTGACACCTTTCCATTTGGATATTTTTATAACAGGTTCAGGTTTCGTTTTCGGTTTTAAAAATTACAGGTTTTTACCCAACTGAACCTATTACAAACATATCCATGCAGCTTTATTCTAGAATTACGTGTTTACTTTTCCGCGGTAAAGGAGGGTGTCACAGTTGGTATCAGAGCATATTTGCTCCCGACGCACGTTTGTGCACCCCAATATAAATAACTTGACCTTAAAATAATAAACTTGAGAGATGGGTAGGATGGGTAGACTTAGGACCTTATGTTGTAGTCTCATTGTGATTGCTCTTTGTTAGTGTGGACAAGGCCCTCGGGAACTGCGTCCGCGGGATCCACACTAGGCATAATCGACTCGAGGTTCTTTCGAATCGAATTAAGACAAATTAGAGTCGCCACCAAGTTTTATGGGAACTTGGAACCGTTCAAGTCAACTTTACACCTTTCATCGAAAAGCATAAAGCCAATCGACTACGAGTGATTAAAGATAAAGACTTGTACCCTATATCACTCGATTTGAATGACTCTCGTAATCCAATGGTATTTAGACGGATCCAGAAACCATAGATCTTGAGTAAGGGGTGAGGGTACGTGTTAGGAAGCCCACAAGGACACCTAACCCCGCCCGTCGATAACGGCCTCTACTAAGTCAAGTGTCGGAGTTCAAACAAGGTCATAGCTACTACGATATATGATATGCAAACATCGTTTTAAAACCCTAACATGTGACAACAATTTCTATGTCGTTTTAGATGCAACTAAATTAATTTTGTCAAAGTTGTAATTTAGCATGTGGGTTGATTAATCTAACAACATACAAAACAAAGCAAACAAGGCTTAAGGGGGAATGGGGGAGCCGTGGGATCTACCTATTAAAAACCAGGCATTTCATGCCGACACAACAATAAATTAAAGATATAACTCGATCTAAATACAATCGCTATATACAACACCGTACATGACACATTACACGGCCATTCGACCTAGAAAAACGTGCACAAAGGGGTGGCCCATGGCTTACATGACTCACAGCCTTGGGTCACTCCTCGTAATGTGTGCTTTCACTTAATCTCATCGAATTAGACATAAGGCCACGCACCAAAGCATGCATTAGCATAAATCGGGCCATGTTGCTTTAAACAACATGCGATTTACTACGCTCCTACATGCATTGGGGCACAACCATCTAACCAAACAAGACTAAGGTTTTGAAATAGGTTTTGACTCGATAAAAGAAAGCTAACTCGAAAATTACAACTCGATAACAAACGATAAATTACAAGCGACAACAAATAAAGAACGAACGTTGTAAAACAAACGAAACAAGAAAAAACCAAAGGACACGGCCAAGCCTCACGGCCTAAATCTACCTCAAACCCTAAGTCCTAGGTCGGGTTCATTAGTTAGATCGATTGATTGCGAACCAAGTTCGAAAGCGGGCTAGAAAACAAGTTAGAAACGACGTTGATCGATTTGAAAAGATACCTTGCAAACGCGCATTCTACACGGCCTAAAGGGGTCAAATTAGGTCAAGTTCGCTAATTAATTTAACTCATCGAGTGTTAATAAGAAGGTGCTAATCACGCACTCTTATACTAGCGAGAAATTAGGTGAAAGAGAGAGATGCATTCAATTTAAGTTACAGAATCGTCAGTTGATTTTTAAAGCTATGTCGATGTACCCTAAAGTGTCTAATTAATTTATTAAATAGATCTAATGTCATCTAAATGAGTTATATGTTAACAATCAGAGGTCATACTAACATGTGACGGGTCCTAAGGTGGGTCGAATCACACGAGAGAAGAGAGGGGTCAAAAGCGAAGAACGAAGTCAGAAATCGTTTAATTACTGCCCTACCTTGAACACGAGGATATGTAAATGAGACGGGGTTGTACGACCGACTGATGTAGCGGTTTCTTTCCCATATCAAGTCAACGCGGGTGTTCATGGTGGTACTTTAACTCATACTCGGACTAAACTAGTTTCATAGTTAATTAAACAATTGATAAACAAAAACGATAAACGAACAAAAACAAACTATAAAAAAACAAACATAAAAAAACGAAATAAAAGGGAGAAAGAAAGGATTTGATGCACCCTCAACCTACATGTATCATTGACACCGTCTTGGGTCGTAATCGATGGTAGATTTTATATCGAGAGGCTGTCGTCGACGAAGAAACAAAGCAAACACGCGTTTTTTTCGAATCGACAAAGAACTTTCAAACAAATGATTTCTCCCTCGTTTCACGATGAAAATTCGATTTAAAAGATGTTTTGAAAACTAGAAAGAGAGGAGAACATAGATATTAAAGCAACCCCTGCTCGTTTTGAGTTATTGGGCACGAAAAACGAGCACAAACAGAACTGGACAGACAGAACAAATCACAAAAACAGAGTGTATAACACTCTGTTTTTCGAGGGATTTCGTGTACTCTCAAGGGCAATTTGGCTCGTAAATCTTTGTATAATTTGTAGATGGATGTTATATGGTTAATTAGGAACAAGAAACTCGAGTTTTGATGGAGGTTTGAAGGAGGAACGAACTGTTTTTCGAAGAGGACACACAAACTGTTTCAGTTTGGATGTCAGTTTTGTGGAGGGTTTTTGAGAGGCAATTAGGGTTTGTTTCTGAGATTTAAAGCTTGTGAGTGAAGGTAGGATGTATGGAGAACTTAGAGCCATGAATGTATGGTGAAGGGTGGGTATTTATAAAGAGTTAAAGTAGGGTAAAAGGGAGGAGAGGCAGACGGGCTCGGTTGAGCATAGCTGCGGTCCAGCAGCTTTTGGGGGGTTTTCTAGGATTCGTAAGGGGGGTTTTCTTGGTGATTAAGGTAAGGTAATATGGGTAGGATACTAGGGTATGGGTTAGGGTTAATGGGCACGGGTTTTGGTGGTATTTGGAGCGGGTTTTGGGCTCGGGATTTGAGCTGCAAAACAGGGGGGCTGCTTCGTGTATGCGGGCTGTTTGGGGGTGATTTGGGCCGTGGTTATGGGGTTCGAACTGGGGTTGGATGGGTAGAGGCTTAGGTTGGTTAGTGTACTCGAGATTCGTGCCAATTCGTAAAGAAAACGGGCTCAAAAACCGAGCTATAATCGAGCTCTAAAACACGTGTTTAAAACGAGTTCTTTTCGATTTTTAAATCGATTTTTCAAAACAATTAACACATTAAAATAAATGATTTTTCAAATCAAATATACTCATAAAATGATTTTTCAAATCAATATTTATTTTATTTTCAATAAAATAAACTCAAGAAAATAAATTCAAAATAAAATAAAATAAATTGAAATCACCTTAAAAAAGACTTTAATTTAAATATCATTTAAATTAATAAAATGAATTCACTTAAAAAAACATTTAATTTAAATATCATTTAAATTAATAAAATACTTCATCGACGACGCCCATTCTACATCGTAAAACGAGCTCCAAATAATGACAATGACAACTAAAGAATACATGTGTCCTATCATCATCGGGTGTTTGTCGGGTTCTCTATAAATTCCAATATCGACGGATACGGGTATCTACAGTTAGGTACTAACATGTTTGTTGATTGTCATTTAATAATTGTTGTGCCCTTGGATCAATAACCGTGAACTTACCAACGCGAAGATCAAGACATGGTGCCTATTGCCAGAAATTGAAGATTTGTTCAACTTTGAAGAATGCTTCTACTTCCTCGAAGACGTTTCTCATTCTTTGTGTACCTTGCCCTGTTCTTTACTTCTTAATGCTTATTCCTTCTTCTAAATCCTCTTTTCTTTCTCCTTGTGAGTCACTCTTGTATTTCCTAACTTGTCCTTTGTTCCTTGCTTATCCTTCCTCAACGCTTTTTGGATAGTACTATTTCTTTTAAGGAATGTTGACCTTGGTTGGAAATTTTGACTTTTGAGGAGATTGTTTGTGTTTGACCCTTTCCTGGTTTTGAGAGGATTTGATGTTGGAAAGACTTAGGTAAGGTGATGAGACATACTTAGTGATTCTTATACCTAGTTCCTTGACAAAGTGAGTATAATTGATTGGTGGATTCTTTGTGTTTGGAATGAGTTGCCTATGTGATTAAAGTCATAGAACTTGGCTTCGTTGGTTATGTTTGGGATTTGAAAGCTTAGTAGGTTGAGCGTCGTCACCTTAGAAGTAAACATGAGATAAGTTTAGAATATGAATTTGGAAGAAGACCCATTTTTAGATGTTAAGAATCCCGTATAGATTGGTGATGTGATTTGATGTTAGTTGTTCCTTGAGAACTTTGTTGAGAAGTCTTTGTCAATTCATTCTTTGGTTTTTAAAATATTGAGGTTGTGTCGAGTGCTTGAGATAAAGCGATGCTTTTATACTTGAGTGGTAGATTTGTTTTAGGGAAATCCTAACATGTGATAAGATAGGTGGAAGAAGTATCAAACCGATTTATCACCCCTTAAGCGAGCGTTTATTTTACCTTGACCCTTGTTTTGGGATTTGGTCGTTTTGTTATGAAGGTACAATACCCTAATAGGCGCGACCTTGTTAGAGAGAACCTTAAGTTTTAGGAAGCGTATGGATTAAGCCTTAAAATCCTCTTTCGTACCATTAATCGTTTTCCTCCCTTTCGTTCATACCTTGGTTGGATTTGATTCTTAAGTATAAAAGTTTACTCGTTATTTCCTTGTCTTGAATACCTCCCTAATTCTAATATCTCTTATCAAGGTTGTTAACTAGTTATCTTTATGATTCGACTCTTTTAGTCTCACATCTTGACATGTTCATATATCCCTTTTAAATTTCCTATCATTTCCTGACCTGGTTATTACCCTTTGTTTCCTTAGTGGAGTGATGACATTGTTGTTTGAGATTTGAGTATCTGGCGTTTCCATGTTGTCTAATTTCCCTTTCTTCCTGATCATAAGCGTTACCATTCATACCTCATTTCCTCGCTTCATCTTGCTCCTCCTTTAAGTTTGACACTCGTATCTTGTGAAACTCTATCTTTGACATCCTTGTAATTTTGACTTCAATTTTTACCCTATGAAATTCATTATAGCTCTCTTGTGGCTTAAGTTTGAGCTCTCTTAACATACTTTGTTTTTATGCTATCTAAATTACTTTTCTTTTTGTACAACTTCTAAACTTTCAAGCTACTAGTTTCGATTCATTCTTAAAAGTTTATGTCACTTCTGCAAACCTAACCTATTTTTGAAGACTTGAAAAAGAAAATTTGATTTAGTTCCCTATTCCTTCCTTGAATATAAACTCATTTATCGTAATTTTAATTACTAAACCCGAGATTTCGTTAAGTTTTGTCCAATTTCTGTTAACTTTGATCTATTTATGACTTCTTTGTCAAAGTTAAATGTTACATTTTCAGGGATTTGACTCCCATTTGGCTTTAAAAGTGAAACCTTTATTTCTATTTTGGCTTTTCGCAAAAGAAAATTTGAGTAGATTACCTTTCTCTTATTTTGATTTTAACGATGATCGGATGTTAGAACTAGTTATTGGAGACGTTTGATAACTTGTTCTACGCTTGTCGGCGAATAGTTTTTGTTTTAAATTTGTCTCTGACATGGAAAGTTAGCGTTCTTGTGTGCACGACAAGAGCAATTCCGTTCCATGAATGAGACTTATATTTTTGAAAACTCTTCATTAATATTTTTGAAAGTATTTTGATTTTGATTTATGCAAATAAGTTAATTTTCGATCGGGTTATGTCGTAAAATGTTATTTGAAACTTTTGAAAGAATTTTAATTCTTACGATAAGTAACCTTTTAAATGTTTTGGTTACCGATTTTAAAAGTTCAGTTTTATTTTAATAACCTTCCATTCCTACTTTCAAGTTTCGAGAGCGAAACTTTTTAAAAGATGGGGTGATTGTAACACCCGCGAATTTCCCATTTTGACATTTAAAATTTATTTAGCCGTTCAATTACCTTATTTTATATTTTTAAATTATTTAATTTAATTAATTCCTTTCAAGCACGATTTTAATGAAAAGAATATTTTTAAAGTACGTATTATTAAATTATATTTCGAGACATAATTTATATGAGAATAAAGGTATACGTATTTTGGTCGGATAATAATAGTGACGGTAATAATAATAACTTCCATCTCAATTTCCGTCTAGCTATAGACCGTCACATTTCTACTGGTGAGACTAACCTTTCTCGACCTACCCTATTTTGACAACACGAATTGGGTTTAACCAATTAAAACTTTCACTATGAATTTGAAGTTTTATACAATTTTCACTAGTTTTGAATGAAGTATAATATCTAGTTTTGCTCCTACAAACACGTACCGAAAAGGATTTCGATTTCATTCTTTGTTTCATTTTAGTCTGTACATTGGAGTGTTGGTGTTCTAGTCCGCAGGGAGAACACTTATGCTCAAGTGTGGAAGACGTCAATTTTTGTTACTCCATAAAACATGTTTGAAAGATATCTGGTAAAACATACTATGTATTTTTTTTTCACCTTTTTGTTCGTAACCGAATAATCTAATAATGTCTTGAACTTTTGATTCTTCCCAATCTGTTTCAAGTTTCGAGGACGAAACTTTTTGAAGGTGGGGTGATTGTAACACCCCGTATTTTATTAAGTAGGATAAAATTATTTTAATTGATATTTTGGATTTAATTATGTCATTTAACTATTTCAGTATCTTTTACGAGTCTTTTTTTGAAATTCAGTCCTTAGTGGACTCAAGTCGGACCCGGGAAAAAGTCATCGAGTTAACCATTTTGAATTTATTTTGCTAAATGAACAAATTTCGTTAAAATCCGCTAATTTAGTAAAATCGCTAATAATTCCGTTTCAAGTCGATTTTTTATTATTTCCGTTAACTATCTGAGTTTATTTTATTTTTCATTCTTTAAACTTATTTATTATTGATTCCGTTTCATTTATGAGACTCTTTCTTAAACCTAAGTTAAATTTAACTCTAAACGGTTTTAATAACTATCGAAGTTTCTTAACGACGAAGAAACGTACGTATAATAAATAGCTAGCTAGCTGCTCCCTCATTTCTCACGTATCATTCCTTCTTCTTCCTTCCTTTTTCTTCTTTTTCGTTCTGTTTCATTTTTTTAATTTTAAATTGATTCTCAATCACTCCGTTTGTCATCCGTTATGAATGATTTTCGTTCCATAGTCTTTGCTTTCATCGTTCTCGTCAATCCGTTGTAAGTAAAATTCATTTTCGTCATGTATTTTTACAAACGCAATTTATACTTTCAGCTTTATTTATTATAAGACGGTTGTAGATGCTAAGATAGACGGTCTTGTATAAGATTTGTTAGTCATGAAGGACTAATTCGATCGGAAAAAGGTAACGATGACGGGTTACTCGATATTACTTGTAAAATATGTTTATTTCGAATGCTGGTTAGTCTGTTTTATAATTGAGACGGTGTATAATTATATATAGGGATCCTTATGGATGTTAATTAGTCAGTTGTATAGTTGAGACGGTATATACTGATATGTGGAGATGATTGAGACGGTGTATACTGACCTGTAGGGATCATTTGGGATGCTAGCTAGTAAGTGGTATATTTAAGTCGGGGTATGCTGACATGTAAGGATTGTTTTGGGTGCTAATTGTTGTCTTTTATAGTTGAGACGGTGTATACTGACATGTAGGGATTGTTTTGGGTTTGCTAGATGGTACTCGAATAGGCTGCTTTAGATGGCTAAAATGAATGCTTAGATCGGGTTTTGAGAACCCAAACTGGGTCATCCCGCACTGTGGTGGTGGCTGGTTGTCTGAGTTCGTGTAGGGGCTATCCAAATGGCCACTTTGAGTCGTGGGTTGGGTTTATTTTGGCACAAATGTGATTCTTTTGAATGACTTAAATCCCGCCTCGTATTTCATATAACGTAAATCATTAATATTGCTCCTTCACATATTTAGTTTATTGGACTCATTTAATTTTGATAAAAGGGCTAGCTATATTTGGTAACTTTGGGCTAGTTGTGTTTATAAATTGTTTTGGCGCTAACTCGGTTTATTTAAAATATAATTAAATTAATTTTCGTCTCATATTTTATATAACGATAATTCGTTAATATCGTCCTTTCACATAATTATTTTAGGTGACTCATATGTGGTTGAAGATGAAGAGTAATTTTGGGTTTTAGAAGCTTTCTCAAGTTATTTCTTGTCTCTTTGCTAGCTTAAGGTAACTATTCCGAGTTACTCGACGATTTAATGTCACATTGATGTTGTGTTTGGTGTTTGTTAAGTGTTTAGGTGATTGATAATGTGTTACTTTCGTTTTTCACATGATAGAAATTGGAAATAGCATGAGAATGACATTGTGATACATTTTGTAATTTGGGCCAAAGTAGGCCAAGACTCTGAGCTGGGCCAGATTGACCGAACGAGTTTGGTCAAACTAGGTTTAAACCGGTCAGCCTCGATTTGACCGATGACCCGTCGCGGGACTCAGGTCAAGGGTTTGTCTTTGAGGTGAGATTGGTTGTTATTGGATATTTTACGTTGATGCCTTAATATTTGTGACTATCATTTCACATGTTGGTTGTTGGATGAATTGGTTGCCTTATACTTGAGTCTTCTTGTCTTGTTGCCATTTTAGCTTATTCTCATGAATTATGAAATTAACGGTTAGCTGGAATTTGGGTTATTATTGAAATTGGAGATATTGTTGGATTGTCAGCTGAATATGCTCTTGCGTAGCCTTTCATATACTAGGGTGTGTATGATCTTTTGTGTGTACAAGTTTGGACTCTTTGCCCCTTTTATGGTTAATTGGGTGTCCTACTTGTCTTGTGTGGTGTGGGCTAAAGTATTCAAGCTGGGACTAGGTCCTAGGTGAGTATTTCGGCCTTCATCATAGATAGGCCATTATAGTCTTTGACGAGTATATGTTTGCGGCTTAATAGCCTTTGTGTTCCTGGCTTGGTGGGTTTATATCCAAGCTGGGGCATGACCTTTCTGCCTATTTTGTGAGTAGATGGTCAGCTTAAGTACTTGCCAACCCTTTGGTGGACTCCTTAAGGTACTCATGTGGTTTTATCATGAGTCTTTGGTGCGGTGGTTTTATCCGCATTTCTCTAGGTCTGCGCAGTCTAGGATTAGGGTTGAGTCGTATCTTGGCCATGTTTTAAATGTAACCTCTGAGCCAAAATACTAGCTTCCCTACCTCGTGGTATTGACTCGAGTTACAAAGTGACCATTGACTGTACTAGGAACTTATGCCTGTCTCTAGATATATTGCCCTTTCTTGTTTGATGATTCTATGAATCATAGAAGGTGAGATGCAAGCCGGCTATGGTTGATAGAGTTTGGATTCCCGTGTGTTATTTGACTCACATGATAGTGTAGCTTGAGTCGGTTTAGTATTCGCATGCTAGGACTATGTGTTGTTATATTGTTGTTCACATGATAAGCACGATTGTCTAGCATCTATATGCTAAGGCTATGTGTGATTCGTATTCATATTCATATGTTTACATGTTATATTAATTATGACATTTCGTGGCTGGGAGAACTCGGAGTTACTACCCACTGACTGTGGCTTTCGTATTTGTATAAAATGCGAATGACAGGTAGGTGATGCATATATGGGGTACATGGACGAGCTAGCGAGCAAAGTAACCTTGGGACCTAGATTTGTTTTATTTTTTTGTGATCCTTATACACTTTTTATGTCACATACATTTTAGGGACATATGTCTCCCTTTCTCATATTTGAGTTGTATAACTTTGTTTCGCGACTTTAGCGAAATTTCATTCATGAGATTTATTTTGGACCTTGCATGTTTGACACCTTCCCATTTGGATATTTTTATAACAGGTTCGGGTTTCGTTTTCGGTTTTAAAAATTACAGGTTTTTACCCAACTGAACCTATTACAAACATATCCATGCAGCTTTATTCTAGAATTACGTGTTTACTTTTCCGCGGTAAAGGAGGGTGTCACAGACGATATCCCTGCTGTATATTGTCCAGGCACTCGATCGAGTGAAAATACTACTCGATCGAGTGAAATATCCAATCCAGATGATCGATCGAGTAAAAATCTTACTCGATCGAGAGGTGCCCAAATGAAAGATGGTCGATCGAGTATATATTCCTCTCGATCGAGTGATCTGGCAGAAAAAGTCACTCGATCGAGTGAAAATTGTGGTCGATCGAGTGAGCCTGAAATACAAGAGCTCGATCAAGTGGCTCAAACACTTCGATCGAGTAGTTCTCAAGATAAATTCATTCGATCGACTGAGGAAAATTCTCGATCGAGTGCCAGAACCAGCGGAGATCCTATTTTGACATCTAATTCCGCTACCGTGTCATCTTCCCCTGCTGTGAAGATGTCACGTGCTGATAAAGGTAAAGAGAAAGTCACGGGTCCACTCATTGCTACCAGAGTACCCTTTCTAGGACGTCTGAAGGACGCAAAGGTTGAGCGACAGTACGGTAAGTTTGTGGACGTTGTCATGAACCTCCAGGTAACTGTCCCTTTTACTGAACTTATTACCCAGGTACCTACTTACATTAAATTCATGAAAGATATTGTGACGCGTAAGAGAGAGCTAAGTGAATTTGAGACCGTTTCATTTTTGGAAGAGTCTAGTAATTTACTTTTAAATAAGGCTCCACCTAAAATGAAGGACCCGGGTAGCTTCCCTATTACCTGTATTATAGGCAATGAGGTAATTGATAAGGCTCTTTGTGATTTAGGAGCCAGTGTCAGTGTCATGCCCCTATCTATCTGCAAGAAATTGAATATGGGTCACCTTAAATTGATTAACATTACTCTACAGATGGCTGATAGATCTGTTAGGCGACCCTTGGGTGTCTTAGAGGAAGTGCCTGTGAAAATAGGCGAGTTCTTTATACCAGTAGATTTTATTGTTCTAGACATAGATGAGGACACCCGGACCCCAATTATATTAGGAAGACCGTTTCTTTGTACAGCTGGGGCCATTATTGATGTCAAACAAGGACGTTTGACTCTTACAGTAGGAGATGACGCGATCACTTTCAGTCTGCTTAGCACTTTGGCTCGGCTAATGATAGAGGACACATGTTATCCTGTTGATATTATTGACGAGTCTATTTATGACTTCTGGTCGGGTTCTTTTATAAAGGACCCACTGGAGGCTCTTATGCTTTTGGATGAGTGTGCAGATAACCCAGATGACGATGACGCTGGGTTGGATTTTCTTAAAGATGATTTAGATGAGCGTGAACTCACCGACGCTGAGGGAGAGCAAGTGGAACAGATGATCAGTACCCTTTGCTCTATTGAGGTAAAGGTACCTGAGCGTAAGCCTCTTCCCTCTCATCTAAAATATGTTTTCTTAGATGATACTGAGCAATATCCAGTCATTGTTAGTGCTAAGCTTGATAGTGATCAGCTGACTTCCTTGTTAGTTGTGTTTAAGAAAAACAGGAAATCTTTGGGTTATTCCTTGGACGATATCAAGGGGATTAGTCCCGATATTTGTATGCACAGGATAGAGCTGGAGGAAGATCACAAACCTTGCAGACAGGGTCAGCGCCGGTTGAATCAGAAGATGCAAGATGTTGTGATGGCTGAGGTAATGAAGCTGCTCGACGCAGTTATTATCTATTCTGTTGGTCATTCTAAGTGGGTGAGTCCAGTGCAGGTGGTCCCTAAGAAAGGAGGGACTACCGTGGTTAGGATTGGCAAAAATGAGTTAATACCTACTAGAGTAGTGACTGGTTGGCGGATGTGTATAGATTACAGAGAGCTGAATGCCGCCACCAAGAAAGATCATTTTCCCCTTCCCTTTATTAATCATATGGTAGAAAGGTTAGCTTCTCATAAGTTTTTCTGCTATTTAGACGGGTATTCAGGGTTCTTTTAGATCCCTATTCACCCAGATGATCAAGCTTAGACTACTTTTACTTGTCCTCAGGGTGTGTTTGCTTATCGCAGGTTGCCTTTTGGTTTATGTAATTGCCCCTGCCACCTTCCAAAGGTGCATGATGGGGATATTTTCAGAGTATATTGAGTCTATTATGGAAGTTTTCATGGACGATTTTAGTGTTTATGGAAGTGATTTTTCTAACTGTCTATCTAACCTTGATAAAGTGTTGCAGCGCTGCATTGAGGTTAATCTCGTGCTTAACTGGGAGAAGTGCCATTTCATGGTCAACGAGGGAGTTGTCTTAGGACACTTAGTTTCCGATAGGGGAATAGAAGTTGATAAAGGAAAAGTGGAAGTGATTCAGCAATTACCTCCTCCTGTTAATGTTAAAGGAGTGAGAAGTTTCCTTGGTCACGCCGGCTTTTATAGCCGGTTTATCAAGAATTTCTCAAAAATTGCTAAACCACTTACACAGCTGCTACTTAAGGATGCCCCTTTTGTATTTATTGACGAGTGTCTTTCTGCTTTAAACAGGTTAAAGCAGGCTTCGGTATCTGCGCCGATCATACAGCCTCCCGACTGGGATTTGCCGTTCGAGATAATGTGTGATGCCAGTGACTATGCACTAGGAGCGGTGCTAGGCCAAAGGAAAGAAAAAGCTTTAAATGCAATCTACTATGCGAGCCGAACTCTGGATGAGGCTCAAGTGAAGTACACCACCACTGAAAAAGAGCTGCTAGCTGTAGTTTATGCCTTGGAGAAATTTCGTTCTTATTTGATTGGGTCAGAAGTTACTGTTTTTACTGACCATGCAGCTCTGAGGCATCTCCTTGCTAAGAAGGAGGCTAAACCACGGCTATTGAGATGGATAATCCTTCTTCAGGAGTTTGATTTACAGATAAAAGATAAGAAAGGAGCTGAGAACGTTGTAGATGATCATCTGTCGCGACTGTCGCGACAAGAGGGGGAAGATTCTTTACCTATTGATGAGTCTTTTCCTGATGATTATTTATTTGCCGTATTGTCTTCTATTGTTAACCAAGAACCTTGGTATGCAGATATAGCTAATTACGTTGTCAGTGGCAAGCTGCCGCCTGACCTTTCTCATTAGCAGAGGAAGCGTTTTCTGCATAACGCTAAGCAATATTTCTGGGATGATCCTTATTTGTTTAAGGAATGTGCAGACGGTCTCTAAAAACGGTGTATTCCGCAGTGGGAGACCAAAGTAGTCCTGGAAGGATGTCACTCCTCTCCCTATGGTGGTCACCACGGTCCATCGCGCACCGTGGCTAAGGTACTTCAATCTGATTTTTACTGGCCTTCTTTGTTTGCTAATGCCAAGGCTTTTATTTCAGGTTGTGATGCTTGCCAACGATCAGGGAACATTTTAAAGAGACATGAGATGCCACAAAATGGTATCTTAGAGGTTGAGGTTTTCGATGTCTGGGGCATTGATTTACAAGGACCGTTCCCATCTAGTAAAGGTAACAGGTACATTTTAGTAGCTGTCGATTATGTGTCGAAGTGGGTTGAGGCAATTGCCTCACCCCATTGTGATGCCAAGACCGTGATTAAGATGTTCAAAAAGGTCATATTTCCCCAATTTGGTGTCCCTAGGGTCGTCATTAGCGATGGGGGAATACACTTTAAAGAAAAGAAACTAACTTCCATTCTGTCTAAGGTTGGTGTTCAACACCGGCGTGGTTTGGGGTATCATCCCCAAACCAGTGGTCAGGTTGAGGTCTCTAATCGCGAGATTAAAGAGATCTTGTCTAAGGTAGTTTCTAAATCATGGAAAGACTGGAGTCTTAAATTGGAAGACACATTATGGGCCTCCAGAACCGCCTTTAAGACACCGATCGGTGCATCACCTTATCGGTTAGTTTATGGGAAATCATGTCATTTACCTGTTGAATTGGAATGTAAGGCTTGGTGGGCAATTCGTGAACTTAACTTTGATCCTAAGTTGTGTGGTCAGAATCGTCTTTTGCAGCTAGATAAATTGGAAGAGTTTAGGCTTAATGCCTATGATAGCTCGCGCATTTACAAGGAAAAGACGAAGAGATGGCATGACAAAAGAATTCTACCTCGGGAATTTCATGTCGGGCAGAAGGTGTTGCTGTTTAATGCCCGACTACGATTATTTCCTGGCAAGCTGAAGTCCAGGTGGAGTGGTCCTTATACGGTGACAGCTGTTACTAAATTTGGATCCGTTGAGCTAGAAGGTCCCTTAGGAAACCAGTTCAAGGTAAATAGGCAATATGTGAAGCATTATCACGAAGCAAATGAAGCAGATAATCGTGTTGAAGTCTTGTACTTCGACGAGCTTGACGCGCCAGTCAATTGATGCCAGAAAAGTCGTGCGAGACCTCTTAAACTTGCGCTTTCCGGGAGGCAACCCGGACCGTTTTGTTGTATTTTTGTTGAACCTTTTTATTTTCATTTAGCTATTTTTTTTTAACTTTAGACGCCAAACTATGCTTTCTCTACATTTCCTATGCTTCTTATACGTGTTTTGCAGGTGCAGTAACTCGATCGAGTAGTTTTTCTACTCGATCGAGCACATTTGCTTTGATAATCACTCGATCGAGTAACAATTATACTCGATCGACAAGCTGCAGATTCACAATCACTCGATCGAGTGATATATTTACTCGATCGAGAATTTTTGACACCAAACCACTCGATTGAGTTGTTCTATTTTACTCGATCGACCCATTCCATCTTCCAGTTGCTAGTTTTCGTCTGTTGAGCTGCTATGTGACTACCTATGACCTCCCATGTTCATGGTCGGTTTGGGAAGGTCCCTCTTCATGACATGTTGTAAGTATTCTGACACCAGTTATCCTTTTCTCCTTAGTCTGCATTTCTTTCCCTAGTTTTGGTACAATGAGGGCATTGTACGGTTTGGTTTGGGGAGGTATGCATCCATATCTGTGTCTGCATGTTTTCTTGCATTCCCGCTTGCACGTTTATTTATTTCTGCATGCATTGTCATTTTTAAATTCAAAAATCACATAAAATTCAAAAATTTTCACGTTTAATTTGAGTCGGAACGTTTGAACTTTGACGCTACATTGAATCTTTACCTCTACCTTGCATATTCTTGACATTAGTCGGCATGATAATGTGCATAATCTACGAGTTTTTGTTTCTCTCTAATCTGAACGAATAGACTTGACTCATATATTGGCAAGCTACTATGCATTCTGAGGTTAGAGCTTTATAAACTGGTGACATTCATGACCGGTTTCATTTAGGATGTGAGTAGTACTCTCTGTAAGGCATGTAACATCAATTTGCATAAGCATGAGTCTAGTCTTCTTAATACCTGTATGCATTCAGTCTGTGGATGGTGACACATGTTAGGAGAGGCAGTTCCTTTTATTTCATTCTACCCATGAGCCTCACATAGCCAAATTGTCTTTTTATCCTATTAGCTACATTCTATAATTTTGCCTACCCTAGCCAAGCTAGTGATGAGTAGCTGTTTGGAATGCTTTACTGCAATTTGGTTATATATCTGATTTCAGAAGTTGGTGGAAGAATCGAAGGGAATGAAAAGAAAGAAAATGTTGTGAAAAAGAAAAAAATGAATGAAAATGAAGAAAAAGAATTGAAAAAGAAAAATGAAAAGTAAGAAAGAAAAATCATATGCGAAAAATGAAAAATTGTATAGATGATTTTCACTCCCATGTCTTATTTATATTTTATGGGGAGTTGACAAGTTTATGGTGTTTTGTGAGTTGAGTGCATCGAATTTGCACCGTTATGTATTGTTATATTGTGTACGAAGTTGGGATGCAGTTTCATAATTTGGATCCGTGTTACTAGTTTGGCTATTAACTCCAGATTTCCAAATTCATCTTAGCCCCTTCTTACCCATTACCTCACTTACCCAAATGTAAGTCCTCGGCATGTATCTTGGTCATTAGTTTGGTTGGAATGCATATGTACGGTTGTAGAAACTTTATTCATGTTAACTGCATGCATGTTCTTATAGGTCGAGTTAGGTGAGTGTCTTTACTTCTTTCTATCTTTCACATATATACTCACCCTATGCCTAAATTTTAGTGATGAGCGACCCGTGAGAGTCCGATATCTTTGAGTCTTGCAAGGTCGACGGTTCAGTAAAGTTTGAGACATTGATTTAATTCGTTTGCACTTATCATTTGCCACTTTATTAGTTGTTGCATTAAACTGGTTTTGGCAGATGATTTGTAGCTAATGCGTTGGTCCCGTTCCACTGTTTATTCATAGTTTCATTCATAGTTTGCTTGGGGACAAGCAAAGGTTTGGTTTGGGGAGATTTGATGCGTGTATTTTATATAAGGTTTTTACCACATTTTTACACGCATTTCTGTAATATTTTACGTGGCATTTAACTACAAATACCCCCGAATAGTCTACTTTGGTTTGTCTTGTGTAAATTGCAGGTTCAAACCGAAAAGAAAATAAATCGAGGCCAAACTCGTTCCATTTGCATACATTTATGGAGAACAAGGAATCGAAGCTTGGAATCTATCACTTTGAAGACGCGTGAGCTGATTTCGGAAGGTGTCATAGTGCCTAACGTGCCAAAATAGCCTGATCGACCACTTTTCTAGTCGATCGAATGCTTTATATCAGGAAGATCACACGATCGAGCATAAATATTACTCGATCGAGAAGGCATTATATGGAGTTACTCGATCGAGTGGTTTATTTCCACTCGATCGAAGGGTTTGTTGCTTAGTTACTCGATCGAGCGATTTTATTCCACTCGATCGAGTGGTTTTACCCTGTAATTATGTTTTTCCGCCTATTTTCGTATGGGCTTTTGTAATTAGGCTTTTGGATTAGGTTTAGGGGGAGATTTCGTGTGCTACTTTAAGGAGTAGACTGCGTAACTCTTCCTTGCTTCATCTTTACTCACTGCTTCTTTTTCCACTATTCTTTTCTATTCTATTGCCCGAATTCGGAACCTTTAATCGGTACTATTTTCCCTTTTAATTCTTAATTCTTACTCTTAATTGATCTTATTGCTAATACTTCTTTCTCTTCTCTTATTTCTGCAATTGCTTATTTGAATTCCTCTTGTTTATTATTATCATGTTAAATTCCTATTATCTATATATTATTGTTGTTGATTCGATAATGATGTGTAGCTAATTCTCTCTTGCTAAGACTAGGGAATCCATGATTATGAAGGAATAGTAATCGGCACATTAGGTTTTATGCTTGTGTAGTCTTTGTTGTTAATCGCTACTATCAATTGTATCTGTCTAATTGAGTCGATGCAATTAGGCATTTTATCGTAGTAAACCTTGACATAGACCGGAAGGTTGGAAAGGGTGAGACTCGTAGCAAACATTAGGGCACCATAGTGAGGGCGGAAGCTAAGCTATTTGTGCTTTAAGGCGAATTGAGACCGGAAAGAGATATTCACTGCCCCATAGACCATATTTGCATTGACCTGAAACCTAGATTGCTTGACTGAATGATCATGGTGAACCGACTGTCTTAGCTGCTTCTTCCTTACTTGTTTAATCTTTGTTCTCTTGCCTTTTTCTCTTTCTCAACCTCTTTAGTTTAGAACAACCAAATTAAAACCCCCAAATTGGTTACCGTGACGAACTTAGTTAAAGCTGACACTTTCCCATCTCCCTGTGGAGATCGACCCGGCTTCCCTAACTATATTAGTTAGAGCCAGTTGGTTATTTTTGATAGGTATATGAATGTCCTGTCATTATTCGGGTTTCATAATCATGCTTTAACGTTGTATTGTGACGGCGATACATACTTTGCAAAGTTTGATGAAGAAGAGTTGGCTTATATCGACGCCTAAGTTAGAGCTCACATAAGATTGGCTATTATTAGTGCGGGTTTGCATCAGCGGAATCCTGAAAAGTCAAGACTAATCGGCGACAAATCTACAATCGCTCTCAGAAATTAAGGGCCGAGGAAAGAGATGGGAGAAATCCGACACAACAGATGTTAGCACTTGCGGTTCAGCATAAGTACGTTCATTACGGGGTCACTGATCGGGAGACCGAGGAGCTAACCCACGTGTTCATGGCTCATCCAGAAGCCGTTAAGTTGTTTTGATCATACTATTATGTGGTCCTAATCGATTCCACATACAAGACAAACTTATACAGTCTTCCGCTTGTTGAGATGGTAGGAGTCACACCCGTTGGGAAGACCTTTGTGATCGCGTATGCTCTTGTGATGCATGAGTCCGAGGATGGATATCGTTGGGTCTTACAGCAACTGAAGGCCCTTCTCAATGATGCCGTTCAAACTAATGTTATTGTTACTGATTTCGAGCAAGGGTTGTTGAACGCGATTCCCACTGTTTTTCTGGATTCGTCTCACTTGCTATGTTTTTGGCATATATATTCTAACGTGGAGACGAGAGCACTTCATATCATGGGTCAGGATAGTTAGGCTAAGTTCATAACTACCAACTTGTTTAAAGCGGTTGTCGAGGCGGAGACCCGAGATGAATTTGATGTGGCGTGGGCCAATTTGGCAAGGCAACGGCCGGGAGTGGCGACTTATACTGAAGGTCAATGGTTCCCACACGTGGAGAAATAGGCCAAGTACATAACGAACAAGATAACTCATTTTGAGAACACTTCTACATCCCGGGTTGAGTCGGCCCATGCGAACTTGAAGAAATGGTTGAATAGCGCGAAACTGGCCATTGATAGCATCTGGATCCGTTTTCATTCTTTGTTGGAAACACAACATGTTGAGATCCGACACTTGTTGGAGTTATCTAGATCGAGACGGTTGAATGGGATTAATCGATTATTCTCCAGACTTTCTTATAAAATCTCAAAGAATGCCATCATTGAATTGCGTGGAGAATTCGAAAGAGGCGCCAAGATTACGGAAGATGCCTTGATGATCGATTGCGGGTGTATAAAGACTACTACACTTGGTTTGTTATGTGCTTGTTCACTTCATCACATTTCTAGAAACGGATCTCGAGTCCCTCTTGATGTCTTACATGTATTATGGAGGAAGTTGGAGTACGATGGTTCGGAGGCAATGCCGGCTTGTGACGATGATCGACTCGAAGAGTTATTTGATGAAATTCGGAATTCAGATCCGAGAATAATATCATCCATGTTCGATGCCCTTTACTCTCAGATACATCCGGATGAGGAGGATTTATACGAGCCTCGGGTGAACGAGAACTCTAGAGGACGTCCTAGGAGGGGAACTCGTAGAGAACCGTCCGCCGTTGAGCATGCACGAGTTCGGGTTAGGTTAGGCAGAGGTAGAGGTAGAGGCAGATCAGCTACGCCCTAAAGAAACTTGTCTTCACAACAACCTACCACCCCCGGGTCCACTCCGAGTGTTCCGTTTACTCCGTCTAGTACCCCCCGTTCGACTCTGACGGTTCCTGTTACTCCGTCTACTACTCCCCGTTCCACTCCGACGGTTCATTTTCCTCCATCTACTACCCCCCGTTCAACTCAAACGGGTCCCGTTACACCGTCTACCACCGGTACCACGAGTACGGGGTGTTTCAACACATCGCATTGCACACCTCTAGAGGTAAACTATACTATTGGTCAGTGGAGGTACTCTCCTTATCTTGAGTTTTTGCCTTCCTAGTTTACACAGTATCTAGAAGCGTGGTATAATCCATCAGAGACGGTCATTGTGGTTACCAAGTTCTCTCACATGCTGTTCGCGGTGACCAATCTCATTTCACGATGGCTAGAACAGATTTACTTAGGAAAATCCGTAGTTCTATTTACCGTGATCATTTCTATGGCCCGGACAAATTTGATGCGGAGGTAGCTAGAATTATATTTATGGATCAGGTACCGTGCGGCTCGGCTCATTGGATGGGCGGTTTCGATCTATATGGTTATGCTACGATGTACAATTGGGTGATATGTTGCATTTCTTCCTGGGTCGATCAAGAAGGGCACCGACATTGGGGTAGTAGTCATACTTACTTGCCTTTACGAGCCCCCACTGGAGTACGTACCCCATATGATGTCTTATGGATATTACATGCGGGAAACCACTATATAAGGCTTCGCGTACGTCCCTTGTCACCTATGCCTCCAATAGCCCCTTGTTGGGAACACGATGATAACGTAGCTCATTATAGAGGCATGTATCGACATCAACTTTCTTTGTGGCGCATTTTCGAGACCGAATGTTAGCTTTTTATTCGAACTTTTATCGGATTATTGTACTTTATATTTTATTTGTCCGATTATTGTACCTTATATTTTAGTAACTTAAATTAAAATACAACGATATTTAATTAAAACATATCTTAATTTAAAATACAACGACATTTAATTAAAACATAACTTAATTTGAAATACAACGACATTACATAAATCACTTAAAACATAATTAAACCTGAAACCCTAAACCCATACCTCAAACCCTAACCCTAAACCCCAAACCTCAAACCATAAACCCTAAACCCTAAACCCCAAACCTCAAACCCTAAACCCTAAACATAATTAAACCTCAAACCCCTAAAACCCAAACCTCATTACAACGATATTAATTAAAACATAACATAGTAATTAATACATAATTAAATAATTATCGTACTTAATTATCTTCCGATGATGAAGATGACGATTCCAGATCTTGTACATAATCTGGAGCCTCAATTTCTTCAGGTTGGCTAGCAACATATTGTTCCAAGAAAGAAGTGATGTCGAGTTTGACATTTCGTAGGTTGAACACTCTACCGGCACATTATTCTGATAGTCTTGCATAATCGAGCACGGTCAGGATGCGCTCAAAATAGACAAAGAGATCACTTTTTAACTTGCGAAACTCCCACATCTTCTCGGTTAATGTTTCATCAGAAACAACCTCATCAGTAACTGCTGGAGTTAGTATGTGATCCGGGTTTCCGGATAAGATGATACAAAGGCTGCCAAGTGGAGGGTTTTCAAGCAAGTGCCATACAGTGGCACTAGGAACCACTAATTCAAGGCGAGAAACTAGCACCGGTAAATCCACAACAATTTGATCGATTCTTAGTTGATAAGCTCTGATTTTCTGAGTATTTGTGAGAATCATTTTAGTATTGTAGTGAGTGAATAGGATTGGATGTTGTGATTGAAATTGACATAGAATGGGCTATTTATAAGAAGTCGATTCAAAACGGTTATTTTTGAATTGTAACGGTTATTTTTGAATTGTAACGGTTATTAGGCCCGAACGGGGTTTATTAGTAATAATTAATTACTTTTTTACGAAAACAAAACAAGACTAAAAATAAGTTTAAAAAAATAAAATAAATAAAAATACAACGAATTAGGCCCGAACGGGGTTTATTAGTAATAATTAATTATTTTTTTACGAAAACAAAACAAGACGGAAAAATAAGTTTTCAAAAAAAAAGAAAAAAAAAATACACGGTTTGGGCTTTGGACGAAGACATTTTCGTCCAAAACCTGGACCAGACGAAAATGTTTTTCGTCCATCACCCATACTGGACGAAGAACATTGTCGTCTGGTCCAGGTTTTGGACGAAAATGTTCTTCGTACAAAGCCCAAACCGTGTATTTTTTTTTTTTTTGAAAAAAAATCTAATTCGACTAATTCCGTCTCAAATCAAGGCATCTATCCTAATTCCTTCTCCAATAAAGGCATCTATCCTAATTCCGTCACAAACATAGAAACTAAGAAAATATTTATAAAAAAAATTACTAAAGAACACATACCTTGATGAATGTTTGAATTTGATGACGGAAATGATGTGGTTGAAGACGGTGTTTTCGTTGTTATGTGAGTCGGGTTTTTTTCTTTATGTTTAAGTGTGAAATGGTGATTTTTGGAGAAAATGAAAAATATAAGGGGGAGTGTGAGGGAAGGGTAGTTTAGGAAGTTCATTAATAATTGTCGACGATAATTAGTAATGTGTCGACGATCTTTAGTAGGTTGGATAGGTATATAAGTGAATTGTAGGGCCGAAAGCCCAATAAACAAGCATTTATGCAAGAGAATCTGTTGTGGTTAAATTTTGCACAATCATATCAATGTTTACGCGTGAAGAATCAGACCGAGTAAGATAGAAAACAATAGCACGGTGAGACGATCTTATTGCATTAAAAGATAATTCATTTTATTAATAATCAAGGAACAACTAATTTACTGTAATACTCCGTATTTTAATTAATAGTTTATATTTATAATTATGTGAGTAGTCGTAAATAAATAATAAGATGACTAAATATTAAGTGGAATAAATAATAAGTGGTAGTCGTAAAAGAAAAGAAGTAAAATAAAATAAGCAAATAAGACGGAGTGGGGACCACGGGTTGGACCGTGTGGGTGAGCCGTGTAGGGCCACCGTGGGACCAAGTTGAAGGAAGGTGGTATTTGGTTTGGGTGTTACCTATTCTTTAAGATATTTTCAATATTTTATTATTAAAAGGGCTTTCCTAGAACCTTCCTACTTCTCCTACCAACTTATATAAATACCAACCATATACCTCACAATCATAATTATTCTTCTTCTAAAACTCAAATAAAATTGTGAGGTGAGCTTTTGTGAGACAACTTTAAGACGGAGTTTTCACCTTGTGATAATTAATTGCGGTAATATATCTAATCATCTAATATCAATTATTTACCTTTCAACCTTGACCCTATTGTGGCCGTTAACCGTAGCCGTGCTGGCTGTTGACCGGCGGGTTGACCACCGTCGGTTGGCCGTGAGCTTTGGGGATTGTTTGTGGCGTTTTGAGGGATTTGTTTTGCGTAGTTTACATCTTAAATTTATTAATAAGACTAGTTAATAATTATACATAATTCAATTATTGTTTAGGTGGTGAATTTGTTGAAGAGGCTTTTTGATTTATTTGCGTAATTAAGAAGATTTGCTAAGAGGTAGGTTAACTACTCAACTTTATTATATTGGTAATTGGAGAATTGTTGAAAGATGGATTATTGTTGTAATTGTTGTCTTGAGCACATCGTCGTAATTGTTGTCTTGAGCATAATATTATCATTGTTGTCTTATGATCATATTATTATATTGTTGGTTGGTTCTCTGTTGTTGATTGATTGTGAAAGAAATTGGCATTAAGATTGGCACTGAGATTGGCATTGCTATTGTGATTATTTGGTCGGTCAGGCACGGGGATGTACAAGTGTCGTGGTCCTATACGTATGATGGTCGGATAAGCATGGTGACATGAGGAGTAGGCCATGGTCCTGAGTAGTACACCGTGTGGTGTCGGATTGGAAATCACCGAATTAGCACGACGGTCTTGGTTTGGATCGATGATTATATTGTAGGCTAACGTATTATTAATATTGTTATTGTTGTTTGGTTATCCTACTCAACCTCGTGGTTGACTGTGTATTCGTGAACACCTGTGATGAACCATAATAGGGAGCAGATTGATTTTCAAGTTAACTTGTGTGAAGTGTTGGATGCTTAGAGGAGAGGTTTGGGACGAGATCACTTGAGTCTAAAGATCGCCTTTATTGGTATTCAGACACTATTTATTTAATTCCGCTACAGTTGTTTAAGTACTTAATAATGTTTAATTTTCAAGTTGGATATTTGTAATAAACCTTTTGAGGCACTTTAATAATATATCGTCTTAAAGTACTTGGGCGTTGTTTGTCTTTTATATTTACTACCTCAGGCAACTGAGATGGTAACACCTTTATTTATGTGGGAATGTCTTGCTAAAGGCTCTTAAATAAATGGGGGTGTTACAAAGTGGTATCAGAGCAAACGATCCTAAGGCCTAAATCAATGAATTTAATGAACTTAGGATGAGTCTAATAAAATGAACCCGGGGTACAAACTGTTTAGGAGCCCATTTTCTAGGTTAGGGAGATGTCCTTGATCTGGCCCTTCTCAGTTTTGAGCCGATCACCTCGAGGAAGGTTAAGAGAGAGAAGGGTAGTTAGTGTGGATGTTTTACCTTAAGGGTCTAATTGTGTCCTAAAGTTCTAAAAGGTACTAACTTTATTTGCAGGATGAGAACGAACAAAAGGTAAGAAATTTTGAGACGAATGAAGAGTGATAGGCGTGTGGCCTATGAGACTACAGTCACAGTGGATTGAATTTGTTTTCTGCTTGTTTACGTATGGAAATTTTCTTAGCATATCATGAAAGGCATAAATTGGAGAAATATGAATCGTTGAATGATTGCATCTTTATATGAATTGGTTGTATATATATGAATTTCATGCTTAGAAATTTCATGTTTAGAAATATGCGGGATGTGTTACCCTAAACCGATTTGTGATATTTATGCTATAAACTTGTCTTAAAGTATAAATTTAATTGTCAAAGATTAAGTAGTATGATATATGTTTAAAATAAAGGCATGTAGGCATGAATGGTGTGACACGAAAAAAAAAAAGCGAAAATCTTGGCAAAATACAGCATAATTGTGGTAAGTTATAAGGAAATTGTGGCAAATTATAAAGAAATCGTGGCAAAATAATTTGTACTCATTCAATTATTTCTAGTAAGCATGCTCTCGTACCTTAGAATTGAATGATTTTGATGTGCTAAAATATGGTGTATAAATACCTTCGGGGGAATCAGTAAGTTTTGTGAAAGTAAATCAGAGTGTGATTATTTTAATCGGAGAAATTCTTTCCTATGGATTTAAATTGAACATCTTTTGAGAGATTTTGAGATCATCTTAGGGATGGATTGGTTGGTAAAAATAGAGCCTTTAATGAGGTCTACCAAGAGGAAGTGTGTTTGAGGGGACCTAAGAAGGTAGGATGTCTTATAAAAGATTTATGATTAAACCTACGGTGACGCTTATATCAACAGTTACACGAATAGGGAGATAGGTGCAGAAGAGAATGATGTAGTGCGTGAATTCCCAAAATATAAGTCAAGAGCTAGGATAAGTTATAAAGTTTGAGGGATATTTTTATTTTTAATAATTTGTAGGGATTTTGTAAGGGTGAAATACAGTCTTATGTGATGTGAAACATATGTGTATAAGGACAGTGAAATTGAGGAGCTGTGCGATAAAAGGGTAAATCATGTGATGTAATGGGTGTTGCTAGCATGAAATTTAATAATGTATTTAGTGAAGTGAATACAGTTAATGTGGGGGTGAGGAATTTAAGAGAGCTAAAGTTCGTGAGAGAGATATGTTTTAATATGATGGAAGAGAATTGTATTTGAGGCTTAATTGTTTTATGCCGAAGTATGGAAGTTTAGATGGTTAGCGTGCTTAGAGATTTGGATTATTAAGAGACTGTTTTAGGGTGTATGTTCATTGAGAGTTAACAGGACGAGGTCAAAATTTTGGCTTTTGGGAGATGTTGATTTGGGGAATGATTACTAAAAGATAAAACATCGATGGTTGTTTGAATTTAGTGGTGATAAATGAGGATAGAATAGTGTATGAATTTGAATAATATGTTAGATAAGTAAGAGAATAATTGAAGTATGATTCAAGGAAAAATTATTATTATAATTGTTGGGATTTAGATAAGAAGCAGAGAGAGAATAGCCGAGCTTTTAGGATTAAATAGTAAGAGTAATGACTTGAGTTTTTAAGTAGTTTTAGTATGCGTAAGGTGAATAAGGATTGATGCAAACGTAAAGATTGTTGACATTGAGTATGGTTTTTCCATACGGTGTGTTGGGATTGATAAGATAAGAATGTTATTATTTGAAAGATTGATATTTCATTGTATGCGAAAACTGTTATGGATATTTCATGGAATGTAAGAGAAGTAATGAAATTTGAAATGCTCGGTAGTGGTTATATTGTTATTTAGGGTTTATTTATGGCGTTTGAGAGTATTTTGAGATAAGGTGAGACTTTGGTAATAAGTTAAGTGGTGATATGTGTAAGGAAGTTTATGGCTTTTGATGGATGTATTTATTAGTATGGTGAGGTGTCATTATAATGGTTTTGCAATTTGTGATTATCATTGGAGTGGATTAAATGGCATAATATCCAAATATGTAGTTGAAAGAAATGTTGAGGTAATATTGACGGTAGTTATGATGAGATTCATTGTTGAACGCGTGAATTAAATGGAAGAGGATAAGATTACATTTAAAGGTGAGAGTGTGAGAGTAATACAATGAATAATAGTTGTGTTAAATTAATTAATCTTTTATAAGAGTATAAGTCATGAGTGGATTGAATAAGTTCAAGGAGAGTTCCATTGTTTGTTTGAAAGTGGTAGATGAACTGTAATAATAATAATAATAATAATAATAATAATAATAATAATAATAATAATAATAATAATAATAATAATAATAATAATAATAATAATAATAATAATAATAATAATAATAATAATAATAATAATAATAATAATAATAATAATAATAATAATAATAATAATAATAATAATAATAATAATAATAATAATAATAATAATAATAATAATAATAATAATAATAATAATAATAATAATAATAATAATAATAATAATAATAATAATAATAATAATAATAATAATAATAATAATAATAATAATAATAATAATAATAATAATAATAATAATAATAATAATAATAATAATAATAATAATAATAATAATAATAATAATAATAATAATAATAATAATAATAATAATAATAATAATAATAATAATAATAATAATAATAATAATAATAATAATAATAATAATAATAATAATAATAATAATAATAATAATAATAATAATAATAATAATAATAATAATAATAATAATAATAATAATAATAATAATAATAATAATAATAATAATAATAATAATTGTTTTGTCCATATTTTGCGCAGGGCTGGAAATATGACCAAGGTAGAATAGTATGGGGGTTAACTAGTATCGTCCTATTTTGATGTTATCATGATCGCACCTATGCAGGGTTGATGATAATAAAAATAGTGTAAATAAAGTAAATAATAAGACAAAGGAATTTGTATGTGGAAAACCTTTGAATGGGAAAAAATCACGGGCACCAAGTCAGGAGAGAATTTCACTATGATTTGAGAGGATAATAATATCATGAGCACAAAGTATAGTATTTTCTCTAAGTATTATAATAGTCTTGTTTGCAATGTGATAAGTTGTGTTGTGCATGTTAGAGTATGCCTTGTTCTCCTAAATGATCTTCAAATGCTCCTTATATAGCCAAGCTGAACGGGTACCAAATCTTGTACTTAATGCTGAATATTCCCCCTTAATTGCTGTCATGATTGCTGTCTTTATTGCGCATTAATGCCTATTAATGCTCCTTCTTTATGCCCAAATCTTCCTCTTAATGACCATATTTATGTTGTAGAAATATTATATATATTATCCATGACTTGGTCAAATGTTGACCTTACACTTGACCGTTATCCTCTCCTGCCTGGTGCCTATCTTCTTGTACCTTGGTGGCTTGACGTCCTGACACCCTGATTGTCAGGCCAGGGTTGAACTTGATCCTGAAGATGATGCGGGAGTCCAGGTTTATCGACTGGTGCCAAACATGGACTACCCTGACGGATCTACCCTGATCGTCAGGCCAGGGTGGAATTCTATCCTGTCAGTAGTGCGAAATTCCTGGCCCAACAATTGCCCCTTTTCTCCTCATTATCGCTGGGTCAGGCCAGTAATGAGGAGATAACCTTCTCTTTTCATCTTTGGACAGCTTCTCCAGGACGATTCAGCGTGCTTTATCATTAAGAAAACGACTAGTTGCAGTAAATCCCAATCATTACCGTATATAAATAATTTCTTCACTTCATTCTTTATTATCCACCAAAACTTGATCAATTCCTCTAAAATTCTCCCAATATTTCTTCTATCTTTATCTTCAACCTTCGTCTATTTTCCCAGAAATTACCAGAAAATCTAACTATGGTTGTAAAAATAAAATCACCCAGGGTTGTTGTTGCTCCTGGCACACCTTTTGTCCCAAACCCTGAAAATAAGCCTGAATCCTCTGGAAATCAACCCATCACTTTTGCAGATGCATCCCCTGCTCTAGCTGTTGATAAGGTCACCATCTTCGCTGATCCCGATGTATGGATTCCAAAAAATTTTCCCATCCTGGCGGATTGGCTATATATTTGTCAGGATCAACTTGGTTGGGCCTGACCTGGCGTATCTCAGTTATGATGCATGCGTTGGTGGTAAGTATCCTGTAACTTTTGCTTGTCCTACACATATTCTGTTAATTTAAAGGAAAGCAGGAAATATTTAACAGGACGTACCTTTTTTTTTGTAGTGGATGATTGGGTGAGCAATATCGAGTATCCTTCTGCGAGGGTAACTACTTTCCTAGCAATTCCTCTTATGGAGAGATCGTGGCCATTCTGCTGCAGGGTGGAATGCTTTCTTTGTTGTTTGCAGGCTGGAGGCTTCAACTTCAGATTTTCTACCAGAATTGTAAATTTTGGCATAACAGACTTAAATGTCGGGCTTGCCAAAGTCAATGAGGTGGATTCCCAGGGTAGAGGTGGTCTTGGGACTGAGGCTGATAAGCTAATTATCCTGACCGATGCCCCATCTGTTCCTGCTCGGTATATTCAGCACGTTTTCCTGTACGTTCGATTCAGTCATGCAGCCTGCGTATAATTGACCTGGCTTGTCTTTGCCCCACTATATGAATCAGTACTGTTTTCTTCTAGATAAAGTGTATTCACGGAGTGTGTGTTAGTCAATGTTCATTTGCTGCGACAAGGCAGGGTAAGACAAGGATTATATTGGAAATGTACTATGAGCTGATGGAGGCTAATGTGTTTCGTGAGAAAGAGGAATTATGGCGCTCGATCAGGCGAGGAATAATTTCTGATCGGCGTTAGTATTTAGCCCTGACAAAAGGTATGTCATTCACAGAAATGTCAAACAATGGTATTTTGTCCAACCAAGGAGAATGCCCTTGGTAGAATCATTAATCATTTTGTTCGTTTGCCCAGGGAGAATGTCCCAGTAAAGACAATTTTATATTTTGGTGCTCCTGGTCATGGAGGTTATCCCTGTCAGGATAGATATATATTTTGTTGCCTTTGCCCCAGGGAGTAAAGGCTTTATTTTGGTAATGGCCTTTACTGGCTTATTTTGCTTATTTCCTGATGTTTTGTTGTTTTTTAATTTTCTTTGAACCTGTGAGCCTTGTCCTTCCAATCCTGTCGACCTGATAAAATTTTGACTTTGTTAACCTGTCTTGTGATTGAAGCTTAACGTAAGTAATTCAACCATGTATGGTTTTTGCCATAGTGGTTGAAGGGGTGGGAAAACCGGCCTGTCAGGAGGGCTTATGTCCCCTGCCTGGCTGGAGGGCTTGGTATTCGGCCTGTCATGAGGGCATTTAGACTGATGGTCGGGATAAAACACCCTTGCACCGTCTTGCTGCGTCCAGCCGGTTGTAGATGTGTGCAGTAAATTTAGTCAGGTCAGGCAATTATTTTATGCCTGATTGGTCCTGTTATTTACCATATCCGGTGATGGTTACCAACTTCGTTGAGCATGGTGAAGGGCTTGAATATATATTTTTAAAAAAAAATACGTAAATGAGAGGTCTAATGTACAGTAGAGTAGCCCTCAATCTTGAAGCTTTTATTCATGCAATAACAATTTATGTATAATTTTTTCAGGATTCAAGTAAAACAAATTTGGTTAGAACATTCAGCATGTGAAACGCAAACACGTAGGCAAGAAAATAATGCACATTTTCATGTAACATGTTCAAGAAAGGGCACGACACAACACATATTCAGATGAGTATGTTTGGAGTTTTTACCTAGAACATGCAGGGCAGAAATTACCACAAGTATGATTGTGCTTTTAGGTGGATGTCGTTCCAAGATATTGGAATCATGTCTCCTTGCAGTGTTTATAGCATGCAAGGTTCTTCAATCAGTTAGGGTCAGACTGATATTTGCTTCAAAGATATTCAAACCATATCTACATGGATTTCATCAGGGATGGCTTCTTCACAACCATAAACCAATGAATAAGGAGTTTGGCCAGGCTGGCAATTTTTATTTTTTATTTTTTTGACGACCACCTTTTCATTTAACTCAGCTTGACCATTTACTTTAGGTTACCATGCCCCACTTAAAAAATGGCTAGGGTGTAGAGATTGGATGTAATAACTTAGACGGTTGATGAATAGTCGGAGCATGCTTATGGCAGGCTTCATATTTCATGCTATAGTCCAGGCAGTCAGCCCTCAGGGTTGGCCAATAGTAGGTAGTCTTGAGAACTCTGCTTTGCTTCATGTGGTACGAGAAATCTCAAGTATGGTCCGACCTGAAATCTTTAAAATAAATTATCATTGATGATAAAATAGGTAGAAGCTCTAATTCTAAATGCTCTAGCCATATGCCTGGCCTGAGGTAGTATATCTCGCAGGAACCAATCATAATAAGGCTTAATCTATGAATCATTGTCAGTATTGTCAGGGTTCACCTATTCAGGCTTGCTGATGGCAGGTTCAAGTAAATGTACAATAAGTACTATATCATGGTAGGGGTGAAATTTGAACCAAGGCTGGCCAAAGCATCAGCCTGGGTATTCAGGTCTCCTGGTATTTTCTCAATATCAAATGAAATGAATTTATCGCAAAGTATTTTAGCATATACTAAAATTCATTTTTTCATTCTTTGCTGTATAAATTCCTTTTATTTGATTTGTAATTAAAAGTGAATCAGTTTTTACCTTTAGGTTTTGAACACCGAGGTCTAGACATACCTTGAGTCCTGCTATGAGAGCGTCATACTCAGCCTCATTATTGCTAGTTTTGAATTCACAATTCATAGCCTGGGCTATTATGTCCCCTTGTGGCGATTTTAGCACTAATCCTAATCTCGTGCCCCATACATTAGATGCCCCGTCCGTGGACAGGATCCATTCCAGGTCTGTGGTCTTATTGTCTAATTGGTTAACTTCCTTGGCCATGTCTAATTCCAGGTTAGGGCTGAAATCAGCCACAAAGTTTGCTAAGGCTTGTGATTTGATTGTTGTCCTGGGTTCAAAGGTGATATCATAGGTGCTAAGCTGGACTGACCATTTGGCCACCCTGCCTGATAGTTCAGTCTTTCGCAGGACAACTTTTATGGGTAGGTTAGTCTTAACTAATATAGGGTGAGACTCAAAATAAGGGCGCAACTTGGTTTGCGATATAATTAAAGCTAAAACATATTTTTCAACTAAATCATACCTCATTTCAGCATCTAGTAGACTTTTACTTACATCGTAAACATGATGTTGCTGACCTTCCTATACATTAACTAGGTACTGACAGTATTGTCAATGAGAGAGAGATAAACCGGCAGAGGGTTTTCCTTTGTCTTCCTTGGCCAGTAAAAATGGAGACGATGATAAATATAGCTTCTAATCCTTGAATAATGTTGCCTCGTATTCAGGAGTTTTTTTACTTCCTCGTAGATGTTTATATTTCTTTCAGGGGCGAATTTGTGCTGTTTCTGCAGCACAAACTTCAAAGATGTATCAATATTGAGCCTATAGGTGATAACATCAGCATATACACCAATTGTATCAAAATGAGATCAAGCAAAGGCATATATATATATATATATATATATATATATATATATATATATATATATTAGAAACTTACGAATTCAGGCCTGACAAAATTAGGGGAGTGAGATCTTATTAGGACATGCATGTTAGGGTACTCATACCTGATCTATTTCCATGCAGGATGATGGTACACATGTGCCCCTAACTGGGTACTGTAATTGCTAGGTGAGAAACTTACCTGACTCGGAAGGTTTTAAGGTTTCAAAATAACAATCTAGAGCTGATTTTTGGTCAGGTCAGAATCCGGCCTGTCAGTTTTGGATGTCCCTGACTGGTTTTGATAATTGGAACTCCAGTATTGCTTTAATCCGTTCAGAATTGACTGTTATGTCTCCTTTAGTCACTATGTAACTCATAAGCTTTCCATATGTCACATAAAGTTGTACTTGGCAGGACCGAAATATCTTACAAAGATATCACAAGTAGCTTATAAATGATACACATGAATTATAAATCCCAACCATGTTAACTAGCAGGCCAGGATAGATTATGTCTCCAAACATTCATGTTGTATGATGTATATAACATGTTGATATTATAAATTCTATTGATCAAAGGCTCTAATCTCATACTATACATGCTTGATATATAATAGGGAAAAGTTAGTGAATAATCATGTAAGGATTCATAACAGTAGTATGATAATAGATCTAAGCATATCAGGACAGGCTAGTCATGACAGGTTAATTCATCCTTCAAAAAGTCAATTAGGTCAGGCTTGGTCGATTTATTTTTCCAAGATCAGTCAGGTCAGGTTAGGCTTGACTAACTCTGGTATATCAGGACTGCCCAAAAACTATTTTATGTAATATGGTCACTATTATAATAATAATAATAATAATAATAATAATAATAATAATAATAATAATGTCGGCGGAAGATTTATGATGGTCACTATACTGCTGTTGTTCGGGTGCTTTCTTCCTCTGTGGTCGCCCCCTACTCCGATGCCACTCTTGTGGCCCTGTGTGAGAAGCATCTTGTTGCCCCACCTCCTTGTTTGCCTCCTTTGTCTGTGGACCATCACCCTCTGGTTGCCTCTGAGTCTGTGGTTTTGGATATGATTCGGAGTTTCCCTCGTGGTACTTCTTGTGGGAGGGATGGTTTCCGTGCCCAGCACCTTATGGATTGTTTGAGTGGCGCTGTTGTGGCTATTTCTGATGAGTTGATCACTTCGATTACTAGGGTGGTTAATCTCTTTCTTGAGGGTCGGTGCCCCCTTGCTTTGGGAGAGTACATTGCCAGCGCCCCTCTCACGCCGCTTGTGAAGCCAGGTGGTGGGGTACGTCCTATTCTTTGTTGGTACGATCCTGAGACGGCTTGTCTCTAAGGTTGGTGCTTTTATGGTGGGTCCTTCTTTGTCCTCTTATTTTGCTGGTTTACAGTTTGGGGTGGGTGTGTCCGGTGGAGGAGAGGCTATCTTGCATGCCTTGAACCGGCTCATTGAGGCTCGGGGTGCTGAGGTGGGGCTTTCCATGTTACTGGTTGATTTCCAGAATGCTTTCAACCTTGTTGATCGTACGACCATGCTTCAGGAAGTCCGCCGACGTTGCCCGGTTCTCTCCCGTTGGGTGGAGTTTTGTTATTCCAGCCTTGCCCGTCTTTTTTATGGGGAGCATTGCTTGTGGTCTTGTCAGGGAGTCCAGCAGGGTGATCCTTTGGGTCCGTTGCTTTTCGCTTTGGTTTTGCATCCCTTAGTATGCAAAATCCGGGACACTTTTGACCTCTCTATGCAGGCATGGTACTTGGATGATGGCACCATTGTGGGGGATACTTTGGAGGTGGGGCAGGTCTTGGATTTGATTATTGCTGATGACCCTCGTTTTTGACTACACCTTAATGTCTCCAAGACGGAGGTCTTTTGGCCTGTTGAGGATCCTAAGAGTCGGCTCCCTGGGGTTTTCCCCCCCTCCATTTCTCGGCCCGCGAGGGGTGTTACAGTTTTGGGTGGACCTGTCAGTACTTGCCCTGGTTTTAGCAGTGAGGTTGTGGCGAGGAGAGTAACTAAGACCATTGAGCTAATGGACTTGGTTGCGAGGATTGAGGACCCGCAATGTGAGTTGCTTCTACTTCGAGCTTGTACTGGTATTTCTAAGCTCTATTTCTCCCTTCGTACTTGCTCCCCTAGTGTTTTTGGGTCCGTCCATCTTCCTTTTGATGCTGCTCTTCGTTCCAGCTTGGAACGTATCGTCACCGCGTCTGGCCCGGGTTTTGGGGATTGGCAGTGGCGCCTTACTACTTTACCTTGGTGTCTATGCGGCGGGGGATGTTTTACATTATGCTTTTATTGCGTCCCGTTTGCAGTCTGCTGATTTGCAGGCTAAGCTCCTCGGACCCTCTGGTATTGTAGCTGCTGGCCCTGCTTTTGATGATGCCGCGCGCGAGGTTTTACTGCGACTACAGGCTCTGGTATCTTAGGTAACCCTAGTGAAATTGCTGCCCCCAAACTTATGAAGAAATTGGCAGACATTTATTTCGCGACGGTTACTGCTGCTCCAGGGTCTGTTTTCTCTTTGACACCTCGCCAGCTTGCTTTGTGGCAGTCTCAGCAGGGTTCCCACTCCTCTGATTGGTTGCGTGCGGTTCCTATCTCGGGGTTGGGTCAGACTATGAACGGGAGGACGTACCGTAGTGTGCTTGGGTATCGTCTGGGTGTTCCATTATTCACGGTCTCTAGGCCCTATCCAGCTTGCTCTCGAGATTTTGCTGATGATGTTTTTGGGGACCACGCTGTTTCTTGTACTGGTACTGTGGGCGTTAAACATCAGCATAACCTCGTCCGTGACACTCTTTTCGACATCTGCTATAGATCTGGTATTTCTATGGGAAATGAGGTTGATGTTGGTTTGGTTGACGGGCATGGGGGTTCTCTTCGTCCAGTGGATTTGCTGCTTTATTCTTGGGACAGGGGGCGTGATGTGTGCGTTGACTTGACCGGGTCTTCTCCTTTGACTCAGACTGGGATGACGAATTTTGTGCCTGGCCGGGTTGTTGTTGATGGTGCTCAGCGAAAGTGTGCTAAGTATGGGGATTTGTGCGCGGCAGCGGGTTATGGTTTCCTTCCATTCTCTTTCTCATCACTTGGGAAGTTGGGTTCGGATGCTGTTGCCTTGCTCAAGCGGATCCAGAAATTCTCGGTATCTCAGGATGCGGGGGCTCGGGTGGCCGTATACATTTTTACTAGACTTAGCTTTGCTGTTGCTAAGGGTGTGGGAGCCCAGCTTGTTTCTCGGCTCCCCACCAATTTCATGTAAACTTTTTTTTTTTCATTTAATGAAAGCTGCGCGCATCCTTCCATAAAAAAAAAAATAAAAAAAAATAATAATAATAATAAAATAATAATAATAATAGGTATATAGCTTCAAGATCTGGTTGTTGTTGGGGTTATTCACAGTGGCAAGAGGATATGAGATGTTGTGGTAGTAGTCTAAAGTTGATGAGTTATTGAACCATGAAACTTTAGAGTTATTGATTTAAAAGGTATTGGCAAGTGGTGTGACGTAGTAAGGATGACATGAATTTGTTGATGTATTAGGTGGTGTATAAATGTTATCTAGTTTTTAAAAGTATGCTAGTATTTAAGGGAATAAAGTGATATGGATTGGTTAGATATGCATGAGGTTATGATTAAGATTGACGAGGTAAGGTAAAGAACATAGTGGGGAATGTCACAATGGTGGTGTAAAGCATGAGTGTATACATGAGAGATTTAGTTGCCTTTTGTTATGACCTAGATGTGTGGCTGGAGTAACGATTAGTGGCGTGGTATCATTAGAGTGATGTGGTTTGCAAAGGTTATTGAGCATGAGGTGTCGAGGGGTTTTTAAGGAATGCAAGATATGTCATATTCTTTTGTGTAATGTTGGCAGCACGATAGTGGAATGTTTAGTGAGCGTATTTGGTTAAGGTATAGACGAGTTGCTAGTCATGAAAAGAGGTTTAGAGGATTTTGATGAGGGTTGTGTAGTCTTTGTCGTTACGTGGACGTAACCTTAATTTTAAGAGGGGTAAGATGTCATATTGCGGAAGTAACACTACAATTTTATTTGTTATTTGGTTGTTGTAGTAAGTGTTGGTAAGCGTGATGAATTCCGTTGTAACATTAGAGTGGACTTGAGGATTTAGTGGTTTATTTTAAGAATTACATTGGTGTCGATATGGATATTGAACTTCGGGACAAATTTCTTTTTAAGGGAGGTAGAATGTAATACTACTGATGTTAATGGTATGTATGATGAGTAATATGTGAAAGTAGTGTCATAATGTGAATTAGCAATGGTAGCATTTGGTTGGTAGTATGGTGAACGTCGGGGACAAAGTTCTTCTAAGGAGGGAAGACTGTCATACCCCATATTTTAATTAATAGTTTATATTTATAATTATGTGAGTAGTCATAAATAAATAATAAGATGAATAAATATTAAGTGGAATAAATAATAAGTTGTAGTCGTAAAATAAAAGAAGTAAAATAAAAAAAGCAAATAAGACGGAGTGGGGACCACGGGTTGGGCCGTGTAGGTGAATCGTGTAGGGCCACGGTGGGACCAAGTTGAAGGAAGGTGGTATTTGGTTTAGGTGTTACCTATGCTTTAAGATATTTTCAATATTTTATTATTAAAAGGGCTTTCCTACAACCTTCCTACCTCTCCTACCAACTTATATAAATATCAACTACATGCCTCACAATCAAAATTATTCTTCTTCTAAAACTCAAATACAAATGTGAGGAGAGCTTTTGTGAGACAAATTTAAGACGGAGTTTTCACCTTGCGATATCTAATTGCGGTAAGATATCTAATCATCTAATATCAATTATTTATGTTTCAACCTTGACCCGTATTGTGACCGTTGACCGTTACCGTTGACCGTAGCCGTGGTGGCTGTTGACTGGCGGGTTGACCACCGTCGGTTGGCCGTGAGCTTTGGGTATTGTTTGTGGCGTTTTCCGGGATTAGTTTTGGGTAGTTTACATTTTAAATTTATTAATAAGACTAGTTAATAATTATACATAATTCAATTATTGTTTAGGTGGTGAATTTGTTGAAGAGGCTTTTTGATTTATTTGCGTAATTAAGAAGATTTGCTAAGAGGTAGGTTAACTACTCAACTTTACTATATTGGTAATTGGGGAATTGTTGAAAGATGGATTATTATTGTAATTGTTTTCTTGAGCACATCATCGTAATTGTTGTCTTGAGCATAATATTATCATTGTTGTCTTATGATTATATTATTATATTATTGGTTGGTTCTCTGTTGTTGATTGATTGTGAAAGAAATTGGCATTGAGATTGGCATTGCTATTGAGATTATTTGGTCGGTCAGGCACGGGGATGTGCAAGTGCCGTTGTTCTGTACGTATGATGGTCGGACATGCATGGTGGTATGAGGAGTAGGCCATGGTATACCTTGAGTCCTGCTATGAGAGCTTCATACTCAGCCTCATTATTGCTAGTTTTGAATTCACAATTCACAACCTGGGCTATTATGTCCCCTTGTGGCGATTTTAGCACTAATCCTAATCCCGTGCCCCATACATTAGATGCCCCCTCCGTGAACAGGATCCATTCCAGGTCTGTGGTCTTATTGTCTAATTGGTTAACTTCCTTGGCGAGGTCTAATTCCAGGTTAGGGCTGAAATCAGCCACAAAGTCTGCTAAGGCCTGTGATTTGATTGGTGTCCTGGGTTCAAAGGTGATATCATAGGTGCTAAGCTAGACTGACAATTTGCCCACCCTGCCTGATAGTTCAGGCTTTTACAGGACAACTTTTATGGGTAGGTTAGTCTTAACTAATATAGGGTGAGACTCAAAATAAGGGCGCTACTTGGTTTGCGATATAATTAAAGCTAAAACATATTTTTCAAGTAAATCATACCTCATTTCAGCATCTAGTATACTTTTACTTACATCGTAGACATGTTGTTGCTGACCTTCATGTACTTTAACTAGGTACTGACAGTATTGTCAATGAGAGAGAGATAAACCGGCAGAGGGTTTTCCTTTGCCTGGCTTGGCCAGTAAAAATGGAGACGATGATAAATATAGCTTCTAATCCTTGAATAATGTTGCCTCGTATTCAGGAGTTTTTTTTACTTCCTCGTAGATGTTTATTTTTCTTTCAGGGGCGGATTTGTGCTGTTTCTGCCGCACAGACTTCAAAGATGTATCAATATTGAGCCTATAGGTGATAACATCAGCATATACTCCAACTGTATCAAAATGAGATCAAGCAAAGCCATATATATATTTATATATTTTTTTTTAGAAACTTACTAATTCAGGCCTGACAGAATCAGGGGAGTGAGATCATATTAGGACATGCATGTCAGGGTACTCATACCTGATCCATTTCCATGCAGGATGATGCTACACATGTCCCCCTAACTGGGTACTGTAATTGCTAGGTGAGAAGCTTACCTGATTCAGAAGGCTTTAAGATTTTAAAATAACAATCCAGGGCTGATTTTTGTTTAGGTCAGAATCTGACCTGTCAGTTTTGCATGTCCTTGACTGGTTTTGGTAATTGGAACTCCAGTATTGCTTTAATCCGTTCGGAATTGAATGTTATGTCTCCTTTAGTCACTATGTAACTCATAAGCTTTCCATATCTCACATAAAGTTGGACTTGGCAGGACCGAAATATCTTACAAGGATATCACAAGTAACTTATAAATGATACACATGAATTATAAATCGCAACCATGTTAACTAGCAGGCCAGGATAGATTATGTCTCCAAACTTTCATGTTGTATGATGTGTGTAACATGTTGATATTAAAAATTCTATTGATCAAAGGTTCTAATCTCATACTATACATGCTTGATATATAATAGGGAAAAGTTAGTGAATAATCATGTAAGGATTCATAACAGTAGTATGATAATAGATCTAAGCATATCAGGACAGGCTAGTCATGACAAGTTAATTCATCCTTCAAAAAGTCAACTAGGTCAGGCTTGGTCGATTTATTTTTCCATGATCAGTCAGGTCAGGTTAGGCTTGACTAACCCTGGTATATCAGGACTGCCCAAAAACTATCTTATGTAATATGGTCACTATTAAAAATATTTGATTCATATCTACCTTGGAATATGTACTTATGATGACATATTTATTTAAAAGTTATGTAAATGATACGACTTACCTGTGCAGGAATATTACTTAATACCTTTGATGATTTATTTTTTTGTTATTGCATTTCATACCATTGATCAGCATTCCCTGTCCTGATTGGATCTTTACAGGCAGACAGGCTTAATTAAGCGAGATACTTTATTTTTGAAAACTCTTTCTTCATTGATGTTGTTCACTTTTTTTGCTTCCTCAGTCTCTTTCCACTAAGGGTGCACCATATTGCGTGATATAAATCTCCTTGTGTCTGATCTCAGGCTTGGTACAGCCGTTCAGGGTTGAACTGAATGGCCAAGCTTATAATGACGTTGAGGCCTGCCCTGATACTGTCCAGAGCTGACTTTGAAGCCTGCGATGATTTGGACTGGATTGCTGTGCCAGTCTTGAATTTTCAAAGTTCAAGGTTTCATTTCCTAAAAACATCAAATTATTAGAATTAAGAAAATTCACCGTAGAATAAAAGCCAAAGTAACGAAATTTTAAGATATATTGCTTATATTTTGCTAAACTTGTATTAGATCTAGGAAAAACGTATCTTGGAACTTCTTTCGTGACAAGTATGTCCTTGAAATCTGCATTCTCTTAGTCAACACTGGAGTTTGTTATACTTGTGAAAGTTGGAAGGAATTTTGACTTCATTTGGTAATTTGTCTTTTGGATCTAGCAATTATTCATTGGAAATGAGAGTTATGGAAACTCTTGTATCAATTTTTTCGAAGGCTCTCAAACATGTGAGAAGAGAGAATCTTGTGAACATTCTTGTAGGATTAATAAACTAGTTTCCCCACAGACGGCGCCAATTGTTTTGTCCATATTTTGCGCAGGGCTGGAAATATGACCAGGGTAGAATAGTATGGGGGTTAACTAGTATCATCCTATTTTGATGTTATCGTGATCGTACCTAGGCAGGGTTAATGATAATAAAAGTAGTGTAAATAAAGTTAATAATAAGAAGGAATTTGTACGTAGAAAACCCTTGAATGGGAAAAAACCACGGGCACCAAGCCAGGAGCGGATTCCACTATGATTTGAGAGGATAATAATATCATGAGCATAAAGTATAGTATTTTCTCTAAGTATTATAATAGTCTTGTTTGCAATGTGATAAGTTGTGTTGTGCATGTTAGAGTATGCCTTGTTCTCCTAAATGATCTTCAAATGCTCCTTATATAGCCAAGCTGAACGAGTACCAAATCTTGTACTTAATGCTGAATATTCCTTCTGAATTGCTGTCTTGATTACTGTCTTTATTGCGTATTAATGCCTATTAATGCTCCTTCTTTATGACCAAATCTTCCTCTTAATGACCATATTTATGTTGTAGAAATCTTATATATATATTATCCATGACTTGGTCAAATGTTGACCTTACACTTGACCGTTGTCCTCTCCTGCCTGGTGCCTGTCTTCTTGTACCCTGGTGGCTTGACGTGCTGACACCTTGATTGTCGGGTCAGGGTTGAACTTGATCCTGAAGATGATGCGGGAGTCCAGGCTTATCGACTGGTGCCGAATTTGGACTACCCTGACGGACTTGTCCTGATCGTCAGGCCAGGGTAGAATTCTATTCTGTCAGTAGTGCGAAATTCCAGGCCCAATAATAATAATAATAATAATAATAATAATAATAATAATAATAATAATAATAATAATAATAATAATAATAATAATAATAATAATAATAATAATAATAATAATAATAATAATAATAATAATAATAATAATAATAATAATAATAATAATAATAATAATAATAATAATAATTATAATTATAATTATAATAATAATAATAATAATAATAATAATAATAATAATAATAATAATTATAATAATAATAATAATAATAATAATAATAATAATAGGTATATAGCTTCACGATGTGGTTGTTGTTGGGGTTATTCGTAGTGGCAAGAGGATATGAGATGTTATGGTAGTAGTCCAAAGTTGATGAGTTGTTGAACCATGAAACTTTAGAGTTATTGATTTAAGAGGTATGGGCAAGTGGTGTGACGTAGTAAGGATGACATGAATTTGTTGATGTATTAGGTGGTGTATAAAGGTTATCTTGTTTTTAAAAGTATGCTAGTATTTAAGGGAATAAAGTGATATGGATTGGTTAGATATGCATGAGGTTAGGACTAAGATTGACGAGGTAAGGTAAAGAACATAGTGGGCAATGTCACAATGGTGGTATAAAGCATGAGTGTAAACATGAGAGATTTAGTTGCCTTTTGTTATGACCTAGATGTGTGGTTGGAGTAACGATTAGTGGCGTGGTATCATTAGAGTGATGTGGTTTGCAAAGGTTATTGAGCATGAGGTGTCGAGGGGTTTTTAAGGAATGCAAGATATGTCATATTCTTTTGTGTAATGTTGGCAGGACGATAGTGGAATGTTTAGTGAGCATATTTGGTTAAGGTATAGACAAGTTGGTAGTCATGAAAAGAAGTTTGGAGGATTTTGATGAGGGTTGTGTAGTCTTCGTGGTTACGTGGACGTAACCTTAATTTTAAGAAGGGTAAGATGTCATATTGCGGAAGTAACTCTACAATTTTATTTGTTATTTGGTTGTTGTAGTAAGTGTTGGTAAGCGTGATGAATTCCGTTGTAACATTAGAGTGGACTTGAGGATTTAGTGATTTATTTTAAGAATTACATTGGTGTCGAGATGGATATTGAACTTCGGGACGAAGTTCTTTTTAAGGGAGGTAGAATGTAATATTCTGGTGTTAATGTTATGTATGAAGAGTAATATGTGAAAGTAGTGTCATAATGTGAACTAGCAATGGTAGCATTTGGTTGGTAGTATGGTGAACTTCGGGGACAAAGTTCTTTTAAGGAGGGAAGACTGTCATACCCCATATTTTAATTAATAGTTTATATTTATAATTATGTGAGTAGTCATAAATAAATAATAAGATGAATAAATATTAAGTGGAATAAATAATAAGTTGTAGTCGTAAAAGAAAAGAAGTAAAATAAAATAAGCAAATAAGACGGAGTAGGGACCATGGGTTGGACCGTGTGGGTGAGCCGTGTAGGGCCACGGTTGGACCAAGTTGAAGGAAGGTGGTATTTGGTTTGGGTGTTACCTATGCTTTAAGATATTTTCAATATTTTATTATTAAAAGAGCTTTCCTAGAACCTTCCTACTTCTCCTACCAACTTATATAAATATCAACCATATGCCTCACAATCAAAATTATTCTTCTTCTAAAACTCAAATACAAATGTGAGGAGAGCTTTTGTGAGACAACTTTAAGACAGAGTTTTCACCTTGCGATAATTAATTGCGGTAAGATATCTAATCATCTAATATCAATTATTTACGTTTCAACCTTGACCCGTATTATGGCAGTTGACCGTTACCGCTGACCGTAGCCGTGGTGGCTGTTGACTGGCGGGTTAACCACCGTCGGTTGGCCGTGAGCTTTGAGGATTGTTTGTGGCGTTTTCCGGGATTTGTTTTGGGTAGTTTACATTTTAAATTTATTAATAAGACTAGTTAATAATTATACATAATCCAATTATTGTTTAGGTGGTGAATTTGTTGAAGAGGCTTTTTGATTTATTTGCGTAATTAAGAAGATTTGCTAAGAGGTAGGTTAACTACTCAACTTTACTATATTGGTAATTGGAGAATTGTTGAAAGATGGATTATTGTTGTAATTGTTATCTAGAGCACATCGTCGTAATTATTGTCTTGAGCATAATATTATCATTGTTGTCTTATGATCATATTATTATATTGTTGGTTGGTTCTCTGTTGTTGATTGATTGCGAAAGAAATTGGCATTGAGATTGGCATTGCTATTGAGATTATTTGGCCGGTCAGGCACGGGGATGTGCAAGTGCCGTGGTCCTGTACGTATGATGGTCGGACATGTATGGTGGCGTGAGGAGTAGGCCATGGTCCTGAGCAGTACACTGTGAGGTGTCGAATTGGAAATCACCGAATGGTGCATTTGTGTGTGGCACTGTCAAGCCGTGTGTGTGTGTGCCGTGTTTGTGTCGTGTGTGCGTATGAGCACGACGATCTTGGTTTGGATCGTTGATTGTATTGCAGGCTAACGTATTATTAATATTGTTATTGTTGTTTTGTTATCCTACTTAACCTCGTGGTTGACTGTGTATTCGTGAACACCTGTGATGAACCATAATGGGGAGCAGATTGATTTTCAGGTTAGCTTGTGTAAAGTGCGAGATGCTTAGAGGGGAGCTTTGGGACGAGGTCAGTTGAGTCTAGAGATCGCCTTGATTAGTATTCAAACACTATTTATTTAATTCCGCTGCATTTGTTTAAGTACTTAATAATGTTTAATTATCAAGTTGGATATTTGTAATAAACCTTTTGAGGCACTTTAATAATATATCGTCTTAAAGTACTTGGGTGTTATTTGTCTTTTATACTTACTACCTCAGGCAACTGAGATGGCAACACCTTTATTTATTTGGGAATGTCTTGCTAAAGGCTCTTAAATAAATGGGGGTGTTACATTTACAGAAGTGGACGGTTTCAGTGTGAAACCGTCTTATATACAGTACTATTATTTGTGGATAGAAAGATATGTAATCAATTGGGCCTACTTTTTGTGATATATTCTAAAGGACGTGTTAGAGAACCTCGACACATAATTACTAACAATTAGTCTCATTGTAGATGGGTATATCCGTCTAAAGATGTAGGCGGGTCAAATATGTCACCACTTTTATAATAAGACAATCCCCACCATCCCACTTGTTGTTTGTCTTATTATGAAAGTGGTGACATATTTGACCCGTCTACAATGGATAGTGTCCGTCTAAAGTGAGATTTTGTCAATTACTAAATAACGTCGACAATTAGTCTTGACTTTCCAACATTGCTCTCCCATAACTTTCTACCTTACTCTCTTTCTAACTTCTTTCCACAAAAATGTTTTTTCTTATGAAAAAAAATTAAGACAGTTTTTCAAAAAAGATGACGACAACGTAATCAAACAACCATAAATCAATTGTTATTTTATTTAGTTTCGCAATTTCCGATTAAAACGGTTCATCATGTCGATCGATAATGGTAATAACGATCAATCTAGGGACGTAAACAACGATCAAGCTAGTAACGATGTTGAAGAGGTATGTTTGTGTTTTAATTACGTTTCAAATTAATTTCATGAAAAAAAATAAGGCACGAAAGCAAAAAAATAAAATTAAATAAGGCTGGAGGTGTATAGACGACCAAACCTAGGCTTGGACATGTACTATTCACGTGTAGAATAATACGCTTCCAGGTTTCTTTTCTTTCATTCAAATTTCATTATTTTTATATGTTTACGTTTCGAAATTCGTGTAGGATTACGAGTTACGACGGGGATCTCGGTAGCGATGCTGTCGATTACTCCGTACATTTTGTTACCAACAGAATATTCAGTTCAAGTAAAGAAGGGTTTAGTTGGGTATATCAGACCCCACTTGATGTAATACCTCAAACTTATGAGCTGTTGGGTACTCTATCGAGTAGGGCTTACTCTGTCGAGTAAACTAGTTTTGCATTGCGGAGTACGTTCTGCCTGATGGGTACTCGATCGAGTAAGGGTAACTCAATCGAGTATGTCGGGTTATACGAGTTTTCAGCCGGGTTCGATAGCAACGCGTGAAAAGTTATATAAAGTGAATTCGTCATTTCTTTTACCGTGTACTCTTATTTCTAAACCTTTTTACAAAAGAAAACAAAGTAACGTCAGTTTCTATTCTCTCATTGCTATCAAATCAAAGGGTTATGGTTATCGGATTTCAGAGTTCTTTATACCGTTGAGATCGCCGTATTGTGGGTAAGATCTTGGTACTGTTTTTATGTCATTTGATTAATACTGTTTAAACCCTAATTGGGTGATTTGAGGGTTATTGGGATTGTTGATGATTATAGATTGTAATTATATGATTATGTGATTATAGGAGGTGATTTCGTAAAGGAAGGCTTTTGATCCGCTGCTTGTGTTTGATAATTGGGGATTTCATTTCAGGTAGGGTTTCCCTACTCAGTTATTGTGTAAATGTTATAAGATGGTTAATTAGTTTATTGACATGTTGATTATATCGTAATTGGTTTTTGGCATTGTTTACATTGACATTGTATTGGTTGTTGTTTGTCTGTGATTCACAATGTGCACCCTCGGCTGAGTGGAGTCACTTGCAGGAATGGCTTCACGCCCTTGATTCGTCCCTTGTGGTTCCCGTCAAAAGGGGGATGTGCACATTAAGGAACATGGTTTATTCGCTCAATGGAGATGAGCGGAGCTTAGGTGGGAACGACCGCGGCCCCCCCCCACTGGCGGTGTGGAATATCTGCTGCGATGGATATTCTGGTAGGGCTACACACTTTTGTGTGTAGTCAGATGTTGGTGATATGACGGAATTGGTGGATTGTGATTGTGTAACTGTCTGTTGTATGGTCTTATATTATTTATGCAGTAACTGGCCCCGTTTAAATGTTTTGAAAACTGTGGTGATCCATTCGAGGATGGTGAGCAGTTGTTTAGCAGGTGTATCTTGGATGCGCGCGGGATTAACTGGGGATGGAGTCACAACGAGTCAGAGTCGTAGTCTTCCGCTGTGTGGTCATAATACATTTGTTTACCTAGTTGGATTTTTAGTTTGAAACAGTTGTATTTTATTTTATAGTTGGTTTTGATGTAATCACTTTAAACTTTATACTTAAATTTATGTTTCTTGATGGTCACTTTTAATTACTAGGCCTGGCGTAACCGAGATGGTAGCATTCTCATGCGCTAGGTGGTCTTGGCAAGGTACCTTGGTATATGGAGGTGTTACAAAGTGGTATCAAAGCGACGATTTTGGAACCTATAACTAATGAACCCAATGAATGTAGAGAGTCAAACTAAAATGAACCTAGGTAGGAGTTATTAGGAGATAATGCAAAGGCTTTGAAGACGTCCTAAAGTCGCGAACTCGCCCTACAACTTTGAACCAGTCACTATGGGGTGTAGTGGGATCGCTACTTGTTTACTGTTATTTCATATGCATGTGTTGGAGGAAGTGTATGATGGATGAATTGGTGGAAAAGATGAAGTAATTGTTGCATGATAATATGATTTATAATTAAGGGCATGCTTATGTGATGAAGGTGAATTCATAGTGTTGTGGTATTAGTAACATGTGAATAGGAGTTATGATGTGTAATTATGATTTTTTTAACGTAAAGTTGAAGGCTTGGGGGGTAGTGTAGTATCATGAGCACTACTCGATCGAGTGGGAGGAACTCGATCGAGTAGGGTGGAATCGATCGAGTATGCTGGGCTCTATCGAGTGGGTATGTGTATACGTTGGGTAGTAGCTACTGGAGTCGTGCTACTCGATCGAGTAAGGGGAGTACTCGATCGAGTGTCTGGTACTCGACCGAGTACGTATGTGACTCGATCGAGTTTGTTTTATGTCAGATCTGGGCAGGTTCTGGAGTTGGGTTACTCGATTGAGTTTGTGGCTTACTCGATTGAGTGACTCCTACTCGAGTAACTATGTGTGGTTACTCGATCGAGTAAGTTCTATGCGGATCATATTTGCTTAAAGCCCGTAGGCTATGTGCTTACGTTTATCTCCCTTTTATAGCTCAAAGATATGCCGCCAAAGAGATCAGTTTTGTACGTTAGGGCTCAGGTGATGAGTGTTGAGGAGATCGCCAAAATGCTTGAGCATCAAGACGCGCTAACTGAAACCCTCAAGAATATGGGGAAAGATAAGGAGGCCGGGGTAGACTTTGCCAAGATGAGCATTATGATATCTCGCTTCAACCTCACTACCTATGTGGGTAAAGGTGCGCCGATTTTGCTCGACAACTGGCACCGTGAGATGGAGAATATCCTAGGAGTGGCAGATTGTCCGGAAGAGTTTAAGGTGGAACAAGCCGCGTTCTACCTAAGAGACTCAGCTGGGGAATGGTGGGATAAAGTGAAGGACAGTGCTTTAGACATCTATAGGAAGCAGGGCAAGACTGCAATCCCGTGGTCTGAGTTCAAGAGGGCTATGAGGCATGAGTTCGTTCCGGAGCATGTTCGCAGCAATCTACGTGAAGAGTTTGATTCCTTTAAGATGACCGGGGATATGACGGTGACCGAGTACTATCATAAGTTCAACAAAAAGGCAAGATATCACTACGCCAAATCTGGCAATCAATAAGGAGCGTATCACAACGGTTTTAATGCATTTAATAACGACACTTAGATTACCGTTTTCAAAATATTGGCGGAAACCTAGACCACGCTAATAAGAATAACGGTTTCCGTCGAAAACCGTTCTTATTATAATGTGACAACGGTTGTTTAATAAACCGTTATCAAAAACGTTTTACGGTTTCCAAAAGCTCATTATAAAATCGCTCTTATCAACGGTTGTTAGACAACCGTTACCAGTTTAAGAAAACGGCATTTCGAAAACCGTTACTAAATTAGCACCAGCAACGGTTTGTGGTACCCGTTGTTATGTTATAGATTCCGGTTTCTTGTAACCGTTATCATTTTTAATTATGAAAGAACGGTTTTTCAATTTAAGCGTTGTCACTATTTGATTAGATTTCTCAGTTTGACCACTGCATGCAAAACTTTATCAGAACTTTAATAAATATTCAGTTTGACCAATAATATTCAATTTGAACAATATAATTCTATAAATATGTCTTCATAATGTTTTAGGTCAAAATCTAAATTATCAAACATTTACTCTTTAATTTCTCTCTAAATTTATCTCTAAAAAAAATATGGCTGGTGTATCGGAGCTACAATCACGTCATCGTTACGCACAACCTTTTACTTGCATTCTCTATAATCTCCCGGTTCGTTATGATGGGAATGAAAAGGGTTTAAACCCTACTTTTGGGTGGTTGACGCAAATGCTTCATGACTCAGGTTTCACTGCGGTTAAAAAAGTGTACCATGTGTCTACAAACAAGCAAGGTTTTGTAGGCTTCGCTTTTATCGAGTTTGACGAAGCCAACTGCCATGATAGTTTTCGTCAGGCAAGAACATTAGGGGCTAGATTTGCGGAGAAAGATGCGGGGAAATTGGACTTTTATTCGGATGCTAAACAAAAGGGCCCTTATCTATGGGTTGCGACCTATGTTGATTATCGTCTGCTGACACATTACAGGAGGCAGCACATTCCTGTGACCGTGCCTATGTCATGGGAGAAAGAGGCCATTCCACCAGCTGCGCTGGCCGCTGTTGATGAAGAGTCGATCTACGACTTGATCTATGCCGAAATTGGGCATGAAGACTATCCTAATTCTTCATCAGATTCTAATTAAGTCTTTAATTATTATCCGACATTATGAGTTGTATTTTGATTATGGTGGTTATTTGAATAAAAGTTTAATTATTTATATTATTTGTTACTACATTTTAATCAAGTCCTTACACTCAAATTCAATCCACCAAATAAAATATTATAATGACTAACTTTCTATTTATAATAATAATAAAAAAGAATGGAAACGACATAATAAGATAATAAGAATTGGAACCGTTATGTCAATAAAAAGACAAAATGATAACGGTTTGTGATTTATAATGAAAAACTAATTAAAGAAGTCATCTTTGCCAACTAGCGTTCTAAAAATAGATCCACTGTGAAAACTGAAAAGTTTGTGATTTTAGTTTACCAACTAGCGTATATATAAAGTATTTAATTTTTTAGGATGTTATTTATAATGAAAAACTAATTACAGAAGTCATCTTTGCCGTCGTCGCCGTCATTAATCTTTATAGCTTAATAAAGTTAATCTCATTTTCATAGCTACAGGCTTATATATGGGTCGTACTTGGATGATTGATGGTGAAATTGGTGATCCCATTTATAATAATGGAATTGCTGAATTTTACAATTTCGTTAGTGAAAATTTTCATCTCCACACATCAATGCCCTGCCCTTGTTATACATGTGGTAATATTAGGGTTTTACCTATCCTAGATGTCAAAATACACTTAGAAAAGAATAGTTTCAGTAGAGATTATAGGCGTTGGATTTTTCAAGGAGAATTAGAGGATGAGGATAGGGAATCTGATGTAGAGGTAAATAATCATACACCTGAAGCTGCTGGTTTAGATATAGGGGATGGGGCATATGATGTGTGTAAACAATCGTTCACCTACACCTGAAGTTGTTTTAAATGAGAAGTTTGCTGAAGATGATGGATTCGATGATTTTGAAGCTACCGGTGATGGGGAAATAAATGCTGATGATTTAATTGAGAAGTTGAGTCAATCTGAAATGCCTTTATTTACTGATTGTAAGAAGTATACCAAATTGTCCGCGGTGGTAAAGTTATATAACTTGACGGGGGCAAATGGGTGGAGTGATAAGAGTTTTAGGGATCTTCTAGCTTTGCTATGTAACATGCTTCCTGACTGTAATGTTCTTCCGAGTTGGACATATGAGGCTTAAAAAATGATTAGAGAATTGGGCATGGAATATGAGAAAATACATGCTTGTCCCAATGACTGCATATTGTACCGTAAAGATTATGAGAAATTATCATATTGCCACGCTTTCTCGTATGGCGTTATAAGACTAAGGAAGGGATCCCAGCTAAGGTGTTGTGGTATTTTCCAATAATACCAAGATTCATAAGGATTTATTTGAATGAAGAAGATGCAAGAATGTTGACTTGGCATAATAGTGGAAGGATTAAAGATGGAAAGTTAAGACACCCAGCGGATGGTTAACAGTGGAAAGAGTTTGACGCTAAATATCCTGACTTCGCCAAAGAAGCAAGGAACTTGTGTCTAGCGCTCTCCACAGATGGAATGAACCTTCATGGAAACATGAGTGCCCAACACAGTACTTGGCCAGTTGTTGGCCATCTATAATTTGCCCCCATGGGTTAGCATGAAACGGAAGTATCTGATGTTGTCTTTGTTGATATCTGGCCCTCGAGAACCTGAAAATGACATAGATGTGTATTTGGAACCACTTCTAGATGATCTGAAGACTCTGTGGGAAAGAGGGATACCGATGTTTGTTGGTTATAAGAAGGAAAGTTTGAATCTGAGAGCTATGTTATTGTATACAATAACTGACTTTCAGGTGTATGACGATCTTTCTGGACATACTGTACATGGGAAAGAGGCTTGCCCATTGTGTGTGTGTGGGGGGGGGGATGTTGAATCAGAATATTTGAAGCATTCCCGCAAGCATGTGTACATGGGAAATCGTCGATGGTTATGCCCTGATCATCATTATCGTAAGCTTCACAAGGCGTTTAATGGGTGTCCTGAGCAACGTGGGAGTCCTCAGATTTTGAATGGTCATGAAGTGTATGAGAAAGTGAAAGATATTGAGATAACGTATGGGAAGAAGGGACCTAAATTGTCTACTCGTGGTTATTAAAAAAAACCATGTTTTTTTACCAAACTTCCGTACTGGCGTGACCTCCCGGTTAGACATTGCCTAGATTTTATGCACATTGAAAAGAACGTTTGTGATCATATAATCAATACTCTGCTGAATGTCCCGGGTAGGACAAAAGACAACAAGGCAGCTAGGGATGATATAATTGAGATGGGTATTAGGCCCGAGCTGGCAGCTAAAACAAAAGGAAATCGGACTTTTTTGCCGCCTGCAGCTCATACTCTTTCAAAAAATGAGAAAAAAGTGTTTTGTGAATGCATGCATGGTATTAAGGTGCCAGAGGGCTATTCATCTAATATTAGAAGCCTTGTTACGTTGCAGGACCTAAAACTTACTGGTTTAAAGTCACATGACTGTCATACATTGATGCAACAACTACTAGCTGTGGCCGTTCGTTCTATTCTACCTCCAAAGGTTCGACATGCTATAATTAGATTTTGCCATTTCTTCAAATCAAGCAACAGTAAAGTCATTGATCCCGATGAAGCGGAAACTTTACAGGAGATCCTCGTCACCAGTCTTTGTCAGTTTGAAATGTATTTTCCTCCCTCATTTTTTACTACCATGGTTCATTTGACTGTCCACCTAGTCCAGGAGGTTTTGTATCTCGGGCTAGTGTATTTGAGATATCAGTACCCATTCGAACGATTGATGAAAGTTTACAAGGACTACACATCTAATAGGTATCGTCCAGAGGGGTGTATTGCTGAGCGAGCAATTATCGATGAAGCTCTTTTATATTGTTACGCATACCTCTCCTAGGAAGAGTAATTGGAGCTCCTACGAATCGTCATAGTGACTAGATGAATGGAATAGGTGTAAGGGTTCGTGTTTCCAAGGATATGTCATCTGACATGCGACATAGAGCTCATACATACGTTCTATTTAACGATGATCATGTCCAGCCTTACAGTATGGAACACCAGAGTTACCTTAAGGGAAAACACCCTCATAAGAACGAAAGGTGGTATGCAAATGAGCATTACAAGCAATTTAGTGACTGGTTTAAGGATACTATTTACGATGACGACAACCCAATTGATGATTGCTCAACCAGCCTACGACATCACGCTTTCGGTCCTGATGCTCGTGCAACTTTTTATAGCAGGTATGCGATCAATGGGTACACTTTCTACACTCGCATTCAAGATGAGGCGAGCACAATGCAAAACTGCGGAGTTTGCGTAGATTCTGAGGCAATATACTTTGCTAGTTCAAAGGATAAAAATCCTATTTTGGGTACAATGCAATATTATGGAGTTATTGAAGAGATATTGGTTTTAGACTACATGGATTTTGAGATACCTCTATTTCGATGCAAGTGGGTTGACAACAACAATGGTGTTAGAAAGGATGATTTAGGATTCACATTAGTAAATTTTGACAAGGTTGGAAACAAGGACGATCCTTTTATATTAGCGTCACAAGCAATACAAGTTTTTTATGTTACCGATCCTATGTATAAGAAGTGGTCAGTTGTTCTATCTTGCCATCGCCGAAATCTAGATAATGAAGACGTCGAATTTGAAGGACTTGATCACAGTGCTATATCGCAATTTGGTAATGATGTTGCACTACGCCAAATAAGACATCCAATAACGGTCAAATAATGCAATTATCGTTATTAAGTAGAAACACGGAACCGTTATTGTAACGACTGTTGTTAAATATATACCACGGTTGTATGACCGTTATATAACATCAATAACGGATCTATAATACCGTTATCACTACTTAAGAACCGTTATAAAACTGTTGTTAATTATGTTTATGGAAACGGGTATACTTTTAAGAAACCGTTATTAGACATTAATAACGGTTTCAAACCCGTAGTCCTAGTTTACGATTGACAATGGTTTAGTTGTTCCAAAACCGTTGTTAAATATTATCTATGATAACGACTCATTTCGTTATCTTATTTAATTAAATGTCAATATTTGACAACAGTTTTATTGCGTGAGAAATAGTTGTTATATTTATCAATTGATGAAACTTTGATAACGGTTCTTCTTGAATAAACCGTTGTTAAAATTTTGAAGTCGACAACGGTTATCGTTCGTTATCTTATATTTTTGGCGGTTTGAATGGGGAGGGAAAAGATGTCAACAGTTATTTATCTAAATAAAACCTTTGTCAAATAATTGTCTGCAACGAGTTGTTTTTAACCGTTTTCGTTTTAAATTTTTTTTTCTTTTTTTTTTTAAAAAATTTAGCTTGCTCTAGCAAATTCTTTGAAATGCTATTTTTTCAAAGAATTTAGCTATTGCTAGAATGCTATTTTTCAAATTTCTGCTGCTGAAAATAGCATTCCAAAGAAATTGTGCAATCGCAAAAATTCAATCCTGCATCAAAATATTACACCCCGTGATCAATTAAACCCAGTTTCAAAACAGTACAAAGAGGATGATCAAAAGCCAAAACACAACTTCCCAAAAAAAACAAAAGAAGCCAATACACAATGGCTCTATATATATACACACACACACACGTACATAAAGCATGAGCAAACTATTGAGACTCCGCTAATGAAACAACATAAGTGGCCCACATATTTATCATCCGATTGATGTCCTCTGGCGAATATTCTGGGGCTTTGTTAACTATTAGTGGAAACTACAATTCAAAATATATATAATCAAAATAGATATAATACATAGAAGTATACAGAATTGAACTCAATTTACATCTGAAATAGTTTTTAAATCACACTAACCCGTATCGGAATGGTAGAAAGTTTTCCGTCGATAACCTTCCACATGGCGTGACAAACGTAAAAGGCACATTGTTTGTCGTCTGGTGCTTTAGGAGACTATTATATAAATCACACACAAATCAGCTGAATTAGATAATCAACCTCTCGCATAAACTTAATTAAATGGTACGAGTAATTATTAAGAATACACTTACTATTGGCGTGATAAAATTGAGATCAGTGTTGCTTTCATATTTCCCAAATGGACATAATCATTTTTTTGCTTCAAAAACACTAATTCATAAATATACACACATGCCATTATTATTTACATATATATGGCTCAAGTCATACAATAACAAATGACATTATTGAAGGTTGTAAACTTACTCAGTTATCATCCTTACACAACCTGCCGAGTGTTTGCCTTCATGAGAGAGTCAATCCAAAGATAATCGTTTTTGTTTCCACTTGGATTGTAGTAGCACCTAATGCTTCCTATTCATTTTGAGACAATGAACTGTTAGTTCATTTACACGCATTTAAGCATGTTAATAATAAATTTATAGAACTGTGATTCATTACAATAATCACGTACTATACATACATATTCTCATTGTAGGGGGCAAGTCATAGTTTTTTGGACGACATCAACCGACGAGCAATACTATTGATTTGTTCTTCGTATGAAATTCTGTTAACAGAGAACGCCTTAGGACTCAAGAATCCGTAGGCGTGACTAGGGACCTTCCACTCAGCGAACTGATTATTGAGGTACCTATTACGCCACATGGAACGAAGATTGTTATTGTAATTGATAATTTTAACAAACATCATTATTCGTAAATGGAAATGACTTCATAGTTATATTAATAAAATTTACTTCACCAAATCAAAATTTGAACAGCATCTAAATTGTCAAGGTTCGACAAATTCCATCAGTTGCTTCGGGTCCAGTATGGCTATATCAGCTGCGCCCATAACTTCCTTTTCAATGTTAATCATGACTACATCACCTGTAGGTGACCTCTTTACAGCCAGGTTGTACAAAGCCTTCAGCGAAGTAGTTTTCATCTTTTTCTTATATTCACACGATTCATAATAAGAATCATAAGCAGGCTTGCCTACAACAACTTTCGTTAACGTAGTAGTAATTGCTTTATCTACCATCATGGCTTTGCTTAAGTTATGCAAATGTAAAGATTAAAGTAGTTACGATATGTTAATATTCGTATCCTAATATATTTAAAGAACAAGTGACCCCATCTGTAAAGACTAACGTCTGCATATAGGTACCTCGGCGATGACAACATTGATGAGTTTGTCAGGCTATTGCACATAAGAGCTTAGGGCTTCTTTCAAATAAGTGACCCCCTTAGTAGGAAATGGTACTTGTACCTCCCCATACTCGTCTTTATATAATTGGGACACTTCCACTTTCCTGCAATTGTGACGAAGGGGTATACCATGAACCTTAATTTGCTGAAGCCGGTCGTAACTGAACACGTATCCCCTGGCAACAACAACTTTCTGTTTCCCCTGTAAATAGGACAGACGACAAGCCACCTCTCAATCGCCCTTCACGTCAGCTTTAATCAATTAGTACACATACATTCACTACCTTTAATAAATTTCCTAAGTAAAAAACGTGTATGATATGAATAATTATAAACTAACAGCTATTACCTTTTTTGGTATTGAGAAGAACATCTGATCATCAACTACCTCCACTTCATCCTCTGTCACGGCCTTCCTTGTGAGACCCCTCGATAGGGCATCAAAAATAAAGCGGAAATTACGAGATTTAAAAAAAAACCTTTAAGAGTTTAAAGTGCGAAATTCACCATAAGTGATCAAACAAAAATGAAAAGAAAGATAATTAAGTTTTACAATTTAAAACAAGTGCGTTGGGGAAAAGATATCCCACGAATAAACACAAGTCTAACGATAGGTGAGTCTAAGCAACCTATAACTAAGGTCCAAGGTTCAACGTTCTCGCTAGCTCACACGTCTTCCCCATAATCTGCATCACAAACCTGTCATTCATGTAAACATGAACGCCACAGTCAGTGGGGAGTAACTCAGGGTTCTCCCAGCCACAATATGTCAAAATGCACATAAGCAAGAACTTAATTAAACATATTGATCATGCATCATACTTGAATAATATGGACAAGGGAATATAACGATAATCATAACGAGATAGGCATATTGCATTCTTAATGAGATAGGCATGGTACATTATATTAAACATGCATTCAAGGTAACGAAAACATGGATATGAGATTAGGCATCGAATCATATGAAGAAGGTAAACAACGGATCAATTGAATAGAAAATACATGGATGGAAACCAATAGCCATTCCTTTGAAAACCTCTTAACAACCATAGCACGGGACGTGGCTACTAATGTCACATTCATACTTATGGCTTACATCTCACCATAAGAACGGATGGGAACATCAATCCCGGCGATCATATCGCAACTAAGGGCTTGCATCTCACCACTAGTATCCGATAGGACCAAGACTCTCACAAATAGTTATAGAAGACGTGCACTCTCGTATATAAGAACACACCAATGACCGTAACAAGCAAGACATTTACAAAGGATTGACTCAAAACAAGACAAACCTCTAGACTCCAACCTCCTGGTAGGACGACGATCATAATACGGTCCTAGTCTAAATCTGGCCAGACTCTCGGGATGGACGACACCCGATTCGACATACAATCCCAAATCGTATCCAAGACTCGATCCATGACACCTAGCCGTGCCCCAAGGTCGAGTAACCCCAAATCGGAACCATGGTACCTATCCGTACCCCAAGGTCCGAAGAGGCGGAAGGAAGACAGCCCAACTCGGAAACAATGGCACATAATCGTGACCCAATGGCCGAGGGCAAATAAATAAGGAATGTCGAGTAGTCACACAATGTAAACCGTCACGCTCCGGTCACAAGTACGAGTAACAATGATTGCACAAACATAACGTAAACAATTCATGTGAAGCATGTATAAGTATAAGAGTATAACAAATATCAAGTACTCCCATGATAAAAGAGTCTCAACACATCATACACAAGCATTAGAACCAAAGTTAAGATGCATACCCAACAAGAAACTCAAAACCCAATCTATAACAACAAGTTTAGTACTCGACTACAACAAGGGTCAACTTCAAACGGTCATAACTTGAGTTCTATACATGATAATGAGGTGAAACCAGTTGGAGGTGATAGCTTATCCTCTTACGGTTCTAACGGTAGGTCATAAGCCTCAAACAAACAAGTAACGAAGAAGTTATGGCCATTTTACGAAAACTGGTCAGGCTTAAACCGCAGCCTGCGATAGTGGCCGGAGCTCGGGTGGGTGCCGAGCCTGCGGTTTTCCCCTGCCACCGGACTGTTTGCACGACAATTTCCTACCCTTTCCGAAAGTCGATTCCTACCAATTTTTCATCCCAAATTCCTCTTAAATATACATGTTAACACAATAATACCTAATAGAAACCACAAGAATGTAATTGTCACACATCTTGATGGATTCAAGCACAAGATTTTGACCCAAAATCAAACAATTAATTCATCCAAACATCACAACTTTACCCAATTGAAAATAAATGTAACAACATGCTTAAACTCTTCAACCAACCATGAGATGGTTGTTCATACAAACTCATTCAACAACATACATGTGAAACAAGAAAAGATTCAAACTTTAACATACATATGAACAAACTACAAAATATAAACACACAAATTTGACATAATGTCGAGTAACCCATCACCGTTACCTTTTTGCTCTTAATCTCTAATGTAATCGTCTCACAAGCAAGAATCCACTTCCGGGCCAACTCACCTTTCTCCTAAACATAAGAAAACACAAAATAAGACTAAAAATCGAAACTAGAAAAAGGGTACCATATAGAGGATGGCTCGACAGCCCCAATAATGGAGGAAAGTCGGATCTTTTCTTACCTAGAAAGAAGGAGGGCGATGAGAGGAAGAGATAGACGCGAAAATCACTTGAATCGGATAAGAATTGAGCAAATTATGGTGTTTTGAAGATTTGTAAGATAGATGTATAAAAATGGTGAGGGTTGTTGAAGATGAATTTCAAAAAAATGAAGAGGGAGATGAAGTTGTGAGGTGTTAGGTGAGGGTTTTATGAAAAGAAAAGAGAAGGAGAAAAGGCCCATAAGTTATAAAAAGCCCAACAACTCAAATTGAGTCGGTTTCCGCTAGAATTTTCGTCTCAAGCCCACTATAACTCAAGACGGGAGATATTATTATTATTATCATTATTATCCGACCAAAATATTTATTTTGTATAACTTAAGCTTTAAAAATATAATATTTATAAAAATCATGTTTAATAATGAAATTAATTAAATTAAATAATTAAAATATAAATAAGACAATGAAACGGTTAATTAAATTATAATTGCCAAAATAGAAAATTCGCGGGTGTTACAATCACCCCATCTTTTAAAAAAGTTTCGTCCTCGAAACTTGAAAATGGAAATGAAATGTCGTATAAAATAAAACCGGAATTTTGAATTCGGTAACCAAAACATTCAAAAGGTTACTTATCGTAAGAATCAAAATCCTTTCGAAGTCTCAATTAAAATTTTCCGAAAATGCAACCGATTCTCATCAAAGGAACGAAAATGCTCTCGTTGCGCATTCAAGAACATCACATCCAAATCAAAGATATGGTCAAAAGCAAATCATTTGTATAAATCAAAAATCAAAATACTTTCAAAGACATTGATGAAGAGTTTTCAAAAGTATAAGTCTCATTCATGGAACGAAATTGCTCTTGTCGTGCACACAAGAACGCTAACTTTCCAAGTCTAAGACAAATTTAAAACAAAAATCATTCGCCGACAAGCGCAGAACAAGTTATTAAACGTTTCAAATAACGAGTTCTAACATCCGATCAACGTCAAAATCAAAAGAGAAGGCAATTCACTCAAATTTTCTTTTGCAAAGGTCAAAATAGAAGTAGAGGCTTCATTTCTAAATTAAAAAGGAAGTCAAATTCCTGAAAATATAATATTAAACTTTTGACAACGAAATCATAAGTAGACCAAAGCTAGTTAGAAATTGAGCAAAGTTAAAAGTAACTCGGGTTTAGCAATTAAAAATCAATAAAAAGGAGTTATACTCGTAGGACAAAAGGATAACTAAATCAAATTTTCATTTTTGAACTCTTAAAATAGGTAGGGTTTAGTAAAAGTAACATAAACCTTTAACGGCGAACCAAAAATGGTAGTTTGAAACGTTTAGAAATTTTATGAATTGAAAAGTAACTTAGATATCATGAAAACAAGATACGCTAAGAGGGTTCAAACTTAACCAACAAAGAGATAGGATGAACTTCCTAGGAGAAGAGTTGAAATCGAATCTACCAGGCTATCAAAGATTGAATTCCATAGGTTAGCATCAAATTCTAAAGGAGGAGCAAGCATAAACGAGGAAGAGAGGTATGAACGGAAACACTTATGGTCAAAGAGGACGGGAAGTTAGGCAACAAGGAAACACTAGATACTTAAATCTCGAACAACAAAGTCACCCTGAACGGTTCCGAAAACTTCCTAACCACTAAACTCATAACCACATAACTCCCAAAATTTCCTCAAAATACTCACAATTTACTCCTATGCTACCCCGTGGGTCAAGTCACTCCATCACAATTGTGATTCCATAACTCTCAAATATAAATCATCTATAAACGATTTCCATGAAATATCAAAACTACTAAAAGAGTTACACACATAACCAACTATCGACTACTAGGAGTTCTCACTATGGTAAAATCCTAAATCAAAGGTCAAAATCTCCAGGTCTTTATACTTTCTAACACTCCAAACCAAAATCTTATTCACACCCGAATTCACAAGCCTAAATGATCACATTCCCCAAATCTTAAAGACCACCAACCAAAAGTAAATAGATTGTCATACAATTTTTCCTACCCAACTCAACTCAAGTGCCACTAATCCAATTTTGACGAAATCAAGGTTTGCAAAGAATCCTCAAGGGCATCTCACTCACTCTACAACGTAGCCAACAAAGCCATCACTCCACTAAAGAAACAAAGGGTAATAACTAGGTCAAGAAATGATAGGAAATTTCAAAGGGATACATGAACATGACGAGGTGTGAGATTAAAGGAGTCAACAATAAAGGTAACTAGTTAACACAAGTAAGAGACATTAGAATTAGAGAGGTATTCAAGTCAAGGAAACGACAAGTAACTTTTATGCTTAAGAATTAAATCTAATCAAGGTATAAGCGGAGGGAAGGAAGATGATTAATGGTACGAATGAGGACTTCAAGGCTTAACCCATACGCTTTCTAAGACTTAAGGTTCTTTCTAACAGGTCACGCCTATTAGGATATTGTACCATCATAACAAAACAACCAAATTCCAAAACATGGGTTAAGACAATTCATCTCATTCCTTATATGCAAGTCTCTCTTCAAGGGTTACACCTCTATGGCTGATCAAGGTAAAAATAAACGCTCGCTTAAGGGTTGATACATTGGTTAGACTCATTGTTCACCTATCCTATCACATATTAGGATATCCCTAAAGTAAGTCTACCACTCAAGTATAACAACGTCTCTTTATCTCAAGTTCTCGACACAACCTCGATGTTTTAAAAACCAAAGAACGAATTAACAAAGACTTCTCAACCAAATTCTTCAAGGGAAAACTAATATCAAATCACATCACCATTATATTTGGGACCTTTAACATCTAAGAATGGGTTCTATTCAAGGCTTCTATCATAAATCTATCTCATATTCTCCTAAGGTGACGACGCTCAACCTACTAAGCTTTCAAATCCCAAACATAAACAACAAAGCCAAGTTCTATAACTTTAATCACATAGGCAACTTATTCCTGACACGAAGAATCCACCAATCAATTATACTTACTTGGTCAAGGAACTAGGTATAAGAATCACTAAGTATTTATCATCACCTTACCTAAGTCTTTTCTGACCTCCTGACCTCTCAAAACTGGGGTTAAGGGTCAAAACACAAACAAACTCCACAAAAGCCAACTTATCCGACCGAGTTAACATTCCATAAGGCAAAGATGAAGGTATACACGAGGGGCATTATAAGGAGAAAAGGTACAAAGACAACTCCTAAGATATGGAATAAGAGTTGCGAAAGGCATAGAAGCACACAGATAAGGGAATATGACAAGGCACTCAAAGAGAGGAAGGTATCTTCGAGACGGTAAGGAAATCCTTCAAGAGAAAGAGTTCCTTAAGCAAGATGTTATGGAAGGAGAAACAAAAACATGGGATAGGTCGGGCGGGTACCAACCTAGCTTCCAAGGTAAAGCAAAAGAGAGTTTAGAAAGGAGGGATGAGCATCACGGGATAAAAGTAAGGAAAGGTGGATCAAGGATAGAAAACACACCCATAACGGTGTCGGGAGGAACGGCGGTTCCGACTTGATTCTCGACAAGAGTGACTCTTCTTGGCTCGGCTTCCGGAGCATGAGGGAGAGGAGGAGGGATAGTCTTCTTCTCGGGGCAATTCCTGAAGAGATGTCCGGGCTTCTTGCAATGGTAACACTTCAAGGGCATAGCATAGCATCCAATCCCGGGGTGATAAGTTTGCCCACACTTGAAGCACTTGCGGTTCTCCTTAAGCCTATTAGTAGATGTAGGTACTTGTCCTTTCGGCTCTTGCACTACTGGCTCTTGTCCTCCATGGTCTTGTACTCCTTGCCCTTGGACTCTCGGCACCAACCTCTTCTTGCTAGGATAAGACGAGGATGAGGGTACAGATGGCCTCTTGCCACGGCGGATAGGGCGATGATTCACATGAGCATTGGCATTCCGTTGATTCCGAAGAATTAGAGTAAGGGCTTCCATGATAGTATTCTCCACCTTGGTTGGTCGTACCATCTTCTCAAGACACCAAAGAGTCAACCATGTTAGCACCTAACATATAGCATGCACAAAGAGACTACCAACTTAGGTCCTTAGTCCTACCCATCTCTCATTTATTATTTGAGGTCAAGTTCAATTTAAATTCGGGGTACACGTGTGTGCGTCGGGAGCAACATATGCTCTGATACCAACTGTGAGACCCCTCGATAGGGCATCAAAAATAAAGCGGAAATTACGAGATTTAAAAAAAAAAAACCTTTAAGAGTTTAAAGTGCGAAATTCACCATAAGTGATCAAACAAAAATGAAAAGAAAGATAATTAAGTTTTACAATTTAAAACAAGTGCGTTGGGGAAAAGATATCCCACGAATAAACACAAGTCTAACGATAGGTGAGTCTAAGCAACCTATAACTAAGGTCCAAGGTTCAACGTTCTCGCTAGCTCACACGTCTTCCCCATAATCTGCATCACAATCCTGTCATTCATGTAAACATGAACGCCACAGTCAGTGGGGAGTAACTCAGGGTTCTCCCAGCCACAATATGTCAAAATGCACATAAGCAAGAACTTAATTAAACATATTGATCATGCATCATACTTGAATAATATGGACAAGGGAATATAACGATAATCATAACGAGATAGGCATATTGCATTCTTAATGAGATAGGCATGGTACATTATATTAAACATGCATTCAAGGTAACCAAAACATGGATATGAGATTAGGCATCGAATCATATGAAGAAGGTAAACAACGGATCAATTGAATAGAAAATACATGGATGGAAACCAATAGCCATTCCTTTGAAAACCTCTTAACAACCATAGCACGGGACGTGGCTACTAATGTCACATTCATACTTATGGCTTACATCTCACCATAAGAACGGATGGGAACATCAATCCCGGCGATCATATCGCAACTAGGGGCTTGCATCTCACCACTAGTATCCGATAGGACCAAGACTCTCACAAATAGTTATAGAAGACGTGCACTCTCGTATATAAGAACACACCAATGACCGTAACAAGCAAGACATTTACAAAGGATTGACTCAAAACAAGACAAACCTCTAGACTCCAACCTCCTGGTAGGACGACGATCATAATACGGTCCTAGTCTAAATCTGGCCAGACTCTCGGGATGGACGACACCCGATTCGACATACAATCCCAAATCGTATCCAAGACTCGATCCATGACACCTAGCCGTGCCCCAAGGTCGAGTAACCCCAAATCGGAACCATGGTACCTATCCGTACCCCAAGGTCCGAAGAGGCGGAAGGAAGACAGCCCAACTCGGAAACAATGGCACATAATCGTGACCCAATGGCCGAGGGCAAATAAATAAGGAATGTCGAGTAGTCACACAATGTAAACCGTCACGCTCCGGTCACAAGTACGAGTAACAATGATTGCACAAACATAACGTAAACAATTCATGTGAAGCATGTATAAGTATAAGAGTATAACAAATATCAAGTACTCCCATGATAAAAGAGTCTCAACACATCATACACAAGCATTAGAACCAAAGTTAAGATGCATACCCAACAAGAAACTCAAAACCCAATCTATAACAACAAGTTTAGTACTCGACTACAACAAGGGTCAACTTCAAACGGTTATAACTTGAGTTCTATACATGATAATGAGGTGAAACCAGTTGGAGGTGATAGCTTATCCTCTTACGGTTCTAACGGTAGGTCATAAGCCTCAAACAAACAAGTAACGAAGAAGTTATGGCCATTTTACGAAAACTGGTCAGGCTTAAACCGCAGCCTGCGATAGTGGCCGGAGCCTGCGGTGGGTGCCGGAGTCTGCGGTGGGTGCCGGAGCCTGCGGTTTTCCCCTGCCACCGGACTGTTTGCACGACAATTTCCTACCCTTTCCGAAAGTCGATTCCTACCAATTTTTCATCCCAAATTCCTCTTAAATATACATGTTAACACAATAATACCTAATAGAAACCACAAGAATGTAATTGTCACACATCTTGATGGATTCAAGCACAAGATTTTGACCCAAAATCAAACAATTAATTCATCCAAACATCACAACTTTACCCAATTGAAAATCAATGTAACAACATGCTTAAAACTCTTCAACCAACCATGAGATGGTTGTTCATACAAACTCATTCAACAACATACATGTGAAACAAGAAAAGATTCAAACTTTAACATACATATGAACAAACTACAAAATATAAACACACAAATTTGACATAATGTCGAGTAACCCATCACCGTTACCTTTTTGCTCTTAATCTCTAATGTAATCGTCTCACAAGCAAGAATCCACTTTCGGGCCAACTCACCTTTCTCCTAAACATAAGAAAACACAAAATAAGACTAAAAATCGAAACTAGAAAAAGGGTACCATATAGAGGATGGCTCGACAGCCCCAATAATGGAGGAAAGTCGGATCTTTTCTTACCTAGAAAGAAGGAGGGCGATGAGAGGAAGAGATAGACGCGAAAATCACTTGAATCGGATAAGAATTGAGCAAATTATGGTGTTTTGAAGATTTGTAAGATAGATGTATAAAAATGGTGAGGGTTGTTGAAGATGAATTTCAGAAAAATGAAGAGGGAGATGAAGTTGTGAGGTGTTAGGTGAGGGTTTTATGAAAAGAAAAGAGAAGGAGAAAAGGCCCATAAGTTATAAAAAGCCCAACAACTCAAATTGAGTCGGTTTCCGCTAGAATTTTCGTCTCAAGCCCACTATAACTCAAGACGGGAGATATTATTATTATTATCATTATTATCCGACCAAAATATTTATTTTGTATAACTTAAGCTTTAAAAATATAATATTTATAAAAATCATGTTTAATAATGAAATTAATTAAATTAAATAATTAAAATATAAATAAGACAATGAAACGGTTAATTAAATTATAATTGCCAAAATAGAAAATTCGCGGGTGTTACATTCCTGGCATCCTCTTCCGCTTCAACTACCTGATATCGATCCTCGGCTGCCACTTTAGTCTCTTTTCCCATTTCCTTCTCCCTTGTCATGTCATCCTCGGCTTCCTTCTGTACATTAACACTTGTCCATATAACACGTACTGATTTTCCAAATCATATAACACACTGTATATAAGACAAATATTATTACCTCTTTTTCCTCCTCCTCCTCCTCCCCCCCCCCCCCCCCTCCTCCCTCCTCCTCCTCCTCCTCCTCCTCCTCCTCCTCCTCCTCCTGTGCTTCCTTTATGACTTCTTGAACCATATCCAACTTCTTTTCTGATGGCTTTTCCCCAGTTTCCAACATTCTCATCATCAACCTCGCAATTTTATGTAGCTGTGTAGTAGAAATTAATGTCAGCATATATAGTTATAAATTAATTACGTTGGTTCAAATACAGTATTTATAGATTGCCTTCTTGGAAGCATCACCACGTCGAGTAGTTTTCCCAAAGTACTTAGTGATACCGACATGCGTTCCTACCCCTCTCACACGACCTGGATGCTCTGCTTTGTCGATTGCCCTAGCAAGAATGTCATCACGTCCTTCAGGCTTCCATTTTCCTTCCTCTACCTCCTTCTCACAGATCCTCTACATACACATAAAACCATTAAACAACTCACAATTATATAACTCCGACTACCAATGGTAAGAGTGACATATTTATTCAAACTTACAATTTTCTCTTTGATGTCCTTATCATATTCAGTTTCCATCTTTCAATTCTTAGGAGTGTGACCTTCCACCTAAGCGTCGTGACGACTGAATTTTCCAAGCTTCGCCAACAATTCATTCATCACATTGATATCCTCTCAAAATATGTATGATTACGATGGACATATATAACATCCGACTATAACACCTAATAGTCTAATACTATAAAAATTATGTAGTACTTACAAGTTTCTTCTTAATCAATCTATAACCACCTCGGGAGCCGTAAAAGACAGTCTTTTTCTTTGAAATGTTCGCCTTGTGCCTCTCACTCATAGCCTTCATCAAATAAATTATATCAAGAAACGTAAGCATGACCAAACACTAAACTAAGTATACTTCCTTACTTATTATTATTATTAAGTTACCTTAAACTTATCAGACTGCCTATAAGCGATATAGCTATCCGAATAATCCTGACTGACATACGGATACTTCTTTTTTGGTGGGTTCTTGTTCATCTCCCCGATTTCCTTGTTGAACAAGTGGTTCTCAGCCATCCTTAACTTCCAAGATCTGAGGGCTTCCCCCGTCTTTTTTTTAGGTACTTATCATACATTTCGGGGACAACGTAAGCTAACTGCATATATGATGAACATAGTTGGTACAAGTGTTTCGGCTAATACACATATCAAGTAGTAACTTAATTTCAGCTAAAACAATTATTATTGTATATACATACCTTTATTCTGTTTATTAGCATGGTGTTCCGTATTTGACTCAGTTCACAGATAAACGGCGTACCGAGAGGCACATATTGTCTTACACAACAACCAATCTAACTTGCAAAATACCCGGCATACTCACCATATGGCAGCCCCGTATCTTTATCCCATTGTAAATGATTAGGTATTTTTGAATTTACTGCTTCTAGGGAAACCTTGTGGCGCATTCGACCCGCAGTGTGTTGCAAATTATTCTCATCACCTGAGTTGTCGCCTGACGCATTTCCATCGTTTCTTTTGCGCTTTTGGACCATATCTAAAGTATGAATTAATAAACAAATAATAACAATACATACTTATAATAACAAACAAATCTCTAGAGAGAAGGGTTTATTACTTCTTTAAAGAGGAGAATCCGGATTGATATGGCGGTGGCAATGGCGACGATGACGATGACTGCGACGGCGATGGGGTAGGCAGGTGGTAAAGGGGAAGCTCAATGTTTGAGATTATTATGTGGGGGAGGGGAAGCTCAGAGTATATATGTGTGAATAATACAACACTTCTTGCAACATGGTATAAGAAAAACCGTTATATTTTGTTTCCAAACAGACTACGGTTTTGTTTGAAACCGTAATTGATTAGTACTATCTACAACGTGTTAGAAATAACCGTTGTCTAAAATATTTTCATTTTGTTTGATTTTCCCGCCATGAAATAAAGCAACATTTTTATAAACATAACAACGGCCTCAACCGTTATAACTGTACACGTCCAGAACAACGGTTTGGGTATATCCGTTTTAATTTATATTTCATTTTGTTTGATTTTACTGCAAAGAAATAAAGCATCATTTTCATATAGATAAAGCATCATTTTGTTTGATACGATTTTTCCCTATCCCACCCGCTGCAACAGCAGAAAATTTTTACAACAGCAGTTTGATATATCTAACAGCAAGACAATAATTACACATGACGTAAGATAACTCCATTGTATTGCTGATATTTTCACGGCTGCCGGGAACGTTTTTTGGATTAGCTAGTCTCTTCATTAACCCAAATACCTTCATAATGATCATCCCGTGTATATATGTTTGGAATGTTGACATTTTCAACATCATTACCAAATTGCGATATAGCACTGTGATCAAGTCCTTCAAATTCGACGTTTTCATCATCTGGAATTCGGCGATGGCAAGATAGAACAACTGATCAATTCTTATCCATAGGATCGGTAACATAAAAAACTTGTTTTGCTTGTGACGCTAATATAAAAGGATCGTCCTTGTTTCCAACATTGTCAAATTTACTAATGTGAATCCTAAATCATCCTTTCTAACACCATTGTTGTTGTCAACCCACTTGCACCGAAATAGAGGTATCTCAAATTCCATGTAGTCTAAAACCAATATCTCTTAAATAACTCCATAATATTACATTGTACCCAAAATAGGAATTTTATCCTTTGAACTAGCAAAGTATATAGCCTGAGAATCTACGCAAACTCCACTGTTTTACATTGTGCTCGCCTCATCTTGAATGCGGGTGTAGAAAGTGTACCCATTGATCGCATACCCGATATAAAAAGTTGCACGAGCATCAGGACCGAAAGCAAGATGTCATAGGCTGGTTGAGCAATCATCAATTGGGTTGTCATCATCGTAAATAGTATCCTTAAACAAGTCACTAAATTGCTTGTAATGCTCATTTGCATACCACCTTTCGTTCTTATGAGGGTGTTTTCCCTTAATGTAACTCTGGTGTTCTGCTTTGTAAGGCTGGACATGATCATCGTTAAATAGAACGTATGTATAAGCTCTATGTCGCATGTCAGATGACATATCCTTGGAAACACGACCCCTTACACCTTTTCCATTCATCCAGTCACTATGACGATTCGTAGGAGCTCCAATTAACTCATCCAAGGAGAGGTACGCGTAACAGTACGAAAGAGCTTCATCGATAATTGCTCGCTCAGCAATACACCCCTCTGGACGATACCTATTAGATGTCTAATCTTTGTAAACTTTCATCAATCGTTTGAATGGGTACTGATATCTCAAATACACTGGCCCGAGATACAAAACCTCCAGGACTAGGTAGACAGTCAAATGAACCATGATAGTGAAAAATGAGGGAGGAAAATACATTTCAAACTGACAATAACTGGTGACGAGGATCTCCTGCAAAGTTTCCGCTTCATCGGGATCAATGACTTTACTATTGATTGATTTGAAGAAATAGCAAAATCTAATTATAGCATGTCGAACCTTTGGAGGTAGAATGGAACGAACGGCCACAGCTAGTAGTTGTTGCATCAATGTATGACAGTCATGTGACTCTAAACCAGTAAGTTTTAGATCCTGCAACGAAACAAGGCTTCTAATATTAGATGAATAGCCCTCTGCCACCTTAATACCATGCAAACATTCGCAAAACTCTTTTTCCTTTTTTGAAAGAGTATGAGCTATAGGCGAAAAAAAAGTCCGATTTCCTTTTGTTTTAGCTGCCAGCTCGGGCCTAATACCCATCTCAACCATATCATCCCTAGCTGCCTTGTTGTATTTTGTCCTACCCGGGACATTCAGCAGAGTATTGATTATATTAGCACAAATGTTCTTTTTAATGTGCATAAAATCTAGGCAATGTCTAACCGGGAGGTCACGCTAGTACGGAAGTTTGGTAAATTTTTTTTTTTTTTTTATAACCATGAGTAGACAACTTAGGTCCCTTCTTCCCATACGTTATCTCAATATCTTTCACTTTATCATACACTTCATGACCATTCAAAATCTGAGGACTCCCACTTGCTCAGGACACCCATTAAACGCCTTGTGAAGCTTACAATAATGATGATCAGGGCATAACCATCGACGATTTCCCCTGTACACATGCTTGTGAGAATGCTTCAAATATTCTAATTCAAATTCCCCCCCTCCCTCAATGGGCAAGCCTCTTTTCCATGTAGAGTATGTCCAGAAAGATCGTCGTACGACGGAAAGTCAGTTATTGTACACAATAACATAGCTCTCAGATTGAAATTTTCCTTCTTATAACCATCACACACCTGTATCCCTCTTTCCCACAGAATCTTCAGATCATCTAGAAGTGGTTCCAAATACACATCTATGTCATTTCCAGGTTGTCGAGGGCCATATATCAACAAAGACAACATCAGATACTTCCGTTTCATGCAAACCCATGGGGGCAAATTATAGATGGCCAACACAACTGGCCATGTACTGTGTTGGGTACTCATGTTTCCATGAGGGTTCATTCCATCTGTGGAGAGCGCTAGACGCAAGTTCCTTGCTTCTTTGGCGAAGTCAGGATATTTAACGTCAAACTCTTTCCACTGTTGACCATCCGCTGAGTGTCTTAACTTTCTATCTTCAATCCTTCCACTATTATGCCAAGTCAATATTCTTGCATCTTCTTCATTCAAATAAATCCTTATGAATCTTGGTATTATTGGAAAATACCACAACACCTTTGCTGGGATCCCTTCCTTAGTCTTATAACGCCATACAGAGCAGCGCGGACAATATGATAATTTCTCATAATATTTATGGTATAATATGTAGTCATTGGGACAAGCATGTATTTTCTCATATTCCATGCCCAATTCTCTAATCATTTTTTTAGTCTCATATGTCCGACTCGGAAGAACATTACCGTCAGGAAGCATGTCACATAGCAAAGCTAGAAGATCCGTAAAACTCTTATCACTCTACCCATTTGGCCCCTTCAAGTTATATAACTTTACCACCGCGGACAATTTGGTATACTTCTTACAATCAGTAAATAAAGGATTTCAGATTGACTCAACTTCTCAACTAAATCATCAGCATTTATTTCCCCATCACCGGTAGCTTCAAAATCATCGAATCCATCATCTTCAGCAAACTTCTCACCTAAAACAACTTCAGGTGTAGGTGAACGATTGTTTACACACACATCATATGCCCCATTCCCTATATCTAAACCAGCAGCTTCAGGTGTATGATTATTTACCTCTACATCAGATTCCCCATCCTCATCCTCTAATTCTCCATGAAAAATCCAACGCCTATAATCTCTACTGAAACTATTCTTTTCTAAGTGTATTTTGACATCTGGGATAGGCAAAACCCTAATATTACCACATCTATTACAAGGGCAGGGGATTGATGAGTGGAGATGAAAATTTTCACTAACGAAATTGTAAAATTCAGCAATTCCATCCTTATAAATGGGATCACCAATTTCACCATCAATCATCCAAGTATGACCCATATATAAGCCAGTAGCTATGGAAATGAGATTACCTTTTTTAAGCTATAAAGATTAATGACGGCGACGACGGCAAAGATGACTTCTTTAATTAGTTTTTCATTATAAATAACACCCTAAAAAAATAAACTGGGATCTGTTTTTACAACGGTTTTAAGAAACACCGTTGTTAATTGTTGTAATATGCAACAGCTTTAAAATAACCGTTGTTGATATATGTAATATGATAACGGCTTAACAAAGAACCGTTATCATTTTGTCTTATTATTGACATAACGGTTCCAGTTCTTATTATCTTATTACGCCGTTTCCATTCTTTTTTATTATAATTATAAGTAGAAAGTTAGTCATTATAATATTTTATTTGGTGGATTGAATTTGAGTGTAAGGTTTTGATTAAAATGTAGTAACAAATAATATAAATAATTAAACATTTATTCAAATAACCACCATAATCAAAATACAACTCATAATGTCGGATAATAATTAAAGACTTAATTAGAATCTGATGAAGAATTAGGATAGTCTTCATGCCCAATTTCGGCATAGATTAAGTCGTAGATCGACTGTTCATCATCAGCGGGCAGCGCAGCTGGTGGAATGGCCTCTTCCCCCCATGACATAGGCACGTTGGCAGGAATGTACTACCTCCGGTAATGTGTCAGCAGACGATGATCAGGATGGGTCGCGACCCATAGATAAGGGCCCTTTTATTTAGTATCCGAATAAAAGTCCTCTTTCCCCGCATCTTTCTCCGCAAATCTAGCCCCTAATGTTCTTGCCTGAAAAAAACTATCTTGGCAGTTGGCTTCGTCAAACTCGATACAAGCGAAGCCTGCAAAACCTTGCTTGTTTGTAGACACAGGGTACACTTTTTTAACCGCAGTGAAACCGGAGTCATGAAGCATTTGCCTCAGCCACCAAAAATTAGGGTTTAAACCCTTTCCATTCCCATCATAACGAACTGGGAGATTATGGAGAATGCAAGTAAAAGCCTGTGCGTAACGATTACGTGATTGTAGCTCCGATACACCAGCCATATTTTTTTTAGAGAGAAATTTAAAGTGAAATTAAAGAGTAAATGTTTGATAATTTAGATTTTAACATTATGAAGACATATTTATAGAATTATTTTGGTCGAATTGAAACGGTTGGTCAAACTGAATATTTATTAAAGTTCTGATAAAGTTTTGAATGCAGTGGTTAAACTGAGAAATATAATCAAATAGTGACAATGCTTGAATTGAAAACCCGTTCTTTCATAATAGCAAATGATAATGGTTATAAGAAACCTGTATCTATAACATAACAACGGGTAACACAAACCGTTACTGGTGCTAATTTAGTAACGATTTTCGAAATTTCGTTTTCTAAAACTGGTAACGGTTGTCTAACAACCGTTGATAAGAGAGATTTTATAACGAGCTTTTGGAAACCGTTAAACGATTTTGATAACGGTTTGTTAAACAAACGTTGTCACATTATAATAAGAACGTTTTTCGACGGAAACCGTTATTCTTATTAGCGTGGTCTAGGTTTCCGTCAATATTTTGAAAACGGTAATCTAATTAAATGCATTAAACCGTTGTGATACGCTCCTTATTGATTGCCAGATTTGGCGTAGTGTTGAAAATGTTAACATTCCAAACATATATACACGGGATGATCATGATGAAGGTATTTTGGTTAATGAAGAGACTAGCAAATCTAAAAAACGTTCCCGACAGCCGTGAAAATATTAGCAATCCAATCGAGATATCTTACGTCATGTGTAATTATTGTCTTGCTGTTATATATATCAAACTGTTGTTGTAAACTTTTTCTGCTGTTGTAGCGGGCGGGTTAGGGAAAAATCGTATCAAACAAAATGATGCTTTATCTATATGAAAATGATGCTTTATTTCTTGGCGGTAAAATCAAACAAAATGAAATATAAAGTAAAACGGATATACCCAAACCGTTTTTCTGGACGTGTACAGTTATAACGGTTGAGGCCGTTGTTATGTATATAAAAATGTTGCTTTATTTCATGGTGGGAAAATCAAACAAAATGAAAATATTTCAAACAACAGTTATTTCTAACCCGTTGTAGATAGTACTAATCAATTACGGTTTCAAACAAAACCGTTGTCTATTTGGAAACAAAATATAACGGTTTTTCTTATATCGTGTTTATTACTTTCCAATAAACAAGGTCTTGCAAGTGTTGTATTATTCACACATATATACTCTGAGCTTCCCCTCCCCCACATAATATTCTCAAACAATGAGCTTCCCCTCAACCACCAGCCTACCCCATCGCCGTCGCAATCATCGTCATCATCGCCATTGCCGCCGCCAGATCAATCCGGATTCTCCTCTTTAAAGAAGTAATAAACCCTCCTCTCTAGAGATTTGTTTGTTATTATAAGTATCCATTATTATTATTTGTTTATTAATTTCTGCTTTAGATATGGTCCAAAAGCGCAAAACAAACGATGGAAATGCGTCAGGCGACGACTCAGGTGATGAGAATAATTTGCAACACACTGCGGGTAGAATGCGCCACAGGGTTTCCCTAGAAGCAATAAATTCAAAGATACCTAATCCTTTACAATGGGATAAAGATATGGGGCTGCCATATGGTGAATATGCCAGGTATTTTGCGAGTTGGATTGGTTGTGTGGACCACGGAAAAACGCTCCACTCAAATGCTTTTTCAAAACATTTTTAATTTTAAAAGAGTCGCCGCTAAATTTTTAAATGGAATTTAGAAACCAATTTTAGAGATTTGAATTCGTGTGACTTTACGTGTTAGGAAGTTAATTTAATTTCATTAAAACAACACCCAACCCCGCCCGTTGCAATAACGGTCTCTACTAGGTAAAAGATGGCTATTTCGGAAAGATATCACATGCGTATGCAACCATTGAATTTAAATCCTATCGTGCGAATTTCATTCTAAGTCGTTTAAAATGCATTTAACTTCGTCGAAGTGGTTTAGCATGTGAGGTTCATTGATTAAACTAGAAAAACACATCCAAAGAGAGGGATAGGAAGGCTTACGCTTAGCATAAGATGTATTAACAAACATTAGTGGTTAGCTCATACATACAATATAAATTATAAATATTGTAAATTAAAATCTAAAACATAAACTAATTAAACTAAGGATTAATCAAACAAAGTCAAACAAGGAAGCAAATTAAAACACCAAACCTGGACAAACCCGTGCACTGCACGGATCTGAAAATTTCGAAATATGTCAGAATTGACCCGTGCACTGCGCGGGTTTTGAATTAATACATTGCTAATTACCAAATAAATACTAAATCAATGCAATAAATTACGAAAATCTACCTAAATTAAAATTACAAACTATAGGTCTGGAAAATCATAAAAAATCAATTTTTATATGGTTAAAAATAAATACACGTAAATTAAATAAACTCGATTTATTAAATTGCCCTATTCCAAAACGAGGATATGTAAATGAGACGGGGTGTACGACCGACCGATATGGCGGATTTCTTTCCCATCTCAAGTCAACGCGGGTGCCGGAATGGTACTTTAACTTATACTCAAGCTATTCTAGTTTCGATATTAGTTAGACGATGTTAGACAATGGTTAGTAAATAAACAATAAAAAAACGAAATAAAAAGGAGAGAAGGGAGTTTTAATGCACCCTCAACCTACATGTATCGTTGACACCGTCATGGGTCGTAATCGATCGTAGGATCTCGAGGGGCCGTCGTCGACGAAGACAATTGAAATTGAATTTTGAAATCACGAAACAAACACGTTCAAAAGACAGACTTGAGCAGCGATTTTCAATCGCTCACCACGACTTCGTTTCTCAACGATTTTTCAAACCGAAAAATGTTTTGGAAACTAGAAAGACTGAATTTTGTGAATATGGAAACAAACCAGAAGTTTTAATAGGATTTGTGCACGAGAATCAAGACCAAAGACCACGAAAGAAACTCGAAAACAAGATTTGTGTCCCTGTTTTCGAGCGGCTGTCACGGCTTTAGTTTAGGGTTTTTTTGGACGATTGATGGTTGTTATTTGCAGTATGTTGTGGGGAGAACTTAGAGGAATGAATGTATGGTGAAGGGGGGGTATTTATAAGGAGTTTCGAAGGGTAGAAGTAGGGCAACAAGCAGTCGGGCCTGTTTCGCATAGCTGCTGTCCATCAGGTAATTCGTGGGGTTTTTAGGGTTTGTATGGGGGTTTTCTTGGTGGTTAAGCTAAGGTTATATGGGTAGGATACTAGGGTATGGTGTAGGGTTAATGGGCACAGGTTTGGTAGCTGTTTGGAGCGGGTTTTGGGCTCGGGTTTGAGCACGCAAAACAGGGAGGGGGGCTGCTTGTGTTGCAGGCTGTTTGTGGAGTATTTGGGACGGGAATTGGATGGGTTTTGTGGTGTTCTAGGTTCTGGGTTGTCCCCGGTAATGTGGAGCGCGGGTTGGTGGTGATGGGTTGCGGGTTTGGACCAAGTTTGAGTCGGTTTAGAAGGGCTTTCGATGGGCTATACAAACACGGGTAAAGGAAGGAATTGGGCTGTGCTGGGGAGTGTTTAGGACGAGATTTGGGTGTGGATATGGGGGTTCGAACTGGGGTTGAATGGGTAGAGGTCTAGGTTGGTTAGTGTACTCGAGATTCGTGCCAACTCGTAAAGAAAACGGGTTAAAAAACCGAGCTATAATCGAGCTCCAAAACGCGTGGTTGAAACGAGTTTTAAATTTTCAAATTCGATTTTTCAAATCAATTAACACATTAAAATAAATGATTTTTCAAATCAAAAAAATATATTTTATTTTCAATAAAATAAATTTAAGAAAATAAATTCAAATTAAAACAATAAAATGAATTCACTTAAAAAAAAGCTTTAATTTAAATATCATTTAAATTAATAAAATACTCCGTCGACAACGCTCATTCCACATCGTAAAACGAGCCCAAATAATGACAATGACAACTAAAGAATACATGTGTCCTATCATCATCGGGTGTTTGTCGGGTTCTCTATAAATTCCAATATCGACGGATACGGGTATCTACAAAGCCCCCACTTTGACTGAGGCTTGGACAAGGCGAAAGTCAAAGTATAACCCAGGTCCCTCTCGACTTGAGGATTCTGCGGGTCGTTTAGAGTCCATTAGACTTGCGTATGTAAGCTCGCCAGCCATAAGAAGAGATCATACCTGAAACTTCGTCGGGGATTGACTCTTGCTTCTGTTGTGTCAAATTATCATTGTTAGTCATCGACCCATAAATTGCATATATGGTGGGTTGAGCCTTATCCTCGGGCGCCTACGTATCCGTTTCTGACGGAATCAAACCCGCGTCGTAATTCGGCTCGATGGCCTGTAGCTTTTTGCTGCTTCGGCTCGGATGCCAACATCCCATTGTTCATGTGAGTAAAGACAAAACTTGCGCTTTGCTTATCAATTTCGCTGTTCTGCTAGGGAGAACGATTCACTGAAACAGACGTTTCTGTTGGGGAAATGTCATTTCCGTAGCATTCTGCTGTCGATCTTTGTTAGGAGGATGCCATCCTGTCTGTTTTGTGGTGGTCTCCGGAGCCGACGGCGACATAGCGCCCAGTTGGAGCATATTCTGCAAATTTAATCATAATATATAGCACGCGATTCACGTAGCGACTTTTGGATACTTGAAATGGTCATCGACCGAATTTTGATGGGTCTCTGGAGCCGACGGCGACAGAGCCCCCAGTTGAAAGAAAAGGAAAATGGGTTATCGACCCGCAGACATGAACATTGCTTAGAAAAGGTGGGTCATTGACCCGAACTTTGATTATCTCGAAAATGATTGGCCTCTTCGAGGCGAGAATTTATTTCAGTTTTCTGGATCCAAATGATTTTTCGAATCAACACATAATTTTATTTTCAATAAAATTAATTGCGAAAAATTATTTCAAATTTCTGGAGTTAAATGATTTTTCAAATCAAAACACAATTTTATTTTCAAAAAAATAATCGCAGAAGTTTATTTCAAATTTCCGGAGTGAAAACGACTGGTAGACACGACCTTTTGGCGAAAAGACTCGGACTTTCTGACTCGTAACCAATGTGGGCGTAACCCAATAAAATCCGTAAGTGTGTACGGGATGTTAATTCAACACGGGACGCGCAGGGGATGAGATTGTAAATTAGTCACTTCGGTGCACGAACTATGACAAATTCCGCAAGAGAAATGAGCGAACAAAATCCGGGACGGATGGGGCCCACTTGGCGCGCCACACGGGCCCTACACGGCCGAAATAGAGGAGGTATGGGACTTGCTTTCTTATTTCAAAAAGCTACCAAACTTCCTAAAGCTAGTAGGCTTCCAAGTTTCCAAATTTCCTAGAAGATTTAGGTTTCCAAAACCTAAAGGAATTATACTTCCAAAATTCCTCATCTCTTTTCATATATAAGGAAGGGCTAAGGGTTGAGATTTCCCACAATTTCTCAAACAAAAATCTCTCTGCTTAAAAGAATATCTTTCTTAGAAAAAAACTAGTCATGAATTCCTTGTTTGGGACCATGAAGGGATGGGCGACAGAATTCAGGGGTTTAGAAATCCAAAATCTGAATGCGGCGGGAATTCAACAAATTATTTTCCTGAGGCAAGTCCTGATTCAACCCGCATTTCTTAAAGAGTGCCTGAGAGTGTGGGATCCCGAGCATCATGTCTTTGCTTTTCCGGAGGGAGAAATCTGTCCCCTTCCTGAAGAATTTACCGTCTTGGGAGGATGGAGGACCACGCAAGAGCCTGTGGTTCCCGACTTTGTGTCCAACTGGACCCAAAAATACCGCGAATATCTAAACTTGTCGCGTGATGAAGCCCGTACCATCGTCGATGGTGGAAAGGTGGACCTGCTTGCGCTAGTGCATAAATTCCGGCGTGCGAATGACCCAGATATACCGATCATTTATCGACGCCGCGCCTTTGGCCTCATTCTATTGCATCTTTATTGTTTCGAGGGGGCGATAGAAATTCCATCTTATCGCGGCCAAGCTAGACTAATCCGAGTCGTGGAGCAAATGGAGAATGGTGCTAATCCTGCATGGATTATACTAGCTGAGACTATTAAAAGTTTGGATGCACAAAAAGCCAATCCGGATGCTGTATTCATGGGATCAACCCGTCTACTGCAAGTTTGTCTTTCTTCTCTTTTTTCCTTTTTTCTCTTTTCTTCGTCTCTTTTTCTTTTTTTTTTTTGTCTTTTTTTTCTTTTTTTCTTCGTCCTTTTTCTTTTTTTTCTTCGTCTCTTTTTCTTTTTTTTTTCGTCTCTTTTTTTTTCGTCCTTTTTTTTTTCGTTTTTTTTCGTTTTTTTTTTTTGACCTGCCTTTTTTTTACTGTCTAACAGGTATGGCTCAGCGAGCGTCTTGGTTTGATTGATCCGCCGTTGAAACCAGAAGATTATGATGTCAGAAGTCTCACTAATCGGCGATGGCACTACAGTTCTGAGCAAGGATCCGATTACTGACGAAATATGCTGATTAGCGGAACAGGGTCTCACATTCGCTGGTCCTTACCATGGCTTCATTTGAGCTCACTTACCGGGCTCGCAGATACTGATCATACACGGTATGTCACTTTGTTGGGCTTGGATCACCCTGTCTATTTTTACCCGGACCGAGTGCTTCGCCAATTCGGTCGTCAACAAATTGTCCCTGCGACGGAGGCTTTGCGAGGTCCTGCTTTTGTTATTTCTCAGGGTAGATGTCATACTTGGCTCCATGCGTGGCGCCGAAGGACCGTGTGGCGCATTAACGAGCCACGCGAGTCTACTTGGGTTTCCCCTTCATATCTCAAATGGACTACAGAACCGGGCCTTAAAGCAAGGAAGAAACTACAGAAAGATGATGCCATTGATCGGGAGAAGCATGACAGGGGGTTAAAAAATCGACAATTCTTTCGGGCGATTCCGGGCCCGACTGAGACCGAGACTAGGCCTGACGAGAACCCTAGGGCTAAACCTGGTGCTCCTAGCGTGTGGGACCGACTGGGTACTACAAGTGGTGACGTTCCGACACTTGCAGAGAGACTTGGCCCTCGACCAAGCGTAAAAGAGAGATTGGGCCCGCGAGAAGACAACGTGGTCCCCCCTAAGAAACGGGTAAGAATGATGATGGGTGAGACATCGTCTCGTAGTGACGGGACACGCGACCCAACTAAAGATAGGCGGTAGTTACGGCTCTATTATTTAGTATTACTATTATGCTTTTATTTGCTTTCCTGTTAGTTTGATTTGTAATGGGCGTCGCCCGGATTTATCAAAATAAAAGACACGTATTATTTATTAGAAATCCTCAGTTTCTGCATTGAATATTTCATTTTTATTGTGGTTGTACCCTTTTCAAGGGTTGCCTACGTATCTGCTTTTCAACAGAATCAAACCGAGGTCGTAGTTCTCTCATAAAACATTTCAGGCAGTGGCAACAAATGCCAAACTTAAAACTTATTCAAATACATCACAATTCAAGTGTTATTTCATAACTTTGATAGTGAGGTCTTAAGGATAGTACTTCTTCAACCGATCCGCAGTTCGTTGGATTCGAGAAATCATTTCCATCCAAATCACAAACGTCACCGCGCCTCCTGTGAGTATCTTCTTCACGAGATAAGGACCGGCCCAATTAGGCTTAAACTTCCCTCTTGGATCGACTGGTAATAGAGCCCTTACTGATTTGAGAACTAAATCGCCTTCATTAATTCCCCTTGGCTTCACCTTCTTGTTAAAAGCCCGCTCTATCCTTTTCTGATAGAGCTGAACATGATACAACGCATTCAAACGACGCTCATCAAGTAACACCAACGAATCATATCTGGCTTGGACCCAATCCGCTTCCGGGACCTGGCTTTCGAGCAAGATGCGCAGGGAGGGTACTTCCAGTTCGACTGGTTCTACTGCTTCCGTCCCGTAAACTAGATAGTACGGGGTTGCCCCTGTGGCTGTTCTGATGGATGTTCTATATCCCCACAACGCGAAGGGTATCTTCTCCGGCCACTCCTTGTTATTGTCAGACATCTTTCTCAATATAGTAGCCACCGTTTTGTTAGCGGCCTCCACTGCTCCATTTGTCTGAGGTCGATATGGAGATGACTTATGATGCTTGATTCTATATTTTTCAAGTATAACGGCTGTCTCAGCTTGAAAGTGAGTTCCATGGTCACCGATGAACTCGTGCGGCACTCCACCGACGATGATGTCATTCTGAATAAACTTGGCTACTTGCTTCGCATTTAGCACTTTGTAAGACTTGGCCTCTACCCACTTGGTAAAGTAATCAATAGCGACTAGGATATAACAATGCCCTCCTGTTCCAGAAGGGTTTACTTTTCCGATGATGTCGATTCCCCAGGTTGAGAAAGGCCAAGGTGACGTCATGGTGTATAGCATAGAAGGTGGTACATGTTGAATATTCGCAAATATTTGGCAATTGTGACAATGCCGGACATATCTGCGACAATCTGTTTCCATTGTTGTCCAATAGTATCTTAACCTCATGATCTTCCGAACTAGCATGTGGGAGTTCATATGCGGCCCACATTCCCCGTCGTGGACTTCTTCCATGACCTTTTCTGACGTTGTCTTGTCGATGCATCGCAACAGGACACCCTGTGCTTTCTTCTTATACAATTGTCCATCGTTAATTTTAACGAATTGGGCAGATAACATTCGCAATGCACGCTTTCCACGTGTATCGAGGTCTGCAGGGTATTCTCCTGCTTCTTTGAATCTCACAATGGATGCATACCAAGGTTCGGCTTCGCTTTCCTCTCCATCATCGACAACATTTATATAAGCTGGTGAAGACCTTCATTCGACACACAATGGCATGCTATCCATATGATCAGGGATGTTTATCAACGCTGCCGCCCGTTTTGATGATGCGTCAGCGAACTGATTTTCCTCCCTTGGGAGGTACACGTATCGCACCTCTTCGAAGAGTTTTTCTAGCTCTTCTATCTTAGCCTGGTAGGGTGCCAGGCTGCTACTTTTGATCTTCCATGACCCCGTCACTTGATTAATGACCAAGGAGGAATCCCCGTGTACTGTCAACTTCATGACTCCTAACTTGTTAGCGCTCTGCAAACCAAGTAGGCATGCTTCGTATTCCGCGGCGTTATTTGTGACGGCGAAGTCCAATTTGATCGAAACTGGTACGTGCTCTCCTCTCGGTGAAATGATAAGGACCCCTATTCCGCATCCCACGTTATTCGAAGCCCCATCGAAATATAGATCCCATGCATCATCTTCGACATGGACAATATCCTCATCTGGGAACAACCAAGTGTCAATAATGTCAGTTTCTTCGACTGGATTATCGGCCAGGAAATTGGCAACGACCTTTCCTTTTATCGCTTTCAGCGGCACATATTTGAGATCGAATTCCGATAGCATGAGGGTCCATCTTGACATTCTGCCGTTTAGCACCGGCTTTTCAAACAAGTACTTGATGGGGTCCATTCTGGAATATATACTCACACTGTAGCTGAGCATACAGTGACGTAGCTTCTTCGTTGCCCAGACTAAAGCTAGGCATGTCTTTTCTAATGCCGTATACTTTGATTCATACTCCAAGAACTTTTTACTAAGGTAGTAAATTGCTCTTTCTTCTTTGTCAACGGTTTGCGCCAGCATTGCTCCCATCGCGGTATCTGTAACTGTTAAATACAGTGATAAAGGCAAGCCGGCTACAGGCGGACGGAGAACTGGCGGAGAAGATAACATTTCCTTTATCTTATCGAACGCGGCTTGGCATTGGTCATCCCACATAATATGCTCCCCAACTTTCAATTTCTTAAAAATTGGTTCGCAGATCATAGTTAATTTTGAGACAAAACGGCTTATGTATTGCACTCGGCCCAAGAAACCTCGAATTTCTTTCTCGGTTTTAGGATGGGCCATTTCTATAATGGCTTTAATCTTTGATGGGTCGATTTCGATGCCACGGTGGCTAACGAAATGACCCAAAAGCTTGCCAGAGGTGACCCCGAACGCGCACTTCTGTGGGTTTAATCTCATATTATACTTTCTCAACCTCTCGAAGAATTTTCGTAATGCCATCAAATGGTTATTACGTTCCTTCGATTTTACGATCATGTCATCGACCTAGACCTCTAATTCCTTATGAATCATATCATGCAACAACGTCGTTCTTTCTTCTGCGTAAGTCGCGCTGCATTTATTAATCCAAACGGCATCACTGTGTAGCAATAAGTGCCCCATGGTGTTGTGAAAGCAGTCTTGTGCATATCTTCTTCGGCCATTTTTATCTGGTTGTAACCGGCGTACCCATCCATAAAGGATAATAATGCATGGTTAGCGGTATTGTCAACCAAGATGTCAATGTGAGGTAACGAAAAGTCGTCCTTTGGGCTAGCCTTATTTAGATCACGAAAATAAATACAGACCCGAACCTTTCCGTCTTTCTTTGGGACCGGCACCACATTAGCTATCCAATCTGAGTATTCCGATACTTTGATGAACCCGGCCTTGAACTGTTTATCAATCTCTTCTTTGACTTTCAAAGACCACTCGGTACGCATTCTACGTGGCTTCTACTTTACTAGTTTGAACCCTGGCTTGATCGGAATCTTTTGCTCTGCAATTTCCCTATCAATACCCGGCATATCTTTGTAGGACCAAGCAAATACATCTTTGAATTCATTCAACAATTCAACAAACCCCTTCCTTTCTACGGGATCTAAGGTTATTCCTATCTTAAGCTCCTGAGGCTCTAAGGTAGTCCCCACATTAACAACTTCGGTATCTTCGATTACCGAGCTTCTTTGGTCGTATTCTTCCAACCCTTTTACTAACTGGGGAGGCGGTTCCACCTCCTCCTCTTCTTCTTCCACCTGTCTATCCTCAACCTCATTCTCAACGTTATTAAAATAATCAATTGAATCGCAATATAAATGAGACAAGTCGTAACCAAACTGATTCATCTTATTATTGATTTGAAACTGCGCAAATTGCGTTAACATTTGGGCCAACTGATCAGAGGTTAGAGGCGAGATAGGAGCAGTATTCGGGACAGGCCCCGGAATACCAGCATTAGGGGGAGGTACAGAAAAAGGAAAGACTGGGGAAGGGGTATCTTCGACACCTAAAACCCTAGACTTAGCCTTAGGACTTATGTCAGACTCAGACTCGGACTCAGACTCAGACTCAGAATCGTCATCAGGTTTGAACATTTGCCCTTCTCCAATGGTCATCTTGAAAAGCGAACCCTTGTTGTCGGTCCATTTCATGGTTTTCCGCCATCCAGATGTATTCCTCTGAGGATCTACATCAGTAATGAGGGTAGATGGATCGAAACGATCACTCCTTACGATCATGTTTACCAAGACTTCGTTTGGTATTTCCGGCTTCTTTTCCTCTCCAAAGAGGAGACCCATAGCTTTCCCATCTTCGATCGGAATAGACTCCTTCTTTATTGTAGCTACTGCCATAATGTCTTCGGGAATATAGAAACAATCACGGAATATTTCGATTCCGGGGACCAGCTTGTTGGCCTTTGAGTTGAACAGTGGTTCGGGGAAGTCTAAACTCGGTATTTCCTCCACGGCTTTCACAAAGTGGCCGTTTAGAGTTAGCAAGTACGACCCCATCTTGATGTCTCGGTCTTCGATCGAGACTCTCTTTCTCAGGGAGTCTTCTTCAGTTAGCTCATACCCAAGCCCGTATCTTGTCCCCTTTGGCACTGGCGACTTCAACTGAAATGCGTTTTCCCTTCGGGGGTACATGGAGTACCCGAAGTACTTTCCGGTCTTGAAGATTGTTTTACAAACACGGCTTCCCGTATATAAGTCCATATTCGGTGCCTCGAAAGTGGACTCAATTGCGTTTACTACCTCGAAACCACAAGACTCCAAGGCGGTATTATCAGTTTGCACTTCGGAAGTAACATCTCCTCCCGTCACAATTATAGGAGTAGCATCGATGGTCACTACCTCTCCCTTGAGAGGGATTTTAATCTTGCGATGGAGGCAACATTTATCACTTGGAAATTGACCTTGCGCTCCACCTTTCCCACATTCACGCTTAAAGTGACGAGTCCGGACACTTGACGCACTGTGCCATCGAAAGCCCGAACCGTTTGCGTAGTGGGTGCGAAGTCGCTTTTCTCGAGTCCCAAAATGAAAGCGGTCCGTAGTGGGAGAACATTAACTGCAGACCCGTCGTCGACAAGGGTCATTAGGAGTCGCTTATGACGGCATTCTACCGTGATGTACATAGCGAGACAATGTTGTGGCCCAAATGAGGGCAGGTCTTCATCAGAAAAAGTTACGGCATTAGTGAGCCGAGGTTGGTTTTGAGCAACAAATGAGACCACGTCATCTGGAGTAGTGTGTGGTGACACGGTCATTTCATTAAGGCTTGAAGCAGAGCTTGTCGGTGAATAAACGAGCTCAACATTAACTCCCAGATGGAGACATCTGCCTTAGTCTTTTGTAACTGCTTGATGAGGGAGGCCTCTGAGGTCGACCCTTCACCAAGAGCCCGGACTGAGGTGGCCTCCTTGATGGGTGTCTTACTTGGACTGTCTCCAAAGATAGAGACATGGTTTGCCTTCTCGACACGATAGGGACGTCCCGATCGAGTCAAATGATTAGATTCGAGGACATCTTTCCTCAATTTAGAAATTTCTTCCTGAGTTCGGGGAAAAATCGCACCTTCGGTGAGATAGATATCGTCTTCATCGTCAGCCCAGACCCCATTAATTTCATTCTCGCATCGGAGAATGTATGGTGTGCAATCGATAGCAAAATCCCCAATTCGAACTTCGTTCTTAGCTTGAGGATATACTCGGAGCGACTTACATAGACCTTCCCCACGAAAAACCCATTGAGACGGCAGATGGGTTGGATTAAGTGAGATACATCGGTATTGTCTTCGACGAATACTGCATTGGCATGGTCGCCAAAAGGATTGTTCAGGTTGTTAGGTCGGACGGTGGGGATGGGGAGCGACCCATTCTCGATCATGTCTTGGATTTCATGTTTAAGACGGTAACAATTTTCGGTATCATGACCTTTTCCTTGATGATAAGCACGAGGCGTTGGGCTTATACCATTTACCCTGTCGATCCGCAGCGGTCCGGAGTTGGACCAATTGGGTTCAGTTTCCCTTGGGCCGAGAGCCTTTGGAGGGCGTATGCATAGGTACACCCGATGTCAGTGAACGCTCTTGGCCCATGACGTTGCGATCCCTTAGGAGCTCCTCCCAAAAGACCGATGGCTTGGATATGATTGCGAATCGGATGCCTTAGCTTTGGAAGAGGAGGCACCCGATACCCTTTTGGCTTTTCGGCCTCGGCGAAACGAACGTCGTCCTCAATTTTTCTTCCGACTCGAATAAGGTCCTTGAATGAGCCGAAATGTTGATATTTGATAGCGTCACGGTAGACAGGTCGAAGATTTTTGATGAACTTATCTGCCATTTCAGTCTCCTCTGGCCTTTTGGCCAACTTCACGCTTTCAGCGCGCCACCGATTGAGGAATTCAGTAAATCCCTCCTTATCCTTCCGTGTCATCACCTCGAGTGTGCGCACAGTAGTCTGAATCTCAGCATTATCAGCAAAGTGTTTGCAGAACTCCACCGCTATATCTTCGAAAGTGGGGAAATTCTTAAGCTCAAGGCTGTAGAACCACGCCTTCGGGTGTTCTCCTAGGGATTGAGCAAAAATGTGGGGCAACATCTCAAAGGTACCCCTTTTTCGGCGCAAGGTACTCCTTGTAGGAACGGATATGTTGCAATGGATCTTCCGTCCCTTTGAACTTTGGGATATTAGTTAGGACAAAATTGGTTGGTAGCTTGTCCTGGACCGGCATGTACCCTCTGGCATTCTCATAATGCACATTTTCCCCTCGGGATAGCTTCAACTGTTCCTATATTAGTCGGAACCTCTTTTGAATCGTTTCCGGGGCGGTGGTATGGGAGCTTCCACCGCGATCTTGACTTCCACAGCCGTCAAGCGTTCCATCATTGCGACCAAAGTGTCGTTAATGCCTTCGGCGCCTCTGCGGTAGTCATACTTCTTGTTTGTAGTGGCCTTTCTACAATAAAATCCCGAGCGAGTATCGCTATCGAATCAAAATCCCCCGCACAAACAGGGACTCGACTCATAACAACATGACGGACTCCATGCGACTCGATATTGGGCTTAGACCCGGAGAGCGAGCAATTGGGCCCCCTCGGTTTGGGTCATACACGACTAGGGACGGTTTTTCAAACCTAAAAACTGGCTATAACTTGACATGGATCCTACGAACGAACTATTCTGGCTCGTTGGAACGGGTCCTAACCGTGATACACACGTGGCTTGGGTTTTAGACTCAACGTGATCATAAATCCGACATGACAAACCCGTGTTCAAACCAGACATGGCTCTTGGGCTTTGTGACAGACGCCCTAGGTGGCCTAGTGGGGACGTTTTGGTGGACTGACTTGGACCAAATGGTCGACTTTCATGACTCAGACCCAAAGATCGGTTTAGGTGACTCACTTGACAAGTGTTCTAACCAAACAAAGGCTCACTCGAGCCTAAGGGTGGACTAGCTCGCCTATATCGAGCAAGCAAAAGCCCAACTCGACTAACCCGACCCCACTGACTCAAACTCTATTCTAGGTTAGGGTTGGACCTGGGATACAGTTCATCGAAATTTGAAATCGAGAAGGATTGAATTGACTTTTAAAATGGGCAGCACTTCGGCTTGAAAGAGGGTTCAAAATTTCGAAATAGAGGACCGAAATTTTCGAAAAGAAATGGACTTGAAAAAGAATCAAATTTTCGAAAGAAAAAGAAGATAGATTTGAAAATGCTATTTTGAAAACATGACCCGGGATTCACATAGCATGTAATCATTCGCATTTTAGGGATGCAATGCATGAATTAGACTCTTCTAAGTCTCGGTCGATCCTCTAAAATGGGTCTATGCCGGTGAAACCGCTTTGTCAGGGAGTCCACATACCGTCATATGCCCGTAGCAATATGCCTCGTATGCAGCTGCCTACCTCCACGGAATCACCTTGATACTTAAATCGGACATAGTGGACATCAATATCCTCCCTTGGAATTAACCCAAGAGATTCTTTGGCCCGCCTAAAGTCTCGGGGGTTTATGCATGATTAACACAAAAAAAAATGTGTCAACAATCCTAATAGCCATCTTACACTTTTCAAGTTTCACTGTCCCCAGCGGAGTCGCCAAATTGTGGACCATGGAAAAACGCTCCACTCAAATGCTTTTTCAAAACATTTTTAATTTTAAAAGAGTCGCCACTAAATTTTTAAATGGAATTTAGAAACCAATTTTAGATATTTGAATTCGTGTGACTTTACGTGTTAGGAAGTTAATTTAATTTCATTAAAACAACACCCAACCCCGCCCGTTGCAATAACGGTCTCTACTAGGTAAAAGATGGCTATTTCGGAAAGATATCACATGCGTATGCAACCATTGAATTTAAATCCTATCGTGCGAATTTCATTCTAAGTCGTTTAAAATGCATTTAACTTCGTCGAAGTGGTTTAGCATGTGAGGTTCATTGATTAAACTAGAAAAACACATCCAAAGAGAGGGATAGGAAGGCTTACGCTTAGCATAAGATGTATTAACAAACATTAGTGGTTAGCTCATACATACAATATAAATTATAAATATAGTAAATTAAAATCTAAAACATAAACTAATTAAACTAAGGATTAATCAAACAAAGTCAAACAAGGAAGCAAATTAAAACACCAAACCTGGACAAACCCGTGCACTGCACGGATCTGAAATTTTCGAAATATGTCAGAATTGACCCGTGCACTGCGCGGGTTTTGAATTAATACATTGCTAATTACAAAATAAATACTAAATCAATGCAATAAATTACGAAAATCTACCTAAATTAAAATTACAAACTATAGGTCTGGAAAATCATAAAAAATCAATTTTTATATGGTTAAAAATAAATACACGTAAATTAAATAAACACGATTTATTAAATTGCCCTATTCCAACACGAGGATATGTAAATGAGACGGGGTGTACGACCGACCGATATGGCGGATTTCTTTCCCATCTCAAGTCAACGCGGGTGCCGGAATGGTATTTTAACTCATACTCAAGCTATTCTAGTTTCGATATTAGTTAGACGATGTTAGACAATGGTTAGTAAATAAACAATAAAAAAACGAAATAAAAAGGAGAGAAGGGAGTTTTAATGCACCCTCAACCTACATGTATCGTTGACACCGTCTTGGGTCGTAATCGTTCGTAGATTTTATCTCGAGGGGCCGTCGTCGACGAAGACAATTGAAATTGAATTTTGAAATCACGAAACAAACATGTTCAAAAGATTTGACTTGCAAATGATTTTCAATCGCTCACCACGACTTCGTTTCTCAACGATTTTTCAAACCGAAAAATGTTTTGGAAACTAGAAAGACTGAATTTTGTGAATATGGAAACAAACCAGAAGTTTTAATAGGATTTGTGCACAAGAATCAAGTCCAAAGACCACGACAGAAACTCGAAAACAAGATTTGTGTCCCTGTTTTCGAGCGGCTGTCACGGCTTTAGTTTAGGGTGTTTTTGGACGATTGATGGTTGTTATTTGCAGTATGTTGTGGGGAGAACTTAGAGGAATGAATGTATGGTGAAGGGGGGGTATTTATAAGGAGTTTCGAAGGGTAGAAGTAGGGCAACAAGCGGTCGGGCTGTTTCGCATAGCAGCTGTCCATCAGCTAATTCGTGGGGTTTTTAGGGTTTGTATGGGGGTTTTCTTGGTGGTTAAGCTAAGGTAATATGGGTAGGATACTAGGGTATGGTGTAGGGTTAATGGGCACGGGTTTGGTAGCTGTTTGGAGCGGGTTTTGGGCTCGGGTTTGAGCACGCAAAACAGGGGGGGCTGCTTGTGTTGCAGGATCTTTGTGGAGTATTTGGGACTGGAATTGGATGGGTTTTGTGGTGTTCTAGGTGCTGGGTTGTCCCCGGTAATGTGGAGCGCGGGTTGGTGGTGATGGGTTGCGGGTTTGGACCAAGTTTGAGTCGGTTTAGAAGGGCTTTCGATGGGCTATACAAACACGGGTAAAGGAAGGAATTGGGCTGTGTTGGGGAGTGTTTAGGACGAGATTTGGGTGTGCATATGGGGGTTCGAACTGGGGTTGAATGGGTAGAGGTCTAGGTTGGTTAGTGTACTCGAGATTCGTGCCAACTCGTAAAGAAAACGGGCTCAAAAACCGAGCTATAATCGAGCTCCAAAACGCGTGGTTGAAACGAGTTTTAAATTTTCAAATTCGATTTTTCAAATCAATTAACACATTAAAATAAATGATTTTTCAAATCAAAAAAATATATTTTATTTTCAATAAAATAAATTTAAGAAAATAAATTCAAATTAAAACAATAAAATGAATTCACTTAAAAAAAGCTTTAATTTAAATATCATTTAAATTAATAAAATACTCCGTCGACAACGCTCATTCCACATCGTAAAACGAGCCCAAATAATGACAATGACAACTAAAGAATACATGTGTCCTATCATCATCGGGTGTTTGTCGGGTTCTCTATAAATTCCAATATCGACGGATACGGGTATCTACAGGTTGTTGTCTAAGACAATATGTGCCTCTCGGTACGCCGCGTATCTGTGAACTGAGTCAAATACGGAACACCATGCTAATAAATAGAATAAAGGAATGTATATACAATAATAAATGTTTTAGCTGAAATTAAGTTACTACTTGATATGTGTATTAGCCGAAATACTTGTACCAACTATGCTCATCATATATGCAGTAGCTTACGTTGCCCCTGAAATGTATGATAAGTACCTAAAAAAAAGACAGGGGAAGCCCTCAGATCTTGGAAGGTAAAGATGGCTGAGAACCACTTGTTCAACAAGGAAACCGGGGAGATGAACAAGAACCCACCAAAAAAGAAGTATCCGTATGTCAGTCAGGACCATTGGGATAACTATATCGCTTATAGGTAGTCTGACAAGTTTAAGGTAACTTAATATTAATAATAAGTAAAGAAGTATACTTAGTTTAGTGTTTGGTCATGCTTACGTTTCTTGATACAATTTATTTGATGAAGGCTTGGAGTGAGAGGAATAAGGCGAACATTTCAAAGAACAATACCGTCTTTTACGGCTCCCGAGGTGGTTATAGATTGATTAAGAAGAAACTTGTAAGTACATAATTGTTATAGTATTAGACTATTAGGTGTTTTAGTCGGATGTTATATATGTTCATAGTAATCATACATATTTTGAAAGGATCTCAATGTGATGAATGAATTGTAGGTGAAGCTTGGAAAATTCAGTTGTCACGACGCTTGGGTGGAAGGTCACACTCCTAAGAATGGAAAGATGGAAACTGAATATGATAAGGACATCAAAGAGAAAATTGTAAGTTTGAATAAATATGTCACTCTTACCACTGGTAGTCGGAGTTATATAATTGTGAGTTGCTTAATGGTTTTATGTCTATGTAGAGGATCTGTGAGAAGGAGGTAGAGGAAGGAAAATGGAAGCCTGAAGGACGTGATGACATTCTTGCTAGGGCAATCGGCAAAGCAGAACATCCAGGTCATGTGAGAGGGGTAGGAACGCATGTTGGTATCACTAAGTATTTTGGGAAAACTACTCGACGTGGTGATGCTTCCAAGAAGGTAATCTATAAATACTGTATTTGAACCAACGTAATTAATTTACAACTATATATGCTGACATTAATTTCTACTACACGGCTATTTAAAATAGCCAGGTTGATGATGAGAATGTTGGAAACTGGGGAAAAGCCATCAGAAAAGGAGTTGGATATGGTTCAAGAAGTCATAAAGGAAGCAGAGGAGGAGGAGGAGGAGGATGAGGAGCGGGAGGAGAAGAAGGAGGAGGAGGAGGAGGAGGAGGAGGAGGAGGAGGAGGAGGAAGAGGAGGAGGAGGAGGAGGAGGAGGAGGAGGAGGAGGAGGAGGAGGAGGAGGAGGAGGAAGAGGAGGAGGAAAAAGAGGTAATAATATATGTCTTATATACAGTGTGTTATATGATTTGGAAAATCAGTACGTGTTATATGGATACGTGTTAATGTACAGAAGGAAGCCGAGGATGACATGACAAGGGAGATGGAAATAGGAAAGGAGACTAAAGTGGGAGCCGAGGATCGATATCAGGTAGTTGAAGCGGAAGAGGATGCCAGGAAGGCCGTGACAGAGGATGAAGTGGAGGTAGTTGATGATCAGATGTTCTTCTCAATACCGAAAAAGGTAATAGCTGTTAGTTTATAATTATTCATATCATACACGTTTTTTACTTAGGAAATTTATTAAAGGTAGTGAATGTATGTGTACTAATTGATTAAAGCTGACGTGAAGGGCGATTGCAAGGTGGCTTGTCGTATGTCCTATTTACAGGGGAAACCGAAAGTTGTTGTTGCCAGGGGATACGTGTTCAATTACGACTGGCTTCAGCAAGTTAAGGTTCATGGTATACCCCTTCGTCACAATTGCAGGAAAGTGGAAGTGTCCCAATTATATAAAGACGAGTATGGGTAAGTAAAAGTACCATTTCCTACTGAGGGGGTCACTTATTTGAAAGAAGCTCTAAGCTCTTATGTGCAATGGCCTGACAAACTCATCAATGTTATCATCCCCGAGATACCTATATGTAGACGTTAATCTTTACTGAGGGGGTCACTTGTTCTTTAAATATATTAGGGTACGAATATTAACATACCGTAACTACTTTAATCTTTACATTTGCATAACTTAAGCAAAGCCATGATGGCAGCTAAAGCAATTACTACTACGTTAATGAATGTTGTTGCAGGCAAGCCTGCTTATGATTCTTATTATGAATCGTGTGAATATAAGAAAAAGATGAAAACTGCTTCGCTGAAGGCTTTGCACAACCTGGCTGTAAAGAGGTCACCTACAGGTGATGCAGTCATGATTAGCATTGAAAAGGAAGTTATGGGCGTAGCTGATATAGCCATACTGGACCCGAAGCAACTGATGGAATTTGTCGACCTTTACAATTTAGGTGTTGTTCACATTTTGATTTGGATGAAGTAAATTTTATTAATATAACTATTTAGTCATTTTCATTTATGAATAATGATGTTTGTTAAAATTATCAATTACAATAACAATCTTCGTTCCATGTGGCGTAATAGGTACCTCAATCATCAGTTCGCTGAGTGGAAGGTCCCTAGTCACGCCTACGGATTCATGAGTCCTAAGGGTGTTCTCCGTAAACAACATTTCATACGAAGAATAAATCAATAGTATAGCTCGTCGGTTGATGTCGTCCAAAAAACTATGGCTTGCCCCCTACAATGAGAATATGTATGTATAGTACGTGATTATTGTAATGAATCACGGTTCTATAAATGTATTATTAACATGCTTAAATGCGTGTAAATGAACTAACAGTTCAATGTCTCAAAATGAATAGGAAGCATTGGGTGCTACTGGCAATCCAAGTGGAAACAAAAACAATGTACTGGATTGACTCTCGCGAAGGCAAACCTTCTGACAGTTGTGTAAGGATGATAACTGAGTAAGTTTACAACCTTCAATAATATCATTTGTTATTGTATGACTTGAGCCATATATATGCAAATAATAATGGCATGTGTGTATATTTATGAATTAGTGTTTTTGAAGCAAAAAAAAAGATTATGTCGATTTGGGAAATATGAAAGCAACACTGATCTCAATTTTATCACGCCAATAGTAAGTGTATTCTTAATAGTTACTCGTACCATTTAATTAATGTTTATGCGAGAGATTGATTATCTAATTCAGCTGATTTGTGTGTGATTTATATAATAGTCTCCTAAAGCACCAGACGACAAACAATGCGTCTTTTATGTTTGTCACTCCATGTAGAAGGTTATCGACGGAAAACTTTCTACCATTCCGATACGAGTTAATGTGATTTAAAAACTATTTCAGATGTAAATTGAGTTCAATTCTGTGTACTTCCATGTATTACATCTATTTTGATTATATATATATATTTTGAATTGTAGTTTCCACTAATACTCAACAAAGCCCCAGAATATTCGTCAGAGGACATCAATCGGATGAGAAATATGTGGGCCAGTTATGTTGTTTCATTAGCGGAGTCTCAATAGTTTGCTCATGCTTTATGTACGTGTGTGTGTATATATATATAGAGCCATTGCGTATTATTGGCATCTTTTATTTTTTTGAGGAAGTTGTGTTTTGGCTTTTGATCATCCTGTTTGTACTGTTTTGAAACTAAGTTTAATTGATCACGGGGTGTAATATTTTGATGCAGGATGGAATTTTTACAGTTCACAGCTGCTGAAATGCTATTTTTAGCAGCAGCTGAAAAATAGCATTCCAGCAGCTGCTACAAACGCTGCTGAAAAAATAGCATTTCAGCAGCTGCTAGAACAAGCTAAAATCATTTTAAAAAAAAAATTAAAAACGAAAACGGTTAAAAACAACCCGTTGCAAACAATTATTTGACAACTATTTTATTTAGACATCTTTTTCCTCCCCATTCAAACTGCCAAAAATATAAGATAATGAACGATAACCGTTGTCGACTTCAAAATGTTAACAACGGTTAATTTAAGAAGAACCGTTGTCAAAGTTTCGTCAATTGATAAATATAACAACGGTTTATCACGCAATAAAACCGTTGTTAAATATTGACATTTAATTAAGTAAGATAACGAAATGAACCGTTATCATAGATAATATTTAACAACGGTTTTGGAACCACTAAACCGTTGTCAATAGTAAACTAGGACAACGGGTTTGAAACCGTTATTAATATCTAATAACGGTTTCTTAAAAGTATACCTGTTGCCATAAACATAATTAACAACAGTTTTATAACGGTTCTTGAGTAGTGATAACGGTATTATAGATCCGTTATTGATGTTATATAACGATCATACAACTGTGGCATATATTTAACAACAGTCGTTGCAATAATGGTCCCGTGTTTCTATTTAATAACGGTAATTGCATTATTTGACCGTTATTGGATGTCTTATTTGACGTAGTGTATATTGAGGACATGGGGCTAAATCAGGAGAATTTAGCACTTCGTTTTGAGAAAGGGTTGACTTATCAGATTATGGAGAAGCTACCGACGGGGACTCTTACCGACGTGAAAGAGGCTTATGAGAGGACTAGACGGGCTCAGAGACTGGTCGAGATGGCCAAGGAAAACACAGAGAAGGGCTCGGAAAAGAGAAAGGCTGAGAGCGATGGTGGTGCCCAATCTAGTTACAAGAGGGGTAACCACAATCAGGCAAGGGCTTATTTTTCTGGGTCGGGCTTTAGTGGAGGATCTTCTTATGGGCGTGGCCATGGTAGTACCAGCAGCTGGGGTATCTCGTGTTTCAACTATGCAGTATGGGTCACAAGAGGCATGAGTGTACTAGTGAACTGGAGAGATGTTTTCAGAGACAGTCTCAAGGGAGCTTTTCACAGGGACCGACGCAGAGCTATGCTAGCAACCGACCAGCTCAGTCGTGGAACAACCAAGGAGGTCAGAGTAACAACAACGGTGGGTTCAACCGCAATGGCAGTAACTCTTATTAGAAACCGACGGCTAACAACAATCAGGGGTCAGTTGCCAGGCCTTCTACATCAACTAGTATAGTACAATGGGGTGGACAAAAGAGTTGTGGCAAACTATTTATGATGGACAAGCAAGCTGATGAGGATGATGCACACGTGATCACCGGTACTTTTCTTGTTAACAACGTTTCTACCTTTGTTTTGTTTGATTCGGGGGCGTCACACATGTTTGTATCGTCAAGTCATGCTAAGTCTATGGGTTTGAGAGAGTTTAAGTCTGTAAAAGATGAGGTTTTTATACCGTCAGGTGAGTCAGTGTCTTGTGGGAAACTTTATAGAGGGGTGTCCATGGTTATTGGACAAGTTGATCTTCCAATCGACTTGTTGGAGTTTCCTATGGATTGGTTTTGAGATGATAGTCGGGATGGAATGGTTGGGTATGTATAAGGCTAAAATAGACTTTCACCAAAATAAAGTTTCTTTGAGGGATCCTAAGGGGGCTAGTGTGTCTTATCGTGGGTTTGTTATCAAACCCAAAGTCAAAGTGATTACAGCGGTGACATTGAAGTCTAACTTGACGACACTACAAAAAGAATTAAAACAGACGACCGATTTTGGCGACTAAATCAGTCGCTAAAATGAATTTGGCGACTGATTTCAGTCGCTAAACGTCAGTCGCAGACTTTAGTCGCCTTTTCTAACTTTGGCGACTAATGACGGTCGCCAAATTTGGCGACTGACAAATCAGTCGCCAAATGACAAAAATAGCGACTAAAATGGTAGTCGCCAAAATGGCGACTGATTTGAGGTAGTCGCCAAATTGGCGACTGAATTTCAGTCGCTAAATGTGGTATTAGTCGCCAAATTTGGGTGACGTAGCCAATATCACTGAGCAAATTTGGCGACTGAATAAGGGCTTTGGCGACTGAAGTTCAGTCGCCATTTTGGCGACTACCTCAAATCAATCGCCAATTTGGCGACTGAAATTCAGTCGCCAAATCCCTTTTCAGTCGCCAAAGCCACTATATGTTTTGGTGTTTTTTTTCGTTTTCATTGCTAGCCAAATATTTACAACCTGCATTCAAACCGATGTTCCACAACGCCATACATCCCAAATTTCAACACACACAACACCATACATTTTAACCCAACACCTCCCATTTTCTCAAACTTCATTTCATATATTGAAAATGAAAGTTTTACAAGCTAAGCTATTCTAATGTTCAAGTCTAAAGTTCAAGTTTTACAAGCTTACATGCTAAAATCATCTTACTTGGAAGCCAACACCGGCTCCACTCCGCCCTTGTGGACCATGCAGATCATTTGGATCGTAGTTGGATCTAGGTCCGGGGTTACAACCTTGCCACCAATTCTCAAACATTTCCATTCTTTCCTTCATTTGGCGGAATTCTTCATCACGTTTGGCTTCACGTTCGTCACGCTCTCTTACTTGAGCTTGAAGTTGACTAATAATTCCCGGTTGATACGTGTTGCTGGGAATTGTTGAAGTCGATCTCTTACGCGATTTCTCATAGAAAGCCGGTGTTGAACTTCCGGTACCATACACGTGCCCTTTCTTGAAGCCATTCACCAACTCATACCATATGTCATTATCCGGTTTTTCTGGATTGGCGGCTTTTTCTTGTTCAAATGCATCCTACAATATTAAACAAATGGTTATAAGTTAATATGGTACACCTTATATAAGACATTTTAAAAGAGAATAAATTAACAAAAATTAAGTGTTAGGGAAAACTTACATATAATTGCTTGTCTTTTGGCTTAGTCCAACTTCTAACCCCTTTGTGGTCAACCCTGGAATGCGTGTCCAGAAACAGTTCCGGTACCATCGCAATCAGCTTTGACTTCCTCTTTCCTTTCTGAATGAAAAAAAAAAACATACATGTTAGAAAATCAACAAAAAATCTAACATAAAATAAACATGTTGCATTGAAAACCAAAAAAAGTGTGAAATAATAGACAAACTTACACCCAATACACGATCCCAGAACGATCGTGAACCCGCGAAATGAGTAGGCTCGTTCACGGCATCTTCCTTTCCTCCTTTTTTGTTGAGGGATGCTTGCTTAGACTTCTTCTGAAAAGCTTCACTTTTGGTATGCTTTATTAAGCCTTCATACTTGTCACCTGCAATTACACATATGAAATCATAACTAATAAGTTACTGATATTATTTATAATATAAGAGAGTATATGCTAATTAATACAAATAACAATACAAGTTAATTAAATACCTTTCATGTGCTCTGGTTCCTTCGGGCGCCTGATCGTCTTCCAGATCACGTCCCGATATCGTCGAGTACCGACGTCATTGTACCTGTTACGGACATTCTGTTCTTGAGACGGTGACCAAGCAAATGATAGCTACAAAAAAAAGCGACAAAATTTCATACTAGTATAAAATAAAAGTATAACCTTGGTTCTTAAAAAAATTATCAAAATTAATTATTTGGTTTCTAAAACAAAGAATTACGGAAAATATATACCCGAAAGTTATTGAACCACGCCTCTTTTTGTGTATTAGAAGCTTGTGTCCACGATGTAGGAATTGGACCCACGAAATTAGTCTTCGTGCTTTTCATGACACCTCGTACCACGCAATCGTCCATAAACCTGCATTTATTTTGAACATGTAAAATTAGAAACAATTATTATTTTACAAAAAAAAAAAAAAAAATAGTAGACTAATATAGAATAAAACTTACCATAATCCCGCCGCCTCAAGAATCATCCGATGATCCGAAGTGTCCCGTATCGGCACCCGTACTGGCTCGTCGGTAGCGTCAGTCTCCTCACCGTTACCGTCACCGTCTGTCTGCATCGGATCCTCCTGCACAAACTCCTCCTCCTCCGCACGCATACTCTGTCCAGAACCTGAGCCACCTCCACACTTCCTACCTCGACCTGCTCCAGCCATCTGCAGTAATACAAATAAAAATTAACACAAATAATGATAAATGAAAATTATACAGACTTCTAAATTTTAATAATTTACTCTTGAGGAATACAAAATTATACCAATTTAATCATCTTCATCTCCAAACCCCTCGTCCTCATCCTCATCCTCATCCTCATCCTCATCCTCATCATTGTCATCATCATCATCATCATCATCATCATCATCATCATCATCATCATCATCATCATCATCATAATCATCTTCATCTCCAAACCCCTCGTCCTTCCTCCTTTTCTCCTCCTCCCTTCTCCTCCTCTCCTCCTCACCTCCTCTTCCCCCCTCCTCTCCTCCTCTTCTTCCCTTCTCTCCTCCTCCTCCGCCTCATCCTCCCCCGGCAGTCTCTCTTCCACATCATAATATTATTCTTCTTCCATGTCTTCACCATCTTTATTCTCATGCTCATAGTTGACTTCATCGGGTGGAGACAAAAGCGTTTCATTTGAAACGTTTTCTTCTTGGAAAAAAGTTGTATCAACTTGTGACCGTGCCTTTGTCTTAAAGATTGCACACCACGCATTTTGATTTCTATCATTTTTTGTGCTTGGATAAGTAGCAAAATACACTTGATGAGCCTGATGTGCAAGTATAAATGGATCATACTTAGAGTATGTTCTAGTACGATTCACTTCTACAAGCTTGTATTGTTCATGTACTCTCATTCCAGCCACAGAATTATCTTTCCAGTCAACCTTGAATAAGACAGTTTTATAAGCTCGGTCACGTCCATTATAACTAATTTGAAAGATACCTTCAACTATACCATAGTATTCGTTGTCATCAAGAGAAGAAATAGTAATCCCCCAATTGCACCTAGCCTTACCTTTACCGTGGTTGAATGTTTGAAAATTAAACCCATTAACCGAGTATCGATTCCACGTTCTTACCGTTTTTGAAGGACCAAAAGCCAAACTTCTTATCAAATCATCTTGAATATTCAACTCAATTACATGTTTCTGAAACCATTATGGAAATTGGTCCTCATGTTTGTCCCAAACATCATCCTTACTTATATTAGGATTCCTCTTAATGAAATCATTAACAAACTGTGTTTCGTATGACTCCAAGAGGTCACAATTAGATAGCACGTAAAGGTAGGCACGATTATACTCCTTATCATCCAAATATCTTGTTTGCCCCTTTGATGAACACCCTTCATCATCTTGAGTTTGAAAAAATTCGGGTAAACTTCCATCTATTTCATCCGGTTTCTCAACGTTCAAGTTTTTTGCTTTGGTTTCTATATGTTTTTCAAAGTAAAGAGAACAGAAGTTTGCAATATCTTCCGTTAAAAAAGCATTGCATATAGAACCTTCCACCCTAGCTTTATTACCAATTTTTTTCTTCAAATGATTAAGAAACCTATAAAAGTTTATGATGAGTTTTATTAATAATAAAGTTAACATATAATAAGTAGATTAGTTATTATTATTAATTTTAATTTAAAAGTAGCTAGATTATCTTAATTACCTTTCAAATGGATACATCCACCTATATTGGACGGGTCCCCCAACTTTGACTTCATATGGCAAATGAACCGGTAGATGCTCCATGGAGTTAAAAAATGCAGGAGGAAAGATCATTTCAAGCTTACACAATATCTGTGGTATTTGCTCTTCCAGACGAATCATGTCATCAACACATATTGAAGAGGCACATAAATCCGAAAGAATTGACTAATCTCAACAACTGCATTCCAAACGTTTGTCGGCACGAGGTGTTTCAAAGCAACGGGTAATAATCGCTCCATGAATACATGACAATCATGACTTTTCAAGCCTTGCAACTTCATCTTCTTAAGATCAACACATCGACTAAAATTTGAGGCATACCCATCAGGAAACTTTACATTTTGTAACCACTCACACAATACCTTTCTCTTAGCTTTGTCGAGAGTGAAAATGGATGTTGGCTTAGACCCGTCGCCGCGAATGTGTAATTTGGGACGATGACAAAATTTCTGCAAATCTTTTCTAGAAGCAATGCTATCACATTTTTCACCTTCTACATCCATGATCATGTCAATTAGTTGCTCAAAGAAATTCTTTTCTATGTGCATTACATCCAAATTATGTCTTATCAACATTGTCTTCCAATAAGGAAGGTCCCAAAGAATGCTTCTTTTAAACCAACCGTTTTTCTGCTTTTTCAATTCTTTAAATTTTTCCTCGGTACCATCAATAGGGGATGGTAAATCACATACCGTCTTCCATATCTCTTCCCCAGGCACTCATTTCGGAAGGGCATCAAGCACCTCTTTACCTTTTGTGAAAGCTTTCTTGTTCTTCCTATGTGGATTTCCCTCTCGTAAGAAGCTTCTATGACAATCAAACCAGCTTATTTTCTTGCTATTGGGAAGCCAAAATGCTTTACTTTCCTCCATGCAACAAGGACATGTTTTTTGTCCTTGTGTAGACCACCCAGATAGCATACCATAGGCGGGAAAATCATTTATTGTCCACAAAAGGGAAGCTTTAAGTTGAAAATTTTGTTTTTTAGACACATCATAAGTTTCCACCCCAACTTCCCACAAATATTTCAACTCCTCCACCAATGGTTGTAAATAAATATCCAAATTACGTTTCGGGCTTTTTGGTCCGGGAACAATAAGTGACAAGAAGATAAATGGTCTTTTCACACATAACCAAGGTGGTAAATTGTATGGTGTGACCATAACGGGCCAACAAGAATACTTCCTCCCAAAATTACCGAAAGGATCAAATCCATCCGTACACTAGCCAAGTCGTACATTGCGGGGTTCCTTGGCAAAATCAGGATACATCTGATCAAATCGTTTCCATTCTTCCCCATCACTAGGATGACTCATCTTCCCCGGAGCACGAGGGTTTTCTTTGTGCCATCTCATTTGTTCGGCAATGTTTTTGGTGGCATAGATTCTTTGAAGTCTTGGTGCGAGAGGAAAGTAAAACAATTGGTTACATGCTATTGGTTTCTTACTCTTTTTGGCCCTCTTACTACCGTTGTCTTTTTTCAACACCAAAACTGTATCTCCTTCACTTATCTCATATCTATCCGCCCCACAATCTTTACATTTGTCAAGCAAAGCATCATCTTTCCAAAATAGCATACATCCTTCAGGACATGCATCAATATTTCCATGCGGTAACTGAAGACCTTTAACTACTTTTTTGGTAGTATAGAAACTTCGGATCATGATATTATCATCGGGGAAAGATTCCTCAAGGAATGAGGCAATGCCATCAACAGCAACAAATGGCATATTAAACTCACATTTCAAGGTAATTAGCCTAGAAGCGGCTTGTAACAATGTCATTCTGCTTCCTTCATACAAGGGTTTTTCTGAGGCTTTTAACATGTCAAGAAAGGCTTTTTCTTGTGGGTGTTGCGGTTGTTCTTCAAAAATGGTTGTATGGTCATCACTATTAAAAATAGTGGAATCCATAGCATCAAAAACCATCTCTCTATATGGGTTCTCATCATTTTGTATTTGTTGGGTGTGAGCTTGTTCATGAATTGGAGAATATGCTTCTCCATGTGAAATCCAATTGTAATAATTTGGCTTAAACCCGTTTATAATGAGATGTTCTACTACAATGTCAAGCTGGTATTTCAGATTTTTGCATTTGGCACAAGGACACCTAAGTTTTTTGTCTACCAAGTCATATTCATCTTGTTGTTTAGCAAATTCAATAAACTCGCTAACACCCTTTATAAATCTAGCGGTAGGACGTCATTTCTTATTGGAATGGTCTAATCTTCCTTCATACATCCATGAACGTTCCAATCTCTTCATTTTAATCTAAAGAAGACCCCACAATAATTTAAACATTTTTAAAAAATAACAATAATATTACATACAAAATTTAAACATTATAATCCACATTATACAATAAACATATGAAAACAATATATAAATATTGTCAATAAGTAATCCATCTTCGAATGGGGTCCTTATCACTCCAACCTAAACTCGTCAATGTCGATGTACGTTTCAAGTCACTAGCAAACACACTTGTAATTTATTAATGAGGAAAACATTCGGCAACAATTCCCTTGATTCTCCAAATACACATCTATGTAGAATAACTAATTACTCCACATATACATGTATTCGGAGAACATTAAAGGGATCGCCACCAAACTCATTCCTCATTAATAAATCACAAGTACGTGTTTACTACCTAAATGACTTGAAACGTACAAAGACAGTCCCAAAATGGGGACTATTCAAGAATTACTCCTAATGAGTAATTCTTGAACGGGTACTAAGTCAACATCAAATCAAACAACAACACAATCAAGTACTAAATTAATTAAGTCAATCAATAGCACAATTCAACCACATAATAAAGGTTTCTATCCTAAAGTCCGTAGCATAATTTGAACTAAAATTAGTAAATTTAAAAGGTAACTGGTAAGAGAAGGTTACCTAATCAAGTAAAAGCAAAAATGAAAAGAAAACAAGAAGAAGCAACTACTACCGCGTGCGGTGGTGCCTAGCGGTAATGACAACCCCCGAAAAGAGAAAAGAAAAACAAAAAAACAAGGTTATTCAACCTCAATTCATCAATAACATGAATTATAAAACTAAATTTATCAAAATCAAGTCCTAAAGAAGGTTCCACTTAGCTAATAGCTAATTTCTCTTAATCCAAAAGACGGTTCCACTTAGCTAATTCCATTAATGCAAAAGACGGTTTCACTTAGCTTAATATTAATAATAAAACGACGATTTCACTTAACTTAGTAACAATAATAATAATAATAATAATAATAATAATAATAATAATAATAATAATAATAATAATAATAATAATAATAATAATAATAATAATAATAATAATAATAATAATAATAATAATAATAATAATAATAATAATAATAATAATAATAATAATAATAATAATAATAATAATAATAATAATAATAATAATAATAATAATAATAATAATAATAATAATAATAATAATAATAATAATAATATTAATTAAGACGGTTCCACCTAGCTTAATACTAATGATAATGAGACGGTTTCACTTAGCTACCAACACCAAACACCACCCCATGACCTACCCGACCCACGCCCACCACGGCCCACCCACGGCCGAGCCGCCATCCACCGGACCACCCCCACCCATAACCCTAAACCAAGACAAAACCCCCCTTAATCATTCCCTTTTAATTCAAACACAAATTAAACTAAATCTAACTACAAATTAAACTAAATCTAACTACAAATTAATCTAACATACTAACTACAAATAAATCTAACCAACTAACCACAAATTAATCAAACTAACTACAAATTAATCTAACAAATTAAACTAATTAAACTGAAATTAAACAAAAAAAACTAACCTAATTAAAGAGGGTGGAAGCGGCGGTGGAAATGGCGGTGGAAGTGGTGGTGGAAGTGGCGGTGGAAGTGTAGTTGTGTCGTTAAATCATCGGGTCGTGGTGTGTCAATCATTGTTTCGCCTTTTTTTTTTTTTTTTTTCGAAAGAGTAAAGTAGGAGAGAGGGGGGATCTGATTTGTATAAAAAAATTGGGCGACTGAAATCTGATTTGGCGACTGAAATTTAGTCGCCAAATTGGCGACTGAAATTTAGTCGCCAAATTGGCGACTACCTCTAAATCAGTCGCCAAATTTAAAATGTCAGTCGCCAAGTTTGATTCCCTTTTTAAAAAAGTCAGTCGCCAGATTGGCGACTGATTTCAGTCGCAAATCTGAAAATCAGTCGCCAATTTGGCGACTAATGCTATCAGTCGCCAAATTTCGGTCGCCTGTTTTAGTTTTTCTTGTAGTGCGAAGGGGTGTCTTTTGATCCTATGCCATGTGAAAGATACTAGTATGGTGGAACCAACAGCAGCTGAGATACCAGTGGCAGGGGAGTTTCCATATGTCTTTCCAGATGAAATACCGGGTTTACCACCAAAGAGAAAGATCGATTTCAATGTGGAGTTGAAACCAGGGACGTGACCGATCTATAAGGCCTCGTACCGTATGGGTCCTAAGGAGTTATAGGAGCTGAAGAAACAGTTAAATGATTTGGTGGACAATGGATACATTAGACCTAGTATATCGCCGTGGGGTGCACCAGTCTTGTTCGTGAAGAAGAAAGATAGGAGTTTGTGGTTATGTATAGATTACAGAGAACTGAACCATGTTACAATGAAGAAATTCCTTTACCTAGGATAAATGATCTTTTTGACCAGTTGAGTGGAGCATGTGTCTTTTCAAAGATTGATCTAAGGTCAGGGTACCATAAGGTGAGGATTTGGGATGAAGACATACCAAAGACAGCTTTTCGATCGAGGAATGGTCACTATGAGTATGTAGTGATGCCATTTGGGTTGACTAATGCGCCAGCAGTGTATGAATCTGATGAACCGGGTTTTCAGCCAGTACTTGGATCAGTTTGTGGTGGTGTTTATAGATGACATCTTAGTCTATTCCAAGACTAAGGAGGAGCACGAGGAGCATTTATGGTTGGTGTTGCAAAATCTTCGCAATTGCATGCTATGTTGTCCAAGTGTGAGTTATGGTTAGAGAAAGTGGCTTTTCTGGGCCATGTGATCTCTAAAGAGGGTGTAGCTGTGGATCCTTGCAAGATTGAGGCGGTGTCTAACTGGGAGGCACCAAAGAATGTGGCCGAGATCAGGAGTTTCTTGGGTTTGGCAGGGTACTATCTGTTAGTTATTTAGACCATATTAATACTCATCTTATGATATTAAAATTACAAGTTAATTAAAAGTGGTCTAAATCTACATGCATGCAAAACAATGTATAAAAGAGATGGTCTAAAACCATCTTAAGACAAAAATTCCTTACATTGTTATAAGGCAAAATGGGCACAACTCAAGGACTCCTTACTTGATGTTGTTCTTGTGCTAATGCAATAAGGATGATCCTCCAATAACACCAATTACAAATATAGGTAATCTCTTTTGGTGGCACCCAAGAATCAACCCAAAAACTACTAAAATTAATAACTAGTTAATAATAGTAGTAACCTTGTAATTGTATATTTGATGTACTAATTAATATTATTACTTTGATAATATTATTAGTAAGTTTTTATATGTGTTTTAAGATGAAAAATGATGAAGAAAATAAGAAGAAATATTGGTCTTTTTGGTGATGATGAAAACCGGCCAAAGCACAAATAAAGGACCAAATTTTCTTCAAATTTTTTCAACTAAGAAAATGAGGTGAAAAGATGGGTATTTATAGCCAAATATGGGGAACAAAATATAGTGGAATTTGCCACTTAATGGACACATGTAGTCCTCTAAAAAACCGGAACAATTGGACTGTATTTTGTCCATTTCGGTTTTCGACATTTGCCCCACAAATTCTTATTAGTCTTATATTTAATTATCTTACATAATTAAATATTAATTTAATTATTTAACACTTAAATAATATAAATTAACTACCAATAACTACTTAACCATTAAGTAATCATAAGACCATTTTATCAACATACAATGTGTTAATATTAACCCATTTAGCTAATTCTAGAACTTGTTGTAAAATTTAATAGCTAATTGAATGTACCTCAAAACATATACATATACCGTATAAAATTAATTAATTAACAATTAATTAATAAATTCTAATCATTTATTATTTAAATATCTCATAATTAAATAATAAATCTCTTTGTCCCGAGTTCGTAACCCGTCATCAAATAATACATTTATGTGACTAACTAAGAGTCAAATAATACAAGGAATTGATTATCTCGTATCTCATACAAACAATTAATTTATTCTATTTGGGCGTCATCCTATAGGTGTGACCTAAAGGGATCAGCTGATCACCGCCGTCACACGACAGTAATGTCAAACTCTAGTCAGCCAATCATTACCGATTAACGATGACCAGCTGACAAATAAATAAATAAATAAATCCCTGATATTCCTTTTACGAGATTTAATATGTAAACGCACTCATTGTGGAAGACACTACTCCAACAATCTCCCACTTGTCTGACACAAGTGTGCGTTACCAATTCTCTTGTCCAATAATATCTCCCACTCAATGCAAGATGTATTCCAGGTCGTTCTTGCACGTGATCATATCATAAAGTGGTTTCCTCGATCGGAGAATGACCGATCGGATAATCTACTATAGATCTCATCCCAGCGTGGCCACGCATTCACGGTCATCTCTCCTCGAGTGGCCTTGAGATAAAATATGACTTATAAGGATAATCCCGTTGACCTATTTTCTTCATTCGATCTGATCACAATGACCCAAGAAATGCTCATCGACCTCCTTTTACGGTGCGACCTAGAACAAAAACCAAAGCCACCGGAAAACCGTACCAACTCGGACAAATAGTCACCAGTCTAAAGAATTGACTCGAAGGAATAAATAGAAGTCCTCGCCACGACCTAGCCACAAAAGGACTCTATAAACGGTCACCGTCCGACAAATTGTCTCACAATATGCCTATGTAATCGACCGTCATCACTATGACCATATGACAATCGAACTGTCATCTATCGCCTCACAATCTAGTCACTCCGAGACGTCACCTCATTAAGTAACTAGGGACAAAATACAATGTTAATCCAGTTCACTTAATAGGGTTCGACATTGTCTTTACAACCTATTTGGAGAAAACAAAGTATATAAATTCGGACATAAAAATCAATATAACGATAAATGCAACTTATCACATATGAAATAATAAATACAATATTTGATTATTACATATCATATAATTTACAATGATTCGGCATTCGTCTCAACCCCATCGAAACTACATGACTATCATGTTTAGCTTGAGACAAACGTTTGGTTAAAGGATCGGCGATGTTGTCACCGTCCCAACCTTACAAACCGTAATTTCTTTCCTTTCGATTAAATCTCTAATTACATGAAATTTCCTAAGTACATATCTAGACTTGTTACTAGACTTGGGCTCTTTTGCTTGAAAAATAGCCCCACTTTTATCACAATACAAAGTGATAGGATCCTCGGCGGTCGGAACTACTTTCGGTCCCTCTAAAAATTGCCTATCCAAACAGACTTCCTTTGCGCGGCTTCGTAGGTCGCAATGTACTCGGCTTCCGTTGTAGAATCAGCATCCACTGACTCCTTGAAACTTCTCCAAAGAAACCGCCCCTCCGTTTAACAAAAAGACAAAACCAGCCTGGGATTTCAAATCATCCCTATCGGTTTGGAAACTCGCATCCGTATAACCTCTTATACGTAATTCAGATTCTCCTCCAAACACTAAGAATGAATCTTTAGTCCTTCTCAAGTATTTGAGAATATTCTTGACGGCTATCCAGGTGAATCTCACCGGAGTTTTCTCAAACGACTCGTCATACTCAAAGCATACGAGACGTCGGGACGAGAACACATCATAGCATACATGATCGATCCAACAAAATGAAGCATAGGGAATCGATTTCATGCGTTCAATATCCTTAGGCTCAGTAGGACACTGTGACTTACTCAAAGTGATCCCACTGCCCATAGGTAGAAAACCTCTCTTGGAGTTTTTCATATTGAATCGGTCAAGAATCTTATCGATATAGGATTATTGACTCAATGCTAATATCCTTTTGGATCTATCCCTATAGATTCGGATACCCAAGATGCGCTGAGCTTCTCCCAAATCTTTCATTTGGAAGTGATTTCCCAACCACTTCTTAACAGAAGCAAGCATATCAACATCATTTCCAATGAGTAATATTCGTCCACATAAAGAAGTAAGAAAACAACTTCACTCCCACTAAACTTCATGTATAAACATGGTTCCTCAACACTTCGAGAAAAACCAAACTGTTTAGTAACATGATCAAGACGATGATTCCAGCTCCTTGACGCTTGATTAAGACCATAAATGCATCTCTTAAGTTTGCATACTTTATTAGGATTCTTAGGATCCACAAAACCCTCAGGTTGTGTCATGAACACTTCCTCTTCTAGAAACCCGTTCAGGAAAGCGGTTTTGACATCCATTTTCCATATCTCATAATCATGAAATGCAGCAATCGCTAACATTATCCGAACAGATCTAAGCATAGCAACTGGTGCAAAAGTTTCATCATAGTGTAAACCATGAACCTGAGTGAAACCTTTTGCAACCAATCTAGCTTTGTAGACATCTTTATGTCCATCCATGCCGATTTAGTCTTGAATATCCACTTACACTGAAGAGGTCGAACATCTTTAGGTAAGTCAACCAGATCCCATACCTGATTATCGTACATGGAATCCATTTCGGATTGCATGGCTTCGAGCCATAGCTTAGAGTCAGAACTCATAATAGCTGCTTTATAGGTCTTGGGTTCATCACTTTCTAAAAGTAAAACCTCATAGTCACCATCTTCCTCGATAATACCAAGGTATCTATCAGTGGCGACTAACCCTTTCGACCTCCTAGGTTCGGAAGGAACAATAACCGATTCAGACGTAGAAGGAACATCTTCCTGTATTGTCATATCAGTTTGTGGCTCTTGAACTTCGTCAAGTTCAAATTTTCTCCCACTTTGTCTTCTAGAAATAAACTCTTTTTCTAGAAAGACAGCTTTACGAGCCACAAACACTTTGTTCTCGTTACTATTGTAGAAGTAATATCCACAAGTTTCCTTAGGGTAGCCTACAAAAATACACTTTTCAGAACGAGGTGCAAGCGTATCGTCAGACTTGCTCTTGACATAAGCATCACAACCCCATACTTTCATGTATCGCAGATTCGGGACTTTCCCTTTCCATATCTTATATGGAGTTTTGTCAGTTACTTTAGTGGGACTTTTATTAAGTGATTGTACAACAGATAAAATGGCAAAACCCCAGAATGACTTAGGTAATTCTGTTTGACTCATCATCGATCGAACCAACCATATCTAATAAAGTTCGATTCCTCCTTTCAGCCACACCATTTAATTGTGGTGTGCCAGGAGGAGTTAACTAAGATACAATACCGCAGTTTATAAGGTGATCTTTAAATTCATTGCTTAAGTATTCCCCACCACGATCTGATCGTAATGCTTTAATCTTCTTATTTAATTGGTTTTCTACTTCATTCTGAAACTCTTTGAACTTATCAAAAGCTTCACTTTTATACCTCATTAAGTAGATATACCCATATCTACTCATGTCATCGGTAAAAGTAATGAAATAGTCATAATTACCTCTAGCGTGGATCATCATTGGGCCACACACATTGGTGTGTATTAAACCCAATAACTCACTAGCTCGAGATCCTTTTCCTAGAAAAGGTGAACGAGTCATCTTGCCAAGAAGACAAGATTCGCATGTACCAAATGATTCGAAATCAAAACGTTTAATTACACCAGTTGACACTAGTCTTTTAATGCGCTTCTCATTGATGTGTCCTAATCGACAATGCCATAAATAAGATAGATCAGGATCACCTGTTTTGAGTCTTTTATTATCTAAATGATAAACATCGTTGCAAGTATCTAGAATATAAATACCATTGATTGAAATAGCTTGACTATATACAATCCCATTAAGGGAAAAAGTACAACACTTGTCTTTAATTACAAAAGAAAACCCTTCTGTGTCTAACACAGATACGGATATTATATTCTTAGATAGCGTTGGTACAAAATAACAATTATTAACATGCAAATCCAAACCCGAAGCTAAACTAAGTACATAAGTTCCTACTGAGACGGCAGCTACTTTAGACCCGTTTCCCATTCGGAGATCGACATCACCTTTAATTTGTTTAGCTTTCTTATGCTTTTTAGGCCCTGCAAATGATTGCACAAGTGAGAACCACAACCAGTATCTAATACCCAAGTTGTATTTGAAGCATAATTTATGTCTATCATAAAAGATTCAGTTGAGAAATTACATGTCGGCTTCACAATGCCAGCTTTTATGTCATCCAGGTACTTTGTACAATTACGTCTCCAATGTCCCTTGTTATTACAATAATTACAAGTATCTTTAAGAGGATTACCCTTTATGGATTTAGGCTTGGTAGAGCAATTCGCAATTGCTTTACCTTTGCCCTCCACCTGAACGGGCTTCTTACGTGCGTTCCTCTTAAACTGCTTCTTCCCCTTCACGTTAATCGCAAGCACATCTTTCCTTGTACTCCCACTCAATCCCATGTCCTTATCTGCTTGCACAAGCAGAGAATGGAGCTCATGTAAACTCTTTTTCATGTTCGTCATATTGTAATTTACCCTAAATTGGGTAAATCCCTTGACGTGCGAGAGAGAGTGGAGCACTCGGTCCACCACAAGTTCGTCGGGGATCTTGCATCCCAACCCCTCTAAAGTTTCCACGTACTCAATCATTTTAAGTACGTGTGAACTTACAGGTTGACCATCTTTGAGGTTAGCCTCAAAGAAACGAACAATGTGTCATCATCTTTGAATTATTCTCGGGGTTTGAGAAAACATAGTTGAACGCCTCGAGAATACTTCATGTGCATCACGAAACTTGACACATTGCCTTTGTAAAGCAGGATCCATTGAAAAAATCAAAACATTTTTTATTGCAGCGGATTCCTTTTGATAATTTGAAAAAGCCTCCCTTACATCGGCAGTGGCTCTAGTACTAGGCGAAGGGGGAGAGGGATCGACAAGGTAACGTAATTTGCCATCACCTGCGGCAGCTAATCGAAGTTGTTCTTCCCAATCTTTAAAATTACTACTGTCGGCTTTTAAAACATATTTGTCCAGAAAAGAACGTAGCCATGAATCTCTAGTTATTGTGGCGGTTTCACTAGTAGAAGTCATCGTGATTACTACAAAGGAAATAAAGGAAAGATTAACATTTATCGTCTAGAAATATTTAACTTGTGAAACTATTTAACAAGTTCCCATTTATATAATGATCTCCCACTGAATTATATAAATTCTTCCAAGATCCAATTTTATATAAACACGGGCACGGTGGACCGATTCAACTCATATTTATATAAATTTGGTGAGTCAACAACTTTGACTGATTCTACTACTAGAACTCTTGGTTGACGGATTTTCTTAAAATCTATCTTTTAGCCCCAGAATAAATATGCGCACGGTGGACCGATTCAACCCATATTTACCCGTTGAGACCAACCAATTTTCACGCGTAATAACTTTTATTACCCTACTTACCCAACGTAAAAAGAGTGTACCTCGGTGATCCGAACCTACCTCTAATGAAGAAGGGATTCAAAGGTGCTATTATTTGGTAAGACTTAATCTCAATTTTAAACAAATGTGAGAGATCTTATCAAATTAATTGTCTATCACTTTTAAGTGAACTAAATTGGTGAATGCTAGACAATTAAATCGATAACAAAAAAATAAAACATGTAGTGACGATTTGGCATGAATGCATAAAAGAATTAAAACAAACAAGTCCTAATATGGCCACCTAGTTAATCTAATTAACTAAAATTATTACACTTCGGAAACCAACTCCTTGGTCCCTTGAGTCTTCATAAATAGGCCTCCTTCTTTAGGATTTCGGAACGCCTTTCCGAAAACACCGTCTTCATGAAAACTCCGTCTTTAGATGCTTCATCTAATTAATAATAATTAAATTACATAACAATAACCTATTATACAATTTGTAATAAAATTAAAATAAAAACTATTAATTAATTACAAATTAGGCGATGCGAAATCGCAATTAATTACAAAACAAGTCGATATTCCCTTACATTTCGGGAAATACCAACTTCTACCTATGGCCATATTAGGAAAAATTACATAATTATAATTCTAAAAACCATTAATCTAAATGAATAATAAAATGCATTATGGAAAATGACATGCCAAATCGTCTAACTTACCAACAATGATCATTTGAGCTTGCCTTGACGGAATTTTTACCAATAAAAATTCATAATCAATTCTTAAAACAATTTTAAGACTTACTCATCATATTAATCTGGTCTAATATCAAATAATTATTCTCAAAAATTATCTTGAATTTATATGGGAATTAAAATACAATTGTGACAAAAAATGATATAATAATTCACAATTATCATACAAAAATTCCATTTAATATAAAAATTCTTGGAAAAATAAATTTCAAAACCATGAACATTCTGGTCTTACACCAAAAATGCCATGCAAGTGAAAACTTTTGTTTTTAAAATTTATTTAAAAAGATTTCACAATTTAATCGGTAAAGCGATAATTTTTACGATTTAATTCTAAATCAAACCATAAAAATTGAAATGACTTCAAATAAAATTTTATACATTTTGGAACAATTTCCAGGAGCTAAAAATTCAGAAATTTCTAGCCCTAAAATTAAATCAATATTTATTTACAAAATAACCATTATTTACCCATTTTTATCAAATAAAAATTAATAAACAACCTAAATTAATCACATTAATTTAAAGTTTATATTTTTCACATAAATAGAACATGCATGTGGTTATTTATAAATAAATATGCATAAAATTAACATGGAACCAAATTTAATTATCTCTTAATTAATTTTAATGCATTTTTACTCAATTTTATGTCATTTTAAGTTATAAAAAGTGGAAAAATTTAACAAAAATCAAATTTTCGTCCCATATCATTCTAAGACCAGATTATTTACATGCAAGACTATATTATGTGATAAAACGAATTTTAGTAACATAATATCAATTTTATTAATTTATCTCATAAATTACTAAAATCGTTTTAAGAAAACATGCATGTATTTAACAATGCTCTGATACCACTTGTTAGTTATTTAAACCATATTAATACTCATCTTATGATATTAAAATTACAAGTTAATTAAAAGTGATCTAAATCTACATGCATGCAAAAGAATGTATAAAAGAGATGGTCTAAAACCATCTTAAGACAAAAATTCCTTACATTGTTATAAGGCAAAATGGGCACAACTCAAGGACTCCTTCCTTGATGTTGTTCTTGTGCTAATGCAATAAGGATGATCCTCCAATAACACCAATTACCAATATAGGTAATCTCCTTTGGTGGCACCCAAGAATCAACTCAAAAACTACTAAAATTAATAACTAGTTAATAATAGTAGTAACCTTGTAATTGTATATTTGATGTAGTAATTAATATTATTACTTTGATAATATTATTAGTAAGTTTTTATATATGTTTTAAGATGAAAAATGATGAAGAAAATAAGAAGAAATATTGGTCTTTTTGGTGATGATGAAAACCGGCCAAAGCACAAATAAAGGACCAAATTTTCTTCAAATTTTTTTAACTAAGAAAATGAGGTGAAGAGATGGGTATTTATAGCCAAATATGGGGAACAAAATGTAGTGGAATTTGCCACTTAATGGACACATGTAGTCCTCTAAAAAACCCGAACAATTGGACTGTATTTGGTCCATTTCGGTTTTTGACATTTGCCCCACAAATGCTTATCAGTCTTATACTTAATTATCTTACATAATTAAATATTAATTTAATTATTTAACACTTAAATAATATAAATTAACTATCAATAACTACTTAACCATTAAGTAATCATAAGACCATTTTATCAACATACAATGTGTCAATATTAACCCATTTAGCTAATTTTACAACTTGTTGTAAAATTTAATAGCTAATTGAATGTACCTCAAAACATATACACATATCGTATAAAATTAATTAATTAACAATTAATTAATAAATTCTAATCATTTATTATTTAAATATCTCATAATTAAATAATAAATCTCTTTGTCCCGAGTTCGTAACCCGTCATCAAATAATACATTTATGTGACTAACTAAGAGTCAAATAATACAAGGAATTGATTATCTCGTATCTTAGACAAACAATTAATTTATTCTACTTGGGCGTCATCCTATAGGTGTGACCTAAAGGGATCAGCTGATCACTGCCGTCACACGACACTAATGTCAAACTCTAGTCAGCCAATCATTACCGATTAACGATGACCAGCTGACAAATAAATAAATAAATCCCTGATATTCCTTTTACGAGATTTAATATGTAAACGCACTCATTGTGGAGGACACTACTCCAACACTATCGACTGTTCGTGAAAGACTTTTCCAAGATTGCCAGACCTATGACAGCGTTGATGAGGAAAGAGAACAAGTTTCGTTGGGATGAAAGTTATGAGATGGCGTTCCAAACATTTAAGGAGTGTTTGACCACAGCTCGAGTCTTAGCTTTACCTGAAGGGATTGAGAATTTCGAGGTGTATACAGATGCTGCGAAGAATGGGTTGGGTTATGGGTTGATGCAGAACGGGAAAGTTATTACCTATACTTCTAGGCAATTAAAGTCTTTTGAGGAGAACTATCCGACGCATGATCTAGAGTTGGGTGCAGTTGTGTTTGCTCTCAAGATTTGGAGACCCTATCTATATGGGGCGACCTTTAAGGTGTTTTCCGATCACAAGAGTTTGAAGTACATCTTTACCCAAAAGGAGTTGAACATGAGATAGAGGAGGTGAATGGAGCTCATAGGAGACTATGACATGGATATTATATACCATGAAGGGAAGGCTAATGTGGTGGCCGACGCGTTGAGCAGGAAGAGTGTGCATTCTCTATGCACAGCTATGTCACTGATGACGCTAATAGATGAAGTGACCAAGATGGGGATACATGTGATCCAGAAGGGGGATGCTAGGGGAGATTTGACAGTTCAGCCCGATTTTTATGATGATATTAGCAGGAAACAGGCTCTTGATCCCGAGATTAAGAAGTGGTGGTCGGACTATATCTTTTCGGTTACTTGTCGTTAGGAGAACCTAGACCAAAACACAATTTATAACTTCACCAACAACTCTACAATTAGTAAAGAGGCAATTAAAGGTCGGATCCCAAGGGACGGGAATTGAGATGAGATTTGTATTGCAACTAGCGGTGTGTTAGGGGTGTCACAATTGGGGTTGATGTAGAAGATCACTAAACTAAATAGCAATGAAAGTAAACAAGCAAGATGAATTAAAAGAGATGTAAACAATTGATAAAAAGCACTAGGGTGTCATGGGGTCATAGGGGATTCATGGGAATTGATCATACAAACATGTTCTCAAATTATAAGCAAGCAATTATTGTTGTGATGGATTGAGTTGGTTTATATCTTACAATCCTAGGAAAGTTTGGGTCCCGGAGCCGAATCGATTAGATTGTACAACACCTACAAGTCGACTTAGTCTTCCCTACTGAACAACATGCATGGTCTAATGAGACTCGAGTTGGTTTATGTCTTACAAGTCTCATTGAAAAGATAAGTGATGGGTAAAAAATGCAAGGATTCATAGGCTCGCATTTCATCAAACATAACATGTGCATGAGTTGAGATCAAAACAAGCAAGCAAATAAACCACGAAAGCATATTAATTTAAGCATGAATCATTTCCCATGTTGGTTTCCCCTAATTACCCATTAAACCTAGCTAAGGAACTACTCACTCATTATCATGTTGAACATGCTAGCAAGGTTGTCAATCATATCAACAAAGTGAAACATGATGAATAAATGAAAGTAATTAGCAATAATAAAAAGGGATTAAGAGAATTATACCTACTAATGATTCCAATAATAAAGCAAAGAATAAAAGAAGTACTTGATGCTTGATTGAGAGGTTGTCAATCTCCCAATAATAACCCAAATAATCTTCAATTACCCAAAATAAAGGATGAACAAGAGAGAAATTAAGGAAATAAAACTTGTATTAAAACTTGATTAATTGTTGATTACAATACTTAAGAGAGATTTGATTGATATTAACTATACTAAAGATTGCTAAGAAGAACATGCTCTTCTAATTAGACTAATGGGGTATTTATAGTGGGGATTAGGGGTAGGAATTAGGGTTAACTAAGAGCTTAAATGACGATTAAGTCCCTATTTAAGGAAACGCCGGTATTTTTGGAAGGATGGGCATCTTTCTTGGATCTTGAAGAAACGAAATTGTCTGCCTGGAAATCCGTGCGTCTTTAGCACGGGACGGGCGGATTCTGGGGTCTCTGCCCGGGCGTCTTGGGGAGAAGACGGGCGTCTTCAGGAGTTGCTGCCCGGGCGTCTTAGAGTGAAGACGCACGGATTGTGAAGGTGGAGGACGGGCGTCTTCTGGACAATCCGCACGGATTGCTGTGCAGTTTCATTTCTTCTTCTTTGCTTCCTTTTTCTTCATAAGATCCTTGGGGATTTCCTCGGGGATGCAAGGATCTTTTCTCATCATTGCCCATTTACCATAGTATGTACAAAGGCTTTCTAATCTTGTCTCTCCTTGATGCTTGGTCATTTGAATTTAATCAATTTAGTCTCGTTTTGCCATGATAATGCAAGGTTTGCACTTCTTTCCTACCAAGGACACAAAACCTCAAAGAATATGCAAAACAAAGAACTAAAGACAATAAATGACCCAAATATGCACTAAAAAGCATGGGAACAAGGCTAATTCGGGGACTAAATATGCTCTAATTATGGACACATCAAATATCCCCAAACCGAACCTTTGCTCGTCCCGAGTAAAGAGGTGACAAAGACTAGGACCATTATTTAAACTAACCTAATAATATAGCCGATATGAGACAATTAGCGGGTCTCACTCCGCCCCTTCAACTCACAACAAGACAACCATGAGGTAGGATGCCTTCTTGCAAGGCAAGGTGGTTCTTGCCAAAATGGCGATACATCCAAACATTAAGCACACAAAATCAAATAATGGATGCCTCTGCAAAAGAATAGCCACTTTCCTCATCTAAGTGGCGGAAATTATCTACAAGGGAAGCAATTCAAGGGTATACACTCCTTCATAGATGCAATTTCTTCAAACTACTAAGCCTAGAAGGATACCAATAAATCACCTCCAAGTTGTGTCAAGCTAGGGTACCTTTGTCCTCAATCGTTAAATGCTTTTGTCAAGAGTAGACTCCCTATGGTATTAGAAACACTGGAGGATCGCGGAATTCCCCCTCTTGCCTAGACAAGAAGAAGGGTCGTCCCCTCTCTACCATGCACAAAAATGGATACGATGGATAAAGGGATCGATAGATATTTGAGTTTCACTTTGGGAGTTTGCTTTTGTTTTTATTTTTCCCCCCAATTTCTTGTGGCATATAACATTTGAGAACACTTTCTTGCCATTTCTTTTTTATTTTTGGCATTTCAACACTTGACAACTTTCAACTTTTTGCATTTCTTTTGAACATTTTCAAAGTCACCCCATATGTAGTGAGGGTGGCTTATATTTGAAGCTTTAGGAGTTCTATTTTTGCTCCTCTTTTCATTTGATGCATTTTTTTTTTTGCAAACTTTCTTTCACTTTTCATTTCATTGAACTCAAATTGATTTCTTTTTGTGCCCATTCCCTTTGATAACAAAAATGTGGTAGAACATGGATGATGGATGGATGGATGCATGGTTTCAAGGGTCACCTTGGAATAAACGGTAGCCAAGGAGTTATCACACCACAAGGTACTCTTGACTAGGCCTTAATCCATGGGTCAAAGGATACTAGCATGACACATCCTAGGGTGTTTTACAAGTATTCTAACAAGCAAAGTCTTAAGAAGAAAAGGCATCTACTAGGGCCTATATACACTTGTCAAGTTTCCCAAGTAGACGGCTTCGCAAAATTTTTCTAACATGCAAACTATATGCCATGATGCAACTAACATATAAACATCCTAATGCAAATGATTCTACCAACTAATATGACATATACACTAAATGCAAGTCCTAAGTTCACATTGTTTACCGCATCAATCAAAATAAAGCCACATAGTCATTAACATAAAGAGGAAAAAGGAGATTGGAAAGATCATACCATGCGGTCTTCAACATCCTCATGTCTCGAATGTGGCGTAGTCGATCAATGTGAACAAGGGTAAAACAAACACAATATATACAACAATATATACATGACTACACTACAAAGGAAATGAACTTGTTTTTGGTTTTTCAATTTTTCAAATTTTTATGGGTTTTTTTCGAAATTTTTCAATTTTTTTGGATTTTGGAATAAAAGTTAAGTTAGAATTCCCCATCCCCACACTAATATGGGCATTGTCCTCAATGGCCAAAATGATGGGAAATCATGCAAGCATGATGCATGAATTCTACACTAAATGCAAGCTACACTAATCTACACTACATGATGCATGGTTTTTGTTTATGACGGAGAGCGTAATTTAGATTACCTCCCGTTGTGTATGTATGTACTTCCCCAAACCGAGTTAGACATTATTTCTAATGTCCTAAGGATGGGTGTAGTTCATGCACACACGATGCAATGCATGAAACTAAATTTGTCATTTTGGATTTTCAAAAGTGGGAACAATAAAATAAGAACACCTCAATGGGGCCGAGGTGTTAGTCCTCTATGTTGCTCGGACTACTCCAATCATGATCAAGATAAATAAATAAAACAAAGAGAGAAATAGACAAACCTCAAGAGGGTAGGAGCCTCCAAAGCTTGCTAATCTTCCATCATATCATCATCATCATCTTCCTCAATAGAAGTGGACTCATCACCACTTCCTTCTTCACTTTCTTGTTCACTTTGTTCATCATCCTCTTCTTCTTCTTCACTAGCCTCTTCATCAATGCTATCACTAAACGCATCACCGACAACCTCATCGTCACCCGGAATCTCACCTCTAGATGCACTCGAAAAGAAGACTTCCTTATCCGCCCAACTAGGCAAAGGACATGAAGGATCAAGTAGTCCTTGCCTAGCTAAATGTAGGAGGGGTGGATATTGGGCTAAGTAAGCATCTTCCCAATCCTTAAAAGTCATATAATCTTTGCTTGCTTCAACATCTTCGGGAACTCTTAGTACTTGAAAGGATAAGGTGGTGTGACAATGGAATAGGAGGGCATTTCAATTTCACCCCTTTGTTGTCGGATAATGTATTCGGCCTCTTTTGAGAAGGGAAGGAGGTAGTTGGTCCGATGGACACTCAAACGACAAATCCTTGAAGGTAAAGTAAAAGATCTAGCCTCACTAGTGAGCCACCCATACTTGGTGTCAAGAGGGTTATGAGAGACCCACTTGTATTTGTTTATCATAGCATCCACATCAATGAGATGACCACCCTTTTTCGCCACATACTTGCTATCCTTGTTGAAGTTCGGATCAAAGTACTTAGCCAAAAGAGTGACTAGACCTCCATTCACAATAACGGTAGTGCCTTGCTTCCCACAATCAACATTTAGCCATCTATCCACCAAAAGCCTTAGAGAATTGAAAGGCTTGGTGAATTCCCTTCCAATATTTAAGGCCGACTCAAGAAGAACAAAATCGAGCTTGGTAAAGTGGTTGGTGTCTTTTCTTATAATGATGGTATTCCCTATGACCTTGTGCCACACTCTAATGCCCGGATGGTGGACTAATAGAGCGCGACTAGCATGAAAGTTCTCAAATTTCCTTCCGGAAATTGCCCCCCAAAGAGGAGCGGGGTCATACTTGCCAACATTCTTGAAATAACTAGGTGAATCACTAAGACCCAATGCTTTACCCATTTCCTCAAAGGTGATGCGCCTACTAACATTAGCAAGGCAGAACTCGATGTTTTCCATAGTCTCAACCTTTGTAACTTTCAAAGAACTCAAGAATTCTAAGGTAAGGGAGGGGTATGTCAATTCTTTTGTTGCAAACAATTTGCCCAACCCCATGGCTTCAAAGAAGGCTCTAGTTTGCTCAAGGACACCCAACTTATCTAAGGCATCTTCACAAATAAACTTGGTGGATAGAAAGGATTTTCTAGCATACTTGGCAAAAGTTTCCCTATGGGAGTTAGAGATGAAAATTACCTCCGGATAGTTCGAAAGTTGAGAAATTTCCGGAGTAGTAGAAGTTGTTGCTTCCAAGGGAGGTTGTTGTTGTTGCACTTCCAAGTTTGAACTAGCTACCACCATAGCCAATGAGGCTTTCTTTGCTTGAAGGCTCTTTTGCCTTGTTGATAGTGCCTTTGCCTTAGGTGCCTTTGTTGCTCCTTTTGTCCTTGCCATTGATGCTTGAACCAAGAAAAGAGTGAAAATCTTCAATTTCCAAGTATACCCAAATCGATTTTAAGATGAAAGGCTTTGCCTTTATGAATTTAAAAATCGACTCAAAGGTTGAAGATTTTGGTGCTTGGTTTGATTTTTGTTGAAAGAGGAGTGATTAATTTTTGTTGAAAGGATGTTTTGATTTGATTTTGATGAATGTGGTTGAGGAAATCTTGTTTTGGTGATGGAGAGGATGAGGGTTTTGAGTTTTGGGGTTTATGGGTAGTGTTTTTAATGATGGAATGAAGAAATGAATGGGGGAGGGGGTTTATAAAAGACCCGAAAAATTTGAATTGCAGGGGGAAGACGGGCGGTTTTCCTTCGGGACGCCCGGATTCTGTCTGTTCTGAGCTTCAGGATTCTCGCCTAAAGATGGGCGTCTTTGAGCAAAGACGCTCGGATTGTTCAGCTGCGCGACGGGCGTCTTTCACTGAAGATGGGCGGATTCCTTTCCAGTGATTTTTCTTGTATTTCTCAACCAAAAAGACGGGCGTCTTCTCTTGCAGGACGGGCGTCTTTTTGAGGACGGGCGGATTCTTTTGCAGGACGCCCGGATTTGTCAACAGTCCCAAAATTTTAAAAATTCAGCTCAGAGGGACGGGCGTCTTTTGACAAATATGCCCGGGTTGCCTGAAGACGGGCGGATTCTCTTGAAAACGCTCGGATTCTACCCCTTTTAACCGGATTCAGTTCCATCCGTGTACTTGCTTATCCCTTGTCATTTTTCATTCTTCAAAATCCCGTGTTCTTCATTGTGGGGGCACTACTAAGGCATGGATAACCTAGGCAATTGCTATCCCCACACTAAGCTAAAGCACTACACATCAATTGAAATCATTAGTCCCTCCCTCACTTCTCTCAAAAATGATAATTATCTTGATCAAGGTATAAAAATCCAAGAATGACAAAAAATGCAATGTAAGAATTAAAATGCGAGTTAGGGAGTTAGAAATATTTACAAATGGTGGTTTAGGGAGGACTCCACCAAACTCTCATCTTTAGTGAGATGTCATGGGGGCATGTCCAAGGTGTTGTTGATGTTGCTCAACCCCTTGAACAAATAATCAAAAGCTTGTTCATTATCATGATATAGATCTTAAATAGATCTTTGCCCTTGTTGTCGGTCTTGATCGATAGCATTACCAATATAGGGATTGAAAATCCCTTCAAACTCATCGTCCCAAAGACCACAAACTTCATCTACTTCATCACTAAAGATCTCTTGAGTTGATAGAGACAACTCTCCCATTTTCTTGTCTTGGCCAATGAGGCCATCCTCTTCATTGCTTGACTTTGGTGAGCTTTTCAAGCTCTCTTTGTCACAATTCACTTGCTCTTTGAATGGAGCATCTTCAATTTTCTTTTTCCATTGGAATTCCGACTTCTTCCTATCATCCTTCCGGCTATAATGATCAATCATAAAACATGGTTCATGCAAACGGGGAGCTCTCATGGTCTTGTCAAGATTGAAAGTTATGCTCTCATCTCCAACTTCTAGAGTGAGCTCTCCATGTTTCACATCAATCACCGCACCCGAGGTGTGTAAGAAAGGTCTTCCTAGAATGATTGGTATGTTGGAATCTTCTTCCATGTCAACAATGACAAAGTCCAGCGGGATGAAAAATTTCCCAATTCGTACGGGAACATCTTCCCATATCCCTAATGGTGTCTTCGTCGATCTATCGGCCATTTGGAGTGTAATATTGGTGCATTTAAGCTCTACCATCCCCAACCTTTTACTCACCGAGTACGGCATAACACTCACACTAGCCCCTAGATCACATAAGGCTTTGTTGATCGTGGTGTCGCCAATGGTACACGGTATTGAGAAGCTTCCCGGATCCTTGAGTTTTGGAGGTGAACTCCCTTGAAGTATTGCACTACTCACCTTAGTGAAGGCGATAGTCTCAAGCTTCCGGATCGACTTCTTCTTTGTGAGGATGTCTTTCATTTATTTTGCATAGGCCGGCACGTGATTGATTAATTCCGTGAAAGGAATCGAGACTTCCAAATTCTTCACAATTTCCATAAATTTTCCAAGTTGGTCATCAAATTTGGGCTTGGCTTGACGACTTGGAAAAGGAAGTCTAATCACAACGGGCTCGTTCTCCTTGACCTTGTCTTCATTTTTCTTTGAAATTTCTTCTTTTGATGGTTCCCCATCCTTAGAGTTTTGCACAATTTCTTCTTTATCACTAGCTTCCACAACTTCATCCTCAACTTGCTTTTTCGGTGCTTCATACCTTGTACCACTCCTCAAGTGAATGGCACTAACCATTTCATGTCTTGGGGGATTACTTTGAGGTGGTAATTGCCCCTTTTGTCTTTGTGAGTTTGAGGATGCTAGTTGAGTCAATTGGGTTTCCAACAGTTTGGTGTGAGCTAGGATGTTGTTGATGGTGGTTTCCTTTGCTTGACTATCTTTTTGCATTTGAGTGAAAAACTCTTGTTGATTTTTTTGCATTTGAAGGACCGCTTTTTGAACATCAAAACCTTGGTCATTTTGTTGATTGTATGGAGATTGATTTTGGTAACCTTGGTTTTGGTTGTAAAAGGGTCTTTGATTTTGCTTTCTCATTGGAGGTGGGGTGTATGTTGTTTGAGGGTTTTGAACATTTTGGCTTTTGTATGAGGGATTTGGATGGAACTTGGTGTTTTCATTGTAATAGTTGGAATAAGGGGTACCACTCCTGTATGCTTGAAAAGCATTCACTTGTTCATTTGTTCCCCTACATTCACTTTGGTCATGTCCCAAAGTTCCACAATCCTCACATATCCCACTTGGGATTAATGAAGATGCCGTCATGGCATTAACATGATGCTTTGGTGATTTTGAGGCTTCTTCAAGTCTAGCCATAGCTTTTTCAAACTTCAAATTGATGGTATCAATGTGAGCACTAAGTTGAGCACCCAATTGAGTAACAGAGTCCACTTCATGCCTCCCTCCTCTAGTAGCCTTGCAAGGTCTACTATATTGTGAGTTATGGACCGCCATTTCCTCAATTTTGTTCCAAGTTTGATTGTCATCAACTTCGGTGAACATTCCATTTGATCCCATGTTGAGAATGTTCCTTGAATCTTCATAAAGACCGTTCCAAAATTGTTGTACCAAGAACCACTCGCTAAGTCCATGGTGAGGACATGAGCGACAAATTCCTTTGAATCGCTCCCAAGCTTCATACAAAGATTCTTCATCCCTTTGCTTAAAACCCGTAATTTGAGCTCTTAGCATGTTAGTCTTTTCCGGTGGATAGAATTTTTTGTAGAAAGCTAGAGCCAACTTTTTCCAAGAATTAATTCCTAGTGTGGCCTTATCAAGGCTTTTCAACCATTGTTTCGCGGTGCCAATTAGAGAAAAAAGAAATAAGACCCATCAAATTTGGTCTTGAGTTACACCGGTTTGAGAAATCGCATCACAATAATCGCAAAAAGCCTCCATATGAGAGTAAGGGTCTTCACTAGGCATCCCCCCAAATTGGCTTCTTTCGACTAATTGGATAAATGCGGATTTGGCAATGAAATTTCCGGTTAGATGTTGTGGTGTGGGAGTACCATTGGGTAGGTTCTCCTCGGTGGGTACGGAATGTGATGAAAACTTAGGCATTGTGGGTTGATTTTGTGTTGGGTTCTCCTCACCTTCTCTTGCAAAAGGGTTGATGAACTCAATAGTTGTTTAAATATCTACAACCTCACCAATACCTCTCAAATTTCTCCTAGCAAGTCTTCTATTGGTTGTCAAAGTTCTTTCAATTTCGCGATCAAAGGGTAACAAGTAACCTTGTGACCTTCTAGACATGCAAAATATCAAACAACTCGAAAACAATTAGAACAAACCTTGAGGAGTTTTACTTCCCCAAGGCAAATAAAGACACAACTAATAACAATATAAGAAAATCTAAATCAAGTTAACACCGTCCCCGGCAACGACGCCATTTTTGGTCGGACTATATCTTTTCGGTTACTTGTCGTTAGGAGAACCTAGACCAAAACACAATTTATAACTTCACCAACAACTCTACAATTAGTAAAGAGGCAAGTAAAGGTCGGATCCCAAGGAACGGGAATTGAGATGAGATTTCTATTGCAACTAGCGGTGTCTTAGGGGTGTCACAATTGGGGTTGATGTAGAAGATCACTAAACTAAATAGCAATGAAAGTAAACAAGTAAGATGATATAAAAGAGATGTAAACAATTGATAAAAAGCACTAGGGTGTCATGGGGTCATACGGGATTCATGGGAATTGATCATACAAACATGTTCTCAAATTATAAGCAAGCAATTATTGTTGTGATGGATTGAGTTGGTTTATATCTTACAATCCTAGGAAAGTTTTGGTCCCGGAGCCGAATCGATTAGATTGTACGACACCTACAAGTCGACTTAGTCTTCCCTACTCAACAACATGCATGGTCTAATGAGACTCGAGTTGGTTTATGTCTTACAAGTCTCATTGAAAAGATTAGTGATGGGTAAAAAATGCAAGGATTCATAGGCTCGCATTTCATCAAACATAACATGTGCATGCATTGAGATCAAAACAAGCAAGCAAAAAAACCATGAAAGCATATTAATTTAAGCATGAATCATTCCCAATGTTGGTTTCCCCTAATTACCCATTAACCCTAGCTAAGGAACTACTGCCTCATTATCATGTTGAACATGCTAGTAAGGTTGTCAATCATACCAACAAAGTGAAACATGATGAATAAATGAAAGTAATTAGCAATAATTAAAAAGGGATTAAGAGAATTATACCTACTAATGATTCCAATAATAAAGCAAAGAATAAAAGAAGTACTTGATGCTTGATTGAGAGGTTGTCAATCTCCCAATAATAACCCAAATAATCTTCAATTACCCAAAATAAAGGATGAACAAGAGAGAAATTAAGGAAATAAAACTTGTATTAAAACTTGATTAATTGTTGATTACAATATTTAAGAGAGATTTGATTGATATTAACTATACTAAAGATTGTTAAGAAGAACATGCTCTTCTAATTAGACTAATGGGGTATTTATAGTGGGGATTAGGTGTAGGAATTAGGGTTAACTAAGGGCTTAAATGACGATTAAGTCCCTACTTAAGGAAACGCCGACATTTTTGGAAGGATGGGCATCTTTCTTGGAGCTTGAAGAAATGAAATTGTCTGCCTGGAAATCCGTGCGTCTTTAGCACGGGACGGGCGGATTCTAGGGTCTCTGCCCGGGCCTTGGGGAGAAGACGGGCGTCTTCAGAAGTTGCTGCCCGGGCGTCTTGGAGTGAAGACGCGCGAATTGTGAAGGTGGAGGACGGGCGTCTTCAGGACAATCCGCACGGATTGCTGTGCAGTTTCATTTGTTCTTCTTTTCTTCCTTTTTCTTCATAAGATCCTTGGGGATTTCCTCGGGGATGCAATGATCTTTTCTCATCATTGCCCATTTACCATAGTATGTACAAAGGCCTTCTAATCTTTTCTCTCCTTGATGCTTGGTCATTTGAATTTAATCAATTTAGTCTCGTTTTGCAATGAAAATGCAAGGTTTGCACTCCTTTCCTACCAAGGACACAAAACCTCAAAGAATATGCAAAACAAAGAACTAAAGACAATAAATGACCCAAATATGCATTAAAAAGCATGGGAACAAGGCTAATTCGGGGACTAAATATGCTCTAATTATGGTCACATCAAGTGGAGAGCTGGAGTAGAGAAGGGAATAGTGTCTCGGTTCTCTGTTCATTCTGATAGGAGTGTTCGGTTTAATGGGAGATGGTGTGTACCTAAGGATGAGGAGTTGATTTAGATAATCATGACAGAGGCTCATTGCACACGGTATTCAGTGCATCCATGTGGTGACAAGCTTTATAGGGATCTTAAGAACACGCTTTCGTGACCTGGGATGAAGAGGGAGATAGCTGAGTTTGTGGCTCGATGTTTGACTTGTTAGAGAGTCAAAGGGGAACAGCGAAGACCGCAAGGTAAGATTCAGTCTCTTGAGGTACCTGAGTGGAAATGGGAATCTATCTCCATGGATTTCATTGTGGGATTACCGAGGAGTCAGCAAGGTAATAACATGATATGGGTGATCGTTGATCGTTTGACCAAGTCAGCTCATTTTATTTCCATGAAAGATACGTGGAGTTAAATGCAGTTGGCAAATGGTTGCAGGAAGAATGTAGTGAGGTTACATGGAGTGCCAAAGGACATTGTGTCAAATCGAGATGCGAGGTTCATTTCTCAGTTTTGGCAAGAGTTGCAGGAATTGATGGGGACTACCTTGAAGATGAGTAATACATTTCATCCTACGACAGATGGGCAGAAAGAGAGAACAATCAAGACCTTATAAGACATGCTGAGGGCTTGTGTGATGGAGTTTGGTGGTAGTTGGGAAGATAGGTTGGATCTGATAGAGTTTTCTTACAACAATAGCTACCATACAAGTATTGGGATGGCTCCGTTTGAGGCTTTGTATGAGAGGAGATGCATGAGTCTGATTTGCTGGGATGATAGCGCAGAGGCAGTGGTTTTAGGTCCACCGATGGTACATGATATGTTTGAACATGTGAACTTGATTCGACAAAAGATTAAAGCGGCACAAGATCAACAAAAGAGTTATGCGGACTTACATCGTCGGGACATTGAGTTCCAAGTTGGGGACAAGGTTCTTTGGAAAGTGTCACCTCTGCGCGGGGTGATGCGATTTGGTAAGAAATGGAAGCTAAGCCAAAAGTTCATTGGCCCTTATGAGATTTTGGATCGTGTGGGAGACGTTGCTTATCGATTAACATTGCCACAAGCTTTGGATCGGGTACAGAATGTGTTTCATGTGTCTCAACTACCGAAGTATGTGAGTGACCCTTCTCATGTGCTAGAGGTTGAGAACATTGAGTTGGATAAATCCTTGTCTTACCTTGAAGTGCCAAAAGAGATCCTAGATCGCAAGACTAGAACTGGGGAGACAGTGTTGCTAAAGGTTTTATGGTCCACTCACAACGTTGAGAAAGCAACTTGGGAGGCGGAGGAACATATGAAAGAACACTACCCGTCTCTTTTTGATCAGGTATGTGTGGTTACGGGGACGTAACCATGTTTCTTTTAGGGGGTAGGATATGATCGCATAAGGTTTTGGTACGGTTTTTGGTTAGTTTTGGTAAAGTTAGTGTTTGTTTTGAGTCATAATAATGTATGTTTAAGTTTTGTTGTGAGTTTTAGTTGTGTCGTTATGTTATTGTTGAGTTAGTTAGTTGATTTCAGTATGGATTTGAACTTCGGGGACGAAGTTCATTTTTTAAGGAGGGAAAACTGTAATACCTCATATTTATGAGCTGATGGGTACTCTATCGAGTTAGGCTTACTCTGTCGAGTAAGTTAGTTTTGCATTCTGGAGTAAGTTCTGCCTGATGGGTACTCGATCGAGTAGGCAGTACTTGATCGAGTACCTTTGTTACTCGATCGAGTATGTTGGGTTATACGAGTTTTTAGCCGGGGGTGCGATAGAAACATGTGAAAAGTTATATAAAGTGAATTTGTCTGTTCTTTTACCTTTTACTCTTATTTCTAAACCTCTTTACAAAAGAAAACAAAGCAACGTCAGTTTCTCTTCTCTCATTGCTATCAAATCAAAGGGCTAGGGTTGTCGTATTTTGGAGTTCTTTATACTATTTAAATCGTCGTATTATGGGTAAGATCTTGGTACTGTTTTTATGTCATTTGATTGATATTGTTTAAACCCTAATTGGGTAATTTGGGGGTTATTGGGATTGTTGATGATTATAGATTGTAATTATATGATTATGTGATTATAGGAGGTTATTTCGTAGAGGAAGGCTTTTGATCCGCTGCTTGTGTTTGATAATTGGTGATTTTATTTCAGGTAGGGTTTCCCTACTCAGTTATTGTGTAAATGTTATTAGATGGTTGTTTGGTTGATTGGCATGTTGATTATATCGTAATTGGTTTTTGGAACTGTTTACATTAGTATTGTATTGGTTGTTGTTTGTCTGTGGTTCGCGTGGTGCGCCCTCGGCTGCGTAGAGTCACTTGCGAGAGTGGCTTCACGCCCTTAATTCACCCCATGTGGTTCCCGTCACAAGGGGGATGTGCACATTAAGGAACATGGGTTATTCGCTCGAAGGAGATGAGCGAGGCTTAGATGGGAACGGCTGCGGTCCCCCACTGGCGGTGTGGAATATCTGTTGCGATGGATATTCTGGCAGAGCTACACAATTTAGTGTGTAGTCAGATGTTAATGATGTGACGAAGTTGGTGGATTGTGATTGTGTAACTGTCTGTTGTATGGTCTTATATTGTTTATACATTAAATGGCCCCGTTTAAATATTTTGAAAACTGTGGTGATCCATTTGGGGATGGTGAGCAGTTGTTTAGCAGGTATATCTTGGATGCGCGCGGGATTAGCTGAGGATGGAGTCACCACGAGTCATAGTCGTAGTCTTCCGTTGTGTTGTCATAATACATTTGCTTACTTAGTTGGATTTTTGGTTTGGAACAGTTGTATTTTACTTTACATACAGTTGGTTTTGATGTAATCACTTTAAACTTTATACTTAAATTTATGTTTCTTAATGGTCACTTTTGACTACTACGCCTCGGGTAACCGATATGGTAGCATTCTCATGCGCTAGGTGGTCTTGGTAAGACACCTTGGTGTATGGGGGTGTTACACTTGATCTCGAATTTTGTATTAAAATACATAGCAACCAGAGATGGGATCATAACACGGATCTTCGTGTGTATTACTTCGTATGTCGTAGAAGTGGAAGACGTCCCAAAAATAACGATGGGGACACGTTAATGAAGGCTAAAATATCTTTCCAGTGGTGTAATTGTCGATTCAAGTTGAAGATTGTTTAAATACATGCCGACCCTTCACAATGGTTACTTTACATGTGTCGAGTCGGAGTACATAATCATGCTTTGGTGTAGTATTGTGACGGCGATTGATATTACGCTAACTTTGATGATGATGATGAGTAGGCGTATATCGATGCTCAAGTTAGAGTTCATGTACCACCGGCTATGATTAGTGCGAAATTACATCATCGGAATCCAGGAAAATCACGACCCACAAGGCGACAAATCTATAACCGGAGTCATAAAGTGAGGATAAAGAATAGAAAAGAAAGAAATCCGGCATAACATATGTTTGCACTTGCGGTTGAGCATAAATACGTGCACTTTTAGATTTCCGATCAGTCGAGTAGACAGCGGAAGCAGTGTTCATGGCTCATCCGGAGGCCGTTACGATATTTCGTTCATACTATTATGCGGTCCTTATGGATTCCACGTACAAGACAAATGCATACGGTCTTTCGCTTATAGAGATGGTTGCTGTCCTTTGTGATTGGATATGCTTTTGTGAAGTACGAGTCGTAAGAGGGATATGCTTGGGTGTTACGACATCTGAAGGCCCTTCTCAATGACGATGTTCAACCCAATGTCATTGTTTTAGATTTCAAGAAAAGGTTAGCGAAGGTGATTACTAATGTTTTCCCGAATTCCTCCCACTTGGTATATCTTTGGCATATATATGCTGTCGTAGAGACAAGATCACTTGACATCACGGGTGATGATTAGTGTGCTAAGTACATGTTATACCCGTAATTTTTGTATATTATTTATATTATTTTATATGGCGAATTAAACATATATTATAATTATATTTGTATAATATTTTCATTTATGTGATGAAGTTAATGAGTCGGGTTTTAAATAGTTGGATGGGTATCACGTGTGATACATGGGCCGTGTATGTGTGGATCAACTAAGCTGAGTCGGGTTCACTTAAGTTGTTTAATTAGACCCGGGATATATATAAACACCTAAACTGCATACTAAAACATATAATTCCTATTCTAATATCAAATAAGAAAGAAACCCTAGAGGATAGAAGAAGAGGAGACCGAGTGACACCGAAGGGCGACGAGAGCAAGGACGCACGGTTGGGCGTGGTTTTCGTGACGGTTTCACTAGTTTTCATCCTTTTGAGCATAAGGTATAATACTATGACGTTTCTAATTTATTTTAGTAATTGTTTTGCTAAGTTTAAGATTGTTGACACAAACCCTAAAAGGGAATTTTGGGGAATTTAGCATAATAGTGTTGAGACAGTTTCATATTGACGAATAATGAGTAAGAAGAAGTTTATGGGTGTGTCAAGTTGCGGGGGCCTGACCACGAGTGGTCACGGGGACCACGACTGGCCGTGGTGGTCTCGGGTTGTGGTGTGTGTCACGACCTAGGGTTAGTTGTGGGTCGTGAGTCTCGGCATCGGGCCGTGTGTCATTGTGTACGCTGCGTAAATTTATACGACGATATTTATTTTATGCGTTATTTGTTAAACTAGGGACATAATTGTATTAAGAAGTCTTTTCTAGCTTTATTGTGATAATTGATGAGACGGTCTGCTGCTAAGGTAGGTTTCCCTACTTAACTCGTGTTATGTGTTTATTTGTCTTACATGGAAGTGTATGAATTTCTAAGCTTTTAGTCGTACTGAATTTCATTGTGATGGGTGAAGCTACAACAATCTTATATTGAGTTATTCTATGAAAAGTGTTGATGTAACGGTCTTATACCGAGCCTCTATTGGATTGAATACATGACAGCGACGTGTGTACTGAACCTTTGGTTGTTATATTGTATTGTGACCGTCTTATAATAAGCTTATACTGCATTATTGAATTATTATAATTTTTACTATAAATTACTGAGATGAGTTGAGTATAATTGTATGTAAAATGGTGTTGGTTGTCCGCTGGGAAACATTACTGTTTTGGTAATTTTCTACCGAATTAGGTTAAACAAGGTCAATGTGGTCTTACTCGTTGTATGTTGATTGTATAATTGTGTTTAATGTAAAGTAAGGGAATTAAGTACGTAAAAAAGGTTGACACCTGAGATTTGGTGATGTGGAAAACTCTATGTGGGAAACGACCGCGGGAAGGGACGGTACCCTTCCAAGGATTACACTAGCTTCTTAATTCGAGAATGAGTACAATGGAGACGGAATGTAAATCTAGCTAGCACAATATGTTATGTGTATGCGTGAGATCTTGAATGCCTTTTCTTGTCTGCCTCTTCGCCTATTTATAGGGTAAGAACCCTAGATATGTCCTACTCCGTTTATGTTAAGGAATATTAGCCCTATCACAACTCTTTCCATAAACGGATCCTCTTCCTCCATTCTCCCTAATCTCCCTGAAATCTCCCTGACGACTCTTCAACACGCGGGCTTCCTTCACCAGTGGGCTTTCCCATCGTTGTATGCTTCTTGGACCAATTCATTAGATGGATTTACTTGGACCGGTTCCATATTAGGCAAATAAGCGGATTTTGGCCCAAACAGTTTGCCCCTAATTCCTTGTGATATACGTCTCGAGGCGTCGAATAAGGATTTACGGATTTTTAAAAATCCCGCGCCGTCTTTCACATAACTTCCCAAGCACTCATCATTACCCCCCCCCCTCTTCTCCTCGTTTCTCGCGCTTCCTTCTCTCTCTCCTCCTTTATAATCTCAACTCCCCCCAACTTTACTCCATTAACTTCAAAATTTAAATCTCTCACCTTCCCAAAACCCTTTTTCTTCCTTCTGCCCTCCCGCCGAATTCCGCCTGTCTTGCCGCCGTTCTTCACTTGGTACTTCCTTCTTGCAATCTCTCTTCGATCCTTTCCTTTTTCTTTCTTTCGACCATGGGTAAAACTCGTCACACCGCTTCGACTTCTGCTCCGGCGGATCAAAATCCGGACCCTACCTTTCCTTCCCGTAATCTTTTTGTCCACCCCCATGACTGTAACTCCTCTCTGACCACCACCAACATTCCTTTGATTAAGGAATTGCTTTGTCTCGGCGACGGGGTTGACATTGCTATCCCTGAGCCGGGCCAAAAGGCGGATGTCATTCGGCCAGGATGGGTCTGCTTCTACCTCTACCCATTTAGGTACGGTCTTTGCTTCCTCTTTCCCAAACTTATACAAGACTTTCTCCGGACCAATAACTTCGCCATGGCACAAATCTCTGCCACCATATGGAGGGTACTCCTCTACTCCCTCTCTGCCAGTCCGAACACCAGCAACTTCATCTCCCTGGGCGAGCTGGCCCATATGTACGAGATTCGGTTTCTGGGAAGAGGCCAATTTTCTATTCGGGTTTCCGGCGAGATTCCCTTCAGGCGTGTGTCAAAATCTAGGGATGAGAAATGGTTTGAGGATTTCTTCTACCTGAGGAAGGCCTCTATTCAGCCGCCTGCTGATTATATATTCGAAGATTGGGTCATAACCTCAAGTAAGTAACTCTTCTGACGCCTGATTTACTTCTTCCAATCCTTACTGGCTTACTTTTTGCTTTTGCGTAGGCCCCTGCCCACTGACTCGCCTAGGCGACCTGACAGCTTCCCGTAAAAAACTGTTCTACATCTCCCTGCTCGACAAGAAGTTTCCTGATTTGCTACCCGGCTTCGTACCTTCCTCGTCCTCCAATCCACAGCAATCAGCTTACAGCATGTCTTCTGGTATGTTACTTTGCGCTGTCATTCTGGCTATTGCTGATCACCTGATATCTTGCTCATTACCTGGTATCTCTGACGCCTGAGGTCTGGCTGCATGCAAGCTCAAACGTTGACCCCCTGGAGGCTATCTTCCATAGTGCTAAAAGAAATAGGGCCGCTGCGAGCCCTGATATAGCTTCCGCCTCCAACAGGAGTGCCCCGGTCGCTTCCTTCTCGTCTCCTCCTACCCATTGCAGCACCGCTCATCCTGAGCCTTTGGAGGTCAGCCCGCTATCCCGCCATCCTCCTACTCCACCTGCTAGTCCTGCTGCTAGTAGGGGCATCATTGCCCATTTCCCTGATGGCTTTGGGGACGTACAAAAGGTGCCTTACTGGCCTGAGATCGACCAGATCCTCTTTCCATCGTTGGTGGAAGCTTTCTCAGAATTCTCCCCAGAATAGATGGCTGAGAATGATGTGCATAATGCCTTTATGGTGAGTGTTATCTCTCTACTACCTGTTCTGAGTTATCTACGTCAAAATCTGTTAATTCTTCATTTTCTGCTTTTAGGCCTTCCAGTCAGCTCTTTACAATAGGAAGTTGATCAACGTGGTTCAGACCACCAGCCGCGCTACCAATGCCAAGAATCAGGAACTGATTGGGACTATTGCTGAACTGGAGCAGCAGCGTTCTGACCTGAAGGGACGGGTGGTGGAGCTGAAAGCTGAGCTTGCTGGTGCCAAGAAGAAGTTAAAGGAGGAAGCTGACCAGCAGGCATGCACCCAGAAAGTGTGTAGTACCTTCTCTGATTCTCTCAAGCGTTCTGATGAGAAGATCAGTGAACTGATTTCCCTAGCCACCAATATCGTTGCTTATGCTACCTGGCGGGGAAAGATCAGTGGGATGCGTGCTGCACTTGAAGAGCCTCCAACCCTGCAATCTATTAAGGAGGAAGAAAGGCAGCTGGAGACTCTGTACCCCATTCAGCCGGACCTGAGCGTGCTGATGCCTGAGGTTGGCGAAGTGAATTCTCCTGCACTGGCGGAGCAGATAATTGCTGGGGATGCTGGCTCGTTCCAGGAGGCTGCTGTCATTGAGGGAGCTCAGGAGATTGTTGTTGCCGAGGGCATGCAAGCTGGTCCTGTACCTGAAATGGGAAGTCAGCAGGAAAGGCAGAGGAGGTGCTAGAAAGGGAGGTCATTGATCTGGCCTCCAGTTAAAATTTTATATTTTGTTTCTTGAATGGCAGTCTGATCCTATGTGGTGCAGACATGTAAAATTTTCAAACATTTTGTCTTTGTGTTTGCCCCTTATGGTGGCGGTTAGCTGAAATTGGGTTCGTGTTTTGGCCAAACATTTTTGTTTCTTACTTATATACTTAGCTTAGGAAGCTACCGTGTCAACCTGCTGGCTGATTTAGGCTAGTCGTGTCAGCCTGAGAAGGCTGATTTAGACTCAACTAGCTGCCGTGTCAGTCTACTGACTGATTTAGGCGTATGCCGCATTTTGGGTGAGGTGGTCGTGTCAACCTTCAAGGCTGATTTAGACCAGTCGTGTCAGCCTGAAGAGCTGATTTAGACTTAGCTAGCTGTCGTGTCAGTCTACTGACTGATTTAGGCATATGCCGCATTCTGACTACTTAACCTTGTTCATAACGCAAGGTGTGTTGATCATGTTTAACGCCAACAGGGGCGTACGTTAGGCAAGTTTATAGTCATTCTAGGACAAATAGGACGTTGCAGGATTCTGGTAGCACAGAGATCCTTGCGCTCCATATGTGTGTGCATGCATGCTGGGGCCCTGATTGATTGTGTTGATTGCGAGCTACGCCCAGGGGGTGGTATCCAGGGTAGCTGGATGAGCTTTAAGCTGTCATCCAGGCTTCCCTTTCGTATGTTCCACAGGCCGCCTGGTGAGGGTGCTCCTAATGGAGAAATGTAGGTTAGGCATGTTGGAGTGCCATGTGCATTATCACCCCGCGTTTGCAGTTGACAGTCCTGCTAGCTATACTTTCAATGTACCATAGATATTAGAGTTCAGAGTGATGCATTTAAAGAAGCTTAAAAATAGGAAATTCTACCAGAGCGATGTGAAGTACCTGATGCCATCTCATGTGGTGCCAGAGCAATTGTGGTCCCAGGAAGCTTACAGACCACACAACTCTAATAGTAGTTTTCAAATTTTAAAGAAATAAAAGAAAAGAAAATGACACAAAATTGGTAGTATGCCTACTACCGTTTTTTTTTGGCTTTCTTAATACACTAGTCTATACACTAAATTCTACTTATTATCAAAAGTGATGCCTCTTCAGGTGAAGTATGTTCCATGGTTTGTGTATGATTTGACCATCCATGGTCATTAATCTGTACACTTCATGGCCAACAACGCCTTCTACCTGGTGTAGATACCCAGTATCTGCTGAGACTCCAACAAACACCAGATGATTATCGGACTACAACATGTTTTGGAATCGCGGCGTTTGATCGACAGTTTGTGTACAACTTTACGTCGAAAAACTTAAAACGATTTCGAAAATAAAACATTTCAAAACATTTCAAAAATACCTGGAGTGTTTAATGCACGACGACGGGGTCACAATGACACTAACTAGAGTCAAAACCGACACCGGACCAAAAACCGACTCAAAAATTCAAATCCCGACTCCAACAACGAGTCAAACCGAGTAAACCACCAAAAACAAAACTTTCCAAACCTTCTACCTTAAGTTTTCCCGGATTCATGTTGGTCAAGTACCAAACATGTGACTACAAAACCTAGGATAGAACAAATCATGATTGCGTTTGTTGTGAAAGTGACAACACAACTCGAAGAACCGCGACGTGGCTCGCGCCTCTTTGAGCGGCCCAAGTGGCCACGTCGCTCAAAACTCACACAACCACTCATTCTCCTATAAATACCCCTCAAATGCCACCCATTTGAGACTTACGCGAGTGTCCGCCCTCTCTTTTCTCCCTTAAAATTCTCGACTCGACTTCTTAAGTCACAACCATGAATGTTAGCATCTCGTGGCCTGCAGTGGCATCCACCATTGCATCGATCTGTGGCAGGGGAAATGGATCTTTGGGGCAGGCCTTGTTTAGGTCGGTGTAGTCTACACAAACTCTCCATTTGCCATTTTTCTTTTGGACGACTACTACATTTGCAAGCCAGTCGGGGTACATTACTTCCCTGATCATTCCCATGTCCAATAGCTTGTCAACTTCTTGGTTGATGATTTCATGCCTCTGTGCAGCAAATTTTCTCCTTTTCTGCTATACAGGCTTAAAGGATTTGTCAATATTTAACTTATGGGTTATAATATCAGCATCTATACCAGCCATATCAAAATGTGACCAAGCAAAACAAGACATTTTAGTTTTGAGAAAGCTGACCAGATTGGGTCTGACCGAGTCGGGTGCATCTGACCCTACAAGTACCTTCCTGTCAGGGAATTCAGGGTCCAGAATGACCTCTCCTGTTTCCATCTGTGACTGTGCAATATATTCTTTCTTGACAAGTGACTTTAATTGCTATGCGAGGGACTTACCTGACTTTGAGGGTTTCAAAGCCTGGGTGTAGCATTCCTGAGCCGTCCTTTGTTCTCCCCTGATGGTGGTTATCCCCCATTCGGTTGGTATTTTCACACATTGATGGTATGTTGAAGGGATTGCTTTGACGTTGTGGATCCATGGTCTGCCCAGGATTACGTTATACGAGGATAGGCAATCTATTACCCCGAATCTTTCATAGGAAGCCACACCTTCCACATAGGTTGGCAGGCTAATTTCTCCCAGGGTGTTCTTTGTTTCTCCGCTGAATCCAACCAGGACACTGAATTTTTTGATGATTTTCTCTTCATCTATCCTCATAGCTTTGAGGACGTCAAGCATCAGCAAGTTGATTGAATCGCCCCGTCTATCGTCAGATTCTTGATACCTTAGCTGTGCCAATTTGCATGGTAATTACCAAGCTGTCATGATGTAGATCTTATATTCCCTGCAAGTCTGAGTCATCAAAAGTAATAGCAGGTAATGATTTAGATCTAAGAGGGGGTTGAAATTTAGACTCCCTGGATATTCTTTTGGCAGCCTAGCTGGTTAAGCCACAAATTTATGATCCTCCATTTATGAACTTGACTTCATAGATGGGGGGAGGAGGAGGAGGATCTCTCTTGTTTTGTCCTTCATCTTTATTCTTTGGCTGCTGGATTAAGTCTTTCAGATAGCCTTTCTTTAGGAGGTATGCCATTTGTTTCCTGAGTTGGATGCATTCTTCTGTGGTGTGCCCGATGTCCTGGTGGAAGTCACACCATCTCGTTGGATCTTTCCGGGGTTGTCGATTTTTGGGCCATCCGACCGTGTCTCCAAAGCTTTCCAGGCGTTTGATTAACCCTGCAGTATTTATAGAGAAGTTATATTCAGGAATAGTTGGTAGGTTAGAGAGGTTACCTTTGTGTTCTTGTGCCATGTTGACTTCAGATCGTTCAGGTCTGGAATAGGGTGCTGATATGGGATTGCCTCCCTTATGGTAGGAGCTTTTCCTGTTAGTGTGTCCATAGCCTTGCTTTCCTCCGGACGAGTTTGTTGTGAAGTTTAGATCTTCTTCCAATCTGACATGTTCTAAGGCGATGTATTGAACAGTGGCAAAGGTTGGGCAGGCTTTTTTGGTTAAGTCTGCGTAGATGTCACTGTCAAGCAGGACTCCTTGCCTGAAGGCTTATACCGCTGTCTCTTCGTCACACCTGGGAATGGCTACCTTCTCTTTGACAAATCTTGCCAGGAATTCTTTGAGAGATTCTTCAGGAAGTTGCTTTACCCCCGAACAGTTCTTTGACGGGTCTCTTGGCCATGTCTCTGCTGCTTGCGAATTGTTGATTGAAGGCATTGACCAATTCTGCAAAATTCTTGATACTTCCATTTGGGAGATTGATGAACCATTGTAATGTCTTTGCTCCAATCGTGGTTGTACCAAAGCCTTTACACATGCGGACTGCGTGAGTTCACTAGGTATTGAGGCGGCTAACATCTTCTGTTTGAATATGGCAACGTGATTTTGTGAATCGAGGTTCCATCATAAGTTCTCATGGATGGGACAAGAAACTTCTTGGGAGATCAATCTTTGCAATTTCATCTGCAAAGGGTGAATCGGGAAGTCATCAACTTCTACTTGATCCACGGTCCTGGCACTCCATATATTCTCTATTTTATTGTGGAGTTTTTGAATTTCCTGAAGCATGACCATCATTATTGCTGCTTCTGTTTTGTTTGTTTCATCATTGGGAATGATTTGGGTGCCGGATGAGGTATCCTTCTTCGGAGTTCCAAAATTGGAAAAGTCAATGTTTTTGATAATGGATGAGAATGGGGTTCCCGGTTCGAATCGGTCTTGGAGCCTGAAGCCTCGATTTTCCAATTTTTTCCTCGAGTTAGACTCGATTCCTTCATCATCGATTTCACTTCTCCTTTGGGTTGCCTTTTCTTGAATTGTCTCCAATTCTTTGATCTTAGCCAAGGCAAATTACCAATTGTTGTTCTGGGGTGAGTTCTACCATTTTTTTATGTGAATATTAAATGAAGAATGGCAAAAGGAATTTTTTTTTTTTATTAACGAACTAGATGCCCCACGGTGGGCGCCAATTATTTTAGCAGGATTTTCCCTGGAAGGATCCGGCCTGATTATTGAGTAATTAGGGTATCTAGTTCAATAAGTTTAGAATAATAATATGAGTAAATAACAAGGAAGAATTAAGTATAAAGAATATTGTTTGTATTACTTTGATAAACTGGGTACAAACTTGTGTGTAACTGAATATTCAGGAAAGAGTGAGAGATAAATCGTAAATTATTGATGAATAATGAATGTCTTTACAATTGTTAGATTATGCTATTTATAGTTCTACAGATGCTAATGTTACATTCAACCTCAACGTTCCCCTTGATTGTTGGAGTTGTTAGCTGGAAAATAGGGCACATTCCCTATTAACACGGTTGACTCATTCTTCTTTAACAAGCCGTCCTTCCTTTCCTCTTGCACGTTCAGATATACTAAGATTATGTGCTCCTTGTAGTTGGACTTGGTCTTCCATGAGAGTAGGACGTGGTTATTTGTTCATATAACTGTATTTCTTGTTTATCAATTTAATCCAGCCTACCTGAGTGTCCCGTCAGGCTATTCTGCGCTTATCATCAGGCATTTCTTCTAGGATTTAGTAGCTTGCTTATCTTGTAGTACTCTTCATCTGCCAAATAGTAGTTAGATTTGTCCGGTCTCTGGTTGCCTCAATCAGCCTAGTAAGGTAAGGCCAAGTTAGAGTCAGACCAGGCTAAATTGGGCCAAACAGTCGCCAACTAGCCCGCGCCTAAATGGGGTATTCAGACCAGAGATCAACCGTGTTTGTTCTCGTCATTTCCCTTAATCCATTTTTCATATTTGTAATCGGTTTTCACCATTTCAAGTATTTTCGAACCATTGTTATTTTATTTCACATGTTTTAACCATAAAGCCTTTTTCACCCTTGGTTCCTCATACCATGACGGTTAAATCCGTGTTTCGGTGATAATATTTGGTTAATGACATTTAAAAGGTATTTTAAAGCCTTTTATTTCATTTCTTTACATTTTCAAACAAATACATTAGTCACCAACACAAAGTCATCCTTGGTTCTACATACCATGCCGTATTTTAACCCGGGTACGATGATGAGTATCGACTAATAACATTCAAATGGACTTAAAACAATTAGTCCATAATCATTTTCAAAAATATTCATGTCAAGTTTGTCGAATCGAACCCGACACCGAATATTATCAAAATAATGATGATTAATCGAGTCTAGTACTTCAAATCAACATAGGCGGTCTAAACGACCCCTTCGAATCAAACCGGGTTCAAATACCCATTTTCAACATGTTTTATAACGTTTTCTAAAAGGTCAGAACATGGCACATAAACCGTGGGCTAACCCGCGCCTAAACAGGCTCTCCATTTCTCATTTTCAAAACCAGAGGGAGGCCCCTTACACCGCCGGCTAGCTCGCGCCTCATATAGCCGTCCAGTAGGCCTGTTCCTTCCAAAGATTAGTCTAGGACGATCCCGACTCCGGTTAGCCCGGATATAGGATGGATCAGATGACTATTTGATTATCCAAAACCATATTTGCAAAATGCCTCACTAAGACAAATGGATCATGTTATGCACCCTAAACCTAATACGGTAAATGGATGTTTAATTTCCGTCTTGCATGCAAATCAACCGCTAATCCAACTCGACATCTTATACTTGATACTTGGATTAAATCAACCGACTTAGAAAGCTCTCACATGTTATGTTTAAATTATTGGATGCGCATTCATGCATTTAAACCGTTTTATCAACTTTTGCATTCAACCAATCAAGATCGATCAGTAGAGGCCGCTAACGCGGACGGGATTGGGTGTCTGATTAAAGGGCTTCCCAATACGTACCTTCACCTCTTACTCAGAAACTTTGGATAGTGGACGACCTTATCCAGGGCGTACGAGAGTCATTCTAGAGATAGGATGCTAAAGAGGGACGATTTCCTTATCTTTAATACCTATGTCAAACGCTGCTTTGTGCTTCGATTTGACCGAGGTATAAAGTGGAATTCGAACGGGTTCCAGGCATCCCACAAATGGTTGGTGGCGACTCCGAACATCTCTAATCATTTCGAGACCCTAACCGAGACGAAACCTACCGATCTAAAACGATCCGGTCGAAAGCATCTTTACGCCGCCGAGCGTGGCTTTCAAAAAGACCGCTGCCATTGTCCACAGACCGAAGTGGGCATACGCAGGTGGGCACGTGTCCACAGATTGGCGAATCTGCTGGGGAGAACTAGGACACTTACGTCTTTGTGATCCCTAGATGGTGAGACTCGAACGAGGTCTTGGTTGGAATGCATTAATTGATATTACGGTCACGGTCGGGTTCCTTGTCCGTGCCCACAACCTAACCCTTTTTCGACCAATTGGCTCGTTTCGTCGGTGTGAGTCTTCTCATCCCCGCGTTTCGAATCCCAATTGAGTCAAGCATACCGTTGACGTTACACATTTTTGTTTCGTCAAAGAGCTTTCATCACTTTCGATCACAAGGCTAGGGCACCCTCCTTATACATTTTGTTTGGATTGGTATCCCTCTCGCAAATCGGGGTTTGATTGCTTGGTGTGTAACCCACCCTTTTAAGCCAAAACCCGTGTCAGCATAATGCATAATATAATGAACTGCGAGTGCTTATGTGCTATCTGATCATAAGTCCTTCCGTGTCATTTTCAAACTTTCAAAAAACACCCTTTTCGCGCCGTTATAATGGCCATTTCAAACCTCGGTCTTTCGCCGACCATTGCACGCGTCTCTAGGCCGTCGTAATGATGATTTTCAAAATCGGTTTTGTATAACCATTTCAACACGCCTTTCTAGGCCGTCGTAATGACGATTTTCAAACCCGGTTTTGTATAACCATTTTAACACGCCTTTCTAGGCCGTCGTAATGACGATTTTCAAACCCAGTTTTGTATAACCATTTCAAAACGCCTTTCTAGGCCGTCGTAATGACGATTTTCAAACCCGATTTTGTATAACCATTTCAAATCACCTTTTTACGCCGTTATAATCACCGCGTATAGACACGGATTTTAACCCGTTTCGCGTCGACAATGGCTCTTTCAAAACCCGAGGAAAGCACACACCCTTTTATCGAGACACTTTCGGGATCCCGAGGACCATGCACCGTCCCCGAGACCTCTTCAAACCTTTCAAACTCGATTTTCAAAACATACAATTTTGAATTTCAAAAACCGCCTTGGGAAACAATGCACTGTTTTCCGAGCCGACTCAAACTCAAACCGTCTTTTGCAAATAAACTTAAGACAACCCTTTCAACTGATCAACTTGCGGAGATGTTTATCTTCGGAAGCCGTCCATTATAGCGACAAACGAATCTTTTTGAAAATTTCTGTTTTCAAAAACTTCAGTCGACCATTCCAATTCCGCCTCGTGTCTATCGTGTCTAAGCAAACGTACTTATGGGTCTTTACTTATGAGTCGTCTCACCACGAGACCCATCCAATGGCGGCACGCCGTCATGTTGGACTCGTGTCAAAGGTTCAGTCAACACCGTCACGTCATAAATCGAGTCAGCACCGAGGGACCACACACGGTGACCCCGTCTTGTTGGGTCTGATCTTTGTCTCATCCTTTGTGTTGTCTGCGTTCAGTCTTGGAACCGTGTCGGATTGAGTTGTAACGTGAGCCGTTTTTCTGCCTCAGAGCCATGGCCCCGTCTTTAGCTTCGTCCAACAACAACAATGATAACAACAGAGATGTCACAACTGATCAGCTAGCCAGCCTGCTTACCGCTCTTAAGGTCACTCTGGTTCGCATCGAGACCCGTATCGACGCCCTGGAGAACAAAGAAATTGGGGAACATAATATTCCACCTCTGACTGAAACTGAGAAGAGGCTGAAGCTCTTGGAAGAACAGCTCTTAGCGCGGGGTAATAATATCCATCTTGAGAACAACCGAAGGTTCGAACCCGTTGAGGACCAGTTACCTGACAACTTCACCCTGACTGATGTGCCTAAGTTCAAGGGAGTGGAGGACCCACTCAACCATATCCGTGCTTTTAAGGACTACATGGCCATTAAGGTGGTCAAACAAGAACTTTATACCCGGATCTTCCCCTCCTCTTTGGTGAAGGAAAAGTAGATCTATATACTTACATATTCATATATGTTATAATTTAATTTGTCATAAAAATAAAGATGGATTTTATGCATACAAACATTAAAACAAAATAAGGAAGAAACATTATTCTTACATTGTATTTTCGGTTCAAATGGGCACAAAAGAAATCTCCTTTTCTTTTGCTCTTGAGCTTTCCTTTTGGATGAACAAAAGATCCAAGTGTAGGATCTCTCCCAAGGAATAATACCCAAGGCTTTCTCTTAATTAAAATTAATATTATAGGTACTAGATAATATTAATTTTGTAGAAAAATGACCCAAAATAATTTGGTATTTTGCCTCTCTAAAACCGGTTAGAGGAGAGGAATTATGGAGGATTTTTCTCTTTCTAAAACTTTTATTTTTTAGAAGTTGGAATGAATGAAATTAATTTACACACTCATGCATGTAGTATGTAAAAATTATGAGACAAAAACTGTAATACTCCGTATTTATAAGTCTTGGGGTACTTTATTGAGTAGCCCTTACTCGGTCGAGTAAGGGTAAGTTGCGAAATAAAATAGTTTCTGACCTGTTGGGTACTCGATCGAGTAGCTGGGGCACTCGATCGAGTACGGGGGTACTCGATCGAGTACCTTGGGTACTCGATCGAGTGTCCGGTTTTACGGGGAGTTTTCTCGGGTTTTGTTAATTATGCGATTAAGGTATTTAAGTTTCGTCGTCATTGTTTTAAATCACTTTTACAAAACCTAATTTCCTGTTTAAGAGAGAAAGCAACAAGTTCATCTTCCTAATCACATTCTTAACAATTCCCCGAGTTCAGACGGTCAGTTCTTGTCGTTGTTTATATCGTTGGGTTCCTTGCGTCGAGGGTAAGATCTACGTACCCTTTTTATTGTATTTCCTTTGATTTGGTTAAACCCTAATTTAGAGATTGGGGGTTTTTATGTGTAGTATGTGATGTGTAGCCTCTATGTGTTATATGATAGGAGGAGGGTTCATAGAAGAGGCTTTTTGACTCGAAGAGAGACCGTCGATTGTGTGCATACCGGTAGGATTTCCTACTCGCATTAATCCCATAATGGGATATTGGTTGATGTATTGTATTTGGTTGTTTGATATAATAATTGTCTTGTGATTGTGGTTGTGATCGTTGTTGATGGTTCACGAGGCGTGGCCTCGGGCCGAGTGGGGTCACTTGCGGGAGTGACTTCACGCCCTAGTTTCGCCCTTCGTGGAACCCGCCACGAAAGGGGATGTGCACATTAATGGACAGGGTTATCGCTCACTATGTGGAGCGGGGATTTGGTGGGTACGGCTGCGGTCCCCCATGGCGGGGGGTCCAAAGGACGGTCGGTATTGAGATGATGGGAATTGGTTGGTTGTGTGTGTGTGTGTGACGATTAAAGCTGTCATCATGTATCTTATTCTTTGTTATACATATTGATTGTGTGATTAGTCACGACCCCGTGTTGTTTTGTAAACTGCGGTGATCCATTCGGGGATGGTGAGCAGATATTGAGCAGGTATTGAGATGAGTACTGGGATAGCCGGGATGCCACGACATGATGATAGGAGTCTTCCGTCGTAGCCTTTAGTTTATTTACATTTCATTAGAAAGTCATTTTGAAATAATGTATCGTACTTTTGGTTTGGTTTTGAGGATTGTAACTATTCGCTAAATTATTTATAATAAACGTTGTTTCTTTATTGTTGTTTGATTATCATTGCCTCGGGTAACCGAGATGGTAATGTCTTCATACCTAAGTGGTCCTGGTAAGGCACTTGGAGTATGGGGGTGTTACAAATGGTATCAGAGCGACGATCCTGAAACCTGTAACCAATGAACCTAATGAACATAGGGAGTCAATTAAAATGAACCCGGGTAAAAGTTGTAGGAGCTAGTGCAAAGGCTTGGGAGACGTCCTAAAGTCGCGGGGTCGCCCTACAACTTTGAACCGGTCACATAGGGGAAGTGTTTGTCGAGTCGTATGTGTGTTTGGTTAACTTGTGTACGGATGTGATGGAATGTGTTAATTGTTGGGTGTTGAAGTAGAAAGTTGAGCATGTGAAAGAAAATGGTGATATGGGGGGGAACTTGTTGATGAGATGATAACATGTTGGATGATTTACAATGTGGCATTTAATAACATGATGAAATGATCTCGTAGATAGTAGAAAGGATGCGTATCATGTTTATTATGATATAATGTGGTTTATAAAGTTTAGCATGTTAGCATATGACGTAACATGCGGGTAGCTTTTATGAATTAGTGTTACTCGATCGAGTGGGACCGACTCGATCGGGTGGGTTTTTAAGCGATTTTAAGTCCGGAATCGAGTTTTGGGGCACTCGATCGAGTAACTAGGGGTACTCGATCGAGTAGGGGTCACTCGATCGAGTAGCCTAGATACTCGATCGAGTAGGTAAGAGATCGAAGGTCTGTTTGGGGTCCAAGTTTGGGTACTCGATCGAGTACGTGGGGCACTCGATCGAGTAGCCCGTTACTCGATCGAGTGTGTTTGGGAACTCGATCGAGTGGGTTCTGGGTGGCGTGTTTTCGTGTTTTGAAGTTTAGTACGTATGTTCATATCTACCCTTTCTTATATATGTATAGTTTCAAGATGCCGCCCAAGAGAACTGCTTTGTTTACGAGAGCTGAGCTTATGACCGTGGATGACATCGTTAAGATGTTAGAGCACCAGGATGCTCTTACTGAGACCCTAAAGAAAGTGAATGAGGACAAGAATAAGGATAAGGAGAAGGAGGTTGATCATTCAAAAATCAGCCTTTACATTGCGAGGTTTAACCCGAAAGAATACAAGGGAGTTGGGGAACCTAACCTTCTTGATAGTTGGCTGAGAGAGATGGAGAACATATTAGATTTGGTTCACTGTCCTGATGAGATGAGGGTGGAACAGTGCGTTCTATCCGAGGGAGGCGAGGCAAGTGGTGGGATAAAGTGAAAGTGAGTGCTAAGGAGATATATACAAACCAAGGCTTACCCGCTATACCTTGGGAGGAGTTTCGTAGGGTCAGAGGAAGGAGTTCGTAAATCTGGGAACATGTGAGGAGTAAGATGAGAGAAGAGTTTGATGGTTTTAAGATGACTGCTGAGATGTCTGTGGCTGAGTACTACAGGCTGTTCAATGAGAAGTCTAGGTATGCTGAGGATATGGGTTTGAGTGAGGAGAACCTGGCATTGAGGTTTGAGAGGGGGTTGACCCCTAAGATTATGGATAAGTTACCCGTGGGAATCCTTACAGATGTTAAGGAAGCTTATGAGAGAGCTGGGAGAGCGGAGAGGTTGGTGGAGATGGCTCAGGAGAGGTTAGGTGGTGAGAAGAGGAAGTCTGAGAGCGAGGGTGGTGGCCAATCTAATCACAAGAAAGGCAACCACAATCAGTCTAAGGGATTTTCTTCTGGGTCTGGGTTCTTGGGCGTGGCCGTGGAAGTGTGAGTAATAGTTGGGGAGTGACCTGCTATAGCTGTGGTGGTGTAGGCCACAAGAGACATGAGTGCACAAGTGCACCGGGATCTTTCCAGAGACCTGCGCAGAGCTTCGCGAGCAACAGACCGGCTGGATCATGGCCAAACCGGGGAAGTCAGAGTTACCAGAGTGGAGGCAACCGCAACGGCGGTAATTCTTATCAGAAACCACCTGCGAACAACAACAACAATCAAGGGTCGGGTGCTAAGCCGACCACATCAATAAGTCTTGTCCGGGGAGGTGGGCGGAAGACCGATGGCAAGTTATTCATGATGGAGAAGAAAGCAGCTGAGGAAGATGCGCACGTTATCACCGGTACATTCCTTGTTAATGGTATTCCTACCTTTATTTTGTTTGATTCGGGGGCTTCTCAGTCGTTTGTGTCTTCGAGTCATGTAAAACAGTTGGGTTTGAGAGTATATGAGTCTGTTAGTGAGCAAGTTTTCATACCTTCGGGTGAGTCTGTATCGTGTGGGAGATTGTTCAGAGATGTATCTTTGATAGTTGGGCAAGTTGATTTCCCTGTAGACTTGCTAGAGTTTCCTTTTAACGGTTTTGAGATGATAGTTGGGATGGATTGGTTAGGAAAGTATAAAGCTAAGATAGACTGTCATCAAAAGAAAGTGTCTTTAAGAGGTCCTAAAGGTGTTAGTGTGTCTTATCGTGGGTTTCTAGTCAAACCCAAAGTTAAGTTGATTGCAGCTGTTACCTTGAAGTCTTATCTGAGGAAGGGATGTCCTCTGATCCTGTGCCATGTGAGAGATGATCGGATAGAGAGTCCGACAGTTGATGAGATACCAGTGGTGGGGGAGTTTGCAGATGTTTTTCCAGAGAAGATTCCGGGGTTGCCACCGAAGAGGGAGATAGATTTCACCGTTGAGTTGAAGCCAGGGACGGGGCCAATCTCTAAGGCACCGTACCGTATGGGTCCTAAGGAGATAGAGGAGCTTAGGAAGAAGTTGGATGATCTGATAGAGAAGGGATACATTAGGCCAAGTGTATCGCCGTGGGGAGCACCAGTTCTTTTCGTGAAGAAGAAAGATGGGAGTTTGAGGTTATGCATAGATTACAGGGAGCTGAACCGCGTAACGATAAAGAACAAGTATCCTTTGCCAAGGATAGATGACCTGTTTGATCAGTTGAGTGGTGCAAAAGTCTTTTCTAAGATTGATTTGAGGTCGGGGTACCATCAGGTGAAGATTAGAGAGGTGGACATACCAAAGACAGCTTTCACGTTGAGGTATGGCCATTATGAGTATGTGGTGATGCCGTTTGGGTTGTCTAATGCGCCGGCAGTGTTTATGGATTTGATGAATAGAATCTTCAGACAGTTCTTGGACCAATTTGTAGTGGTGTTTATCGATGATATCTTTGTCTACTCTAAGACTAAGGAGGAGCATAAGGAGCATCTGAGGATCGTGTTGCAGACTTTGAGGGATCATGAGTTGTATGCTAAACTGTCCAAGTGTGAGTTCTGGTTAGAGAAAGTTGCTTTTCTGGGGCATGTAATCTCTAAAGATCGGGTAGTCGTGGATCCGGCGAAGATTGAGGCAAAGGACAAAGTGGGAAGCACCGAAGAATGTTCTTTGAGGTTAGGAGTTTCTTGGGTTTAGCCGGATACTACGTATGGTTCGTGAAAGATTTCTCCAAGATAGCTAGACCGATGACAAATTTTGATGAGGAAAGAGAACAGTTTCGTTGGGATGAGAGTTGTGAGACGGCGTTCCAAACATTAAAGGAGCGTTTGACCACGCTCTCCCGTCTTAGCATTGCTGAAGGGAGCGAGAACTTTGAGGTTTATACAGATGCCTCGAAGAATGGGCTGGGATGTGTGTTGATGCAGAATGGCAAAGTGATTGCCTATGCTTCTAGACAATTGAAGCCTTATGAGGAGAACTACCCTACTCATGATCTGGAGTTGGGTGCAGTGGTGTTTGCTCTCAAGATTTGGAGACATTACCTTTATGGAGCAATCTTTAAGGTATTTTCGATCACAAGAGCCTCAAGTACATTTTCACGCGAAGGAGTTGAACATGAGACAGAGGAGGTGGATGGAGCTGATTGGCGATTATGACATGGATCTACCATGAAGGGAAAGCCAATGTTGTAGAAATGCTTTGAGTAGGAAGAGTGTACATTCCCTGTGTACAGCTCTATCTTTGATGAGGCCGAGAGATGAGGTAGCGAGTTTTGGGATACATATGATGCGAAAGGAGATGCCATGGGTGATATGACAAGATGCTGCTTGAGTTTTATGATGATATTCGGGATAAACAGGCTTTGGATCCTAAGATAGTGGAGTGGAGAGCCGGAGTAGAGAAAGGGACAGTGTCCCGATTTTCTATTCATACGTACGGTAGTTTGAGGTTTGATGGTAGGTGGTGTGTTCCTAATGACGAGGAGTTGAAAAAGACTATCATGACAGAGGAACATTGCACACCATATTCGATTCATCCAGTGGAGACAAGCTATACAAGGATTTGAAGAAAACGTTTTGGTGGCCTGGGATGAAGAAAGAGACTGAGTTTGTGTCCCGTTGTTTGACATGCCCGAGAGTTAAAGGGGAACAGCGACGACCACAAGGTAAGATTCAGTCTTTAGAGGTGCCTGAGTGGAAGTGGGAATCCATTTCCATGGATTTCATTGTGGGTTTGCCAAAGAGTCAACAAGGTAACAACATGATTTGGGTGATAGTGGATCGTCTGACCAAGTCAGCTCACTTTGTTCCAATGAAAGATACATGGACTAAGGCACAATTGGCTATGGCCTATCGAAAGAACGTGCTTAAGTTACATGGAGTCCCTAAGGACATAGTGTCCGACGAGAGATGCGAGGTTTATATCGAGGTTTTGGAAGGAGTTGCGGAATCGTTGGGAACAACTTTGAAGATGAGTCAAAGATTTCATCCTCGCGACGCGACGGGCGGAGATCGAGAGAACAATCAAGACACTTGAGGATATGTTGCGAGCTTGTGTGATGGATTTTGGTGGTAGGTGGGAGCAGAGGTTGGACTTGATAGAATTCTCTTACAATAACACTATCACACCAAAGATAGGTATGGCACCGTTTGAGGCTTTGTATGGGAGGAGATGTAGGAGTCCAATCTGTTGGGACGATAGTGCTGAGGCAGTGGTTTTAGGACCAGAGATGGTGCATGAGATGGTGGAACAGATTAAGATGATCAGGGAACAGATGAGAGCAGCCCAGGATCGACAAAAGAGTTATGCATATCTACATCGTCGGGACATAGAGTTTCACGTTGGGGACAAGGTTCTTTTGAAAGTGTCTCCTATGCGCGGGGTTATGAGATTTGGGAAGAAAGGCAAGTTAAGTCAGAAGTTTATAGGGCCTTATGAGATCTTAGAGCGAGTTGGGGAAGTTGCTTATCGTCTGGCTTTACCAGCTGCGTTAAAGAGAGTGCATAATGTGTTTCATGTATCGCAGCTGCGGAAGTATGTGAGTGACCCGTCACATGTGTTGGAGGCAGAGAGCCTAGAGCTAGATGAGTCCTTATCATATCTTGAGGTGCCTAAGCAGATTCTAGACCGAAAGGTTAGAAAGACTAGGAGTGGTGAGACAGTTTTGCTTAAGATCCTGTGGTCTAACCACGAGACCGAGGAAGCTACATGGGAGCCAGAGGAAGCTATGAAAGAGCGTTACCCTTTCCTTTTTGATCAGGTATGTATGGTTACGGGGACGTAACCTTGTTTCTTTTAGGGGGGTAGGAGATGATCGCGAACTGTTTTTAAGAGTTTTATACTCCTTTTATATGCTGTGTCGGGATGTTTGTCGGGATGAGTTTGGTTAGTATCATGTTTTATGTGGAATTTTGTTTTGGTTGCTGAGTCGGGAAGGTTATGGGAGTACCTTTGTTTAGTAGTGGTTTGAACTTCGGGGACGAAGTTCCTTTTAAGGAGGGAAGACTGTAATACTCCGTATTTATAAGTCTTGGGGTACTCTATCGAGTAGCCCTTACTCTGTCGAGTAAGGGTAAGTTGCGAAATAAAATAGTTTCTGACCTGTTGGGTACTCGATCGAGTAGCTGGGGCACTCGATCGAGTAAGGGGGTACTCGATCGAGTACCTTGGGTACTCGATCGAGTGTCCTGGTTTTTACGGGAGTTTTCTCGGGTTTTGTTAATTATGCGATTAAGGTATTTAAGTTTCGTCGTCATTGTTTTAAATCACTTTTACAAAACCTAATTTCCTGTTTAAGAGAGAAAGCAACAAGTTCATCTTCCTAATCGCATTCTTAACAATTCCCCGAGTTCAGACGGTCAGTTCTTGTCGTTGTTTATATCGTTGGGTTCCTTGCGTCGAGGGTAAGATCTACGTACCCTTTTTATTGTATTTCCTTTGATTTGGTTAAACCCTAATTTAGAGATTGGGGGTTTTTATGTGTAGTATGTGATGTGTAGCCTCTATGTGTTATATGATAGGAGGAGGGTTCATAGAAGAGGCTTTTTGACTCAACAGTAGAGACCGTCTGATTGTGTGCATACCAGGTAGGATTTCCTACTCAGTATTAATCCCATAATGGGATATTGGTTGATGTGTTGTATTTGGTTGTTTGATATAATAATTGTACTGTGATTGTGGTTGTGATCGTTGTTGATGGTTCGCGAGGCGTGGCCTCGGCTGAGTGGGGTCACTTGCGGGAGTGACTTCACGCCCTAGTTTCGCCCTTCGTGGAACCCGCCACGAAAGGGGATGTGCACATTAATGGACAAGGTTATCGCTCACTATGTGGAGCGGGGATTTGGTTGGTACGGCTGCGGTCCCCCACAGGCGGTGGTGGGTCCAAAGGACGATCGTGATTGAGATGATGGGAATTGGTTGGTTGTGTGTGTGTGTGACAGTTAAAGCTGTCTGTGTATCTTATTGTTGTTATACATATTGATTGTGTGATTAGTACTGACCCCGGTGTTGTTTTGTAAACCTGCGGTGATCCATTCGGGGATGGTGAGCAGATATTGAGCAGGTATTGAGATGAGTACTGGGATAGCTGGGATGCCACGACATGATGATAGGAGTCTTCCGCTGTAGCCTTTAGTTTATTTACATTTCAGTTAGAACAGTCATTTTGAAATAATGTATCGTACTTTTGGTTTGGTTTTGTGGATTGTAACTATTCGCTAAATTATTTATAATAAACGTTGTTTCTTTATTGTTGTTTGATTATCATTGCCTCGGGTAACCGAGATGGTAATGTCTTCATACCTAAGTGGTCCTGGTAAGGCACTTGGAGTATGGGGGTGTTACAAAAACTCTTTTGCCTTTCTCTATGGTGAACCGTGTAGGAGGGAAGAGAGGGGAAGAAAAAGACCCAATGCATGCCCTTGTTTGCCTTCACAATGCCAAACTAGGGTTGCATGGCTAGGCTATATGCAAATGATGGTGTTTTCCACTAACTTAATCAACCACAATATTAGCCTAAACCACCTCCAATTTTCGGCACTTATGATAATATGGATTCCATATTATTTTTGTCAATTTGTCAATATGTCACATGTCACATGTTACATAAAATTGCTATGTATTTTTAACATATTAAAAATCAACGTATTAAGAAAAATACGCCATATACAAAAATCGACTTAGTAATTTCATAATTACTTGTACCAAAATATTTTACCATTTATAAATCACAACAGATTGTATTTATAATAATTCATTCAATTTTCGATTGTTTCTTTAAACAATAATTTCATCTGAGCAATGATACAATTCGGTTACTCAGACCGTATCTCATTTAATCACATTACAATGTGATACGTAAATTTTACTTCCAAAATCGTCCGTCAGTTTTCAAGTAATTTAATTAACTCGTAACATTATGCGATTAATTAAATGATCAATTAAGAGTGTTGCCCTATAGGTATGACCTAGGGGGTCAACTGATCACCACCGTCGCACGACGAAATGTCAAACTCTAGTCACCAATCATTACCGATATATGTTGACCATTGACAAAAAAAATACTTCCCAATTGTATTCTTTAAAATGAGATTTAATAATGATATTTAAATCATGTGATCGCACTATTGTTGAGGACACATTTCCCAACAATCTCCCACTTGTCCTCGACAAGTGTACGTCACCAATTCTCTTGTCCTATTACTATCTCCCACTCAATGCAAGGTGTCTTTCAGGTCGTACTTGCAAGTGATCATATCTAGGGTGGTTTCCTCGATCTGGAGAATAACTGATTGACCGGACTTATCTATCATAGATACTTTCCGAGCGTGGCCACGCATTTCCAGTTCATTACTCCTCGAGTGGCCCTGAGATATTGTTATAACCCTGACTAGAGGTGGACAATTCCTATCGCACTCATTCCCTTCGACTAGCCACAGCCATCATAACCCAAAATATGCCCATTTGACCCCATTTACGAAGGTCGTAGTAACATAAATCAAAGTTAATCTGAAACTGTGCCATCTTAGATGAATAGTCTTTAGTCAAAAGAATCGACTCATTTGAATACTATAGTAGCTCTTGCCACGACCAGGCTATATAAATTTGCCAGAACTCTATAAGCGGTCATTAGGCCCGACAAAATGTTCCTAAAAGTCTGCCTATGTGATCGACTAGTCATCTCACATGACTTTGTGGCACTTGAACTTGCCATCAATCGCATCACACTCTAGTCACTTCGAGACGTCACCTCATACAAGTAACTATGGGCAAATACAATGTTAATCCGTGTTCACTTTAACGGGGTTCAATTGTCACTACAACCCGTTTGGATGTAACAATGTATAAATTAAAGGTAAAAGACAAATGTGATTATGAACATGAACAAAAACAACACTTTTATTTCATTTCAAAATCTAACAAAAACTTGGTACACGTTTAAGTCCCATGGACGTAACATGTCCATCATGCTTAGCCTGCGATAAAGGCTTGGTGAGCGGATCGGCTATGTTGTCATCCGTCCCAACCTTACAAATCGCAATTTCCTTCCTTTCAATGAAATCTCTTATTACATGATATTTTCTAAGTACATGTCTAGATCTATTACTAGACTTCGGCTCCTTAGCTTGGAAGATCGTCCCACTATTATCACAATAGAGAGTGATGGGATCATTGGCGGTAGGTACTACTTTTAGACCTTCCGTGAATTACCTGATCCAAACAACTTCCTTAGCGAGCTTCGATCTTTGCGATGTACTCACCTCCGTTGTAGAATCCGCGATTCTGACTTCCTTGAAGTTTCTCCAGCTTACGGCACCACCATTGAGTATAAAAACGAAACCAGCTTGTGATTTCAAGTCATCTCTATCTGTTTGAAAACTTGAGTCCGTGTATCCATTAACACGCAACTCAGTGTCTCCTCCAAACACTAGGATAGAATCCTTAGTTCTTCTCAAGTACTTAAGGATGTTCTTGACAGCAATCCAGTGACTCTCACCTGGATTTCCTTGATATCTACTCGTCATGCTCAGGGCATACGAGACATCAGGACGTGTGCATATCATGGCATACATGATTGATCCAAAAGCGGAAGCATAAGGAATCAACTTCATGCGTTCAACATCATGGGGTTCGGAGGGAGATTGAGTCTTGCTTAATATCGTCCCGGTTACCATAGGTACCAAATCCCTTTTGGATTTGTCCATGCTGAACCGTCGAAGAATCTTATCAACATAAGACTCTTGACTTAGTGCCAATATCCTCTTGGATCTATCTCTATGGATCCGGATACCTAATATGCGTTGTGCTTCTCCTAAATCCTTCATTCGGAAGTGGTTACCTAACCACTTCTTAACAGAAGACAACATTGGAATATCATTTCCAATGAGTAGTATGTCATCGACATACAAGATTAGGAACACAACATTGCTCCCACTAAATTTCATGTATAAACATGGTTCCTCAACACTTCGAGTGAAACCATTTTCCTTTATAACATGATTGAATCGATGATTCCAACTTCTAGATGCTTGCTTAAGACCATAAATGGATCTCTTAAGCTTGCACACTTTGTTAGGATTTTTAGAATCAACAAAACCTTCGGGTTGTATCATGTACACCTCCTCTTCTAAATGCCCATTTAGAAAAGCGGTTTTGACATCCATTTGCCATATTTCATAATCATGAAATGCGGCAATCGCTAACAAAATCCGTATGGATCTTAGCATGGCTACGGGGGCGAAGGTCTCATCATAATGGAGACCTTGGACTTGGGTAAATCCTTTTGCCACTAGCCTAGCTTTGTAGACATCATCATGTCCTTCTATGCCATTTTTGACTTTGAATATCCATTTGCATTGAAGGGGTCTTGCCCCTTTAGGCAAATCTACCAAGTCCCAAACTTGGTTTTCATGCATAAAATCCATTTCGGACTTCATGGCTTCAAGCCATAAGGAGGAATTCGGACTAGAGATTGCGGCCTTGTAGGTGGCGGGCTCGTCACTTTCCATAAGCAACACATCGAGTGTTCCATCTTCCTCGATAAGTCCCACATATCGATCGGGATGGCGAATTAATCGACCCGTCCTTCGTAGTGGAGGAGGTACAACCGTGTTAGACGACGAAGGAACATCTTCTTGCGTCTCTATCTCGGTTTGTGGCTCTTGAACTTCGTCAAGTTCAAAATTTCTCCCACTCTGTCTCTTAGAAATAAAGTCTCTTTCTAAGAAGACAGCCTCGCAAGACACAAACACTTTGTTATCTTGAGGTTTGTAGAAGTAGTATCCTCGAGAATTCGAGGGGTAACCTACAAAGGTGCATTTTTCGGATCTTGGGGCAAGCTTGTTGTCATTCTTGGTCTTGACGTAAGCATCACATCCCCAAATTTTCATGTAGGATAGATTAGGAACTCTTCCTTTCCACATTTCAAATGGAGTTTTTCCGGTGGCCTTTGTGGGACTTTTATTGAAAGATATAATTGCGGTTTGAATCGCAAATCCCCAAAACGAGTTTGGTAAATCGGTTTGACTCATCATTGATCGAACCATATCAAGTAGGGTTCGATTTCTCCTTTCGGCAACACCATTGAGTTGTGGTGTTCCGGGTGGAGAAAGTTGTGATATAATACCACAACCTTTCAAGTGTGAATCGAATTCAAGTCTAAGATATTCTCCACCACGATCGGAACGTAGTGCTTTTATCTTTTTGTCCAATTGGTTCTCTACTTTGTTTTGAAATTCCTTGAATTTCTCAAACGCTTCACTCTTATGTTTCATTAAATAGACATACCCATGTCTACTCAAATCATCGGTGAAGGTTATAAAGTAGTCATAATTACCACGAGCGGTGATACTCATTGGTCCACATACATTGGTGTGTATGAGTCCCAATAGCTCACTAGCTCGTGTCCCTTTACCACTAAAAGGATTACGAGTCATTTTGCCAAGTAGGCAATATTCGCATGTACCATATGATTGATAATCAAATGGTGTAATCACATTAGTTGAAATTAATCTTTTGATGCGATTCTCGTTTATGTGACCTAATCGACAATGCCAAATGAACGCTTCACTTGGGTCACTTGATTTGAGTTTCTTTGATTGAATGTTATAGATATCATTAGTTGGATAAAATGTAAATGCCATTGATAGAGGAAGCTTGGCCTATAACCAAGTCGTTCCAAGAAATAGTACAACAATTGTTCTTAATGACAAAACAAAAACCGTCCATGTCTAGCATGGCGATTGAAATAATGTTTTTAGAGAGTGTAGGCACATAAAAACAATTATGCAAATACAACTCAAATCCATTAGGCAAAGCTAAAACATAAGTTCCTTTGGATTCGGCCGCTACCCGAGCTCCATTTCCAATGCGTAGATCCACATCTCCCTTGCTAAGCCTCTCCACATCTCTTAAACCCTGTAAATGATTACAAAGGTGAGAACCACAACCGGTATCTAGTACCCATGTCGTAGTGGAAGTATAATTTATATCAATAACATAAATTTCTTTAGGAATTGTACCTTTTGGAGTGATGAGTCCTTCCCTTATATTTCGCAAATATACGGGACAATTCCTAAGCCAATGTCCCATGCCATAGCAATAATGGCACTCATCATTAACTTGCTTGAAGTTTTTGATTTTCTTTCCTTTCTTCTTGAACCTTTTGCCCTTGGAAGCAAGAACTTGATTGCTTGAGTTCCCACTAGCTTTGGCATCTTTATCTTCAAGAGACAAAGACCCTATAGATTGTATGAGGTAGTCTTCCTGAGACGGACTCACACGAGGTCTAGTAGTAGTAGGTGGTTTAGAAGAAGTGATGAAGTTAAGGTTTCCATCCGAACCTATCCCAAAATGAAGTTCTCTAGTTGTATCGAAATCATTGTTGGAGCAAATGTCGTCAAGAACATTGTGGTAAGACTCAATAGTTATTGGTGCGGTAGCATTTGTTGGATTCATTGTAAAGAACTACAAATATGGAGGAAAAGGAAATATTAACATTTGTCTTTTTAAATCATACTTGTAAAAATTGACAAGATATGAACATTTAAATAGTGACCTCTACCCAACTATTATAAATGATTCCAAGACCCAAATTCATATCAACTTAGGCACGGGATAGCCGATGGAACCCTTATTAATATAACTCGGTGGATTAACTTTTAATCGATTCTACTTTTAGAACTCTTGGTCGATAAAATTACTCTAATATTTATCTATAGCCCGGAACACATGCGACTACGGTCACGAATACTTCCGTTGAGGTCAACCCAAATTTCGAATAAATGTGTCCATGATCCAAATTCACATTAATTTGGGCACGGGATGGCCGATGAAACCCTCATCAACACGAATTCGGTTGATAGACATTCATCACCCACTTCCCCTACGTAACAAGGTTTGTACCCCGGGATGGCCGAGTGCACCCCCTCGCGAAATAGGTTTTCATGGTTTCTACTATTTGGTAAGGCTATGTCTCAATTAATTGTTTTAGCGAGAGGTCATGTCAATTTATTATCTATCACATTTTAAGTGAACTAAAGCGGTGAACTACGATAATTTTAATTGACATGGTCGATAAACTCGATAAAATAAGGATGCATGTTTTAGTTATGGCGATTTAGCGATGCATGCGACATAAAATAAAATGCAAGCATAAAAATAAATAAATAAATCCTAGTATGGCCTTTCCTAAAATAGAAAAACTATTTAACTATTACATATTCGGAAACCAACTCCATTGGTCCCTTGAACTTCGGTTGTGGCACGCATCTCGAGGTAACACCGTCTTTATGTATCGCCATTCTTGAAGAAATCCGTCTTTGGGAACTCCGGAATGAATAAAATTACATAATAAATTACATAATTTCCTATTATACATTTGTAACTAAAATAAAATAAATCTATGAAATTACAAAACGGTGATACGAGATCACAATAAAATTACAACCGAATCGATATTCCCATACATTTCGGGAAATACCAATTAAAATCTAAGGCCATACTAAGTAAAATTACATAATTCAAAATTACATAAATTAAAATTATGACAATCATAAAGAAAATGCAGCATTATAATATGTATGAACATGCCCAATTTTATGCTAAATCGCCTTTAATTAGCCAATATCGTATATTACTCGGTTTTTACGGATATGCGTGATTTCAACATTTTATAATCACAAAAATTACATAAATTCATATTTATGCATAAGTTAATTACCCTAACCTCTTAGGACTCAAAATTTAGTCTTCACTAATAATTTGACCATAATTAACTCATATTTATAAAATTTGTTCATTAATGGACTAAAAATTACAAAAATAAGCTATAAACTTCAAATAAATCACAAAATTTCAAATAAATTTGAAATTTGAAATTTAAACTCATGAACATTCTAGAAAAATACCATGACACTCATAATGTTCAAAATCTTAGGTCAAAAATTTCGAAAGTTTTCCGGAAAAACAATGTTGCGGTTAATCGGTTTTTAATAAAATATGAGAAAAAATATGAGAAAAAATTTATTCATCAACTTTTCAATTTTAGATCTGAAAAAGATAATAAAATGCAACATTAGACGTTTTTCCTTAGTCATAGATTATGTTTTGTTAATTTTCACTAATAATGTCACTATTTATGCTATTTTTCTTCAAAAATCCACAAATCATGCAAAACGACTTCACTATAACCCATTATTTTACACACATCTTGTAAAATTTCATGTGACAACATATTATATTTCTATGACCAGATTCGAAATTTAACTCATATTAACCTATTTTTCACCTAAATCCGTATTTAATAATGAAAAATCCATTTTTCGAGCATAACAAGTCCAAAAGTTATGAAAATTTACAGGTTATCTCAAAATAATATATGTGACAACATATCCAAAAATCACTGGAAAATTCGAAGTATAGCTAATTTTAGACCGAAAATGACATTTTTATTCATAAAATCATATTTAAATGCCATTATTGTATTATATGAACAATAAAAATCCGTAAATATAACCAAAATATCCTAAAACATTTTAGGACCAGAAATTTTAACATGCATGAATTAATTTCGTGATATATCATAATAACACAAATTTTACAAGTTTTATATGTTATTCTTATAACTCGGAAAAACATTTAACCGATTTGCATGCAAACAAACATGGCTCTTGATACCGATTGAAAGAAAAGTAGATCTATATACTTACATATTCATATATTTTATAATTTAATTTGTCATAAAATTAAAGATGGATTTTATGCATGCAAACATTAAAACAAAATAAGGAAGAAACATTATTCTTACATTGTATTTTCGGTTCAAATGGGCACAAAAGAAATCTCCTTTTCTTTTGTTCTTGAGCTTTCCTTTTGGATGAACAAAAGATCCAAGTGTAGGATCTCTCCCAAGGAATAATACCCAAGGCTTTCTCTTAATTAAAATTAATATTATAGGTACTAGATAATATTAATTTTGCAGAAAAATGACCCAAAATAATTTGGTATTTTGGCTCTCTAAAACCGGTTAGAGGAGAGGAATTATGGAGGATTTTTCTCTTTCTAAAACTTTTATTTTTTAGAAGTTGGAATGAATGAAATTAATTTACACACTCATGCATGTAGTATGTAAAAATTATGAGACAAAAACTCTTTTGCCTTTCTCTATGGTGAACCGTGTAGGAGGGAAGAGAAGGGAAGAAAAAGACCCAATGCATGCCCTTGTTTGCCTTCACAATGCAAACTAGGGTTGCATGGCTAGGCTATATGCAAATGATGGTGTTTTCCACTAACTTAATCAACCACAATATTAGCCTAAACCACCTCCAATTTTCGGCACTTATGATAATATGGATTCCATATTATTTTTGTCAATTTGTCAATATGTCACATGTTACATAAAATTGCTATGTATTTTTAACATATTAAAAATCAACGTATTAATAAAAATACGTCATATACAAAAATCGACTTAGTAATTTCATAATTACTTGTACCAAAATATTTTACCATTTATAAATCACAACAGATTGTATTTATAATAATTCATTCAATTTTCGATTGTTTCTTTAAACAATAATTTCATCTGAGCAATGATACAATTCGATTACTCAGACCGTATCTCATTTAATCACATTACAATGTGATACGTAAATTTTAATTCCAAAATCGTCCGTCATTTTTCAAGTAATTTAATTAACTCGTAACATTATGCGATTAATTAAATGATCAATTAAGAGTGTTGCCCTATAGGTATGACCTAGGGGGTCAACTGATCACCACCGTCGCACGACAGTAATGTCAAACTCTAGTCAGCCAATCATTACCGATATATGTTGACCAGTTGACAGTAAAAATACTTCCCAATTGTATTCTTTAAAATGAGATTTAATAATGATATTTAAATCATGTGATCGCACTATTGTTGAGGACATATTTCCCAACATTTGGAGCCACTTCGTCGCCAATGGTACTACTCCTTGGATCCGAAAAACCTTATTACTTGGGATGAGATCGCGGTTGAGTTTGCCAAACAGTATGACGACAATGTCGAGATCCAGGCCAACACCCGTACTCTCGAAGTGTTAACCCAAAACGACAAGGAAGGGTTCACTGAGTTCCTAACCCGTTGGAGGAGAGTGAGTACTCAATTGGTCAGTAAGCCGAGTGAATCAACTCTGGTGGAAAAGTTTGTCAACAATCTCCGCCCGGTTTATGCCAACCTACTGAGGTATCAGAATATCAAGACTTTTCAAGATCTGCAGATTCTGGGGACGCGTATTGAGGACGACCTCCGAAAGGGTGTCTTAGCCAAGACCACTGGCAGAGGTTACCAGGGATCCACCTCAACCGGATCTCGCCCTTACGGTCAGACAAACAAGATTGATGAGGTTAACCTTGTCGAACCATCCGCTAAGAAAACTGAGCGCCCCCAGAAAGTGTTCACCAACATAGGGTCGACTTATGCAAGTGCCCTGAAAAGGCTCATGGACCAAGGGAAGCTACAACCGATCGGACCCACCCCGGATCCGACCGACGCCAAGAAGTCCCGATTCTGGAACCCCAATGCCTACTGTCAATATCATCGAGGGAAAGGGCATGATACCGAAAATTGCTTTAAACTCAAGCACCTCATTCAAGACATGATTGAGAAGGGAGATTTGCCTTTACCCCCACCAACTAAGCCGAATAACAAGACGAATCCTTTGGGGATTCATGCCATTTCTGATGATGAGCCGACCCTAGACTCCTCTCACCTCATCCTGCCAATTGACGACGAGGTGAATGCTTTGGAAAAAGATCCTTCAGACGGAGTGTTTGTGTTTAGTGCTGCCACTATGCTCACTATGTTTCAGCAAGTCGAAGAGACCATAGCCAGCCTCTCTGAATGAATCACCCGACTCGACGACGCCTACCGTCGACTCATCTTCGATCCCCAACACCCGCGCCCAAGGGAGAATTCCCCAAGCATTCAAAACTACCCACTCCAGGATGGATTGCTCCCGCGACCATTCTATCATAGACCTCACGAAAATCACCCTCAAAATAACTACCCTCAAAATAAGTACCCCCAAAATAACTACCCCCATAAAAATCGCCCTCACAAAAATATTCCCCACAAGAACTACCCACCGAGGAATACCCCTCCAAGGTATCCACGAGACTCCGAAATTAACGGCATATGGAGAGATAATGTTGAGGATGTCTATATCCTCCCAGGGAAGGAGAAGCGGGCGAAAGAAATCGGACTTCTCACCCGGTCCGGACGTCCCTATCAAAATCCGAACAATCCAACGGTCGTTCCAACAACGAATGACCAGATCGTCCCAGAGGCGGACACTCAACCAAAGGCCCCCGAGAACTCAATCCTGAAACAGCTCCAGAAAGCAAAAGCCGAAATCTCAATTTGGCAACTGATCGCAATGTCTTTTGAGCATCGACAGGCCTTGCTGCAGGCCTTGGGAAAATTAACCGTGCCCACCACCTCTTCCCCAGAAGAAATAGTGGCGCACATGACGAGAGACGCCCCTGATCTAAACAACCCGGTCATCTTCTCCGACGAGGACATACCTCCGTTCGGAGCCAATCATAACCTGGCCCTGTATATCACCGTACAATGCCTCCAGAAAAATATACCCATGGTCCTCGTAGATGACGGTTTCGCCGTGAAAGTCATTCCTCTCAAAACTGCCCACAGGCTGGGTATCAAGGAATCTGATTTGGTCCTAATGAATCAAGGAGTACGTGCCTACGACTGCACTCGTCGCAAGGTCGCTGGGCTTATCCCTTTGACCGTCGCAACCGGACCACTAAAAAGACAAACCAGTTTTCAAGTGGTCAACATCGACGCGTCCTTCAACATGCTCCTTGGGCGTCCCTGGATTCACGCCGTCAAGGCGGTCACATCAACTCTCTACCAAAAGATCAGGGTCCCCCTCAACGGGAAAACGATAACGATTCCCGCTTCCCCAATCAAAGCAGTTATGAGAAGGGGGATAGTCTCCCAGGCCATTGAGGAGGACGACAATGAAATGTGGGGTTTCCAAGCCATGAACGCCATAACTGATGAATCGGCGCCCTTTGATTCCGACCCGTTCGCCAACCTCACGGTCAACCGTATTATGATGCGTCAGGGTTACTTCCCGGGTTTTCCGCTCAATCCACTAAAGGATCCGTTGCCTCCCTTGAAGCAGGCTAAGGTCCCTAACATTCCCTTTGGACTGGGATACGAACCTACTGACGAAGATATCCGGGAGATGAACCTCCTAATCCGAAAACGCAAGAAGCACGGGGTTATCCTCCTTCCCTACCACCTGACTCCCAACGGATACTTTGTCCCCGAGGGAGAGTCCGAGCTCTACCACGGCTTTCCGGAACCAAGCTATGACTCTATGGCGAAGGCTAGGTACCCAGGAGTGGAAGTCTTCTAGGACTGCTACTTTATCCCAGACAACATCGAAGCTGCATCAACTGAGTCCAAGCCGTCACCATGCCTTGACGGACAAGCTGTCACTCTCCTGTTTCGGGAACATAATGTCAAACACCTCGACTATGAGGACATCATCAACATCGCCCTGAAAGACAATCAATTTGATCAGACTGCCTTGATCTCCGATACTGACCCGGAGAAAGCCACCCAGGGCTGGAGGAAAACCATCAAGTGGACCGATCGCCAGGGCCGCATTCTCAAGATAACAACTGGAGAAGGCCCTATGTTTAAGGAGGGAAGTAAAGAAGGATCTGAGTCTGAGTCTGAGTCTGAGTCGGAGTCAGAGTCTGTCGTAGCTCCTAACGCTCCTGATGTCCCAGTCAAGGTCCCCTTCCCACTATTTTATCACAAAGTCGTGGCTGATTCAGAGGCTGAGTCTACTAGGGTCACCCCCACTCCCACGAAAGGTGACAACCTAGAGCCTGTTCCAGGGGCCACTTCCTCTGTTGTGTCACCTTTGACTGATCACGAGATGTCTATCCTTTCCGAGCTTTTCGCTCGTGTCAACTTAATGAACGCTAAGTTTGCTTATGACTCGTCTCAATTTAACTGCAATGCAATTCTGAATGACTATGAGGAATTTGACTTGAGTGACTACCCACCTCACTTAGCCAAAGAACTTGACAAACGGGAAACCAGAACCCCCATCATTGAGGAAACCGAGCCTATTAACGTAGGAACCGACAACACACCTTAAGAACTTAGGATAGGGACAACCCTGGACCCCTCGGAAAGACAACAGTTCATTGACCTCCTCCACGAATACAAGGACGTGTTTGCCTGGTCTTACAGAGACATGCCTGGGATTGACAGGGAAATTGCAGAGCACCGGATACCCATTAAACCCGAGGTTAAACCTGTGAAATAGAAGCTACGGCGGATGCGTCCTGAGTGGGCCCTAAAAATCAAAGAAGAAGTGGACAAACAGTTCAAGGCTGGGTTCATCAAAGTGTCTGAATACTCTGACTGGGTGGCCAACATTGTGCCGGTACCAAAAAAAGATGGAAGAATTCGGGTTTGCGTCGACTTCAGGGATCTGAACAAGGCGAGTCCAAAGGACGTCTTCCCTTTGCTACATCTTGATATTCTGGTGGACAACACTGCCGAGCATGCTCTCCTATCCTTCATGGACGGGTATGCAGGGTACAACCAGATTAAAATGGCTGAACAAGACATGCACAAGACTGCGTTCACTACATAGTGAGGTACATATTGCTACACGGTCATGTTAGTTATTTAGACCATATTAATACTCATCTTATGATATTAAAATTACAAATTAATTTAAAATGGTCTAAATCTACATGCATGCAAACAAAAGTATAAAGATGGTATTAAACCATCTTAAGACAAAAGTTCCTTACATTGTATAAGGCAAGTTTTGGGCACAACTCAAGGACTCCTTCCTTGATGTTGTTCTTGAGCTATGAAAATGGATGATCCTCCAAGACAACAAACCACCAAAAAGATGGTCTCCTAAGGATACACCAAAGAATCAACCCAAAATACTACTACAATACTAACTAGATATATGTAGTAGTAAACCTTGTTTAATTGTATATATGATGTACTAATAAATATTATTACTTTGATAATATTATTAGTTAATATTTATATATGTTTTTGATATAAAAGATGAACAAAATAAGAAGAAAAATTTGGTCTTTAGGTAGTGTATATGAACCTAGACCAATTTTTCTTCAAATTTTTCCAACTAGAGAAATGGTGGAGTTTCAATGGTATTTATAGGCAATTTGAGGGGACAATTATAAGTGGAAAAATCCACCTAAAAGACACTTGTGATGTCCTCAAAAAACCAGTATATGTGGACTACTTTGGTCCATTTCGATTTTCGATATTTGTCCCACAAATGCTTATAAGTCGTATATTTAATTATCTTACATAATTAAATATTAATTTAATTTATTTTACACTTAAATAATATAAATTAACTACCAATGACTACTTAACTATTAAGTAATCATAAGACCATTTTATCAACATACAATGTGTCAATATTAACCCATTTAGCTAATTTTACAACCTCTTGTAAAATTTAATAGCTAATTAATTCCACCTCAAAACATATACACATATCGTATAAAATTAATTAATTAACAATTAATTAATAAATTCTAATCATTTATTATTTAAATATCTCATAATTAAATAATAAATCTCTTTGTCGCGAGTTCAGAACCCGTCATCAAATAATACATTTATGTGACTAACTAAGAGTCAAATAATACAAGGAATTAATTATCTCGTATCTCATACAAACAATTAATTTATTCTATTTGGGCATCATCCTATAGGTGTGACCTAAAGGGATCAGCTGATCACCGCCGTCACACGACAGTAATGTCAAACTCTAGTCAGCCAATCATTACCGATTAACGACGATCAGCTGACAAATAAATAAATAAATCCCTGATATTCCTTTTACGAGATTTAATATGTAAACGCACTTATTGTGGAGGACACTACTCCAACAATCTCCCACTTGTCTGACACAAGTGTGCGTTACCAATTCTCTTGTCCAATAATATCTCCCACTCAATGCAAGATGTCTTTCAGGTCGTTCTTGCACGTGATCATATCATAAAGTGGTTTCCTCGATCAGGAGAATGACTGTCTGACCTGATAATCTACTATAGATCTCATTCGAGCGTGGCCACGCATTCACAGTCATCTCTCCTTGAGTGGCCTTGAGATAAAATATGACTTAAAAGGACAATCCTGTTGACCTATTTTCTTCATTCGTTACAGATCACAATGACCCAGTAAATGCTCATCGGCCTCCTTTTACGGTGCGACCTAGAACAAAAACCAAAGTCACTGGAAAACCGTACCAACTCAGACAAATAGTCACCAGTATAAATAATTGACTCGAAGGAATAAATAGAAATCCTCGCCACGACCTAGCAACAAAAGGACTCTATAAACGGTCACTGTCCGACAAATTGTCTCACAATATGCATATGTAATAGACCAGTCATCACTATGACCATATGACAGTCGAACCTGTCATCTATCGCCTTACAATCTAGTCACTCCGAGACGTCACCTCATTAAGTAACTAGGGACAAAATACAATGTTAATCCAGTTCACTTAATAGGGTTCGACATTGTCTTTACAACCTATTTGGAGAAAACAAAGTATATAAATTCAGACATAAAACTGAATATAACGATAAATGCAACTTATCATATATGAAATAATAAATACAATATTTTGATTATTACATATCATATAATTTACAACAGTTCTGGCATTCGTCTCAACCCCATCGAAACTACATGACTATCATGTTTAGCTTGAGACAATGGCTTGGTTAAAGGATCGGCGATGTTGTCACCGTCCCAACCTTACAAACTGTAATTTATTTCCTTTCGATTAAATCTCTAATTACATGAAATTTCCTAAGTACATGTCTAGACTTGTTACTAGACTTGGGCTCTTTTGCTTGAAATATAGCCCCACTGTTATCACAATACAAAGTGATAGGATCCTCGGCGTTCGAACTACTTTCGGTCCTTCTAAAACTCGCCTAATCCAAACAGCTTCTTTTGCGGCTTCGAGGCCGCAATGTACTCGCTTCCGTTGTAGAATCAGCGATCACAGAGACTCTTTGAAACTTCTCCAAAGAAACCGCCCCCGTTCAAAAAAAAGACAAAACCAGCCTGGGATTTCAAATCATCCCTATCGGTTTAGAAAATGGCATCCGTATAACCTCTTATACGTAATTCAGATTCTCCTCCAAACACTAAGAATGAATCTTTAGTCCTTCTCAAGTACTTTAGAATATTCTTGATGGCTATCCAGTGACTCTCACCTGGAGTTTTCTGAAAACGACTTGTCATACTCAAAGCATACGAGACGTCAGGACGAGAACATATCATAGCATACATGATCGATCCAACAGCGGAAGCATAGGGAATCGATTTCATGCGTTCAATATCCTTAGGTTCAGTAGGACACTGTGACTTACTCATAGTGATCCCACAACCTATAGGTAGAAAACCTCTCTTGGAGTTTTTCATATTTAATCGGTCAAGAATCTTATCAATATATGCTTCTTGACTCAATGCCAATATCCTTTTTGGTCTATCTCTATAGATCCGGATACCCAAGATGCGCTGAGCTTCTCCCAAATCTTTCATTTGGAAGTGATTTCCCAACCACTTCTTAACAGAAGCAAGCATATCAACATCATTCCCAATGAGTAATATGTCGTCCACATAAAGAAGTAAGAAAACAACTTTACTCCCACTAAACTTCATGTATAAACATGGTTCCTCAACACTTCGAGAAAAACCATTCTGTTTAATAACATGATCAAAACGATGATTCCAACTCCTTGACGCTTGCTTAAGACCATAAATGGATCTCTTAAGTTTGCATACTTTGTTAGGATTTTTAGGATCCACGAAACCCTCAGGTTGTGTCATGAACACTTCCTTTTCCAGAAACCCGTTCAGGAAAGTGGTTTTGACATCCATTTGCCATATCTCATAATCATGAAATGCAGCAATCGCTAACATTATCCGAAAAAATCTAAGCATAGCAACTGGTGCAAAAGTTTCATCATAGTGTAAACCATGAACCTGAGTGAAACCTTTTGCAACCAATCTAGCTTTTTAGACATCTTTATGTCCATCCATGCCGATTTTAATATTGAATATCCACTTACACTGAAGAGGTGGAACATCTTTAAGTAAGTCAACCAGGTCCCATACCTAATTATCGTACATGGAATCCATTTCGGATTGCATGGCCTCGAGCCATAGCTTAGAGTTAGAACTCATAATAGCTGCTTTATAGGTCTTGGGTTCATCACTTTCTAAAAGTAAAACCTCATAGTCACCATCTTCCTCGATAATACCAAGGTATCTATCAGGCTGGCGACTAACCCTTTCTGACCTCCTAGGTTCAGTAGAAACGATAACCGATTCAGACGTAGAAGGAACATCTTCCTGTATTGTCATATCAGTTTGTGGCTCTTGAACTTCGTAAAGTTCAAATTTTCTCCCACTCTGTCTTCTAGAAATAAATTCTTTTTCTAGAAAGACAGCTTTACGAGCCACAAACACTTTGTTCTTGTTACTATTGTAGAAGTAATATCCACAAGTTTCCTTAGGGTAGCCTACAAAAATACACTTTTCAGAACGAGGTGCAAGCTTATCGTCAGACTTACTCTTGACATAAGCATCACAACCCCATACTTTCATGTATCGCAGATTCGGGACTTTCCCTTTCCATATCTCATATGGAGTTTTGTCAGTTGCTTTAGTGGGACTTTTATTAAGTGATTGTACAAAAGAGATAAAATGGCAAAACCCCAGAATGACTTAGGTAACTCTGTTTGACTCATCATCGATCGAACCATGTCTAATAAAGTTCGATTCCTCCTTTCAGCCACACCATTTAATTGTGGTGTGCCAGGAGGAGTTAACTGAGATACAATACCGCAGTTTATAAGGTGATCTTTAAAGTCATTGCTTAAATATTCCCCACCATGATCTGATCGTAATGCTTTAATCTTCTTATTTAATTGGTTTTCTACTTCATTCTGAAACTCTTTGAACTTATCAAAAGCTTCACTTTTATACCTCATTAAGTAGATATACCCATATCTACTCATGTCATCGGTAAAAGTAATGAAATAGTCATAATTACCTCTAGTACTGACTGTCATTGGGCCACAAACATCGGTATGTATTAAACCCAATAACTCACTAGCTCGAGATCCTTTTCCTAGAAAAGGTGAACGAGTCATCTTGCCAAGAAGACAAGATTCGCATGTACCAAATGATTCGAAATCAAAAGGTTTAATTACACCAGTCGACACTAGTCTTTTAATGCGCTTCTCGTTAATGTGTCCTAAGCGACAATGCCATAAATAAGATTGATCGGGATCACCTGTTTTGAGTCTTTTATTATCTAAATGATAAACATCTTTGCAAGTATCTAGAATATAAATACCATTGATTGAAATAGCTTGACTATATACAATCCCATTAAGGGAAAAAGTACAACAATTGTCTTTAATTACAAAGGAAAACCCTTCTGTGTCTAACACAGATACGGATATTATATTTTTAGATAGTGTTGGTACAAAATAACAATTATTAAGATGTAACTCCAACTCCGAAGCTAAACTAAGTACATAAGTTCCTACAGAGACGGCAGCTACTTTAGACCCGTTTCCCATTCGGAGATCGACATCACCCTTGTTTAGCTTTCTTATGCTTTTTAGGCCCTGCAAATGATTACACAAATGAGAACCACAACCAGTATCTAATACCCAAGTTGTATTTGAAGCATAATTTAGGTCTATCATAAAAGATTCAGTTGAGAAATTACATGTCGGCTTCACAATGCCAGCTTTTATGTCATCCAGGTACTTTGTACAATTACGTCTCCAATGTCCCTTGTTATTACAATAATTACAAGTATCTTTAAGAGGATTACCCTTTATAGGTTTTTGATTGGTAGAGCAATTCGCAATTGCTTTAACTTTGCCCTCCACCTGAACGGGCTTCTTACCTGCGTTCGTCGGGGATCTTGCATCCCAACCCCTCTAAAGTTTCCACGTACTCAATCATTTTAAGTACGTGTGAACTTACAGGTTGACCATCTTTGAAGTTAGCCTCAAAGAAACGAACAGCGGTGTCATACTAAATTATTCTCAGGGCTTGAGAAAACATAGTGGAAAGCCTCGGGAATACTTCATGTGCATCACGAAACTTGACACATTGCCTTTGTAAAGCAGGATCCGTTGAAAAAATCAAAACATTTTTTATTGCAGCGGATTCTTTTTGATAATTTGAAAAAGCCTCCCTTACATCGGCAGTGGCCCTAGTACTAGGCGAAGGGGGAGAGGGATCGACAAGGTATCATAATTTGCCATCACCTGCGGCAGCTAATCGAAGTTGTTCTTCCCAATCTTTAAAATTACTACCGTCGAATTTTAATACATATTTGTCCATAAAAGAACGTAGCCATGAATCTCTAGCTATGGTGGCGGTTTCACTAGTAGAAGTCATCGTGATTACTACAAAGGAAATAAAGGAAAGATTAACATTTATCGTCTAGAAATATTTAACTTGTGAAACTATTTAACAAGTTCCCATTTATATAATGATCTCCCACTGAATTATATAAATAATTCCAAGATCCAATTTTATATAAACACGGGCACGGTGGACCGATTCAACCCATATTTATATAAATTTGGTGAGTCGACGTTTTGACTGATTCTACTACTAGAACTCTTGGTTGACGGATTTTCTTAAAATCTATCTTTTAGCCCCAGAATAAATATGGGCACGGTGGACCGATTCAACCCATATTTATCCCGTTGAGTCCAACCAATTTTCACGCGTAATAACTTTTATTACCCTACTTACCCAACGTAAAAAGAGTGTACCTCGCTGATCCGAACCTACCTCTAATGAAGAAGGGATTCATAGGTGCTATTATTTGGTAAGGCTTAATCTCAATTTTAAACAAATGTGAGAAATCTTATCAATTTAATTGTCTATCACTTTTAAGTGAACAAAATTAGTGAATGCTAGACGATTTAATCGATAACAAAAAAAAAAAATGTAGTGACGATTTGGCATGAATGCATAGAAGAGAATTAAAACAAAAAAGTCCTAATATGGCCACCTAGTTAATCTAATTAACTAAAATTAATACACTTCGGAAACCAACTCCTTGGTCCCTTGAGTCTTCATAAATTGGACTCCTTCTTTAGGATTTCAGAACGCCTTTCCGAAAACACCGTCTTCATGAAAACTCCGTCTTTAGAAGCTTCATCTAATTACTAATAATTAAATTACATAACAATACCCTATTATACAATTTGTAATAAAATTAAAATAAAACTATTAATTAATTACAAATTAGGCGATGCGAAATCGCAATTAATTACAAAACAAGTCGATATTCCCTTACATTTCGGGAAATACCAACTTCTACCTATGGCCATATTAGGAAAAATTACATAACAATAATTCTAAAAAAAAACATTCATCTAAATGAATAATAAAATGCATTATGGAAAATGACATGCCAAATCGTCTAACTTACCAACAACGATCATTTGAGCTTGCCTTGACGGAATTTTTACCAATAAAAATACATAATCAATTCTTAAAACACTTTTAAGACTTACTTATCATACTAATCTGGTCTAATATCAAAATAATTATTCTCAACAATTATCTTGAATTTATATGGGAATTAAAACACAATTGTGACAAAAAAAAGATATAATAATTCACAATTATCATACAAAAATTCCATTTAATATAAAAATTTATGGAAAAATAAATTTCAAAACCATGAACATTCTGGTCTTATACCAAAAATGCCATGCAAGTGAAAATTTTTGATTTTAAAATTTATTTAAAACGATTTCACAATTTAATCGGTAAAGCGACAATTTTTACGATTTAATTCTAAATCAAACCATAAAAATTGAAATGACTTAAAATAAAATTTTGTACATTTTGGAACAATTTACAGGAGCTAAAAATTCAGAAATTTCGAGCCCTAAAGTTAAATCAATATTTATTTACAAAATAACCATTATTTACCCATTTTTATCAAATAAAAATCAATAAACTACCTAAATTAATCACATTAACCTAAAGTATCTACTTATCTCATAAATAGAACATGCATGTGATTATTTATAAATAAATATGCATAAAATTAACATGCAATCAATTTTAATTAACTCTTAATTAATTTTAATGCATTTTTACTCAATTTTATGCCAATTTAAGTTATAAAAAGTGGAAAAATTTATCAAAAAACAAATTTTCGTCCCATATCATCCTAAGACAAGATTATTTACATGCAAGACTATATTATGTGATAAAACGAATTTTAGTAACATAATATCAATTTTATTAATTTATCTCATAAATTACTAAAATCGTCTTAAGACAACATGCATGTATTTAACAATGCTCTGATACCACTTGTTAGTTATTTAGACCATATTAATACTCATCTTATGATATTAAAATTACAAATTAATTTAAAATGGTCTAAATCTACATGCATGCAAACAAAAGTATAAAGATGGTATTAAACCATCTTAAGACAAAAGTTCCTTACATTGTATAAGGCAAGTTTTGGGCACAACTCAAGGACTCCTTCCTTGATGTTGTTCTTGAGCTATGAAAATGGATGATCCTCCAAGACAACAAACCACCAAAAAGATGGTCTCCTAAGGATACACCCAAGAATCAACCCAAAATACTACTACAATACTAACTAGATATATGTAGTAGTAAACCTTGTTTAATTGTATATATGATGTACTAATAAATATTATTACTTTGATAATATTATTAGTTAATATTTATATATGTTTTTGATATAAAAGATGAACAAAATAAGAAGAAAAATTTGGTCTTTAGGTAGTGTATATGAACCTAGACCAATTTTTCTTCAAATTTTTCCAACTAGAGAAATGGTGGAGTTTCAATGGTATTTATAGGCAATTTGAGGGGACAATTATAAGTGGAAAAATCCACCTAAAAGACACTTGTGATGTCCTCAAAAAACCAGTATATGTGGACTACTTTTGGTCCATTTCGGTTTTCGATATTTGTCCCACAAATGCTTATAAGTCGTATATTTAATTATCTTACATAATTAAATATTAATTTAATTTATTTAACACTTAAATAATATAAATTAACTACCAATGACTACTTAACTATTAAGTAATCATAAGACCATTTTATCAACATACAATGTGTCAATATTAACCCATTTAGCTAATTTTACAACCTTTTGTAAAATTTAATAGCTAATTAATTCCACCTCAAAACATATACACATATCGTATAAAATTAATTAATTAACAATTAATTAATAAATTCTAATCATTTATTATTTAAATATCTCATAATTAAATAATAAATCTCTTTGTCCCGAGTTCGTAACCCGTCATCAAATAATACATTTATGTGACTAACTAAGAGTCAAATAATACAAGGAATTAATTATCTCGTATCTCATACAAACAATTAATTTATTTTATTTGGGCATCATCCTATAGGTGTGACCTAAAGGGATCAGCTGATCACCGCCGTCACACGACAGTAATGTCAAACTCTAGTCAGCCAATCATTACCGATTAACGACGATCAGATGACAAATAAATAAATAAATCCCTGATATTCCTTTTACGAGATTTAATATGTAAACGCACTTATTGTGGAGGACACTACTCCAACAGGTCATGCCTTTCGGCCTCATCAACGTCGGAGCAACCTATCAGAGAACCGCTACCAATCTCCTACATGATATGATGCACAAGGAGGTAGAGGTGTATGTCGATGACATGATTGTCAAATCAAAAGAACGGGACGGCCACATCAGCGCCCTCCGGAAATTCTTCGCTCGTCTGCGGAAATATTTTACATGAGACTAAATCCTCAGAAGTGTGCATTCGGGGTCACCTCCGGAAAACTCTTAGGACATGTCGTCAGCAAAAGAGGCATTGAGATTGATCCAACCAAAATCAAAGCCCGTCAACAAATGCCTCGGCCTAGGAACGAGAAGGAGATTCGGGGATTTATCGGTCAGGTCCAATACATCAGCCGGTTCATTGCCAAGCTCACTATGATTTGTGAACCAATATTCAAGAAGCTTCCTGCCTCCGATCACACCGATTGGGACGACGACTGTCAGAAAGCCTTCGACAGGATAAAGGAAATCCTATTCAAACCTCCTGTCCTCATGCTACCTCAACCGGGGATTCCTCTATCCCTATACCTGACTGTTACCAACACAACCATGGGAGCAATGCTAGCACAAACAGTTGGTAGCGAAGAGCGGGCCATCTATTACATTAGCAAAAAGTTCATTGAGTACGAGACGAGGTATACCCAACTGGAAAAGACATGCCTTGCCCTAGTATGGTCAACAAAGAAGCTGCGGCATTACATGCTCAGCTACACGGTCCACATCTACTCCAAGATGGACCTGGTCAAATACATCTTCGAAAAACCCGTACTAAACGGAAGGCTGTCTAGATGGACACTGATGCTGTCTGAGTTTGATCTCAAGTTCGTACCCCTCAAGGTTATCAAGGGAAGAGCAGTCGCTGATTTCCTGGCAGAGAATCCCGTCAACGAGGACCCAACGACCGACACATGGTCACTTCCTTACGAAGACATCCTTTGTGCCGACTCCGACGCATGGGACCTATAGTTTGATGGTGCATCTAATCTGAGAGGCTTCGGGGTAGGGATCCTTCTAATATCACCAGAGGGAGAACATGTTCCGATCTCGGTCAAGCTAGATTTCGCCGTCACCAACAATGCCGCTGAATATGAAGCATGTCTCATCGGCCTACAAGCAGCCATTACACTTGGCATCAAGAGATTGAGGGTCCACGGCGATTCCTCACTCATCATCAATTAGGTGTCCGGATCATGGAAAATTCGATCTGACAGCTTAGATCCCTACCGAGCAAAGATCAATCAAGAGGCCGAGTTCTTCGACCAAGTCGACTACTTCCATCTGCCACGAGAGGAAAATCAATTTGCTGATGCCCTGGCAAAACTTGCCGCACTCGTCAACATACCTTACGACATGACATCAATGCCCCTATGTGTCGAGAGAAGGAGCGAGCCAGCTCACATTTGTGCCATTATCGACGACGAGGAAAGACATGATGAACCTTGGTACCAAGCCATCCTCAATTATAAAACCAAAAGCGAATTCCCTCCCAACTCTGATCAAAGAGGACAAAGAGCCATCCGTTTACTTGCATCACAATTCGTGATAAACCAAAATCAACTCTACAAAAGAACACCCCAGGGAATTCTCCTCCTTTGCATTGACCATCACAAAGCCAAGAAAGTCATGGGAGAGGTTCACGATGGAGAATGTGGCCCTCACATGAGTGCAATGATGGTTACACAGAAAATCATGCGGCTAGGTTACTACTGGACCACCATGGAAGTTGATTGCCGTAACTGTGTCAAACATTGCCAAAATTTCCAAATCTTCGCCAACATACAACACATACCACCATCTCTTTTGTACACCATGACGTCACCCTGACCTTTCTCAACCTGGGGCATCGACATCGTCGGGAAAGTCAACTCGATAGGCACCAAGGGGCATTTCTTCGTCCTCGACGCCATCGACTACTTTACCAAATGGGTAGAAGCACAGTCATATGCAGTCTTGACCGCCAAACAAGTGGCCAAGTTCATTCAAAACAACATCATCTGCCGATATGGGGTACCCCATGAAATCATCAGCGATCAAGGCTCTCACTTCCGGGCGGAAACTCAAGCTTTGGTGGACAAAGACAAGATCAAACGACATCGATCATCCCCCTACCGTCCCAAACTAACGGAGCAGTGGAGGCAGCGAACAAAACTCTTGTCACCATTATCAAGAAAATGCAAGACAACTACCGCGATTGGCCGAGCAAACTCCCATTCGCACTCTGGGGATACCGAACCTCCATTCGAACACCGACAGGCGCCACATCCTTCTACCTAGCATACGGTATGGAGGCGGTTCAACCGGTGGAGTTAGAGGTCCCATCTCTACGCATCCTACTGGAGAGTCAAGTCCCTGAGGCGGAATGGACCCGTCGAAGGTACGAACAACTCACTCTTCTAGACGAACGGCGACTCAACGCCTTGCACAACGTCCAGCTATACCAACGACGTATACAACGGGCATTCAACAAGAAGGTTAAACCCAGAAATATCCAGGAGGGAGACTTGGTCCTCAAGTCAGTTCGAGCACCATTACCCGTCGATCCGAGGGGAAAATTCAAACCCAACTGGGCCGGGCCATACCTGGTCAAGAAAATACTTTCGAGGGGCGTAGTAAGACTGAGCGACCTAGATGGGGAGGACTTTACAAACCCGACCAACCTAGACCAACTCAAGAAATACTACCCTTGAACCCTAGCAACCAACGACCTAGCCTAGTTTTACAACTAGCAACGTCCTAAACCCTTTTCAAGTCATGTTCCTCAACGTGTTCTGATTTGAAATTGCATGTTTTATCGAGTCTAAGCTGCGGCACTTTGCCCGTTTCGAATGTCCTTTGATCTATCAAAGGCAACGTCCATTTGCACTAAAACATTTCGAACCCCCTGAACTACGAGCATGGTTTGATTTCACTTCTTCAGGAGAATACGTAGGCAGTCCCTCTTATACCTGAGGGATAAAACCACAAAACCCAATTCAAATTCACAAAATATTTCGAACTACGATCATGGTTTTATTTCACCTCTTCAGGTGAGTACGTAGGCAGTCCTTTCTTACACAAGAAGGATACAACCATTCCCACAATCAAAAACAAACATCCCCATACAAAAAATCCCCACATACAAAAATCCCTATCAAAAAAAAGAAAGAAAGGGAAAACCATTCCCTTTCCCACCAAAATACAAAATGAGCCTTTCTCCCTTTCCACAAAATACCACTTTCCCAAGTGCAAATGTTTAAGACGATTCAAATCGAATTTCCTTTACAAAATGGATGGAAGAAACAAGTGCTCACAATTTTCGACACGGGCAATCCTCTTATTTAATTAATAATGGGAGGGATTAAAATTTCAACAACAAATAAAGCTCGACGAGTCTACAACTTGTCAAAGCTAAGGTGTCAACTAACACACCTCACATAGTAAAACTAGCACAACACACACAATAACTAGCTAGTACAACATAATAAAAACTCACAACAATAATACAAGATAATAATAAAGTGGGTAATGGAGGTCTTCACCCTTCCATTCTACCCTTGCCTTTTCCCTCAGGGTACATCTTCCCCTTGCTCTTCATGTTGGCCCGCCTAGCATGGACTTCCTCTTCGGAACGGATCCTCAACGGATCTAAGACGGCGATGGCCTCCGGTCTAGCAGAAGTCCCCATATTCGACCCAAGACGAGCCAATGCACGGCCCACCATATTCTTGGGACCGGAACTCCTCCTCTTCGGTGGTCTCATCACATCGGGAGTAGCTCCATCAACATACTCCTCAAAGAAGCCACGGTTGGCCTTACCAACCTCTCGGTACTTCAAGTCGACAACCTCGTCTTTACGGAATTTGGATCTCTCTTCCAAGGACGTAGCTTGTGACCATTTGACATAAGCGGGAGTCACCCATGTCGTGGCAACGGGGTTTGGTACCTCCCAAAGCGGCCAAGTGGCCCACCACCTTTCGAAGACCTCCACAAGCTCGGAGTTTCCGGAAAACATTCTCTTGGACAAGAGTATCTTGAGCGGGCACCTTTTGTTGACGCCCCATTTGCCTCATGAGCCTTTCGGGATATATGAAGGAAACAACCTTCAAACCCACTACCATCAAAGAACGAGGACTAGCACCCGAAGCGGTCAACCCCGTGAAGGACCTCAAGTACCACCACGGCACCACCCAACGGATATGAGGACCACCCTCCTCCGCTAATCTCGCGGCCCAATAGGCCTCGGTGGAAGCAAAACTATCCGGGTACAACTTCTTCCTCATAGTAAGGTGACGGAAGAAATAAGAAGAAGAATCAACCGGAGGCTCTACATACTTTAGCCTCTCCAATAGCCACACTTGGAGGATCCTTGGGGATCCAAAAGAGGGAGCTTCTCCACAAGAGCCTTCCTTGTCCAAAGCTTGGATAATCTCTCCAAGCACCAACCATGATGGATCTCTACCGTGCTCCATTTGCTCAATCACGTGGATAAGGGTCATGCTACCATGGTATCTTGGCCCCTGCTTCTTCAAGACATCAACAAAGAGGTACACATGGACAACGCAAAAAGCAAGAGCCCTTCTCCTAGCCACCTCTGAGACATTAACATCTAATCGGTTTGAAAAGATGTTGATAAGAGCCAACATATCCACACCATGTGGAGCAAGAAGAAAGTTGATTTGGCTTGTTGACAAGCCCAACATGTAACGGAAATTCTCCTTGTATCACAACCGAGTCGGAGGAAGCACCGGAACACAACCCGGCCACCCACCAATGGCTCCAACTTCTTCGGCAAGAGGACAAAGCTCACCTTTCGGGAAAACGAAAACATGGTGTTTCGAATCCTAAAACCGAGAACATGCTTCAAGAAATGAAGGTTGCACCTTGACTTGACGGAGCACCAACAATTGACCAACTCCCATGCAAGCGAGTTGATACTTTTCGGGAGGCGACAAATCCCGGCACTATTGTCGCAATGCGTTCTCAAAAGCATCTATGAAATATTTTTGTGGAAGAATAAGAGGTTTTGTAGAGATGATTTTGTGTTTCGGATGATGAAACAATGAAGCACGAATGTCCCTATTTATACAAAATGATCAGCGCATTTTTCAGAAAAAGGAGAGAGCCGGCTTCCATCGCCAGGCTGCTCGCGCCTCTTTGAGGCTTCTCCAGGATTCCCGTTGTTGACTTGTCTCTTTCAACATGTGTTTTCTCCTGACACCTCAAACATCCCGCCAGGAAGCTCGCGCCTCTTCGGGATGATCCGGGACATTTTGTGTTTCCTCACACTCACATTTCCTTGTTTTCGCGTTTTACGAAATCCGACACGGTGTCCATGACGCAGATTTAAACATACGGATTTTTCTTCTTTTTTTTAAGGGGGGAAGGGCTAGTCGCCCCGATCCGCGATGGATCGTTTCCATGTCAGTCGAAATTCCGAATTTTTTTTCGCTTTTTCGCAATTTGCCGGCAAAAATCAAAATCGAGAATTGATAATACGACGTCAATTTTCCTCAAAAATTCAAGCACTCACAAATTCTTGTCTTGACCTCAAAAATCAAAAAGCAAATATACTCGCAAAAATCCTTTTCTAAAATTCTTCCCTGACGGTTTGAGTTTGAATTTTTTCGAGTCAATTTCGACGCAATTTAATTCACGACAGGAGTTAATTGCTCAAATTTTTAAATCATTTCCTTTGAATTCCAAACGTGATGACTTGTCACGGAATTTTCAAAAGTCATTTCAAAATTTCAATTTTAACTTCAAGTCATCTTGGTTAATTTTGATTTTCAAACAAATGCTTTACGTGTTTTCAATCAAAATGCTTCTACGTGTTTGCGTTTATGTATATGTGCTATCTGTTGCCTGTTTTCTACACTAACGATGCAGGAACTGGTGCAAAGCAAAAGGAGAATCAAACAGCCTACAGCGCTCCTCCGAAACACAACACAAAAAAGCCAAAAATCACAAAATAAACCATAATCCAAAAACACACATAGACAAACCGCCTCACGCAAAATGTAAATATGTACAGACAAGACGAGACACGGACAAACAACAATAACTACTCGACGTCTCCCGTCGGACCAGTCCTGGTCTCGCTAGGAGTCGCCGCCAACGCAGACAACACCACCTGCTCAGACTCCCTCTCCGGAGAACTCTCCAGCGTCTCCTCCTCCATCACGACGCGAACCTCCTCCACCGCAGCAACCTGAGCCCTTAGGGAGGCAATCTCCGCGTCTCGACTCCGCAGTTTGTCCTCACGATGCCTCAAGTCCTGGTCCCGATGGATGATCCCCAGCTCCTGGCCCGCGATCATCGACCTGGCTGCCTCCAACTCAGCACGGACCCGAGCAAGCTCCGCCGGATCCGCAGTGCCCTACAAAACACAATAACAGATCCTCAAGATCTAAAAACGTGAAATACAACACCAAACACACAAAAATAGCACACAAAACGTACCTGAGAAAGCCGAGCCTCCCTCATAGCCAGGTCACCAGCAAGCGCCCTCCAGCGGTTCGCCATCCTCCACAAGTTCTGTTGACTAACAGTCGTCACCTGCAAAACAAAAATGTCCTTCAATACAATGTAAGGCAAAGTATAATTGGAGAAAGTGTTCAAGTCAGGAACTCACCCTCAGAACGATCAACCTCCACTCCATGCCAGCATCGGTCACCTCGGCCGCCGCGGGCTCCGGTAAGCGCAACTGAAGCACCTCGCCACCCGGCCCCTGAAAAGTGGTCTCCGTCGGGATTGCTGGGGGCTGAGTCCTCATCAGCGGGTCGACTCCCTACTATTTGGATCCACATCAAAGATGACAAACCCTCGTATTAAGAGAGGCAATGGAAACAAAAAACAGAGGAAAACATACCTCAATCGGGTACCAAGCAAGCCTCGACAACCGGAAGGTGTCGTAGTCAACGCCCCGCAGCAACAGCTCCTCACCTCCCCGACCGTGAAGATGGTCCTCAACCTCGTCAGGGGTCGACTCCTGGAACAACACCTTAGGCGGGTCAACCGGCACGACGAAAGTCTCGGTAAAGCACTGGCGAACTAGACGCTCGCCCAAGTACCAAACCGGCTCAATCGCCGTCTTCAAGTACAGACGCAGGGAGCTGCGAGGCCGCAAACGCTCCCTGATGGCAGCCGGTACACCCGTGTAGTGCTCCCAAGGCTGCCCAATAAACTGCATTTAAAACAAAGCTATTCAGCTAACTGGGGGCTTCATGAGCTACCTAATCATCCTATCTCTATGTATTTCTATAAAGGAGAAGGGGAAGAGAGCAGAAACTTACATCAGCAACCCGTAGCTTGTTCACGCGACGCCTGCAGTCCTCGTAAGTCGACTTAATCGACCTTTTCTGAGCCACTGTCCAACCCCTCACGGCAGGGTAAGCCGAAGGAACACCGTCTGAGGTCCCCGGACGCAGAGGAGTGAAGTAAGCATACAACCAAGCCTGTAATCAAGCACAGCAAACACAAATCAGCCAATTTCTCAAAAATTGCCAAAATCAAAATCAAAATCAAACTAAAAAAAACCACCACAAAAGTACTCGTACCTCAAAGATGAGGCCAGGACCAACGAAGGCAGGAGAACTACCCACTCCCACTGTCTCCGGACGCACCGCCGCGTGCAGGTGCCGGGTAAAACTCGCCAAAGCCGGCGTAACCCAGTCAAACCGACCCAAAGTGTCCAGGTCGGTGAGGAGAGGAAGCACCTTGGTCGACAAGCTCTCACCCTTGTCACCAAAGTACGTGGCACCCAAGAAGTACCACAACCACAGCCGCACCTCCTTCGTGTCGGCCTCAACCTCTGCCTCCGGGCTCGCCATCGACGCCGGAGTAACACCTGCCACCCTCCCAGTGAAGTGGTCCTTCACGTACAAACTCGCGATCAAGTGCGGAGTAACGTCGGAAGGCTCCGGCAAAGCAGTACCAATCAAAGCAGTGACCGAAGGAGAGGACACTCTCTCCGGCGTCTCGGTAAACTTAATGGGCAACTCGCCACAGGGAAGGTCGGATACCATGGCGAAGTCCTCTAAAGTCACGCCGACCTCCCCAAACTCCATGTGGAACGACGACGTCGTATCCCAGTACCGATCCAACATAGCGCGGATTAAACACAGGTTCGCCCTAATCGAAGACCTCTGAATGTCTCGCCAAGCGGCCACCAACGGCCCAAAAGCCGACCTCTCTATCAATGCCCTCGACCCGGCTCGGAGAACGTCGTAGAAACCCAAGCAGGTAGAAAAGCCTGAGAAAGTCCTCATGGTGCCAATCTCCTGAAAAAAAAAAAAACAGACAACGTCAGAATGCCTATTTAGGCCCGATACTTCAAAAATGACAAAATTCGATCGGGGAACACGACTCACCATGCCCTCGTGAGCACGGTAGGAAAGGTGTCGGTCCAGTCGAAGCAACAACTAGCTGCCGTCAAAACCCTCGGTCGACTCAGGCGCTGCCCGTAAAAGCAACCCCCGCGGGGCCGTAACTCGCCTGGCTCTCCAACTCACGACATCAGCATCATCCTCGGCTGTCTCCGTTCTCCGCCTCTTATGGCCGCGAGACTCAACATGGTGGGTAGGGCCCAGCTCAACGACCCTGACAACGTCCTGCAACGTCCGTCTGGTCGCCCAGGGACGACGCTGCCTCGTAGAAACCCGCCTCCTGGAGGAACTCGCCTCAGCCCCTGTCTGAGCTCTCCCAGTGCTAGTAGCCCCAACAACGGGTTCCTCACGCTCCTCGACGGCCCCTGAGGCCCCAACAGTCTGCTCAGAAGGTCTCTCCTCCTCGGTGACGTCCTCCACAACCACGGCGGGCGTGCTAACCGGGCCCGTCCCGAACAACTCCTCAAGAGTCGCAACCATGGACTCGGCCTGCCCCGAACACTCTCCTACAAACAAAAAATGTCAGCCGGAATTTCGGCATTACGATGGCATGAAATGGATAAATCCAAAAAACAAAAATAACCTGCAATGCAAAACAAGGGCAATCCCACCCAAAATCCAACCAAACAAAACCATTCACAAAAAAAACAAATTCAAAAACGACTCGCCCCTCTTTTCAAGCAAAAGACGAGTCAAAATCGCATAAACGGCATTTCAAGACCCATACAAGGTCCGCCTACAAACCAAAATACATTCCTGACACAATGGGATATTTTTCTACGGCTCAAAAAGGCAATTCATACGCTAATTTGAGCCCAAACCGGTCAAAATTCAAAAACGACCGCAAAAAGGCAAACGTGATTTCATCACGCCTCAAAACGACCTAAATTACTAATGAGGTCCATTTCAAGGCAAACTGACTCAATTCAAGCCCAAACAGGCGCTTATTTTGTCAGACGTAAGACCGTCACAAAAGGCAAAAATCCAATTTTGCCTACAAATATCCAACGAAGGTCCATAAATGGCGAATACGGGTTTTTCCCAACTACAATGCAACCTAGTGGGACCCACTACCCAAGCAAATAAACTTAGCATTGCAAAATGAGACGGTTTCTCGCCTCACTCACGTTTTTCGAGCATAGGGAGCGGGAACGGGGACCAAAATGCAAACTAAAAGCACCCCTATACTCCTAAACAGGTTTCTAACCTAATGCAAGCATCAATTTCACTCGAAATGGGCTCAATTAAAAACGCTCAATTTGATTTTTAGGCTAAAATTCGCCCTAATTCAATCAAGTTAAAGATCAACAAATTTGAATGGATTCAAAAGGAAATACTTACCTTGAGATGACATTGTTGATGATGGCACGAGTAGAAGCTAGCAAGGGTCCTTCAAATGGCGATTTTTGCGGGTTTTTGTGTCGAAAGGAAGAAGACGAAGTGAGGTTGATATGCGGACCAACCTCGCGTCTTTTACAGAAAAATAGGAAAGCCTCTTTGGTTCGCCAGGTGGCTCGCGCCTAAACCAGGCCTCCCCTTTGCTCTTTCAGCGGATTTTGGGCTTTAGCCCAATTTCCCGTGATAAACTTCAAGTTTTCATTCGACGATATATAAGGTCGTCATTTTTCTCAAAAACAAATAGTGAAAACTTAAATTCACTATTTTCGAAGGCTTTAGACGATGGCACATAAACCGTCCCTCCAATCGAATAGTGAAAATTTAAATTCACTATTTTCGAAAATTTTCAAGCAAATGGCGATCAAAACCGCTAATTTCAAAAATAATGGTGAAATCAAAATTCACCATTTCCCTTCAAAATTCCAAAAAAATAATTGCGAAAATTCAAAAACCGTTATTTCTTCAAATTTTAAGCGACGGCAATTAAAACCGTCATTTTCAAGATAATAGTTGGGAATTGAATTCCACTACTCTCATCAAATGTCAACGGCGGCACATAAACCGTCACTTCAATTAATAGTGAAGATTCCAAATTCACTATTCTCATCAAATCTCAACGGCGGCACATAAACCGTCACTTCAATTAATAGTAAAGATTTCAAATTCACTATTTCCATCAAATGTCAACGGCGGCTCATAAACCGTCACTTCAATTAATAGTGAAGATTCCAAATTCACTATTTCTTACAAATGTCAATGGCGGCATATAAACTGTCACTTTAAAACGCAATAGCAAACTCAAATTTGCTATTTTCCTTCAAAATTAAAACAAACGGCGATCAAAACCGCCACTTCAAGTTCAAAGAGGAACGACGAATGGTGAAGATGCCAAATTCACTATTCTTTCAAATACCAGCAGGGGGCTTCCTCGCGAAACCCGCTGATTCCAAAAAACAGTGATAGTGAAAATCCATACTCACTATTCCCACAGCGGCATCACGAGTTCGCTACTTTCAAAACAAGCCCATTTGACGCGGCAATTTCCGTGGTCCATTAACCGACCGTACCATTGGCTGGCGAGCCTTTGTCCGCAAGCATTCAAGGACAGATCCCGAAGATGCCTCGGGTACATTTCCTTACCATTTGCTGGCGAGCCTTTGTCCGCAACCTTTCAAAGACAGATCCCGAAGATGCCTCGGGTACATTTCCTTATCATTGGCTGGCGAGCCTTTGTCCGCAATCTTTCGAGGACAGATCCCGAAGATGCCTCGGGTACATTTCCTTACCATTGGCTGGCGAGCCTTTGTCCGCAACCTTTTGAGGACAGATCCCGAAGATGCCTCGGGTACATTTCCTTACCATTGGCTGGCGAGCCTTTGTCCGCAATCTTTCAAGGACAGATCCCGAAGATGCCTCGGGTACATTTCCTTACCATTGGCTGGCGAGCCTTTGTCCGCAATCTTTCGAGGATAAATCCCGAAGATGCCTCGGGTACATTTCCTTACCACAGCTGGTGAGCCTTTGTCCGCAAAAGTGCAAGTACATATCCGAAGATGCCTCAGGTATGACTCCTTCCTATGGCTGGCGAGCCTTTGTACGTAGTCTAACGGACTTTAAACGACCCGCACGGACAGTCGACAGACTCTAAACTGTTCCCGACGACAGATCCTTGGCTCGTACCCTCGAGTCGCCTTAGCGTCGCCATTCCCGACAACAGGCCCTTGGCCGGAATCCTTTCGAACCGCCTCGACGTCGCTTGGGTCTCCAGGTTGTAACCTTCGATTGACCTGGGGGCTCTACTTTGACTTTCGCCCTGTCCAAGCCTCAGTCAAAGTGGGGGCACTGTAGATACCCACTATCTGCTGAGACTCCAACAAACACCCGATGATTATCGGACTACAACATGTTTTGGAATCGCGGTGTTTGATCGACAGTTTGTGTACAACTTTACGTCGGAAAACTTAAAACGATTTCGAAAATAAAACATTTCAAAACATTTTAAAAATACCTGGAGTGTTTAATGCACGACGACGGGGTCGCAATAACACTAACTAGAGTAAAAACCGACACCGGACCAAAAACCGACTCAAAAATTCAAATCCCGACTCCAACAACGAGTCAAACCGAGTCAATCACCAAAAACAAAACTTTCCAAACCTTCTACCTTAAGTTTTCCCGGATTCATGTTGGTCAAGTACCAAACATGTGACTACAAAACCTAGGATAGAACAAATCACGATTGCGTTTGTTGTGAAATTGACAACACAACTCGAACAACCGCGACGTGGCTCGCGCCTCTTTGAGCGGCCCAAGTCGCCACGTCGCTCAAAACTCACACAACCACTCATTCTCCTATAAATACCCCTCAAATGCCACCTATTTGAGACTTACGCGAGTGTCCGCCCTCTCTTTTCTCCCTTAAAATTCTCGACTCGACTTCTTATGTCACAACCCGACGCGTATTACGACCTACCAATCGTAAACACGAGCCTTACACATTGTTTGGTACCGTCATCGTGCATTAAATCACTTGACCGACCACTTCGACCACTACACCTTCACTAAACTTTAAAACACTCTTTTTACTTACCAAGACGGTTTTAAACCGAGTTTTTTCCAATCAAACGAGTTATTACACTTACGTCGTTCACTCGCCATAACCAAACATGTAAGTATGAGGGTGTAAAAATCCTCTTTTATTATGTTTTCATTCGTTTCATGACTATAACATGCTAAAACATGCATAACATGAACCAAAACATGGAATAAACGAGCCAAAACTGATTTTTGGTCTGAGGCAGAAGCCCCTTAGGTCGCCAACTAGCCCGCGCCTAAATGGGGTACTCAGACCAGAGATCAACCGCTCCATTTTTCATATTTGTAATCGGTTTTCACCATTTCAAGTATTTTCGAACCATTGTTATTTTATTTAACATGTTTTAACCATAAAGCCTTTTTCACCCTTGGTTCCTCATACCATGATGGTTAAATCCGTGTTTCGGTGATAATATTTGGTTAATGACATTTAAAAGGTATTTTAAAGCCTTTTATTTCATTTCTTTACATTTTGAAACAAAGACATTAGTCACCAACACAAAGTCATCCTTGGTTCTACATACCATGCCGGATTTTAACCCGGGTACGATGATGAGTGTTTAGGTCTTTTTTTACCTAAGTCGATTTAGCGTCAATGTAGTCTATATTCGTTGGTCGATTGTATGATGATTTGTATGTCAATAAGTAAATTGGAAATAAAGTGCGTAATGTAAATTGACACGTAAGATGTTGGTGACGCGGAAAACCAAATGTGGGAACAACCGCGGGAGGGATGGTACCCTGCCAAGTATTGCACTATATGAATAGGAGGATGATTACAATGATAACTTTTATGCTAATCTTGTTGGCGTTAGGTAATAGGCCTGCAAGATCTCGGACGGTGTATATTTGTGAGTGATATGCCGTGATGTTGTTGTCTTGAATATAATCTTGAATGAATATATGGATGAGTGAATGCCTTTCTTGATTTCCTTCCTTGGCTATTTATAGGGTAAGAACCCTAGATATATCCTACCTTGAATATGGAAAGGGAATATTATTTCCATAAGGACTTCTTTCCAAATCTGAATTCCCTTACCAATTCTCCCCGATCTCCCTAACTTTTCCCTAACTTCTCCCTGACACTCTTTTCCTTAACGCGGGCACCTTCCTCGGTGGGCTCTTGATCCTTCTCAAGCCCATCTCCCTTTTCCAGACCGCGGGCTCCCTTGCTCCCCACTTCTTCTTTATAATCTTTATTTTACCAAGTGGGCTTTCTTTATTTTGCTATTTTTAGCCCAAACAGTTTGCCCCAAATTTCTTGTGAAGTACGCTTTCAAGTATCGAACAAGGAATTTACGTAACCAAATGTTAAAAACCCTACGCCGTCTTTTACTTCTTCCCATGCAACGCATCACTTCCAGCCGCCATATTCCTCTTTCTCCGCACCCAACTCCCTTTCTCCTCTTTATAACCCCAACGTCTCTCTTCCACTTTCATTTAATCATTTCAAATCATTTCAAAAGCTCTCCTCTCTTAAACCCTCAATCTTCCTTCTTCTTCACTCCTCGCCGGCTTCACTGTTCCCCTTCTCCATCTTCATCATCAGGTAATCCGTCTTCCCTTCCCTTTTTAATCTTCATTTTCTCTTTTCCACCATGGGCAAAACCCGACAATCCACGTCAACCTCAACACCCTCCGACCGTAATCTCGACCCTACTTTCCCTTCCCGGGGACTTTTCAAACACCCACACGATTGTGACTCCGTCCTAACTCCGGCCGACATTCTGACGATCAAGAACCTGCTTGGTCTTGTTGATGGGGTGGATATTGCCATCCCTGAACCGGGACAGAAAGATGATGCCCTCCGTCCAGGGTGGGTTTGCTTCTACTTATATCCGTTTAGATATGGCCTCCGTTTCCCTTTCCCGAAACTCGTTCAAGATTTCATCTTCACCAACAATTTCGCCATGGCACAAATCTCTGCCGCCATTTGGAGAGTTCTTCTCTACTCTCTGGCCGCTGGTCAGAGTAGTGGCAACGCAGTCACTCTGGGCGATCTGGCCTATATATACAACATCAGGTCCCTGGGCAGGGGTCAATTCTCCTTCCGGGGCCGTGGAGAGGCTCCCTTCAAACATGTGTCAAAATCTCGCGATGAGAAATGGTTCGAGGACTTCTTCTATGTGAGGAAGGACTCCATCCACCTCCCCCGCCGATTATATTTTCGAGAAATGGGTTCTGACTTCGAGTAAGTAGCTTTCCTGTTTCCTGATTTGTTTTATCTCGCTGCTTACTAGCTTACTTCATCGTCTTCGTGCAGGCCCCTGTGACCTTACCCGTATTGGTGCCAAGATCCCTGCCTGCAGCAAGCTGTTCTACATCTCTGAATCTGAGAGAAAGTTTCCAGACCTGCTTCCTGGTTTTTCACCTGCTTCTTCCTCCAATCCTCCTCAATCAACGCACAGTATGTCTTCTGGTAAGGTTTCAGTAGCCACTCTCGTTTGCATGCTGTTATTGCTGATGTTTTAAGCATTCTGCCGTCTGAGACTGTGTATGCTTGCAGGTTCAAAAGTCGATCAACTGGAACTCATCCTCCAAAGTGCTAAAAGAAAGAGACCTTCTGCTAGCCCTGATGTGGCCTCTGCCTCCAAGAGGAGTGCTCCTGTCACTTCTTTTCAGACTCCTCCTGCAGTTTCTAGTTCTACTGCTCGCGTGCCCCTGGAGGTTAATCCGTTATCTGGCCATCCGCCTACTCCTCCTGCCAGTCCTCATGCTTCTACTAGTGGGGGCATCATTGCTCATTTCCCAGAAGGCTTTGGAAATGTGGACAAGGTGCCATACTGGCCGGAGATTGATCAGCTGCTCTTTCCTCCTGTTGAGGAAACGTTTTCGGAGTTCACTCCAGAGGAGATGGCTGAGAACGATGTGCACAATGCCTTCATGGTAAATATTCTTCATCTTCTACCTGTCTGTCCATCTGCTTCTTGCTTAAATTCTGCCTCCCAACTCTTTTGCTGACTTCTGATTATTTAAGCCCCAGACTCTTCAGTCTGCACTCTACAACAGGAACATGATCAACACAGTGCAGACCACCAGCCGTGCTACCAGCGCCAAGAACCAGGAAGTGAAGGAGACTATTGCAGAGATCGGCACGCGGCGGGTTGATCTCGAAGGAGCGCGTGGTGGAGCCGAAGACCGAGCTTGCTTTGTCACCAAGAAGAAGTTGAAGGAGGGGGCGATCACCGCTCAAACCCGGGCGGTGTCGAGACCTTTCGACTCTCTCGAAGCGATCGAGGAGAAGATCGTGAGCTGATCTCCCCGGCCACCAACGTCGTTGCATATGCCACCTGGCGGGGAAAGATCAGTGGGATGCGTGCTTTTGCTCGAGGAGGCTCCCACCCAAAGAGGCCATAGAGGAAGAGGAGAGGCACTGGAGATGCTCTACCCTACCCAACCCGATTTGAGCGTGCGATGCCCGGTTGGTGAGGTGAATTCTCTGCGTTGGGCCGAGCGAGGCTCCTGGGGGTGGTGCTGGAATGTCCCAGGATGCTGCTGACGGAGCTCAGGGAGCTATGGCGGCTGAGGATGCTCAGGCTGAAGCAGTACCTGAAATGAGAGGTCAGCAGGCAGAGGAGATGCCAGAGGTGGAGGTCATTAATGTGACCGATAATTAAATTTTTATGTTTTGATAAAATTTTTGGCAGTCTGGCCCAGAGGTGGCAGACTTTGTAAGTTTTAAACTTGTTCTTGTGTTTGCTCCGCCAGGGTGGCGGTTAAACTTGGGGCCGTATTTTGGCCATATTTTGAAATGCCCCTTGTCATAGTTTTGGCAAGGTTTTAGCTTACATATCGTGTGTTTGTTTGTTTATTCTCCCTGTTTTTAGGAAGTTTATGCCGTGTCAGTCTGTTTGACTGATTTAGGCGAGTCCTGTCACCCTGAAAAGGATAACGTTATGACTCAGCTAGCTGTCGTGTCAGCCTGATGGCTGATTTAGGCGTATGCCGCAATGTAAGGAGGAGTGGCCGTGTCAACCCAGGGGGCTGATTTAGACCAGCCTGGTCAGCCTGAAAAGACTGATCCAGACCTAGCTAGTCATTGCGTGTCGGCCCGGCCGGGCTGATTTAGGCGTATGCCGCAGTTTGTGGACTACTTAACCTTGTTCATGACGCAAGGTGTGTTCGTCTCGTTTTATGCCAGCAGGGGCGTCATTGAGGCAAGTTTATCGTCATTCTAGGACCAGATGGAGACGCTGGCAGATTCTCGTAGCGCGGATATCCCTACGTTCCATGTTCGTTTTGCATGCATGCATGCAGGGGCCCTGATTAAGTGCGATTAGTGCGAGCTACGTCCAGGGGGTGGTATCAGGGGTAGCTGGATAAGCGTATTCAGCTGTCAGCCAGGCTCCCTTTCGTATGTTCCATAGTCCGCCTGGTGAGGGTGCTCCTTGTGGAGAAAATAGGTTAGGCATGTTGGACTTCCATGTGCCTTGTCACCCCGCGTTTGGCAGTTGACAGTCCTGCTAGACATCCTTTCAAAGTACCATAGATACCAGAATTCAAAGTGATGTACTTAGAGAAGCCTGAAAATAGGAAAATCTATCAGAATGATGTGAAGTACCTGTCGCCATCTCATGAGGTACCAGAGCAATTGTGGTCCCACGACGCTGCCAGACCACACCATCCAATAGTAGTTTAATGTTTTAAAAACAACTAAAGACACCAGAAATAAGAGTGAAACTGGCAGTATGCCTACTACCGAATTTTTATTTTATCTTTTAAAAGTGATTTGGCTTCTCATTGTACATTATTCTGAAAACTAGAGTCTACTTATTATTAAAAGTAATATCTCTTCAGGTGAAGTATGTTCCAAGGGCGTTGTATGATTTGACCGTCCATAGTCATCAGTCTGTATGCACCATGGCCAATAACTCCTTCTACCTGGTATGGTCCTTCCCATTTGTAGGCGAATTTGCCTGCTTTTCGATTCTTGGTGTTCTAGAACACCTCTCGGAGAACCAGGTCTCCTACCTCCAGGAGCCTGATTTTTACGTTCTTGTTATAACTCATGGCCACTGACTGTTTGTAGGCAGCCAGACGGATTTTTGCGCTTGCTCGCAGCTCGTCAATTGTGTCCAGGCTTCTGGTCATCTCTGCACTGTTCAGTTCCCTCGTCATATTTTCATACCTGTTGCTATCTTTGGCGTCGTTCTATCTGACCACAACACTAGTGGCAATTCATCTGCCCACTTTCCTCCTAACTCTTGTAACCTCCTTCTCAGATTGTCCATAATGATTTTATTGCTGGATTCAGCTTGTCCATTGGACTTTGGAGTCCTGGGTGCTGACTTTTTTAAGGTGATGTTCCACCTGCACAAAGATCCTTCAAGATCGTTTGAGATAAATTGTGAGCCATTGTCACATATAATTTCTGATGGGATACCAAATCTGCAGATGATGTTTCGTTTTATGAATGAGATGACTTGTTTGTCCTTTACTTCCGTGAATGCTTCTGCCTCTATCCACTTGGAGAAGTAGTCTGTCATTGCTAGCATCCAGGTTCTGTTTCCTGTGGCCCATGGTAGAGGGCCTACTATGTCCATGCCCCATGCCATCAATGGGCAGGGAGAAATAATAGGTGCGGGGCTCTGCCGGGCCGGTGAATCATTGGTCTTTGAGCGCCGGCAAAGGCGTCACATTTTCGTGCATACTCTGCGCATCTGCCTTCATTGTAGGCCAATATTATCCCCGTCCGAGGGCTTTATTTGCCGGACTTCGCCCCGCATGGTTTCCACATTCGCTATCGTGGAGAGCATGTAACACGATCGTGCTTCTTCCATATCCAGGCACCGTAGGTAGGGGCTGCTAGCGACTTTCTCGAATAATATATCATCAATAAGTATGAATCTGGAGGCCTTTATTCTAAAAGTTCTTACTTCCTTCTTATCATCTCGGTAGCTTGTTATGGCGCAAACCTGGCCGATCCTAGGTAAGGTGTGCGCCGATCGTCTCTTGGATCACCGCCTGTCGGGCGTCTGCCCTTTTGACCGAGAGCTCTAACCTTCCTCTGTAACTGCTTGGACTTCCTTTTCTCTTTGCGGATCCTCGAGTTCACCCCTATCTATTTCGTCTACCTTCTGGATAGAAGGTTCCAGCATATGTGCTATTGGAATGCTTTGATGACTCTGTTAGCTTGAATGTTGCCCCCGGGGTTGCTAGGCGTCTACTTCCACGTTCGATCTCTCGGGGACCCGTTTAAGCTTGCAAGTTTCGAATTTTTGTTTTAATTCCTTTGCTACTTTTAGGTATGCTATCATCTTCGAATCTCTGGCTATAAACTCATAATTCACGTGGTTGACTATTAACAAAGAGTCACTGGATATGAGCAGGTGTCTGACCCCTAACTCCAGAGCTAGTTTCATTCCCAATATCAAGGCTTCGTATTCCGTTTCATTGTTGGTTTCCTTGAATTCACATCTTATAGCTTGTGCTATCGATCTCCCGTGTGATCGCACTATTCCTTCACCTGCCCCCTTTGGTTGGAGGCTCCGTCAATATGCATCCGCCGGACGTCTCGCTTGCTTCCTTCTAAAGTGAGGATCTCGGTATTCCGCGGATTCGGATGGCTGGACCGAAGTCGACACGAAGTCGGCCGGTCGTGATTTGATTCTTTGTTCTAGGGTCGTATTGGATGTCGTATCCACCGAGGTGTACGAGACCATTTAGACATTCTTCCCGATAGTTCAAAGCTTCCTCATGATAGCTTTTAGCGGGTAGTTTGTCACAACATGTATGATGTGTGACTCAAAATAGGGACGCAGCTTTGCGAGATGCTACTACCAATGCTAGTACTAACTTTTCAAGGGATGTGTACTGGTCTCTGCCGTGAGAGAGACTTGCTTACGTATTATACGGCTTCCTCGCTCCTTTTCTTACTCTCCGACCAGACAACACTCATCTTATTTCAGGACACCAGGTATAGGAATAATGGTTCACCGACTTTGGTTTTGACAATGAGAGCGGTCACTTTGAGATAGTGCTTCAGTCTCTCGAAGGCTTGCTCATGTTCAGCGGTCCATTCGAACTTCCGGGTTTTCCTTAGTACGTCGTAAAATAGCCTCGCATTTGTCTCAAGATCTTGAAATGAACCCGTTCAGGGTGCTACCTTTCCACTAATCTCTCGAACATCTTTAGGCTTCTCGTGGTGATTCCACTGTAAGACAAGATTTTCTTTGATCTGCTTCGATCTTGGCTTCTATTCCTCTTTGAGTCACAATATAGCCCAAGAACTTGCCAGAAGATACCCCGAAGGTGCATTTAGATGGGTTTAGTTTCATCTTGTATTCCCCGAGGGTGCTTGAATGTTTCGCTAGATGCCGCATATGATCTTTCGCTTTTTCGACTTCACCACCATGTCATCAATGTACACCTCCATGGTTCTTCCTATTTGCTCTTTGAACATGCGGTTAACCAACCTTTGATATGTGGAGCCTGCGTTCTTTAGGCCGAATGGCATGACGTTGTAGCAATATATTCCTCTCTCGGACATAAATGTCATCTTCTCTTGATCTGCAGGATCCATTTTGATCCGATTGTATCCACTCCATGCATCCGAAATGTTAGCATCTCGTGTCCGGATGTTGCATCTACCATTGCATAAATATGAGGCAAATGGGAATGGATCTTTAGGGCATGCTTTGTTGAGATCGGTAAAGTCCACACATACTCTCCACTTCCCATTCTTTTTAGGCACCACCACTACGTTAGACAACCATTCGGGTATTTCACTTCTCTTATCTTCTTTGGTGCCGGCAGTCGTCTACTTCCTGGTTGATTACCTTATTTCTCTCTGCTGCAAACTTTCTCCTTCTCTGCTGGATGGGTTTACACTTTGGGTCCACGCTAAGCTTGTGTGTTATGATGGATGGATCTATGCCTATCATATCATCGTGTGACCATGCAAAGTAATCCATGTTATCTTGTAAGAACTTGACTAGCTGCTGTTGTAAGCTTCCTGTACATCCTGCTCCAATGAGCACGGTTCTCTCTGGGTGCAGCTTGTCCAGGTTAATCTGATCCAGCTCTTCTGCTGGGGGCTCGATGTATTCGTCCTGGATAGGCTGCTTCTGTAATTGCTATGAGGGAGGGCTGACAGTGCACTTGAGTGCCTTCTTGTAGCAGCCTCTAGCTTCCTCTTGATCTCCTCTTATCGTTTCTACTCCCCATGGGGTGGGGAACTTTATGCACTGGTGATATGTTGAAGGGACTGCTTTCATCTGGTGCAGCCATGGTCTTCCTAGGATGACGTTCTAAGTAGAGGGGCCATCTATAACCAGGTACCTGACTTGCTTGTTGACTCCTCCCATATAGGTGGGGATGATTATCTCTCCTAGCGAGCTGGCTGTTTCTCCGCTGAAGCCTACTAGCGGAATAGTCTTCTTCTGTAAATCCTTCTCGCTGAATCCCATGTTCTCTATGGTTTTCAGCATGATTAAGTTGATCGAGCTTCCTGTATCTACCAAGACCTTTCTTACTATGCAATTGGCCATTGACAAGGTGATAATAAGTGCGTCATGGTGCTCTCGTTCATCGTATGTATCTCCCTCATCAAAGCTGACTGCTGGCAGATCACTGTGAGATATTCTGCAAGAATTGACTGGTCTGTCTCCTTTGGTCTCGGTGGCATGCCTCTTAGCTGCTGAGTATGTCAGGCCGCTTAAGTCTGAGCCGCCTGTTATCACGTTTATAATTTTAGTACATGTGGGTGGGCCTGCCGGCTTGGCGGAACCTACCTTATCCTGCTGCTTGCCCCCACGTGGTAATAGGTGGCTCAGCTTTCCTTGTTCGTACAGGCGCTTGATCTCTCTTCTCAATGTATAGCAGTCCTCAGTATTGTGCCCAATATCACGGTGAAATTCGCACTTCTTCTTGCCATCCTTTCTCCAAGCTTGCTCTCCTACTGGTGGGTTAGGCCACCTGACTCCATCTCCCATCTCTCTAAGTGCCTTCAAGATTCCTCCGATACCTGTAGTGAATCCATATTCTGCCAGGGTGGGGAGTAGCTGGTTTTCCTCGATTCTGTTGACTCCCCTCCCATATGGTCTGTATCTCTCGTCCTTCTTGTTTGTGGTTTGCTTTCTTCCTGATTTCTCCACGGCTGAAGTACTAGAAATACTTGGCGCTCTATGTAAGCTGGCTCTGGCTAGGATATCTTCCTCCAGTCTGATCGTGGCAGCTGCCTTCTCCTGCACTGCTTCAAAACTATGGCAAGGATGCATAGTCAGCTGCTTGTATAGGTCAGAGTCGTGGTGGAGGCCTCTCCTGAAGGCTTCTACTGCCGTTGAGATATCACACTCTCGTACTGCTACCTTCTCATTGTTAAATCTGGTATTGTATTTTCCGATGCTCTCTCCTGCCCCCTGGACGATTCTGTACAGGTCTCCTACATGCTTCCGTGGCTTTCTGCTGCTTGCGAACTGTTGAGTAAATGCGTTTACCAATTCAGCAAATGTAGATATCGACCTGTTTGGCAGGCTTACGAACCATTGAAGTGCCGGTCCTGTTAGGGTGGACCCGAATCCTTTGCACATGCAGGCTTCCTTAACCTGTCCTATGGCTGTTACCGTCATCATTTTCTGCTTATACTGGCCGATATGATCAAAGGGGTCTGCTGTGCCGTCGAAGAGAGGCATATTTGGGTTTGTGAATCCCTTTGGCATGGCTGTGACGGATATGGTGTCCACGAATGGCGAGTCGGCATAACTGTCTAGAGCTGCTTTCTCGAGTGGGGGTGGTAGCCCTGGAACCCTGCTCAGCATCTCCTTTAGTTCCAAGTACTGCTGATTAGTTATATTGGCTGAATCTGGGGTCCGCCTGTCAGCTGTCTGCATAGTTCCTCCTGATCCGGGCTCTTGAAGATTTTAATAAATTCCGGCTGCCAGAGGGGTTGTGGCAACGATTGTCCCCTGCTGCCAGTTCACTTGCTGGTTTGACTCGGATCCTGCTACAAGTGTCTGATCGATTGCTGCAGGACTGCTAACGGGGAGGCCACCTATTTGTATCCCTACGCAGCTGGCTGGCTGCCAGCTATCTGGTGTGAGGTATCCTAACCCTCGTGGAGTTATCCTTCCATCTGACGGTGTTGTAGCCAAATCCAATCTTGTAATTATTTCGGCTGGTATCTGCCTGCTGCCTGCTGTTCCTTGTGTCAGATCTACCAAAGGAAATCTTCCTTCATCTGTCCTGTTCGCTGGAGTGATGGACTGCTGCTTCAGAAGATCAATTTGTGCCCAGAGCTCTCTGTCTCTCCTTCTTACCTCAGCATCTGCTCTCCTTTGATCTTCTCTCATGTTTTCCATGGCTTTCTGAAGATTTTCCACGCCGGTGAGCAGGATTTGCCTGGGACTGGGCGGCGGAGTGACGCCTGAGCTTGATGTTCCTTTGTCTGATCTGATCTAGGCTGAGACAACAGGGGTCCTGGGAGGTAGAGAGGCTTTTGTTGTCGATATGATTCTTGGGGTATGTCCGGGAGCCTGTGTGGCCACTGTCGATGTTGGACTTTGGGTAGACGATGGTGGTGGCGATGGCTGCCTGCTCCCTGACATGGCTTCAGATACTTGCTTTTCCATTGTATATTCAGAATATCAACGATTGACAACCACAATGCCCCACGGTGGGCGCCAAACTGTTTAGGTCTTTTTTACCTAAGTCGATTTAGGGTTAATGTAGTCTATATTCGTTGGTCGATTGTATGATGATTTGTATGTCAATAAGTAAACGGGAAATAAAGTGCGTAATGTAAATTGACACGTAAGATTTTGGTGACGCGGAAAACCCAATGTGGGAACAACCGCGGGAGGGACGGTACCCTGCCAAATATTGCACTATATGAATAGGAGGATGATTACAATGATAACGTTTATGCTAATCTTGCTGGCGTTAGGTATCAGGCCTGCAAGATCTCGGACGATGTATATTTGTGAGTGATATGCCGTGATGTGGTTGTCTTGAATATAATCTTGAATGAATATATGGATGAGTGAATGCCTTTCTTGATTTCCTTCCTTGACTATTTATAGGGTAAGAACCCTAGATATATCCTACCTTGAATATGGAAAGGGAATATTATTTCCATAAGGACTTCTTTCCAAATCCGAATTCCCTTACCAATTCTCCCCGATCTCCCTAACTTCTCCCTAACTTCTCCCTGACACTCTTTTCCTTAACGCGGGCACCTTCCTCGGTGGGCTCTTGATCCTTCTCAAGCCCATCTCCCTTTTCCAGACCGCGGGCTCCCTTCCTCCTCACTTCTTCTTTATAATCTTTATTTTACCAAGTGGGCTTTCTTTATTATGCTATTTTTAGCCCAAACAATGAGTATCGACTAATAACATTCAAATGGACTTAAAACAATTAGTCCATAATCATTTTCAAAACTATTCATGTCAAGTTTGTCGAATCGAACCCGACACCGAATATTATTAAAATAATGATGATTATTCGAGTCTAGTTCTTCAAATCAACAAAGGCGGTCTAAACGACCCCTTCAAATTAAACCGGGTTCAAATACCCATTTTCAACATGTTTTATAATGTTTTCTAAAAGGTTAGAACATGGCACATAAACCGTGGGCTAACCCGTGCCTAAACAGGCTCTCCATTTCTCATTTTCAAAACCAGAGGGAGGCCTCTTACACCGCCGGCTGGCTCGCGCCTCATATAGCCGTCTGGTACAGGGCCTGTTCCCTTCCAGCATTAGTCTAGGACGATCCCGACTCCGGTTAACCCGGATATAGGACGGATCAGATGACTATTTGGTTATCCAAAACCATATTTGCAAAATGCCTCACTAAGACAAATGGATCATGTTATGCACCCTAAACCTAATACGGTAAATGGATGTTTAATTTCCGTCTTGCATGCAAATCAACCGCTAATCCTACTCGACATCTTATACTTGATACTTGGATTAAATTAACCGACTTAGAAAGCTCTCACATGTTAGGTTTAAATTATTGGATGCGCATTCATGCATTTAAACCGTTTTATCAACTTTTGCATTCAACCAACCAAGATCGATCAGTAGAGGCCGCTAACGCGGGCGGGATTGGGTGTCTGATTAAAGGGCTTCCCAATACATACCTTCACCTCTTACTCAGAAACATTGGATAGTGGACGACCTTATCCAGGGTGTACGAGAGTCATTATAGAGATAGGATGCTAAAGAGGGACGATTTCCTGATCTTTAGTACCTTTGTCAAACGCTGCTTTGTGCTTCGATTTGACAGAGGTATAAATTGGAATTCGAACGGGTTCCAGGCATCCCAAAAATGCTTGGTGGCGACTCCGAACATCTCTAATCGTTTCGAGATCCTAACCGAGACGAAACCGACCGATCTAAAACGATCCGCTCGAAAGCAACTTTACGCCGCCGAGCGTGGCTTTCAAAAAGAACGCTGCCATTGTCCACAGATCGAAGTGGGCATACGCAGGTGGGCCCGTGTCCACACCTGGTATGGTACTTCCCATTTATAGGCGAATTTCTCTGCCTTACGATTCTTTGTGTTTTAGAACACTTCACGGAGAACCAGGTCTCCTACCTCCAGGTGCCTGACTTTTACATTCTTGTTGTAACTTCTGGCGACTGACTGCTTGTAGGCAGCCAGACATATCTTTGCGCTTGCTCGCAGCTCATCTATCGTGTCCAGGCTCCTGATCATCTCTGCACTGTTTAGTTCCCCTGTCACACATCCATACCTGTGAGTTAGAACTCGAACCTCTGATGGAATTACTGTTTCTGCGCCAAACACCAGGCTGAAGGGTGTCTGGCCTGTCGCCGTCTTTGGTGTTATTCTGTCTGACCATAGCACTAGTGGCAATTCATCTGTCTAGTTTCCTTCTAACTCCTATAACCTCCTTCTTAAGTTATCCTTGATGATTTTATTGCTGGACTCAACTTGCCCGGTGGACTTTGGAGTCCTGGGTGCTGATTTCTTTAGAGTGTCGTTCCATCTAGCACAGTATCCTTCCGCGTCGTTTGAGATGAATTGTGATCCATTGTCACATATAATTTCTGACGGGATACCAAACCTGCAGATGATGTTACGTTTAATAAAAGAGATGACATGTTTGTCTTTTATCTGTGTGAATGCTTCCGCTTCTATCCATTTGGAGAAATAGTCTTTTATTGCAAGCATCCATATTCTGTTTCCTATGGATCTTGGCAGAGGACCCACTATATCCATTCCCCACGTCATGAATGGCAAGGGAGAAATGATGGGATGTAGAGGCTCTGCCGGTTGATGGATCATTGGCGCTGAGCGCTGGCAGGCGTCACACTTGCGGGCATATTCTGCCGAGTCTGCCCTCATTGTGGGCCAGAAGTAGCCTTGTGTGAGGGCTTTGTGTGACAGACTCCTGCCCCCTGCATAGTTTCCACATTCGCCACTGTGGAGGGCATGCAACACAGTCTGTGCTTCTTGCTTATCCAGGCATCGTAAGTAGGGTCCTGCCAGCGATTTTCTGAAAAGCACATCGTCAATTAGTATGAACCTGGAAGCTTTCATTTTAAAACCTCTTATCTCCTTCTTGTCATCTGGCAGCTTGCTGTGTCGCAACCAGTCTAGGTATGGTGTCCGCCAGTCCTAGTCATCTGCCTGTTCAGCTGGCTGATCATCTGGCTGGTTATCTCGCTGGGCAGCTGTCTGGCCATCCGGCTGATTATTTGGCTGGATAGTCGCCTGGCCATTTATAGTTGATTGAACTGCTGCCCCATCTTGCTGATCTTCCCGTTCTCCTCTGTCCGCTTCTTCTAATTTTTGGATAGAAGGCTCCAGAATGTGCGCGATGGGGATATTGGACAGTTCGGCTGGCTTGAAGGTTGCCCCCGGAGTTGCTTGGGCATCTCCTTCCACGTTTTGGTCTCTGGGGATTTGCTTAAGCTTGCACTCTTTGAATTTCTGTTTCAGCTCCCTTGCCACTTTTAAGTAGGCGATCATCTTCGAGTCCCTGGCTATGAATTCATCATTCACATGGTTAACTATTAGTAAAGAGTCACTAGATATCTGTAGGTTCCTGACTCCCAATTCCAGGGCTAGCTGTATTCCTTCTATTAGGGCTTCGTATTCTATTTTATTGTTATTTGCCTTAAATTCACATTTGACTGCTTGCGCTATCAGATCTCCCTGCGGTGACCGCAGGATTAGTCCTACGCCTGCCCCCCTTTGGTTGGAGGCTCCATCGATGTGCATCTGCCAGACTTCTGATTCCTTGATCCCTTTGAGGGTTAGTATCTCCTCGTCTGCCAGATTCTGGATAACTGGGCTGAAATCTGACACAAAGTCTACCAGTGCCTGCGACTTTATTGCTGTTCTTGGTTCATACCTGATGTCGTCTCCACTAAGATGTATGGACCACTTTGACATTCTGCCTGACAGCTCAGGTTTCCTCATTACGGATTTTAGTGGATAGTTGGTTACAACATGTATGGTGTGGGATTCAAAGTAGGGGCGCAGTTTGTATGATGCAATTACCAGTGCTAGTACTAATTTTTCAAGACGTGTACCTGGTCTCTGCTGGCAGCAGAGACTTGCTTACATAGTAGACTGGGTTTTGCTCCTTGTCCTGCTCACTGACTAGAACCGCACTTACTGCTACCTCTGTAATAGCCAGGTAGAGAAATAATGGTTCCTCCTGCTCTGGTTTCGATAGTAGTGGCGGGGTGCTGAGGTAGTGCTTTAGCTCCCTGAATGCCTGCTCATGGTCTATCGTCCACTCGAACTTCTGGCTCTTTCTTAATATATCATAAAATAGTCTGCACTTGTCTGAAGATCTTGAGATGAACCTGCTCAAAGCTGTCACTTTGCCAGCTAGACTTTGCACATCCTTTGGTTTTTCTGGTGATTCCAGCTGTAACACGGCCTTGATCTGCTCGGTGCTGGCCTATATCCCTCTTTGAGTTACAATGTAGTCTAAGAACTTGCCTGAGGAAACTCCAAAGGTGCATTTGGATGGGTTTAGCTTCATTTTGTACTTCCTAAGGGTATTGAATGTTTCTGCCAGATGCTGCATGTGGTCCTTGGCTTTCTCTTACTTTACCACCATATCGTCAATATATACCTCCATGATTCTTCCTATCTGCTCTTTAAACATCCGGTTGACTAGCCTTTGATATGTGGACCCTGCGTTTTTCAGGCCGAAGGGCATGACGTTGTAACAGTATATTCCTCTCTCAGACATGAATGATGTCTTCTCTTTATCTGCTAGATCCATCTTGATTTGATTGTAACCACTCCAACCATCAAGGAATGTCAACATTTCATGACCAGTTATCGCATCCACCATTGCGTCAATGTGTGGTAGCGGGAAGGGGTCCTTGGGACATGCTTTGTTGAGGTCGGTGAAGTTCACGCATACTCTCCATTTCCCGTTCTTCTTGGGTACTACCACCACGTTTGACAGCCATTCTGGGTACTTGACCTCTCTTATCTTATTTGCTGCTAGCAAGCTGTCTACCTTCTGGTTGATCACCTTATTTCTTTCAGCTGCAAACTTTCTTCTCCTCTGCTGAACGGGCTTTCATCCTGGGTCCACGCTGAGTTTGTGTGTTATGATAGATGGATTAATCCCTATCATGTCGTCGTGGGACCATGTGAAGCAATCCATGTTGGTTTGCAAGAATTCAATTAGGTGTTGTCTGGGGTCTCTCATGCAGCCTGACCCTATTAACACGGTCCTTTCTGGGTGCAGCTTATCCAGGTTGACTTGGTCTAACTCCTCGGCTGGAGGCTCAACGTATTCGTCCTGGACATGCTGCTTCTGTAATTGCTATGCTGGGGGCCTGGCTGTGCACTTTAACGCTTTCTTGTAGCAACCTCTAGCTTTCTACTGGTCTCCTCGTATTGTCTCTACTCCCCATAGCGTGGGGAACTTTATGCATTGATGATATGTAGAGGGAATTGCTTTCATCAGGTGTGATATGGTCGTTTCTGTACCAAAAATAAACCTAAATACAACTAACAGAAGCTAGCAGCAAGTAGGGTCGATCTCCACAGGGAGGCAAAAATGAGATTTATCTGTTTGAAGTTAGTCTAAGAGTAACGGGGGTTTGAATATGATTTCTAAACTAAGAGAGGTGGCAAGAGAAATTGAGAGATAAAAATAAAGGGATTACCAATAAAGAGAGAGAGAACTAGGATTCCGAGTCATCAATGAACGTCAGTCAATCGCAGTTAAGGTCACAGATCAGTCGATGTGTCAGTCTAAGGGGCAATGAATATCTCCTTTCGGTCTCAATTCGCCCTAAAATGCTATTAGCTTAACTTTCGCCCTCACTAAAGCATCTTATTGTTCAGTGCAAGTCTCACCCCTTCCAACCTTTCGGTCTAGGTCAAGACTTACCTAAATTAAAAGGCTAATTGTGTCGACTCAACTAGCAAGATACAATTATAGCAGCGATTAACAACATAGACTAAAACAACAACGACAACCTATAAACCTAATTAGCAATTAACATTAGACCATTGAATCACCTAAATCCTAGAAAGGGAATTATCTAGACATGAATAATAAAAGATCAAGAATAAGGGAAAGAAGAATAATAAACATTAAATAAGAAGAATAAAAGGGAAGAGAAAGTTACAGAGTAAGGATTCAGATAAGGGATGAAAAGCAATGTCCCACAGTAACAGGAGGAAAAAGTAACGTATGATAGTGTGTTGTATGATAGCAGACCCCCCTTAACCTAATTATGAAAGCTTAAATAGGAAAACAAAAGTCTATCCCGAAATTAAGCCCAACACGGGTTAATTAATCCCGCCTAACATCAAAACCACTCGATCGAGTAACTTTAAATCACTCGATCGAGTAAAATTAAGCTTAAACCACTCGATCGAGTATAAAATCTACTCGATCGAGTAAACCTTAAATTGAATCTACTCGATCGAGTAGAAAAAGGACTCGAACGAACATAAATCTACTCGATCGAGTACATTCCAACACACAATTCCTGCTTCGCGCACTGAACTTCAAACGGCTGCCATTTCTTCGTTACATGGGCAAATAGGGCGATTCCGGTGGCGTTGGAAAGCTAAGAGGACAAGTTTTCATATAGAATTGGAATCACTTGAATATCAGTTATGGAACTCGATATATGGCTCTTCAAAGTAGGCACTAGCAATTTGAAGTTCTTTCTTTGCCCGCCTAGCTATCTTTCTTCTTTGCGCATCTCAAAATAGCTACATTCCCGCTCCAAAATCACTCTTCCTCCAAATGCATGCTAAACGGACGGTAAAAGGCTTGATTTCACTACTTTCTGGTTCATTCCTGTAAATAAGACAAAACAAACCAAAGTAGCATATTCGGGGCATTTCGTAGCATAAAACTACGATAATAGCATATAAATACGTGCATAAAAGGCCTAAAAGGACTATATAAAATGCACGTATCAAATCTCCCCAAACCAAACCTTTACTCGTCCTCGAGTAAAGTAAATGCAAACTAATGGAACGGAAAAGATAACTCAGAGCTAGCTATTACTTGTCTACCTAAACCAGTTTAATGGAAACTAAAATCAACAGTTACAGCTACAATGGTCAATATACAAACGAATTATAAGATGTCCATAAATAAAGCTGACCTATCGACCTTGCAAGACCAACAAAATCGGACTCTCACTTGGTCACTCTTCTCTCATGTAGCATAGGGTGAAAGTATATGTATAAGAGAGAAAGAGAAAACAGTCACTCACCTAGACTGCGACCTACATAACATGCATGCAACAAAGATGATAGACGATTCAAGTACTACACATACATTCCAACCAACAATGTCCGTCACAGCTGACGGCTTACAAATGATATGGGAAAGTGAGGTTCAGGTGAGAAAAGGCAAAACAAATTATGGTAATGTGGAGGTAAAAGCGTCAAGCTAGTTCCTAACAGGACAATAATAAACCATCCGAATCTCAACTGACTAAAGAACTAAGTACAAGTGCCCTTCATTTGGCACACAGCTCACTAATCTCATACACAATCTCCTCAAAAATATGGGATAAAACGGAGGAGTGAGACCGTCACAAGATAGAAATGAATACAGACGGGCTCAAAATCAACCAGCTTAAAATTTTTACAACTTCCTTCTTCTTCCTGGCTTTTCACGTGATTTTTCTTTTTTTCAATTTTTCAATTTTTTTTTTCTTTTCTTCTTTTTTTTCTTTTCCCGTTTTTCACTTCTCTTTTATTTTTCAATTTCAACTCTTTTTTTTTCTCTTTTCTTTTCTCCCTCCTTATATACACCAACTCCAATCAAAATACACACGACCAATCTGCAGACGGAAAAATATACCAAAAAAGACAAACTAAACTAGCTTGACTAGGCAGGCTGAATTTTGGATGTAGCTAATGGGTCAAAAAGGCAAGATTTGGCTTAAGTGGAGCTATATGGGTGAAAAATATAAGAAAAGGGGAAAATTTATAAGCACCTCCCTGCATGTGACACCGACCACAAACCCGCATGTATGCATTTGACAAGAAATCGAATGTCATAAAAGTGCAAAAATGGAACATGCTATGCAAGGAGTACTACTCTCAATTCCTATGCAAATTGGTCATGAATGTCACCCGTTATAAGGCTCTAAAACTCAGAATTTATAGAGTAGGTTGCCAATTTATCAGGTCAAGTCTAAACAGTCAGCTAAATTTGAACAAAAACTCGTAGATATGCGCAAGACTCAGCTAATAACTGTCAATAAAGTGCAAGGCTCAAGTAAAAAGACAAGTTAAAGTGCAATTTCATCACGAAAATCTACCGTTCCGACTCAACCTATATATGCAAAAATAAACGTGAATATTTTTTGAATTTTGAAATTTTTCAATTTTTATGAGATTTTTGATTTTTATGAAAATAAACAACAATGCATACTTAAATTAAACGTGATAATAGAAATGCAATAAAAACAAGATGCAGACACAGATATGGATGCATAACCTCCTCAAACCAAACCGTACAATGCCCTCATTGTACCAAAACATGGAAAGGAAATGCAAACTAAAAGAGAAAGAGAGTAAATACGGAAAGCTCACAAGATTGCGCGAATAAGGGACCTCCCCAAACCAGCCAGCAACGTGGGAGGTCACTAATAGCTCCGAAACATCGTCACAAGAAGCTAATCCAAGCAATGGACGTCCAAAACAGCTCGATCGAGAGGAATAGTGGTCGATCGAGTAATTTTTTTTTTTTTTTTTTTTTTTGCAGGTACTCGATCGAGTGATCCTTAGTATATTCCTGCAAAAGACGCAATAAAAACAGCCCGCAAAACTAACAAAGCAAGCATACTGATATAGTCTATGGTACGAAGACCAATTATTACACACAACTGAAATAAAATGCAATGTTTGAAAAACAACTAAAAATAAATCTCCGGGTTGCCTCCCGGTAGCGCTAGTTTCGATGGTCTCACTCGACCTTCTTTTTCATCCACCGCTCTAATTAGCCTGGTCAAAACAAATTTCAAAGCGCAGAAAGAACCGATCAAACAACTGCGCATGTGCTACACAAAAAGGTAAGTAGCACCATAAAATAGCAATAGCATAGGAAATTAAAATGAAATAGCATTCAAGTCTAACAAATTTCCTATGACAGCTCCTAAAAACATCCACAAAATTATTCGTCCCTCCAGCTAAGGGCGGAATATAGAAGCTTAAATTAACCGCGAGTGGAAAATAAGAGAGCTCGTGAGCATTTGACTCAAAAATAATGCGAGTATAATCCAGATGCACTGACGGGTTTTTATTGTGAGGTAGAGGAATCTGGTCTTCTAAAGGAGAAGGTGGGTATTCATCCCAAATGCAAGGGACAGTAAAGTCAATTGGGTCCTCAATAATAAGTTCATCCATAATATCGTCATAACTATCCCATTTAACCTGAAGACTGTCAAAAATTTTCTCCTCACTCTCCTTAGGGTCGGACTTGTCATTAGGGAAGTTTTCAAAGAGACCTTCCCAGTCGTCCTCACTATCTGTGCAAGTTTCATAGAGGGGTTCTAAATTATCCTTATAAAAGGGGTTATCAACCACGCTAATGGTCTCCTCTATTTTTCCGTCAGTATTTTCTAGAACGGTTTCTAAGGTCTCACCCACCCCCTCATCTGAGTCACCATGAAGAGAGAAATTGGGTTTAAGAGTTTCAGTAGCAAACCATTCAAAAAAATCCAATAACTCTTTTACAGGGATTCCTTCGAAATCCCACTTACCATTAGCCTCGAGGTATGCTCGCGTAGGGGCATTAATTCCCCGGATAATAGCCTGGCATATTTGGAGTCCTGAAAGCATTCCTCGTCTTGGTTCGAGCCACTCCTCCCACCTGTCTATATAAGAACCAAAACTTTCGTTCTCTCTCTACGGAAAGTCAAGAACGAAAGACATGAGAACGGTCTCAAGGAACCGAGGTTCCTTGAGACAAGAAATAGACCAAATAAAAACAGATAAAACTACACTACCTCCCCGGCAACGGCGCCAAAAATTGATAGGGTCTAAATACAACTAACAGAAGCTAGCAGCAAGTAGGGTCGATCTCCACAGGGAGGCAAAAATGAGATTTATCTGTTTGAAGTTAGTCTAAGAGTAACGGGGGTTTGAATATGATTTCTAAACTAAGAGAGGTGGCAAGAGAAATTGAGAGATAAAAATAAAGGGATTAACAATAAATAGAGAGAGAACTAGGATTCCGGGTCATCAATGAACGCTCGACAATCGCAGCTTAAGGTCACGGATCGATGTGTCGGTCTAAGGGGCAATGAATATCTCCTTTCGGTCTCAATTCGCCCTAAAATGCTATTAGCTTAACTTTCGCCCTCACTAAAGCATCCTATTGTTCACTGCAGGTCTCACCCCTTCCAACCTTACGGTCTAGGTCAAGGCTTACCTAAATTAAAAGGCTAATTGTATCGCCTCAACTAGCAGGATACAATTATAGCAGCGATTAACAACATAAACTAAAACAACAACGACAACCTATAAACCTAATTAGCAATTAACATTAGTCAATTGAATCACCTAAATCCTAGAAAGGGAATTAGATAGACATGAATAATAAAAGATCAAGAATAAGGGAAAGAAAAATAATAAACATTAAATAAGAAGAATAAAAGGGAAGAGAGTTACAGAGTAAGGATTCGGAAAAGGGAAGAAAAGCAATGTCCCACAGTAACAGGAGGAAAAAGTAACGTATGATAGTGTGTAGTATGATAGGAGACCCCCCTTAACCTAATTATGAAAGCTTAAATAGGAAAACAAAAGTCTATCCCGAAATTAAGCCCAACACGGGTTAATTAATCCCGCGTAACATCAAAAACACTCGATCGAGTAACTTTAAATCACTCGATCGAGTAAAATTAAGCTTAAACCACTCGATCGAGTAGAAAATCTACTCGATCGAGTAAACCTTAAATTGAATCTACTCGATCAAGTAGAAAAAGGACTCGATCGAACATAAATCTACTCGATCGAGTACTTTCCAACACACAGTTCCTGCTTTGCGCACTGAACATCAAACGACTGCCATTTCTTCGTTACTTGGGCAAATAGGGCGATTCCGGTGGCATTGGAAAGCTAAGAGGACCCGATTTCATATCCAATTGGAATCACCTGAATATCAGTTGTAGAACTCTAGATATGGCTCTTCAAAGTAGGCACTAGCAATTTGAAGTTCTTCCTTTGCTCGCCTAGCTATCTTTCTTCTTTGCGCATCTCAAAATAGCTACATTCCCGCTCCAAATTCACTCTTCCTCCAAATGCATGCTAAACGGACGGTAAAAGGCTTGATTTCAATACTTTTTGGTTCATTCCTGCAAATAAGACAAAACAAACCAAAGTAGCATATTCGGGGCATTTCGTAACATAAAACTACGATAATAGCATAGAAATACGTGCATAAAAGGCCTAAAAGGACTATATAAAATGCACGTATCAAGGTGCAGCCATGGTCTTCCCAGAATAACGTTATAGGTAGAGGTTCCATATATGACCAAGTACCTTACCTGTTTGTTGACTCCTCCCACATAGGTTGGGATCACTATCTCGCCCAATGAGTTGGCTGTCTCTCCACTGAACCCTACCAGCGGGATGGTCTTCTTCTGTAAATCCTTCTCGCTGAACTGTAACAACCCGACACACCACCGTCGTAACAAAACCCACCTAAAGATGAGATGTTAACCTTTGGGCCCGTTTTGTCCTCACTTAAGCCCAAAAGCACAAGGCCTTGTTACTAAGTGGTGGGTGGAATCTCTTATATACATATCACAACCTCCTCAATTCCCCGATGTGAGACAACCTTACTCTCAATAACTTGGGTGTTACAATATCCCCCACTTAAAGAACACAACGTCCTCGTTGTGCCTCCAACTTGACCGTAGCCAAGCCCAGAATCCTCCCTTGCTAGGTGTGTGACCTGGGTACTCCCGACCACGGGATCACCACACGGTCGCAGGGTTGCTGTGATACCATTTGTAACAACCCGACCCACCACCGTCGTAACACAACCCACCTAAAGATGAGATGTTCACCTTTGGGCCCATTTTGTCCTCATTTAAGCCCAAAAGCACAAGGCCTTGTTACTAAGTGGTGGGTGGAATCACTTATAAACATATCACAACCTCCTCAATTCCCCGATGTGGGACAACCTTACTCTCAATAACTTGGGTGTTACATGAACCCCATGTTTTCTATGGTTTTCAGCATGATCAAATTGACCGAGCTACCGGTATCTACCAGGACCTTTCTAACTGTGCAGTTGGCCATTGACAGAGGTATGATGAGTGCATCATGATGTTCATGTCCGTCGTGTACATCCCCTTCATCGAAAGCAACGACAGGTAGGTCACTCTGAGAAATTCTGCAGGAAGTTTATGGTCTGTCTCCCTTAGTCTCAGTTGTACGGCTTTTGGCTGCTGAATATGTTAATCCACTTAAGTCTGAGCCGCTTGTTATCACGTTTATTATTTTGGTACATGCACGTGGCGTTACAGGCTTTACGGAGCCTACCTTATCCTGCTGTTTGCCCCCACGTGGTAATAGGTGGCTCAGTTCCCCTTGCTCATATAGATGCCTGATCTCCTTGCGCAGCGTGTAGCAGTCTTCTGTGTTATGCCCGACGTACCGATGGAACTCACATTTTTTCTTGCTATCTTTTCTCTATGCCTGTCCTTCTACTGGTGGCATGGGCCACCTTACCCCATCCCTCATTTCTCTTAGTGCTTTCAGGATTTCTCCGACGCAAGTTGTGAATCCGTATTCTGCCAGTGTGGGGAGTTGCTGATTTTCTTCTCTGTTGTCGATTCTGTTGACTCCCCTACCATATGGCATGTATCTTTCATCCTTCTTGTTGCTGGGTTCCTTTCTACCTGACTTCTCCATGGCTGATGTGCTGGATATGCTTGGCGTACTTGGCATGCTGGCTCTGGCTAGGGTATCTTCTTCTAGCCTGATCGCAGTCGCTGCCTTTTCCTGCACCGCTTCAAAGCTATGACAAAGGTGCATAGTTAACTGCTTATATAGGTCAGACTCATGGTGCAGGCCCCTTCTAAAGTCTTCCACTTCTGTTGACACATCACATTCCCGTACTTCCACCTTCTCATTGTTAAATCTAGTGTTGTACTCTCCAATGGTCTCACCTGCTCCTTGACCAATTTTGTACAAGTCACCTGCATGCTTTTGCGGCTTCCGGCTGCTTGCGAATTGCTAAGTGAATGCGTTTACCAGGTCGGCAAACGTGGATATTGATCTGTTAGGCAAGCTTAAGAACCATCGGAGTACTGGTCCTGACAGTGTGGATCTAAACCCCTTACACATACAGGCTTCTTTTACTTGTCCTACAGCTGTCACCGTCATTATTTCTGCTTGTACTGGCTCATGTGGTCAAATGGATCTGTCGTGCCATCAAAGAGAGGCATGCTTGCAGTTGTGAATCCCTTTGGCATGGCAACAACAGATATGGCATCCACAAATGGTGAGTCGGCATAACTATCAGGTGATGCCTTCTCAAGTGGAGGTGACAGTCCTAGGACCCTACTCAAAGATTTCCTTCACTCAGATATCTGGCCGGTTGGTCGAGCTTCCCGAGTCCGGGATTCATCTGTCATCGCTACTACTCGCGACTCGGGGCTACTTCCAGGCCCGGACTCTTGAAGGTTCTGATGCGGCGTGGTAGCTAATGGGGTTGAGGTCACGAGCGTTCCCTGATGCCAGCTTACCTGCGGGTTACTTGCGGATCCTGCATCAGGTGTCTGGTTAGTTACAATGAAGTTACCAACTGGGAGGTTACCTGGTTGGACTTCCACGCGGCTGGCTAATTGCCAGTTGTCTGGTGTAAGGTATCCAAGCCCTTGTGAGGTTATCCTTTCTCTTGTTGGTGCTGTTGTCAGATCTAATCTTGTTACCAACTCGGCTGGTATTTGTCGAAGTTGACTCCTGCTGCCTGATGCCCCATGGGTAAGATCTACTACCGGGGCTCGCCCTTCATCCTCCGTGCTTTTTGGTGTGCTGGACTGCTGCCTCAGAATGTCTATCTGCGCGCAGAGTTCCCTATTCCTCTTCCTTACCTCGGCTTTTGCCTTTCTCTAGTCTTCTCGCACATCTTCTATGACCTTATGAAGATTTTCCATGCCACTAAGCAGGGTTTGTATTGGACTGGGTGGTGGAGTAGGGCATGAACTTGCTGTGCCCCTGTGTGATCTGGGTTAGGCCGCCATAACAGGAGTTCTGGGAGGTAGAGTGACTTTTGTCACGGATGTGGTTTTTGGAATGTGTCCGGGGGCCTGAGTTTGTGCCGCTGATGCTGGATTTTGAACTGGATTTGGTGGTATCGATGGCTGCCCGCTTCCTGACACAGCTGCTGTCGTTTGCTTGTCCATTATATGTCTGAGTAATCAACGATTGACGACCACAATGCCTCACGGTGGGCGCCAAACTGTTTTAGTAATTTTCAACCGAATTAGGTTAAACAAGGTCAATCTGGTCTTACTCGTTGTATGTTGATTGTATATTTGTGTTTAATGTAAAGTAAGGAAATTAACTACGTAAATAAAGGTTGACACGTGAGACTTGGTGACGCGGAAAACACAATGTGGGAAACGACCACGGGAAGGGACTGTACCCTTCCAAGGACTGCACTAGCTTGTTAATTCGAGAATGAGTACAATGGAGACGGAATGAATCTAGCTAGCATAATATGTTATGTGTATGCGTGAGATCTTGAATGTCGTTTCTTGTCTGTCTCTTCGCCTATTTATAGGGTAAGAACCCTAGATATGTCCTACTTCGTTTATGGTAAGGAATATTAGTCTTATCACAACTCTTTCCATAAACGGATCCTCTTCCTCCATTCTCCCTAATCTCCCTGAAATATCCCTGAAATCTCCCTCATGACTCTTCAACACGCGGGCTTCCTTCACAAGTGGGCTTTCTCATCGTTGTATGCTTCTTGGCCCAATTCATTAGATGGATTTACTTGGACCGGTTCCATATTAGGCCAATAAGCGGATTTTGACCCAAACAATTACTATGAGATATTGGTAGGCTAGCTACAGGCTACAGCTGCAGTTGTAGATCCGAGTATTCGTAGGCCAGGCACGCGGAAGTAGAAGTGCCGTGGTCCTGATGATATGCGTAATAAAATGATTGTACGACACACACAGAGGTGTCGTATTTGTGTGGGGGCCGTGAGCTATCATAGTGTGCAAGGTTGCGAGCCATTTGACTGTCGATTGTGGGCTGATGTTTTATGATTAGTGCAAGAGTAATCTATTAACTTGGCATAAGTTATCATTTGAGTTAATTACATTACGATACTAAAATAAGCTTGTTGAGAATGACTGACGGGAGGTTGTGTTCCTCGAGAATTTGGTCGTGTGTCACGGTTTGGTACGTTGTTCTTGAAGCTTGTGTAGTAATGTATTGCATTGCTTTAGTCCAAAGATTAAACTATAATGTATTGTGTTTATCATATTTTCATTATTATTCTTTTTATTTAATTAGCATGAGTTGACCGTGTTGTGTCTTGTGTAAATTGTCACCTATTTCCGGGGTGGCTTGTGTAAATCCATTCAATGATTTCCGATTGAATGAGGAGCAGTATGACAAGCAGGTTCGGGTAGTAGTTGTTGTGAATGTAACACCCCCATTTATCCAACAGCATTAACTAGGCATTCCTAGATAAAAGAGACTGTTACCATCTCAGCTTCTTGAGGCAGTGATTACGAAAGTAGACGAAACCAAAGAACTTTAAATAATTTAAACGAATAATGGTCTTACTACAACTTATCCAAACTGAACAACTGAAAAGTAATTAAATACATCTCGCGGTGGAATTAAATAAAATGAATAACAGAAATAGTAATTGTCCGAAACTAAGTGATCTAGATGACTAGGTAATGTCGTCCAAGTTCTCACGCAACCCCATGCTCCCATGTCAGCTAAGTCAAGTACCCGTTATTTAATCTGCTCCCCAATTAACCGAAAATATTAATTGGTTCACCACAGGACGCCATCAATTAAAGTAGGCATCATTTAATTTTGACACAACAAACACACGTCCAAAAAAGGTCGAGTAGGATAAATAAACAATAGTTATAAAATGAAACAATAAATATGCTTGATATGTAAATGCAATGCAGCTGTGTTTATCACCCGAAACACCCGTTCATCCCGCCAATCCCTAGCCCGGGGAAACCCTCAACCCGAAGTTGAGTCTACGAGGATAAACCTGAGGACACCAAAGACAACTTTGTAGAACCAGCCTGGGTCTTAAATTAGAATAAATATGAGGACACCAGAGACAAGTTTGTAGCACCAGCCTAGGGTCTTACTTATAGGATATCACCCAGTGACAAGTCTACAGCACCAGCCTGGGCCTTAGTAGAAATAATTGATAACCAAATGCATATGTCATGCCAATGTATGAAATAACAATAATAATACTCCATGGAAAACAATCCACAAGAAATAACTCAGCCAATGCTAATATCCATCTAGTAATTAATCTAGCCAATCACACATGCCAAATAAATAACAGAAGTACAATAGGACAATCAATTGAGTAGTTATCCTACCTGATAGTAAATCTTCGAGTCACACAAGCAATCAAATCGATCCTTTACAAATCCAAGACCTACATAAAATAATTATGTACAATTACTACATAACCAACCAACTAATCATGCACTTATTCTATGACCATCTGTAGATACCCGGTATCTGTTGAATCCCCAACAAACACCCGATGATTATCGGACTACAACATGCTTAGTAATCGCTACGTTTTATCGACAGTTTATATAACTACGCGTCGGAAAACTCAAAAATGATTTCGAAAACATTTTCAAAACATTTTAAAAATACCTGGAGTGTTTTATGCATGACGACGGAGTCGCAATGACACTAACTAGAGTCAAAACCGACACCGGACCAAAAATCGACTCAAAATTCAAATCCCGACTCCAACAACGAGTCAAACCGAGTCACACACAAAAAACAAACCTCACAATGCTTCCATGCTAAGTATACACGGTACAATGCTTTATTTGAAGGTACGTGAGAGTCCGCCCCTTCTTTTCTACCTTAAAATTCTAGACCTCGACTTCCCGAGTCAACAAACGACACGTATTTTCGACCTACCGATTGAAAATACGAGCCTTATACATTGTTTGGTACCCTTATCGTGCATTAAATCACTTGGCTTACCACTTCGACCAACTACACCATCAATAAAGCAAAACAACACTCAATACTTTACAAAAATGGTTTTAAATAGAGGTTTCCGACTCACGCGTTTTTACACTTTGTCTATTTCTCGTCAAGCAACCCAGCATGTAAGTATAAGGGTGTAATTAATCCTCTTCTTTCATGTTCTTTTTATCTGTTTTTATGACTTTAACATGATAAAACATGCATAACATGATCCAAAATACGGATTGATTGAGCCAAAACCGAGTTTTAACCAGAGGCAGAAGCTCCTAGTCACAAATAGGTACCTCGCGCCTCTTATGGCACCCCAGGTCAGAACTCAAACGTGTTTGAGTTCGTCTTTCCTTCATTTTATTTCTTATTTGCAATCGGTTTTTATTATTTCAAATATTTCAAATCATTTTTATAACAAGCATTTTAACCATGAATTATATTCACCCTTAGCTCTTCATGCCATGAAGGTTTAATCCGTGACTCGGTGATAATATTTGGTTAATTACATTTTAAAAGGATATTTTAAAGCCCTCTTTTCATTTGTTTACATTTGCAAAAAAAACCATATTAGTCATACACAAATAATCATCCTTGGTTCTATATACCATGTCGGTTTAACCCGAGTACGATGATAAACTTTGGCTAATTACAAAGCAATGAATTTAATATAATTAGTTCATATCAAGCATTTATACACCTTTTTTACAAAACTATTCATGTCAAGCTTGCAAAAACGAATCCGACATCAAATATTATGAAGACAATGATAATTATTCCGACTCCCGTTCTTCATATTAGCACAAAAACGGTTTTAACGACCTTTACAACAAAAGCGGGATTTAACACCCTTTTACAAGTGATTTTACAAACATTTTCAACAACCAGGAGACACCCCTTTTGGTCGTCGCCTAGCTCGCGCCTAAACAGGCCCCCTGCTTTCTAGATTTCAAGTCTGGACAGGCCCCCCTTGCATCGCCAACAAGCTCGCACCCTAATGGCTGCCTAACTGATACCATCGATAGAGTACCAAAAATAAATACCTAAGTACTACTAACAGAAGTCAGCAGTAAGTAGGGTCGATCTCCACAGGGAGGCGGTCATTATCTACTTGTTAATTCTAGTCTGTCTACGGTCACAATTGGGGTTTGAGTTGTTTAAACTAAACTAAGTGAGATTAAAGCAAGAGAAAAGAATAAGAGAGATTAACAATAAAAGAGAGAGAATTAGGATTGTCGGGTCATCAATGAATGTCAGATAATTGCAGCTAAGGTCACAGATCGGTCGCGTATATCAGTCTAAGCGGTAGCTAATATCTCCTTCCGGTCTCAATTCACCCTAAAACACTATTAGCTTAGCTTTGGCCCTCCCTAAAGCATCCTAATGTTCGCTGCGGGTCTCACCCCTTCCAACCTTCCGGTCTAGGTCAAGGCTTACCAAATCAATTAGCTAAATGCATCGACCCAATCAGCTAATTACAGTTAATTGCAGTGATTAACAACAAAGACATGATAGCAACAAAAGATCTATAAACCTAATTAGCAACTAACATCAAGTCATTGAATCCCCTAAATCCTAGTAGGAGAATTAGCTAAACATAATAATGAATAAAGTAAAAGAGAAGGATGAAGCAAGAACAAACATAATTAAAGATATAAACTAAAGAGAGGAAATATTAAATAGAGAGAGAGAGAGAGAGGGAGAGAGAGAGAGAGCAAAAGAAAGATTACATAAACGGGATCCGGAAAATAGAGGAACAAAGAACAGTATCTGGTTTAAAAAGAGGAAGCAGAAGAAGAGATAGGAGAAGAGCGAGTCTAATCTTAATGACGTCTTTCCTATTTATAGGAAAGACAATCATTAAACCTAAAACATGAAATTTAAATAAAAAGCCCGCGTCCAATATCCAGTTGCTCGATCCAACATTTTGAAATGCTTCGATCGATTAGAATCCAGCAAACATCACTCGATCGAGTAAACAAGCAACTCGATCGAGGAACTCCTAAAAAGCCCATCTCGATCGAACACATAAAGTATTCGATCGAGTCTTCTCATCCTCCAAAAGCGCTCGATCGAGGACTATGGGTAGCAAAACATCTCGATCGAATGATTCTCCGCTGAAGTCAGCCATGACTCGTTGATTTAGCCTCCAAGATGACTTCACGCGTCCCAAGGTAATAGCATTTCCGCTCCAATTCCACTCATCTTCAAAATGCAAGCTATTAGGACAGTAAAAGGCTCAATTCCGCTACTTTCAGGTCCATTCCTGCAATTAAAGCCAAACAGACCAAAGTAGGATATTCGGGGCATTTCGTAGCATAAAACTACGAGGATTGCATAGAAATACGTGCATAAAGAGGCTTAAAAAGACTATATAAAATGCACGTATCAAATCTCCCCAAACCAAACCTTTACTCGTCCTCGAGTAATCTAAATGCAAACTAATGGAACGGAAATGAAAGCTAAGAGCTAACTACAAATGCCCACTTAAACCAATTTAATGCAAGCACTAACACTTATAGGGAAAACTGTCAATTGCAAACGAGTTGTATGATGTTTATAATAAAGCTGAACTGAAAACCTTGCAAGACCTTTAATGATGGACTCTCACGGGTCACTCTTCTCTCATGAAGCAAAGGTTAAGCATATGAATGTAAGAGAGAAAGAAATATAGTCGCTCACCTAAACTACGACCCACATAAACATGCATGCAACTAATATGACAGACAATTCTAGCTACCATACATACATTCCAACCAAACAAGGTCCGTCACAGCCGAGGGCTTACAAAAATATGGTAAAGTGAGGCATGGGTAAGAAGAGGCAAAACATTTTTGGAATTGTGGGGGTAATAGCCAAGCTAGCTACCTAGACAAAGCCAAACGACAACATCCACTTCTAAACCATCTCAAAATGAACCACAATGCCCTTAATCGGCATACAAACTCACCAAACCGAATAATATCAACTCCTCAATAGATATAAGTAAAGTATAGGAGCAGAAACCGATCTTATAATCAAACATCTTATTTTTCATTTCTTTTTCTTCTTTTTTTTTTTTCTTTTCTACACGTTTTTTTTTCCTCTTTTTTTTTTTTGTAATTATCATCCTTCTTCCTCCATAAATTACCAACTCCAAGACAGTGCAGTACAAAACAAACTTGGCACAATAAACAATATACCACAAAACAATCTAAACTAGCTTGACAAGGCAGGCTAAATCTGGATGTAGTTAAGGGTCAAAAGGCAAATTTGGCTAAATGTGGAGTTAAATGGGTAAAAATGAAATAAAGGGGAATGTAAGCGCCTCCCTGCATGTGACACCAACCACTAACTCGAATGTATGTAGGCAATAAGCAATTGAATTTCATATATGTGCAAATTAATGAACATGTTACGCAAGGAGTAACTACTCACAATCCTAAATGAAACTGGTCATAAATGACACCAGTTTATAAGGCTCTAAATCTTAAAATTTTAAGTTGTTTGCCAAAATTTTTAGGTCAAGTCTATTTGTTCAGCTAAATTTTAACATTAACTCGTAGATTATGCAATAAGACAAAGCTAAAAGATATTAATTTTTTACAAGGCTCAAGTTAGAGGACAAATTATAGTGCAATTTCATCATTGAAATCTACCGTTCCGATTCAACCTATATGCGAAAATAAACGTGAAATTTTTTGAATTTTTGAATTTTTAATTTTTATGAGATTTTTGAATTTTATAAAAATGAACAGCAATGCATACAGAAATTAAACGTGATAACAGAAATGCAATAAAAACAACATGCAGACACAGATATAGATGCATAACCTCCCCAAACCAAACCGTACAATGCCCTCATTGTACCCAAAAATAGGGAAAGGAAATGCAAACTAAAAAGGAGAGAGTGAGATGCGGAAAACGTACAAAAGTACGCGAAGTAGGGACCTCCCCAAACTTCCCAGCAAAATGGGAGGTCACGAACTGCTGCATAACAACATCACTGGAAGCGAATCAAAACGGAAGTACTCGATCGAAATGATACAATGATCGATCGAGTGACCTGGGCATCTAAGCAGTTCGATCGTGGAAGTAGGGCTTTCGATCGAAAGATCCTCTTCTGCAGGAACTCGATCGAGACGAAGATATGTTCGATCGAGTAAAATCAGCAGCAAAAGGGTTCGATCGAGTATATAAAGTACTCGATCGAGCCATCCACGATAGATTCCTGCAAAGATGCAATAAATAGCCCGCGGAACTAACAAAACAAGCTAACTGCTCCAGTCTATGTCTGAAAACCAAAATTACATGTCCAACAAAAACTGAAATGTTTGAAAGAATAACTAAAAAGCATAAAATCCGGGTTGCCTCACGGTCAGCGCTAGTTTCAGACAGGTCCCAGCTCGACAATCTTTTCTTATCTAGCCATTTCAATTAAGCCCAGTCAAAACAGCTCAAAGCACGCAGCAACCGATCAAATAACTGCTTATGTGCTACACAAAACTGTAATTAGCACCATAATATAATAATAAAATAGGAAATTGAAATGTACATCTATTTAAGCCTAACGAATTTCCTATGACAGCTCCCAAAATTATCCATAAAATAATTCTACCCTCCGGCTACGGGCGGAATAGAAAAGCTCAAATTAACCGTCAGTGGAAAATAAGAGAGCTCAGGAGCATTTAAAAACAATCTAAGGTACTGTCTTAGCTTAACGAATTTCGGATGACAAGTATGGTAAAAAATTGTTAACTTATTCATCTAACCGGGAGGGGGTAGAGTACTGAAATATAAAGCATAAGTCATATGAGGTAGTATACGATTTATACCAATAATAATAAAATTATCGTTAATTACCTCAGGTTGGTCGCTCCTAACGTCGGAATCATTGACAAAAGAATACATTACCTCTTCCGCGCTAGGAATAGCCGCTGACTCAGCTACCTTCTCATTCCATTCCTTGGTGGGTTCTGTCCCATATATTGCAGCTTCAAGAGCATCCAGCTCCGCTTTCTAAATGGGAGATTCACTATAACCATTATCTTCATCAAAATCATCATCCAAAACGAACCAAGATGACATATAATTGCTCTCCGTGGCCAATATGTTCTATCGAGCAAAGAGTGTACTCGATCGAAGACTCTCCTCCTGAATATTACTCGACCGAACATCATGATCTGCTCGATCGAGGTATTCCTCATAAAGACAGTTCGATCGAGTGGTAGTTTCACCACTCGATCGAACACTTCCACAAATAATGCACTCGATCGAACATTGTGACTAGTTCGATCGAGTGTATGTCACTGTACAGTGCATAAATCATCAAAAATGCTTCGTTTTCAGATAGATCTTCGTATTTCGACTCATACATATTATTCGTCAATAGGCAATCCAGGTCCTTCATAAGAAATAATGTTATCGGTGTAGGTAGCGTGTACCTTCTCTGAGTGCCTAATGTTCGACTCAGCTGCTAACCGAGCTATTTGAGACTCCAGATCATTGAATTGAGCTTCCTTATATCTATCATCTTCTTGCAGTTTAAGTGCAAGTGTCTTAATCAAAGATTTCACTTCAGCAATCGCTTCTTTCTGTTTATGAGGAGGAGGAGCTTGTTGTTGCGGGGGCCAAACGAATGGAGGCTTTTGATAGCCTCGTTGTTGAAACGGATGTGGCGGCACATATGCAATGGAATGACTAGCTTGTCTATGCTGTCTAAACGCATAGACTTCGTTGTTCCCCGCCAAGCAAATAACGGCATTATGCCCAGCAGTACCACATCTCTCATAGTAAACCAGTTGTTGCGCCATAGGATGGAACATAGGTGGAAGATCAAAGGTACTCAAGCCTTCCCTTTGATGATCTTTTACCTAGAACTATCTACGTACGACCTGTAGGGCCTATCAAAACAACACTAGAGAAAAAGATAAGAATTGCCACAAGGAATAAATCCCTAGAGGCTAAAGACAGACAAAAAGAAACAAGTAAATAAAATAGTTGCCTCCTCGGCAACGACGCCAAAATTTGATACCATCGTTACAGTACCAAAAATAAATACCTAAGTACTACTAACAGAAGTCATCGGTAAGTAGGGTCGATCTCCAAAGGGAGGCGTTCACTATCTACTTGTTAATTCTAGTCTGTCTACGGTCACAATTGGAGTTTGAGTTGTTTAAACTAAACTAAGTGAGATTAAAGCAAGAGAAAAGAATAAGAGAGATTAACAATAAAAGAGAGAGAACTAGGATTGTCGGGTCGTCAATGAATGTCAGATAATTGCAGCTAAGGTCACAGATCGGTAGCGTATATCAGTCTAAGGGGCAGCGAATATCTCCTTCCGGTCTCAATTCACCCTAAAACACTATTAGCTTAGCTTCCGCCCTCACTAAAGCATCTTAATGTTCGCTGCGGGTCTCACCCCTTCCAACCTTCTGATCTAGGTCAAGGCTTACCAAATCAATTAGCTAAATGCGTCGACTCAACCAGCTAATTATAGTTAATTGCAGTAATTAACAACAAAGACATGATAGCAACTGTTTAGGTCTTTTTACCTAAGTCGATTGATTAGGGTCAATGTAGTCTATATTCGTTGGTAGACTGTATGATGATTCGTATGTCAATAAGTAAACGGAAAAATAAAGTGCATAATGTAAATTGACACGAAAGATTTGGTGACGCGGAAAACCCAATGTGGGAACAACCGCGGGAGGGACGGTACCCTGCCAAGTATTGCACTATATGATCAATTGGAGGATGATTACAACTGTGGCACGAAGCTAATCCTGCTGGCCCTAGGCGTCAGGCCTGCAAGATCTCAGATGGGTATATATTTGTGAGTGATATGCCGTGGTGTTGATGTGAGTGCGCAAGTGCGGTTGTCTTGAGTATAATCTCGAATGAATGTATGGATGAGTGAATGCCCTTCTTGATTTGCTCCCCTTGGCTATTTTTAGGGTAAGAACCCTAGATATATCCTACCTCGAATATGGAAAGGGAATATTATTTCCATAAGGACTTCTTTCCAAACCCGGACTCCCTTGCCAATTTTCCCCGATCTCCCTATCTTCTCCCTAACTTCTCCCTAACTTCTCCCTGACACTCCTTTCCTTAACACGGGCACCTTCTATGACGGGCTCTTGATCCTCCTTAAACCCATTTCTCCTTTTCCTAACCGCGGGCTCCCTTCCTTCTTATCACTTCTTTCGTAATCTTGATTTTATCAAATGGGCCTTCTTTATTGTGCTATTTTTAGACCAAACAGTTTGTCCCAAATTTCTTGTGAAGTACGCTTTCAAGTATCGAGCAAGGAATTTTACGTAACCAAATACTAAACCCTATGCCGTCTTTTTACTCCTTCCCATGCAATCCATCATTTCCAGCCGCCCTACTCCTCTTTCTCCGCACCCAACTCCCTCTCTCCTCTTTATAACCCCAACGTCCCTCTTCCACTCTCATTAATCACTTCAAATCATTTCAAAAACTCTTCTCTCTTAAACCCTCAATCTTCCTTCTCCTTTATTCCTTGCCGGCTTCACTGTTTCCCTTCCCCGTCTCCACCTCCAGGTAATCCATCTTCTCTTCTTCTTTTAATCTTCATTTTCTCTCTACACCATGGGTAAAACTCGACAATCCTCGTCAACCCCTACACCCTCCGACCGTAATCTTGACCCCACCTTCCCTTCTCGGGGACTTTTAAAACATCCACACGATTGTGACTCCGCCCTAACTCCGGTCGACATTCCTATGATCAAGAGTCTGCTTGGTCTTGGTGACGGGGTGGATATTGTCATCCCTGAACCGGGGCAGAAAGCTGACGCCCTCCTTCCGGGGTGGGTTTGTTTCTATCTGTACCCGTTTAAATATGGCCTCCGTTTTCCTTTCCCTAAACTCGTCCAAGATTTCATTTTTACCAACAATTTCGCCATGACACAAATTTTCGCTGCCATATGGAGAGTTCTTCTCTATTCTCCGGCCGCCGGTCGAGTCTTGGCAAATCCGTCACTCCGGCGATCCGGCCCACATGTACAATCGATCCCCGGGGGGTCAGTTCTCATTCCGGGGCCATGGAGAGGCTCCCTTCAGACACGTGTCAAAATCCCGTGATGAGAAATGGTTTGAAGACTTCTTCTACGTGAGGAAGGACTCCATCCACCTCCCCGCGATTATATTTTCGAGAAATGGGTTCTGACTTCGAGTAAGTAGCCTCCCTGTCGCCTGATTTATTTTATCTCGCTGCTTACTAGCTTACTTCTTCGTCTTCGTGCAGGCCTCCATGACCTTACCCGTATCGGCGCCAAGATCCCCGCCCTACAAAGAAGTCGTTCAGCACCCGAGTCTGAGAGAAAGTTCCCAGACCTGCTTCCTGGTTTATCACCTGCTCCCTCCTCCAATCCTCCCCAATCAGCTCACAGTATGTCTTCCGGTAAGACTTCTGCAACCACTTTTATTTGCATGCTGTTTCTGCTGACGTGTTGATCATCCTGTCGTCTGAGACTTATGTATGCTTGCAGGTTCAAAAGTTGATCAATTGGAACTCATCCTCCAAAGTGCTAAAAGAAAGAGACCTTCTGCCAGCCCTGATGTGGCCTCTGCCTCCAAGAGGAGTGCTCCGGCTGCCTCTTTTCAGACTCCTCCCACAGTTTCCAGTTCTGCTGCACGTGAGCCCCTGGAAGTTAACCCGTTATCTCGCCATCCGCCTACTCCTCCTACCAGTCTTCATGCTTCGTCTAGTGGGGGCATCATTGCTCATTTCCCAGAAGGCATTGGGAATGTGGACAAGGTGTCGTACTGGCCGGAGAATGATCAGTTGCTCTTTCCTCCTGTTGAGGAAACGTTTTCGGAGTTCACCCCAGAGGAGATGGCCGAAAATGACGTGCACAACGCCTTCATGGTAAATATTCTTCGTCTTCTACCTGTCTGTCCATCTGCTTCTTGCTTAAATTCTGCCTCTCAACTCTCTTGCTGACTTCGGATTATTTATGCCCCATACTCTTCATCCGCACTCTACAACAGAAGATGATCAACATAGTGCGGACCACCACCGTGCTACCGGCGCAAGAACCGGGAGTCAAGGAGACTGTGCAGATCCGCACAACAAAGGGTTGATCCAAGGAGCATGTGGTGGAGCCAAGACCGAGCTTGCTTGTCACTAAGAAGAAGTTGAAGGAGGAGCGATCACCGGCTCGAACCCAGGCGGTGTGCGGCAAAGACTTTTTCCGACTCTCTGAGCGATCGAGGAGAAGATCGGTGGTGATCTCCCCGGCCACCAACGTTGTTGCCTATGCCACTGGCGGGGAAAGGTCGGCGGGATGCGTCTTTGCCTTTAAGGAGGCTCACACCCGGCAGGCCATAGAGGGAGAGGAGAAGCAAATGGAGATGCTCTACCCCACCCAACCCGATCCGAGCGTCTTTGATGCCTCAAGTTGGTGAGGTGAATTCTCCTGCGTTGGTGAGCAGCCGAGCAGCTTTGGGGGTGGTCTTTGGAATGTCCCGGATGATCTTTGACGGAGCTCAGGGAGCGGCTGAGGATGCTCAGGCTGAAGTAGTACCTGAAATGAGAGGTTAGCAGGCAGAGGAGATGCCAGAGGTGGAGGTCATTAATGTGACCGATAATTAAGTTTTTATGTTTTGATGAACGTTTTTGGCAGTCTGGCCCAGAGGTGGCAGACTTTGTAAGTTTTAAACTCTTCTTGCGTTTGCTCCGCCAGGGTGGCGGTTAAACTTGGGGCCGTATTTTTGGCCATATTTTGAAATGCCACTTGTCATAGTTTGGCAAGGTTTTAGCTTACATATCGTGTGTTCGTTGTTTCTCTTCCCTGTTTTTAGGAAGTTTATGCCGTGTCAGTCTGCTTGACTGATTTAGGCGAGTCCTGTCACCCTGGAAAGGCTAACGTTCTGACTAAGCTAGCTGCCGTGTCAGCCTGATGGCTGATTTAGGCGTATGCCGCAATGTTAGGAGAAGTGGCCGTGTCAACCTTGGAGAGGTCGATTTATACCGGCCACCGGCTGGTCACCGAAAAGGCCGATCCGCACAAGCTAGTCGCCGTGTTAGCCGGATGGCTGATTTAGGCGTATGCTGCAGTTTTTTGGACTACTTAACCTTGTTCATGACGTTAATGCCAACAGGGGCGTCATTGAGGCAAGTATATCGTCATTCTAGGACCAAATGGAGACGTTGCAGGATTCTGGTAGCGCAGATATCCCTACGTTCCATGTTCGTTTTTGCATGCATGCTGGGGCCCTGATTAATTGCGATTAGTGCGAGCTACGTCTAGGGGTGGTATCGGGGGTAGGCGGATAAGCGTATTCACCGTCACCCAGGCTCTCTTTCGTATGTTCCACAAAATCACTTTGGTGAGGGTGCTCCTTGTGGAGAAAATAGGACTGGCATGTTGGAGTGCCGTGTGCCTTGTCACCCGCGTTGGCGATTGTTGGCGATCTGCTAGACATCCTTTCAAAGTACCATAGATACCGGAATTCAAAGTGATATACTTAGAGAAGCCTCGAAAATAAGAAAATCTATTAAAATGATGTAAAGTACCTGTCGCCATCTCATGGGGTACCAGAGCAATTGTGGTCCCAGGACGCTGCAAGACCACACCATCCAATAGCAGTTTAAAGTTTTAAAAATAACTTAAAGATACCAGAAATAAGAGTGAAACTGGCAGTAGGCCTACTACCAGATTTTTATTTTATCTTTAAAAATGATTTGGCTTCTCATAGTACATTATTCAGAAAGCTAGAGTCTACTTATTATTAAAAGTAATATCTCTTCAGGTGAAGTATGTTCCATGGGCGTTGTATGATTTGACCGTCCATAGTCATCAGTCTGTATGCACCATGGCCAACAACTCCTTCTACCTGGTATGGTCCTTCCCATTTGTAGGCGAATTTGCCTGCTTTTCGATTTTTGGTGTTTTGAAACACCTCTCGGAGAACTAGGTCTCCTACCTCCAGGAGCCTGACTTTCACATTCTTGTTGTAACTCCTGGCCACTGACTGTTTGTAGGCAGCCAGACGGATTTTTGCGCTTGCTCGCAGCTCGTCAATTGTGTCCAGGCTTCTGGTCATCTCTGCATTGTTCAGTTCCCTCGTCATATTTTCATACCTGTGAGTGGGAACTAGAACTTCTGATGGAATGACCGCTTCCGCGCCAAACACCAGGCTGAAGGGTGTTTGACCTATTGCTATCTTTGGCGTCGTTCTGTCTGACCATAACACTAGTGGCAATTCATCTGCCCACTTTCCTCCTAACTCCTGTAACCTCCTTCTCAAATTGTCCATAATGATTTTATTGCTGGATTCAGCTTTTCCATTGGACTTTGGAGTCCTAGGTGCTGACTTTTTAAGGTGATATTCCACCTGGCACAGTATCCCTCGGTATCGTTGGAGATGAATTGTGAGCCATTGTCACATATGATTTCTGATGGGATACCAAATCTGCAAACGATGTTCCGCTTTATGAACGAAATGACTTGTTTGTCTTTTACCTCCGTGAATGCTTCTGCCTCTATCCACTTTGAGAAGTAATCTGTCATTGCTAGCATCCAGGTTCTGTTTCATGTGGCCCGTGGTAGGGGCCTACTATGTCCATGCCTCATGCCATGAATGGCCATGGAGAGATAATAGGGTGCAGAGGCTCTGCTGGCTGGTGGATCATGGGCGCTGAGCGCTGGCAGGCATCACATTTTCGTGCATACTCTGCTGCATCTGCTTTTATTGAAGGCCAATAATATCCCTGTCTGAGGGCTTTATTTGCCAGACTCCTGCCCCCTGCATGGTTTCCACATTCGCCACTGTGGAGAGCATGCAACACAGTCTGTGCTTCTTCCTTGTCCAGGCACCGTAGGTAGGGGCCTGCTAGCAATTTTCTGAATAATATATCATCAATAAGTATGAATCTAGAGGCCTTTATTCTAAAAGCTCTCACTTCCTTCTTATCATCTGGTAGCTTGTTATGGCGCAGCCAGTCTAGGTAAGGTGTGCGCCAGTCGTCTGCTGGATCGGCTTCCTGGTCGAGCGTCTGCCTGTTTGGCCGAGAGCTCTCATCTTCCTCTCAGAATCGCTGGATTTCCTTTTCGTTTTGTGGATCCTCCAGTTCACCCCTGTCTATTTCGTCCCGCCTTCCTGGATAGAAGGTTCCAGCATATGTGCTATTGGAATGCTGGATAGCTCTTTTGGTTTGAATGTTGCCCCCAGGGTTGCTAGGGCGTCTGCCTCCACGTTCTGATCTCTGGGGACCTGTTTAAGCTTGCAAGTTTTGAACTTTTGTTTTAATTCCTTTGCTACTTTTAGGTATGCAATCATCTTCGAATCTCTGGCTGTAAACTCATGATTTACGTGGTTGACTATTAACAGAGAGTCGCTGGATATGAGCAGGTGTATGACCCCTAACTCCAGAGCTAGCTTCATTCCCAATACCAAGGCCTCATATTCTGTTTCATTGTTAGTTGCCTTGAATTCACATCTTACAGCTTGCGCTATCAGGTCTCCCTGTGGTGATCGCACTTAATCCTACACCTGCCCCCTTTGGTTGGAGGCTCCGTCGATATGCATCTGCCAGACTTCTGTCTGCTTGCTTCCTTCTAAAGTGAGGATCTCTGTATCTGCCAGATTCTGGATGGCTGGACTGAAGTCTGACACGAAGTCGGCCAGTGCTTGTGATTTGATTGCTGTTCTAGGGTCGTATTGGATGTCGTATCCACTGAGGTGTACAGACCATTTAGACATTCTTCCTGACAGTTCAGGCTTCCTCATGATAGCTTTTAGCGGGTAGTTTATCACAACATGTATGATGTGTGACTCAAAATAGGGACGCAGCTTGCGAGATGCTACTACCAATGCTAGTACTAACTTTTCAAGGGATGTGTACCTGGTCTCTCCCGGCAGCAGAGACTTGCTTACGTAGTATACTATCTTCTGCTCCTTTTCTTGCTCTCTGACTAGGACAGCACTCACTGCTACTTCTGTGACAGCTAGGTATAGGAAAAATGGTTCTCCTGGCTTTGGCTTTGACAGCAGTGGCGGGCTGCTGAGATAGTGCTTCAGGTCATTGAAGGCTTGCTCGTGTTCAGCGGTCCATTCAAACTTTTGGCTTTTCCTTAGTACGTCGTAAAATAGCCTGCATTTGTCCAAGATCTTGAAATTAACTGTTGTTGGGTCGCTACCTTTCCAGCTAGTCTTTGAACATCCTTAGGTTTCTCGGGTGATTCCAGCTGTAAGACAACTTTGATCTGTTTGATGCTGGCTTCTATTCCTCTTTGAGTTACAATATAGCCTAAGAACTTGCCAGAAGATACCCCGAAGGTGCATTTAGATGGGTTTAATTTCATCTTGTATTCCCTGAGGGTGCTGAATGTTTCTGCCAGATGCCACATATGATCTTTGGCTTTTTCTGATTTCATCACCATGTCATCAATGTACACCTCCATGGTTCTTCCTATTTGCTCTTTGAACATGCGGTTAACCAGCCTTTGATATGTGGAGCCTGCGTTCTTTAGACCGAACGGCATGACGTTGTAGCAATATATTCCTCTCTCGGACATAAATTCTGTCTTCTCTTGATCTGCAGGATCCATCTTGATCTGATTGTATCCACTCCATGCATCCAGAAATGTTAACATCTCGTGTCCAGCTGTTGCATCCACCATTGCATCAATATGAGGAATCGGGAATGGATCTTTAGGACATGCTTTGTTGAGATTGGTGAAGTCCACACATACTCTCCACTTCCCATTCTTTTTAGGCACCACCACTACATTAGACAACCATTCTGGGTATTTTACTTCCCTTATTTTCTTCGCTGCCAGCAGGCTATCTACTTCCTGGATGATTACCTTATTTCTCTCTGCTGCAAACTTTCTCCTTCTTTGTTGAATGGGTTTACACTTTGGGTCCACGCTAAGCTTATGTGTTATGATGGACGGATCTATGCCTATCATATCATCGTGTGACCATGCAAAGCAATCCATGTTATCTTGCAAGAACTTGACTAGCTGCTGTCGTAAGCTTCATGTGCATCCTGCTCCAATGAGCACTGTTCTTTCTGGGTGCAGCTTATCCAGGTTGATCTGATCCAGCTCTTCTGTTGGGGGTTCGATGTATTCATCCTGGATAGGCAGCTCTTGTAATTGCTATGCGGGAGGGCTGCCAGCGCACTTGAGTGCCTTCTTATAGCAGCCTCTAGCTTCCTCCTGATCTCCTCTTATCGTTTCTACTCCCCATGGGGTGGGGAACTTTATGCACTGGTGGTATGTTGAAGGGACTGCTTTCATCTGGTGCAACCATGGTCTTCCCAAGATGACGTTGTAAGTAGAAGGGCCATCTATAACCAGGTATCTGACTTGTTTGTTGACTCCTCCCACATAGGTGGGGATGATTATCTCACCTAGCGAGCTGGCTGTTTCTCCGCTGAAGCCTACTAGCGGAATAGTCTTCTTCTGTAAATCCTTCTCGCTGAACCCCATGTTCTCTATGGTTTTCAGCATGATTAAGTTGACCGAGCTTCCTGTATCTACCAAGACCTTTTTAATTGTGCAATTGGCCATTGATAAGCTGATAATAAGTGCGTCATGATGTTCTCGTTCATCGTATGTATCTCCTTCATCAAAGCTTATCGCAAACCGTGAGAAATTCTCGCAAGAATTAGCTGGCCTGTCTCCTTTGATCTCGGTGGCATGTCTCTTAGTTGTTTGAGTATGTCGGGCCGCTTAAGTCCGAGCCGCCTTTGTTATCACGTTTCTAATTTTAGTGCATGTGGGTGGGTCTCCGGCCATGAGCCTACCTTATCCTCCCGCTTGCCCCCACGTGGTAACAGGTGGCTCGGCTTTCCTTGTTCGTACAGGCGCTTGATCTCTCTTCTTAATGTGTAGCAATCCTCAGTGTTGTGTCCGATATCACGATGGAATTCACACTTCTTCTTGCTATCCTTTCTCCAAGCTTGCTCTCCTACTGGTGGGTTAGGCCACCTGACTCCATCTCCCATCTCTAAGCGCCTTCAAGATTCCTCCGATACCTGTAGCGAATCCATATTCTGCCAGGGTGGGGAGTAGCTGGTTTTCCTCGATTCTGTTGACTCCCCTCCTATATGGTTTATATCTCTCGTCCTTCTTGCTCGTGGTTTGCTTTCTTCCGGATTTCTCCACGGCTGAAGTACTGGAAATACGCGGTGTGGTCTGTAAGTTGGCTCTGGCTAGAATATCTTCCTCCAATCTGATCGCGGCAAATGCTTTCCCGCATCGCTCAAACTATGGCGGGATGCATAGTTAGCCTTGATAGGTCGGAGTCGTGGTGGAGGCCTCTTCTGAAGGCTTCTACTGCTGTTGAGATATCACACTCTCGTACTGCTACCTTCTCATTGTTAAATCTGGTATTGTATTCTCCAATGCTCTCTCCTGCCCCCTGGACGATTCTGTACAGGTCTCCTGCGTGCTTCTGTGGCTTTCTGCTGCTTGCAAACTGTTGAGTAAATGCGTTTTTCAATTCATCAAATGTAGATATCGACCTGTTGGGCAGGCTTACAAACCATCGAAGTGCCGGTCCTGTTAGGGTGGACCCGAATCCTTTGCACATGCAGGCCTCCTTAACTTGTCCTATGGCTGTTACCGCCATCATTTTCTATTTATACTGGCTGATATGATCAAAGGGATCTGCTGTGCCGTCGAAGAGAGGCATATTTGGGTTTGTGAATCCCTTTGGCATGGCTGTGATGGATATGGTGTCCACGAATGGTGAGTCGGCATAATTGTCTAGAGCTGCTTTCTCGAGTGGGGGTGGTAGCCCTGGAACCCTGCTCAGCATCTCCTTTAGTTCCAAGTACTGCTGATTAGTTATATTGGCTTAATCTGGGGTCCGCCTGTCAGCTGTCTGCATAATTCCTCCTGATCCGGGCTCTTGAAGGTTCTGATAAGCTCCGGCAGCCAGGGGGGTTGTGGCAACGATTATCCCCTGCTGTCAGTTCACTTGCTGGTTTGACTCGGATCCTGCTATAGGTGTCTGATCGATTGCTGCAGGACTGCTGATGGGGAGGCCACCTGTTTGTATCCCTACGCAGCTAGCCGTGGGGTTATCCTTCCATCTAATGGTATCGTAGCCAAATCCAATCTTGTAATTATTTCAGCTGGTATCTGCCTGCTGCCTGTTGCTCCTTGGGTCAGATCTACCAAGGGAGATCTTCCTTCACCTGTCCTGTTCGCTGGAATGTTGGACTGCTGCTTCAGGAGATCAATTTGTGCCCAGAGCTCTCTGTCTCTCCTTCTTACCTCAGCATCTGCTCTCCTTTGGTCTTCTCTCATGTTTTCCATAACTTTCTGAAGATTTTCCACGCCGGCGAGCAGGATTTGCGTGGGACTGGGATGGCGGAGTGACGCCTGAGCTTGATGTTCCTTTGTCTGATCTGATCTGAGTTGAGACAGCAGGGGTCCTGGGAGGTAGAGAGGCTTTTGTTGTTGGTTTGATTCTTTAGGTATGCCCGGGAGCCTGCGTGGCCACTGCCGATGTTGGACTTTGGGTAGACGGTGGTGGTGGCGATGGTTGCCTGCTCCCTGACATGGCTTCAGATACTTGCTTTTCCATTGTATATCTAGAATATCAACGATTGACGACCACAATGCCCCACGGTGGGCGCCAAACTGTTTAGGTCTTTTTAGCTAAGTCGATTGATTAGGGTTAATGTAGTCTATATTCGTTGGTCGACTGTATGATGATTCGTATGTCAATAAGTAAACGGAAAAATAAAGTGCATAATGTAAATTGACACGAAAGATTTGGTGACGCGGAAAACCCAATGTGGGAACAACCGCGGGAGGGACGGTACCCTGCCAAGTATTGCACTATATGAATTGGAGGATGATTACAACTGTGGCACGAAGCTAATCCTGCTGGTCCTAGGCGTCAGGCCTCCAAGATCTCAGATGGGTATATATTTGTGAGTGATATACCGTGGTGTTGATGTGAGTGCGCAAGTGCGGCGAGGATGACCTACGCAAGGGTGTGAACATGGGCCACCCACACCGCGCGCACCCGCGCGTTGGTTTCGAGGCAGCGGAATTTCTCCTACGAAACCTTGGTTTGCCAATCATGGGCCGTTACCAATTGGTGAGGCATTGAAACTGGTGAAAGGTTGAATAAGCCTGCATTTGTGGAGTCGCCACCAATTTATTGTGGAAAAACTGGAAACCGTTTGAATACCTCGTGCCATGTCAAGACACAAAGTAATGACATAAACACTAAGAACTCGTTACCCTAATGGACACGGATGTCTAGAATAACTCTCGAAGATGCCATTGGACACGGATGTCCAAAGATAACTGAAGTAAGGGGTGAGGGTACGTATTAGGAAGCTCTTTAATCGAACACCTAATCCCGCCCGCCTCGATAGCGGCCTCCACTAATGATTAGGGAAATTATTTATATTTGATATGTCGTCGATGTAATGCATGCAATGCAACATTCAATGTTTTAGTCCTAGCATGTGAATTAAACTAAGTCGGTTAACACGTAATTTAGCACTCAATCTGGGTCGAAGTAGATGTTAGATTAATTACATATGAAGCATACAATATAAATCATACATAAATAATAATGAATAATGAAATACAATAATTAAAATTATAAATATTACAATCATTACAAAGCTTATTTGATCTACGTCAAAAGCACGCTCAAAACAGGATTTGAAGAAGAAAATAATGAAAATAAAATTAGAAATAAAAGTAAGAAAATACGTCAGATTAGGGGCGGTAATACGAATAATAGTCAATTTAATACGTAATTAGAAGCTACGTCAAAGCGAGAAAGAGTTCAGGGACAAAATCCAACCCAGAACAGGCGCAGCAATCTGCTGCGTCCTCTGGAAGTGGCGCAGCTCTTCCTGCGTCTGTTCTTGAGCTGGGCTCTGTCTGTGAAGTCAGAACCGCGGATTGTTAATGTTCATTGGTGAATTTAAGGTCGATTATTGATATTAGACTCAAGTAAAACGGAATTAACAGATTACATGCATCTGGAACCGTCATAAAATGAATTAAAGGTGAGAATTTACAACGGTTTATATAATTATACGAACTCGTGTCGGATTCAATAAGGGAACAAGCTTTGAACTTGAAAGCGAAATTGGATCAAATAAATTGAAATCAACCAAATAAAATTATATACAAAAGACGAATTCCAGAGAACCGATATGAACGAATCGAGCCTCTAAAATCCGGGTTTGAATAAGATGACGAAAACCCGCAAATATTGATTATAAGGGATTTAAATCGAATTTAAACGTTATATGCTGCGATTTTTCGAAGAGGCGCAGGAGTAGTGGCAGCCTCAGGAAGAGGCGCATCATATGCTGCGATTTTTCGAAGAGGCGCAGCTGCTGCTGCGTTTCTTCTCGACGTCAGACCTTCGCTGTTTTGTAAATACGGTTTTAAAAGATGGTTTTTAAGACGGTTTTGAACGTGCTTTTGATATAAACCTTACATTCATGATACAAAATAAAAATACAATAAAATAAATATAGGATTTACACCCTCAGACTTACATGTTTGTTGAAGCGGGATTAACTAAAGTTATCGTTTAGTGATTGCTCGACTCGAATATGCGAATATGAAAGTGCCCTTGTTAAAGGAGTTAAAAGATTGATTAGATTGATTAAGTGGAGTTGGTCAAATTGGTCGGTCTATGCAAAGTGACTGGGACTCAGAATGATCTGAGCTTACGTGGTCGATTGATCAAGCACGTAGGCGTCGAAAGTAAAAGTGTGGTCCAGAATGCAACGAGAGAAGAGAAAGGGCGGACACTCGCGTGCCAAATATGGAGACCGAAGGTCTCTATTTATACTAAACACACGAAGGAGTTTAGGAATGACACGGATACGGAAACAAATCACGGAAATATTCCGGAAAGCATGAAAAGAGGGTTGGGGAAGAGGCGCAGCAGCCACTGCGACTCTTGGAAGAGGCGCAGCTCCTACTGCGTCATCGCCCAGAGGTTTCCTCCTCACCAAGAAAGATTTTCGCGTTTTTTATGGAATTTCGGTAGATATACACTTCCTTATTCCATGAAACACAATATACGGAAGATATTTCCTTAAAATATTAAATTTAATTAGGAATAAATATCCAGATAATTCTAGAACACTTCGGAACATTCCGACTCGGTATTTAAACGATTTTTTGAAAATGAAGCGGTTTTTGAATCGGACTCCAAATGAACTCTAATTACTGTCAAAACGACCGTATCGGTGCGTAGATGATGACCATGAGGTTGACTAGAGTGTTTGAGCTATCACTTGTCGATGAAATTACGAGCTGTCATAAAATAATTTTGCGTATCAAACCTACGGCCCAATAATTATGGGTGGTTGGCGGGAGGTGTAGAAACGAGGTATCTACAGAGCCCCAACTTTGATTGAGGCTTCGACAAGGCGAAAGTCAAAGTATAGCCATCAGGTCAATCGAAGATTACAACCTGACGACTATAGCGACGCGAGGCGGCTCAAGGGGTCTGAGCCAAGGACCTTTCGTCGGGAACATTTTAGAGTCTGTCAACTATTAAAGAGGGTCGTTTAAAGTCTATTAGAATACGTAAAGAAGCTCGCCAGCCATAAGAAGAAATCATACTCGGGGAATCTGCCTGTGTCTGTCCTCAAGCAAACCCTGTTTTTGAGAAATATGTGGGCTATGAGCGGCAATGAACTCTCGCTGGGGAACATATTGACGATTAGGAACATCTTGATCGTCATGGAAGAAACCTTGAGCAATACTGCAAAATAATGCTGGGGAGAATTGACGATTAGGAACATCTTGATCGTCATGGAAGAAACCTTGAGCAATACTGCAAAATACTGCTGGGGAGAATTGACGATTAGGAACATCTTGATCGTCGTGGGAGAAACCTTGAGCAATACTGCAAAATACTGCTGGGGAGATTTGACGATTAGGAACATCTTGATCGCCGTGGAAGAAACCTTGAGAAATACTGTTGGGGAGAATTGACGATTAGGAACATCTTGATCGTCGTGGAAGAAACCTTGAGCAATACTACAAAATACTGCTGGGGAGAATAGATGATTAGGAACATCTTGATCGCCGTGGGAGAAACCTTGAGCAATACTGCAAAATACTGCTGGGGAGATTTGACGATTAGGAACATCTTGATCGCCGTGGAAGAAACCTTAAGAAATACTGTTGCGGAGAATTGACGATTAGGAACATCGTGATCGCCGTGGAAGAAACCTTGAGCAATACTGCAAAATACTGCTGGGAAGAATTGATGATTAGGAACATCTTGATCGCCGTGGAAGAAACTTTGAGCAATACTGCAAAATACTGCTGGGGAGAATTGACGATTAGGAACATCTTGATCGTCGTTGGGGAGAATGAAGACTTGGGCGAAGCCCCTAGTTGGAGCGTGCTATGCTTCTTGACTATCTGCATGGTTAGTAGCCACACAAGAATGCAATCTAATAGGCAAACAGTATATAAAAACATATGCACGTAAGCAATCAGCACATGGACCTTAAATAAGGAAGCACATAGGTTTTGCAAGATTTGTTTCTTTATAAAAGTTATTTAAAACTTTCTCAAAGAAATTTGTCATTTTTAATACGTTATGCGTACTCAATGGGCTTTAGATGCATCACTGACGCGGACACAGACCTTATACGGACGCAAAATGTAGACTTAGGTTTGAGTGACACGACATGGGAATGAATTTGATAGACTTTGCTTAAATATGCGCAAACTCTAGCCAGGTGTAGGCGACAACGTGTATCAGTTCCAGATGTAGAAGAATTGCAAGAATGATGACGGCAATAAAGGCAAGGCATAAGACATGGACCAGCTACCAGTCTGGATGTCCTTTGACATCGTCTGCTATAAAAGAGAGACCTCTCTTGAGTCATGATAACTTCGAGATTCGATCTACGACCTTTGTCATTGTCCGGACAGAGCACAAGCTTGACTTAAATGAGAGAGGAATAAAGGAAGGGTGGCATCTTGGAAGAGAAGCCCCCAGGATGAAAGGATGACCCTGGAATTTGGGTAAAAAGGAGACTGGGCGACAAAAAGGAGCCCCCGGTAAAGAGGTAGAAATGGAAATTGTGGTTGGAAGGTTATGAAATGGAAAGGGATGGTAATTGAGGTTTTATGGTTGGTGTGGTTGTGTCCTTGAGGACTGTCTACGTATTCACGTGAAGTGAAATCAAACCAGGTCGTAGTTCAGGTGTGTGCCTAAGCTATGTTGTCAGGGCCTTAAAGTGCATGGATCGCGAGAGTATATTATATTAGTGACTCGAAGAATCGATTTGAGATAGCTCCCTCTGATCATAGACCAAAGAGGTATAATTAAGTTTGTAAAAATTTCCTTGTCGTGTGAGCACTCTAAAAGTGGACCCTAAGGATGGATTGGGTATGTCTCGTCCTAGGTAGCAAAGTATTTGAAGACTCTGTGTCTGGGTCAAGGTGAAACTGGATTAGATATTTGGAATGTGGAGCTCGGAAATAAGAGGCTTTGATGAGCAAATCTCTGGAGCTTTGATTTTGAGGAGTTAAGGCTCGATGGGATTATGGCTTGTAATATGGCTTGAAAATGGAGTCTCTTGGCTTGATGTAGCCTGAGCACATAAAGGTAGGTTAATTGGTGTGGGATCAAGTTTTCATATCTTGGCCCTAAAGGATGGGTATACTTGACAAGCTTGAGAGGATTCTCAAAATTCCTAACTATCTCCCTATAACGGTCTCGAGAAGGACTTAGGGTGTGTGATGGGCTAAGTGAGGGTGCTAGCTGACCATCTTCATCGATGTCTTGATTCTATATAGAGTTCAGCAGTATTCCGTTCAGCATTTGATTTCATACTCTTTCTTGATTCAGACTCAGATTCTTGGTCTAGAGTATATCTAGGCTCCTTGCTCGGATTCTTGATTCAGGTTTTGAAGATATATTTGACTTTGGATATCGACATTGCCTTATCGAGCCTTCTTCTTTTGACTCTTTTGTCTTGGATTTTGGGCATAACTGCGTTCTTGGATATCGACACCAGTTTCTCTTGATTGAGCCTTTGTCTTTGATCATGGCTTGTATCGTCTTGGATTTGCTTGCTACCACGGAATTGGGTCAGACTAGCACCTTTGGTGTGAAACGGGTTAGTCTTTCGTAACATAGGCTATTTATTGTGGGGAATGGGCTTGCCTTCCGTCATGGATCATCAACAAGGGAGACGGTTTGGATTTGTCCTAAAATCTTTTGAGATATGCGCGTCCTAAACTAGGGTTATAACAAGGGTTTCTATTGCCAGACATGGAATTGGTAAGTAAAGAACACGGAGTTTAATGTCCTCTACAACCAGGAATGGAACATTATTTAAGTGTACTCACATCGACTGACATACGCTGTTCGTTTTAAAATGTCTCAAATCAATTCTTGTTGTCACGGAAAAAGAGTAAAGGAAGAGATAGGATAGAATATGTGGATTGAAAAGTGTACTTTTATTGAAATGAATAATAAATGTATAGACTCGAGAAGACATGTGACTTGTGGAACAGCCCCCCAGGTTGTCACTAGGAATCGAAATGGACACAAAGAAAGACACTAGAAAAATTATGGGAAAGAAAGCCTAAGACTCGGATTCGGACTAGGACTTTGACTTGATCTCATATCTAGACTTCTAATCATCGGCCCATGCTCGAACATTTATTCTTCTGGCAACTGGCTTGGGCATTTGAGTTTGAGCATTCATCCATTTGAGCACCTCGTCCTCATCATTGGGAACACTGGAAGGATAACAGTCAAGAAGAGTTTCCTGATAAGTGGTATATCAATTAGGATTGCCTAAGCTGCCTTGTGAGTTAAAGGTTGAGAAGAACAATTTCTCACTTTCAATCATATCCTGGATCGCATGCTTAAGCTTATAGCAATCTTTGGTATTGTGCCCCCTACTCCTATGGTATTGACAATACGAATTGCATTCCCACAATTTAGATTTCTTTTCTGGGTCTGGGCTAGGCCCTATTGGTTGAAGAAGACCTTGAGAGGATAATTTGTTCAAAGCTAAGTGATGTGATCATTATTTGAGCATATTTAGTCCCCGAATTAGCCTCGTTCCTATGCTTTTTAGTGCATATTTGGGTCATTTACTATCTTTAGTCCTTTATTTTGCATATTCTTTGAGGTTTTGTTTCCTTGGTAGGAGAGGAGTGCAAACCTTTAATTTTCATGGCAAAATAGAGCTAAATTGATCGAATCTAATGACCAAGCATCAAAGAGAAGACAAGACTATAAAGCCTTTGTACATAATGTAGTAGATGGGCAATGATGAAGAAGATCCTTGCATCCCCGACAAAATCCCGGAGGATTGTTGGAAGAAGAAAAGAAGAAAAGAAGAAAAGAAGAAAAAGAAGCTGACGCGGAATCCCCTCGTCCCAACCATCGGGACGCCCGTCCAGCAGCTTCCCAGGACGCTCATCCAAGCCACCCAGTCGCTCGTCCAGCAGCTCCCCAATCCGCCCGTCCCGACCCTTGGACGCTCGGATTGTACTCCAGAGGGGCACGTCCTCTTCTTTCTTCATTTGAGTTGCGCATATTTTTGGAAGACTAACTAAAAGGAGACCCACATCTTTTCTTGAGAGGAGCGATTCCTCAAGGACTTAATCGTCATTTAAGCCCTTAGTAACCCTAATTTGTGCACTTAATCCCCACTATCAATACCCCATTAGTCTAATTAGGTTATCATGTTCTTCTTATCAATCTTTAGTGTAGTTTATATTATTCTAATCTCTCTTTAATCTTGAAATCAACTACTAATCAAATCTCATTTCCTTAATCTCTCTTTTGTTCATCCTTTATTTTGAGTAATTGAAGATTATTTGGGTTTATTGGGAGATTGACAACCTTCCATCAATCATCAAGTACTTCTTTTATTCTTTGCATTATTATTTTGGAATCATCATTAGGTATAACTCTCTTAATCCCTTTTTAATTATTGTTAATCATCTTCATTTATTCATCATGTTTTGCTTTGTTAATATGATTGACAACTTTGTTAACATGTTAAACTTGATAATAAGTGAGTAGTTTCCTCAACTAGGGTTAATGGGTAATTAGGGGAAACCAACATGGGGGAAGATTCATGCTTAATTTAATATGTTTTCATAATTTATTTGCTTGCTTGTTGTGATCTCAACTTATGCACATGTTATGTTTGATGAAATGCGAGCCTATGAATCCTTGCATTTTTTTACCCATCACCTACCTTTTCAATGAGACTTGTAAGACATAAACCAACTCGAGTCTCATTAGACCATGCATATAGTTGAGTAGGGAGGATTAAGTCGACTTGTAGGTGTTGTACAATCTAATCGATTCGGCTCTGGGACCCAAACCTTCCTAGGATTGTAAGATATAAACCAACTCGATCCTATCACAACAATAATTGCTTGCTTATAATTTGAGAACATGTTTCTATGATCAATTCCCATGAATCCCCTATGACCCCATGACACCCTAGTGCTTTTAATCAATTGTTTACATCTCATTTTAGTCATCTTGCTTATTTACTTTTATTGTTATTTAGTTTAGTGATCTTCTCATCTCAACCCAAATTGTGACACCCCTAGGCACCACTACTTGCAATCGAAAATCCTACATCAATGCCCGTCCCTTGGGATCCGACCTTTACTTGCCTCTTTACTAATAGTAGAGTTGTTTGTGAAGTTATAAATATTGTTTTGGTCTAGGTGCTCCTAACGAGAAGTAACCGAAATCTAAGCTCAAAGCGGACCCGACCAAAAATGGCGCCGTTGCCGGGGACGGTGTTAACTAGATTTGATTTTCTTTGATTTTTATTAGTTGTGTCTTTCTTTGCCTTGGGGAAGTAAAACTCCTCAAGGTTTGTTCTAATTATTTTCAAGTTGTTTGATATTTTGCATGTCTAGAAGATCACAAGGTAACTTGTTACCCATTAATCACGAAATTGAAAGGACTTTGACAACCAATAGAAGACTTACTAAAAACACTTTGAGAGGTATTGGTGAGGTTGTAGATATTCAACCAAATACTATTGAGTTCATCAACCCTTTTGCAAGAGAAGGTGAGGAGAACCCAACACAAAATCAATCACACAATGAACCCACAATGCCTAAGTTTTCATCACATTCCGTACCAACCGAGGAGAACCTACCCAATGGTACTCCCACACCACAACACTTAACCGGAAATTTTATTGCAAAATCCGCATTTATCCAATTAGTCGAAAGTAGCCAATTTGGGGGGATTCCTAGTGAAGACCCTCATTCCCACATGGAAACTTTTTGTGACTATTGTGATGCGATTTCACAAACCGGAGTGACTCAAGACCAAATTCGATGGGTCTTATTTTCTTTTTCTCTAATTGGCACCACAAAACAATGGTTGAAAAGCCTTGATAAGGCTACTCTTAGAATTGACTCTTGGAAGAAGTTGGCACTAGCTTTCTACAAAAAATTCTACCCTCCGGAAAAGACTAACATGCTAAGAGCTCAAATTACGGGATTTAAGCAAAGGGACGAAGAATCTTTGTATGAAGCTTGGGAGCATGAAGGGGACTATATTACTCAACTGGGTGCTCAATTTAGTGCTCATATTGATACCATCAACTTGAAATTCGAGAAGGCTATGGCTAAACTTGAAGAAGCCTCAAAATCACCAAAGCATCATGTTAATGCCATGGTGGCATCTTCATCAATCCCAAGTGGGATATGTGAGATTTGTGGAACTTTGGGACATGACCAAAGTGAATGTAGGGGAACAAATGAGCAAGTGAATGCTTTTCAAGCATACAAAAGTGGTACCCCTTATTACAACTATTACAATAAAAACACCAAATTCCACCCAAATCTCTCATACAAAAGCAAAAATATTCAAAACCTTCAACCAACATACACCCCACCTCCCATGAGAAACCAAAATCAAAGACCCTTTTTCAACCAAAACCAAGGTTATCAAAATCAAACTCCATACAATCAACAAAATGACCAAGGATTTGATGTTCAAAAAGCGGTCCTCCAAATGCAAAAGAATCAATAAGAATTTTTCACTCAAATGCAAAAAGATAGCCAAGCAAAAGACATCACCATCAACAACATCCTAGCCCACACAAAAATGTTGGAAACTCAAATGACCCAACTAACATCTTCAAACTCTCAAAGACAAAAGGGGCAATTACCACCTCAAAGTAATCCCCCAAGACATGAAACGGTTAGTGCTATTCACTTGAGGAGTGGTACGAGATATGAAGGACCAAAGAACCAAGTTGAGGATGAAGTTGTGGAAGCTAGTGACAAGGAAAGAGTTGTGCAAAACTCTAGGGAAGAAGAACCCACCAATCAAGAAGTTTCAAAGAAAATTGAAGAAAAGGGCAAGGAGAAGGAGCCCATTGTGATTAGACTTCCATTCCCGAGTCGTCAAGCTAAGCCTAAGTTTGATGACCAACTTGGAAAATTCATGGAGATTGTGAAGAATTTAGAAGTCTCGATTCCTTTCACAGAATTGATCAATCACGTTCCGGCCTATGCAAAGTACATGAAGGTCATCCTTACAAAGAAGAAATCAATCCGGAAGCTTGAGACTATTGCCTTCACTAAGGTGAGTAGTGCCATCCTTCAAGGGAGTTCACCTCCAAAACTCAAAGATCCGGGAAGTTTCTCCATTCCATGCACTATTGGTGACACCACAATCAACAAAGCTCTATGTGACCTTGGGGCAAGTGTTAGTGTCATGCCATATTCGGTTAGCAAGAGGATAGGAATGGGAGAACTCAAATGTACCAACATCATGCTTCAATTGGTGGATAGATTAACAAAGACACCTTTAGGGGTATGGAAAGATGTTCCCGCGAGAATTGGAAAATTCTTAATCCCGGTGGATTTTGTTATTGTTGACATGGAAGAAGACTCCAACATTCCTATTATCTTATGAAGACCTTTCTTGCACACCGCGGGAGCGGTGATTGATGTTAAGCATGGAGAACTCACCCTTGAAGTGGGAGATGAAACCATCATTTTCAATCTTAACAAGACCATGAGAGCTCCCCGATTGCATGAGCCGTGCTTTATGGTTGATCACTATAGCCGGAAGGATGATAGGAAGAAGTTGGAATGGAAAAAGAAAGTGGATGATGCTCCATCAAAAGAGCAAGGAAATTGCAACAATGAGAGCTTGAAAAGCTCACTCATGACAAGTGAAGAAGATGGCCTCATTGGCCAAGACAAGAAAGAAGGAGAATTGTCTCTATCAACTCAAGAAAATTTTAATGATCAAGTAGACGAAGTTTGTGGTCTTTGGGATGATGAGTTCGAAGGGATATCCAATCCCAATATTGGCAATGCTATGAACCAAGACCATCACGGAGAACAACAAGTGCAAAAATCTATTGATGACCTTTATCATGATAATGAGCAAGCTTTCGACTACTTCTTCAAGGTGTTGAGTAACATCAACAACACCTTGAACATGACCCCTTGACATCTCACATTGGATGAGAGTTTGGTGGAGTCCTCCCTAAACCACCATTTGTAAATATTCTAACTCCCTAACTTGTATTTCAATTTTTACATTGCATTTTTGTCAATTTTGGATTTATTTTTGTGCCTTGATCAAGGTATTCATTATTTTGAGAGAAGTGAGGGAGGGACTTATGATTTTATTGATGTGTAGTGCTTTACCTTAGTGTGGGAATAGCAATTGCCTAGGCTATTCATGCCTTTGAAGTGCCCCTACAATGAAGAACACGAGAATTGAAGAATAAAAATGACACGGGTTCTGATGTGCCCATAGATGGACCTGAATCCGTGTGGTCAAGGAGGAATCCGAGCGTCCAAATGGACAATCCGCTCGTCCTGAAGAACCCGAGCATCCAAAGTCACCAGACGCTCGTCTGGTAGAGGTGCAGAATACAAAAAAGAGGTCTGTAAATAAATCTGAGCCTCTCAGCTGAGAATCCGCTCGTCTCATTCTGGACGGCCGTCCTTCACAAAAGACGCTCGTCTTTTTAATGGCAAAAATCTGGGATTTTCTCTGTAAAGGAATCCAAGCGTCCACCTAGAAAGACGCTCGTCCCTACCCAGGAATCCGCTCGTCTTAGAAGCAAGACGCTCGTCCTGTGGCGTCTTTTCCTGAGCCAAACATTGAAGAATACGCCTGTCCCGATGCCTGGTCCGCTCGTCCTCTGCTGCGTTTTCAAATATAACGGTTCGTTTAAACCTCTTTCTCCCATTCATTCTCATTTCTTAAACATACAAACACTATCCACTACCCAAAAACCCTCATCCTCTCCATCAACAAAATCAAATTTCCTCAACCAAACTCAACAAAATCAAATCCAAACTTCCTCACAACAAAAATTAATCACTCCTTTTGCAACAACAAGTGATTCAAACACCAAAATCTTCAACCTTTGAGTCAATTTTTAGGATACAAAGCAACATTCATTCATCCTAAATCGATTTGGGTATAACTAAAAATTGAAGATTTCAATCTCTTATTGGTGTAATCAAGCAAAGGAGAATGGCAAGAAATAAAGGAGGTAACAAGGCACCCCCAAAGAAGATACTTTTCAAGAGGCAACTAGCTCTTCAAGCAAAACAATTGTCAAAGGCTTTGGTAGTCCATGAGGAAAGGTTGGAGGTTCAAAAACAAGGTCCCCCTATGGAAGCTACAACACCAACAACTCCGGTCATTGAACAATTATTCAATTATCTGGAGGTAACTTTCACTTCCAACTCTCATAGGGAGAACTTCATTCTCTTTGCTAAGAAAACCATCATGCCTACTAAGTTTATTTGTGAAGATGCATTGTCAAAATTGGGTGTTCTTGAACAAACCAAAACCTTCTTTGAGTCTATGGGATTGGGTAAATTGTTTACAATGAAAGAATTGACATACCCCTCCCTCACCTTGGAATTTTTAAGTTCTTTGAAAGTCACAAGGGTGGAGACTCGAACCAACATCGAGTTTCGTCTTGAAAATGTTGATAGACGCATAACTTTTGGCGAATTGGGTAAGATATTAGGCCTTAGTGATAATCCGAAATAAACAAAGACTTCTATCAAGTATGACCCCGGTCCTCTTTGGATGGCAATTTCCGGAAAGAAATTTGTGCGCTTTCATGATTGTCGTGCTCTCTTAGTCCACCATCCGGGCATTAGAGTATGGCACAAGGTCATTGGGAATAATTTGATATCTAGAAATGGCACAAATCATCTTACCAAACTCGATTGTATTCTTCTTGAGTCGGCCTTGAACATTGGGAGGGAATTTACCAAGCCATACAATGCTCTAAGACTTTTGGTTGAATGATGGCTTAATGTCGATTGTGGCAAAGAAGGCGCCGCCTTTATTGTCAATGGAGGACTAGTGCCGGTTAAAGGAGGCCATCTTGTTGATATGGACACCATGATTCATAAGTTCAAGTGGGTCAAGCACGACACTCTTGACGACAAATATGGGTGGATAACAAATGAAGCTAGATCCTTCACCTTGCCTTCCAAAATTTGCCGACTGAATGTTCACCGACCGAACTACCTTCTCCCACTCTCCGAAGAGACCGAGTATATCATTCAACAACAAAGGGGCGAAATTGCTGAGCCCTCCTCCTCCTCCATTATCACCCCACCTTACCCATTTGAATACCAAGAGTTCAAACCCATAGATGTCGAATTGGGAAATGACTACTTGACACTACTCATGAGGGAAATGCATTATCAAGCTTACAATGATAGAGTGGATGCTTACAAGGCCCAATATTCGCCCCTCCTACATCTAGCTAGGCAAGGACTCCTTGATCCGTCTTGTCCTTTGCCTAGTTGGGCGGATTGGGAAGTATTCTTTCCTAGCATTCCTAGTGGTAGTTGACCGGGTGGAGAGTTGATGGTTTTTAATGAGGGTGGTGTTCAAGAAGAAGAGGTTCCAAGAAGAAGAGGTTCAAGAAGAAGAAGCTCAAGAAGAGGAAGGGGAAAGTGACGAAGAACAAGCAAGTGAAAGTGAGAGTGGACATGATTCCACATCTATGGAGGTTGATGATGCCTCAAGAGATGATGATGATGATGATGATACAATGGGTGAGGATTAGCAAAAATTGGAGGCTCCTACATTCTTATACCTCCCTTATGGTTTGTCTACTTCGCTTGTTTTTATTTTATCTTGATCATTTATTTTGTGGAGTCCTAGCAACATTAGAGGACTAACACCTTGGCTTCATTAAGGTGTTCCTTATCTTTGTTCCCGACTTGTAAAATCCAAAATGACAATGTTTATTTTCATGCATTGCATTCCATGTGCATAAAATTCCCCGAAATTCAAGACATTAGAAATAATGTCTATTTTTGTTTGGGGAAGTCCATGCATATGCATTGGGAGCTAATTTAAATTATGCTCTCCGCCATAAAAAAAACACATGCATCATGTAGTGTAGCTTAGTATAGTTTTCATTTAGTTTAGAAATCATGCATATTCATTTCATAAATTACTTTCCGTATTGGCCATTGAGGACAATGCCCATACTAGTGTGGGGATGGGAAATTCTAACTTGAATTTTATTCAAAAACCAAAAAAATCAAAAATTTCGAAAAATCCAAAAAAATTGAAAATCCAAAAACATGTTCATTCCTTTTTAGTATAGATTTGTATATATTGTTTTGAATATATTGTGTTTGTTCATCCTTCTTCACATTGATTGACTACGCCACATCCGAGACATGAGGATATTGAAGACCGCATGGTATGATCTTTCCAATTTCCTTTTTACTCTTTATGTTAATGACTATGTGGCTTTATTTTGATTGATGCGGTAAAAATAATGTGAATTTAGGATTGCATTTAGATTATTTGGCATATTAGTTGGTAGAAGCATATGCATAGGATGTATATATGTTAGTTGCATCATGGCATATAGTTGCATTTAGGAAATATTTTGGTAAAACCGTCTATTTGGGAAGCTTGACAAGTGTATATAGGCCCTAGTAGATGCTTTTTCTTCTTAAGGACTTTGCTTGTTAGAATACATATAAAACACCCTAGGATGTGTCATGCTAGTATCCTTTGACCCATGGATTGAGGCCTAGTCAAGAGTACCTAGTGGTGTGATAACTCCTTGCCTACCGTTTATTCTAAGGTGACCCTTGAAACCATGCAACCATCATTCATCCATGTTCTACCATACATGTTGTCATCAAAAAGGGAATGGGCACAAAAATTGTTCAAATTTGAGTTCAAGAATTGAAATGAAAACTCAAAAAAGTTTGCAATTGCATCGAAAGAAAAGAGGAGTAACAAAAATAAAAACTCCTATGCTTCAAATATAAGGCACCCTCGTTACTAATTGGGGTGACTTTGAAAATGTTCAAAAGAAAATGCAAAAAGAAAGTATTCTCAAATATCAAATGCCACAAGAAATTGGGGAGAAAAACAACAACAAAAAGCAAACTCCCAAATGAAACTCAATTACTATTGATCCCTTTATCCATCGTATCCATTTTTGTGCATGGTAGAGAGGGGACGACCCTTCTTCTTGTCTAGGCAAGAAGGGGAATTCCGCGATCCTCCAGTGTTTCTAACACCATAGGGAGTCTATTCTTGACAAAAACATTTAACGATTGAGGACAAAGGTACCCTAGCTTGACACAACTTGGAGGTGATTTATTGGTATCCTTCTAGGCTTAGTAGTTTGAAGAAACCATATCTATGAAGGAGTGTGTACCCTTGAATTGCTTCCCCTTTAGATAATTTCCGCCACTTAGATGAGGAAAGTGTCTATTCTTTTGTAGATGCATCCATTACCCGATTTTGTGTGCTTTAATGATTGGATGTGTCGCCATTTTGGCAAGACCCACCTTGCCTTGCAAGAAGGCATCCTACCTCATGGTTGTCTTGTTGTGAGTTGAAGGGCGGAGTGAGACCCGCTAATTGTCTCATATCGGCTATATTAGTAGGATAGTTTAAATAAGGGTCATAGTTTTATCACCTCTTTACTCGGGACGAGCAAAGGTTCGATTTGGGGATATTTGATGTGATCAATATTTGAGCATATTTAGTCCTCGAATTAGCCTCGTTCCTATGCTTTTTAGTGCATATTTGGGTCATTTACTATCTTTAGTCCTTTGTTTTGCATATTCTTTGAGGTTTTGTTTCCTTGGTATGAGAGGAGTGCAAACCTTCCATTTTCATGGCAAAATAGAGCTAAATTGATCGACTCTAATGACCAAGCATCAAAGAGAAGACAAGACTAGAAGGCCTTTGTACATAATGTAGTAGATGGGCAATGATGAAGAAGATCCTTGCATCCCCGACAAAATCCCGGAGGATTGTTGGAAGAAGAAAAGAAGAAAAAGAAGCTGAGGCGGAATCCGATCGTCCCAGCCATCGGGACGCCCGTCCAGCAGCTTCCCAGGACGCTCGTCCAAGCCACCCAGCCGCTCGTCCAGCAGCTCCCCAATCCGCCTGTCCCGACCCTTGGACGCTCGGATTGTACTCCATAGGGGCACGCCCTCTTCTTTTTTCATTTGAGATGCGCATATTTTTGGAAGACTAGCTAAAAGGAGATCCACATCTTTTCTTGAGTGGAGCGATTCCTCAAGGACTTAATCGTCATTTAAGCCCTTAGTAACCCTAATTTGTGTACCTAATTCCCACTATAAATACCCCATTAGTCTAATTAGGTTATCATGTTCTTCTTATCAATCTTTAGTGTAGTTTATATTATTCTAATCTCTCTTTAATCTTGAAATCAACTTCTAATCAAATCTCATTTCCTTAATCTCTCTTTTGTTCATCCTTTATTTTGGGTAATTGATGATTATTTGGGTTTATTGGGAGATTGACAACCTTCCATCAATCATCAAGTACTCCTTTTATTCTTTGCATTATTATTTTGGAATCATCATTAGGTATAACTCTCTTAATCCCTTTTTAATTATTGTTAATCATCTTCATTTACTCATCATGGTTTGCTTTGTTAATATGATTGACAACCTTGTTAACATGTTAAACTTGATAATGAGTGAGTAGTTTCCTCAACTAGGGTTAATGGGTAATTAGGGGAAACCAACATGGGGGAAGATTCATGCTTAATTTATTATGTTTTCATAATTTATTTGCTTGCTTATTGTGATCTCAACTTATGCACATGTTATGTTTGATGAAATGCGAGCCTATGAATCCTTGCATTTTTTTACCCATCACCTACCTTTTCATTGAGACTTGTAAGGCATAAACCAAATCGAGTCTCATTAGACCATGCATATAGTTGAGTAGGGAGGATTAAGTCGGCTTGTAGGTGTTGTACAATCTAATCGATTCGGCTCCGGGACCCAAACCTTCCTAGGATTGTAAGATATAAACCAACTCGATCCTATCACAACATTAATTTCTTGCTTATAATTTGAGAACATGTTTGTATGATCAATTCCCATGAATCCCCTATGACCCCATGAAACCCTAGTACTTTTAATCAATTGTTTACATCTCATTTTAGTCATCTTGCTTGTTTACTTTTATTGTTATTTAGTTTAGTGATCTTCTCATCTCAACCCAAATTGTGACACCCCTAGGCACCACTACTTGCAATCGAAAATCCTACATCAATACCCGTCCCTTGGGATCCGACCTTTACTTGCCTTTTTACTAATAGTAGAGTTGTTTGTGAAGTTATAAATATTGTTTTGTCTAGGTGCTCCTAACGACAAGTAACCGAAATCTAAGCTCAAAGGGGACCCGACCACTAAGGCATAAGGTATGCCTAGACTTGTGAATGACCTGGGAGATTTGTTAGGTCTCTTTGACGAAGGCTTCATGAGGTTGCCTTTATTGATTTTGATTCCTGGATGAGAAGGACTTGGAATTGATTGCTCGCTTGTTACTTTAAAACTGTCGGGTTGAGGATTTGTCTGGATACTTTTCATCTTGAGAGGTTGGGCCTCAAGCTTCTTACCCATTTCAGCAATCTGGTTCTCCATGTTGGAAAGCTAAGAGTTTAGGTTATCAATAGATCCTTCTATCTTGGAAAATTTATTGGTGAAGGCAATGAAAAGCATGAGTATTCCACTTTGGATATCGTCGTCTTCGAGGACATTGATCTCTTTGTCGTCATGAGGATCAAGGAGGTAAGAATAGTCTAGGGATGATTCTTCATCATGTTTAGTGCTGCTAGATCCAAGAGGGTCGATTCTCTCGAATTGCTCGACAGAAAGTGGCACTGGAAGCTTGCACTCTTCGATCATATCATGTGTTTCAAGAGAAAACACTCTTCAATATCATGACCTCTACCTTGGTGATATAGGCAGTATTTGTTGCCCTTCCAGAGGTTCACCTGCTTCTCTAAAGGTGGATCCGGAGTCGGACCTATTGGATGTGTAATACACGGTTTTATCTGTCTTGGGGTACTCTATCGAGTGGGGCTTACTCTGTCGAGTAAGTATGGTTTTACGCAAAACAGCAGTCTGCCTGTAGGGTACTCGATCGAGTAAGGGGCACTCGATCGAGTAAGTGCCTTACTCGATCGAGTAAGTGGTTTACGGGCTGAGTTTTAATGGGTTTTGTTAATAATGCGAGATTAATATAAAAAGGACTTCCGTCACTTTTCTTAAAACTTTTAATGATCCTAAAACCTAATTGAGAAGAAGAGAAGCTGCGTAACTTGATTGTCATCGCATTGTTAACAAATCCCGGAGCTAGAAGTGTCGGATTTCGCTAGTCTTGACACCTTTGTGATCCTTGCGTCGTGGGTAAGCTTTACATAAAAATTTTATATTGTTTTGTTAATGTTGGTTAAACCCTAATTGGGTGATTTGGGGGTTTTGGTGAGTATTGTTGATGTTAGATTATGGTTGAATGATTGTATGTTTGATAGGAAGTAATTTCAGTGAAGGACGATGTTGATTAGCTGATTGTGATGATCTTGGTGATTGCTGTTCCAGGTAGGGTTTCCTTACTCAGTATTAGTTACATAATGTGTGGTGGTGGTTGTTGTGATTAAAGATTGATTGTATTGTTAAGTTGTTAGACGGTTGTTGTTTTCATACTGTTGATTGACTGTGTAACTGTCTGTCATCTTCGGGGCGTGTCCCTGGCTGAGTGGAGTCACTGGCGGGAGTGGCTTCACGCCCTTGGTTCGCCCTCTATGGAACCCGCCATAGGAGGGGACGTTCACATTAAGGAAACTTGGGTTTATCGCTCAATGGAGATGAGCGGGGATTTGGTGGGTACGGCTGCGGTCCCCCACTGGCGGTGTGGAGTACTTGTTGTGATGGGTACTCTAGCAGGACTACACACTTTAGTGTATAGTCAGATATGTGGTGATTGAAAATGGAGACTGGGGATTTGTTTGAGCTGTTTGTGATATTGTTATTTTATGGTGTTTGTTTTATGTAATTAGTACTGACCCCGTTTAAATATTTTAAAAACTGTGGTGATCCATTTGGTGATGGTGAGCAGTTATTAAGCAGGTATGATATGACGCGTATGGGATAGCTGGGATGAGTCATCACGTGGCAGTTAGAAGTCTTCCGCTGTGTCAAACGATGTTTTGTAGTTTTGATAGTTTTACTAGTAGACCGTTTTGAGTACTTTGTATTTCAGTTTAACAGTTTTGGTTTGGACATTTAATCACTTAAACCGTATTTACTTTTAAAGTATGTTTCTTTATTGTCTTATGATTATCATTGCCTCGGGTAACCGAGATGGTGAAGTTTCCATACCTTAAGTGGTCTTGGTAAGGCACTTGGAGTATGAGGGTGTCACAAAGTGGTATCAGAGCGACGATCTTGAAACCTGTAACCAATGAACCTAATGAACATAGGGAGTCAAACTAAAATGAACCCGGGTAGAAGTTGTAGGAGCTAATGCAAAGACTTGGGAGACGTCCAAAAGTCGCGAACTCGCCCTACAATTTTGAACCGGTCACTAGGGGGTGTCATGGGATCGTTATGTGCTTGCTAATATTCTATTGCGTATGTTGAATGATGTGTTGTATAGAAATGTTGCAAAATGATTGTGGTGGAATGAGGAATGTGGTAAATGATAAAGTGTTGTGAATAGGCATGTTGCATGATAGTTGGTTTGCAATGTTGTTTGGAATTGCTGGACAAGTATATGAGAATGATGAAAAATGATGTTGCGGGATGAATGATTTATAACGTGTCTATACTAGTAACATGTGATTAGGGGATGTGATATGATTTTACATAGTTTTGTTTGCGTAAACTTAAATAATAAGTTCATATACTTGTGTACTGTTACGTCATATGCACTTGATAGATGAAGGATGTGGTTGAAATGGGAAGAATAGATTGAAAAAGATGGGATGTCAATTGCATGAGAATATGAATTTTGTGATTATGAATATGTTTAGGAGACGAAGTGGATTTGTAATATTGTTGCATTAGTAATATGGAAATAGGATTTGTAATATATGAGTATGTTTTGTTGTACGTAAAGTTATTGAATAAAAGCATGTGGGTAAATCATAATTGACAAGTTAAATAATCTATGTGCATGATGAATGTTGTTGATTGGCTTTTGAAGATAGTAACATGTGATTAGGAATACTGGTTTTATGAGTATGGAGTTGTTTTTGTTTACCTTGTTGTCGTTTAAGTTGTTTGGAAGTAGAAATCAAGTAGTTGTGTTTTTTCCGATTATAGAGAGGTTGTCTTTAAGCTGTTATAACTTGATATGTCTATATTATTTTAATGTGATTCCAATTGGAGGTGATAGCTTGTTCTTTTATGATTCTAACGATAGGTCACACGCCCAAAATGACCAAGAAAAGAGTGAGTTATGACCGTTTTACGAAAATTGGACAGTGCTGAGAAATGCGTAGGGTACTCGATCGAGTGACCCTCACTCGATCGAGTGCACCTCTTGTTACTCGATCGAGTAACCCTTACTCGATCGAGTAGCCCTGGTAATTTGCTTTACGTATCTCTGACCTTCACCTACTTGATCGAGTAAGTCACTCACTCGATCGAGTGACCTGTACTCGATCTAGTGACCCATGTTTTGGGTTATATGCTTATCTTTTGACTTCGTTACCTATTATGTTTAATTCAAAGGTTTTATTTTGCTTCCTTGTGCATTACTTTACATGTGTGTCAGTCCTGATGCATAAGTTACCCAATCTTATGATGTAAGGAGTGGCACCTGTGGTGAGAATGAGTCCGGTGGGGAGAACATGAGTTATATGTGGTTGTATAGGTAGTGGAAAAGAAAAGGAAGATTGGTAAGGCTTATTAAGGCATGGAGCATGTTTTGTGAGATGAGATGAGTGATATGATTGTGTATTGAGTAATGTAAAAGTAAGTGAATATGGGCAAGGGATGATGTGTGTCTAAGGAACGTAAGAATGAAATGATTGAAAGGAAGGATGTGGATAGTGGCAACTTGAGATGTGTAAAGAATTATGGAGGGAGTTGGTTAGGAATCATGTGGGTTAAGAATATATGTAGTGAAAGGTCGTTCTAGAGGGATTGAGAAGAGTGGTATATAGTGAACTTAAAGGAGACATGTCGCGACGTGGATTTACAGATAGTGAGTGAGTTTGGGAATTTGCATTATCAAGAGGTGAAACTAATGTGTGATTTCCTTGGACAAGTAACGTTATGAAATGAGTTTTCGGATTCCAAAAAAAAAAGGGTGATTGGAGATCAGTATGAGTGATAGCATGAGGTGGTCTGGACTGATTGTTGATAAGTGTGAGTGATAACATGATCAGAGAAGATCTATAGTAAGAAAGACTGAGATGATACCAATATGAAATAATGGGATTTGAGTTTTGGAGCAATGAGAAGGTAACCGGAGCACTAAAGAGTTAGATAGAAGTAATAAGGAGTTGAACTATTAATTGGTATTGTTGAGTGTAAAGAGGAAAGAAGGGTAATAAGTAAGCTGAGAAAAATGTTGACCGGAGTTATGTAATAAAGAAGTAATGAATCGTCGAGATGTGTAATACTATCATGAGGATTTGAGTTAACGGTTATGTAGGGGTTCCAAGATGACATGTTAATCATGAGTTTCGAGGAATTAAGGAATGTGAAAAGTTTGGTGAAGAATTTGCACGATAGGAGATCTTGGTTGTGATTTGGGTGACGATACAATTAAGGATAGTATTGGGAATAAGGTTGAGGTAAATTTTGTTGGTGGATTTGATGTCGTGATTTGGGACGTTACCCAAGGATAGGAAAGAAGCCGTGATATTAGGGATGAGTGTAAGAGGTTTGTTGTACGAGCGGTGGTGGTATTGTGGCAATGTCACTAGTGGTTAAGGGTGATGATAGATAAGCAAGATGACAATTCTAAAGAGGTTGATTTTGTAGAGGCCGGGTTGATATGTACGTTTGTGAGGATAAGATGTGGTCTTAGGAGGCGGTTGCTAGTAGTTGAGTATTAGTTGTATGGTTATATTTGGCAGGGGGTGATGGTTATGCGAATGGGAAAATGTGTTATGAGGGGCATACGAGTTAAGCTCGGGCGAGAGGTAACTTTTATCAAGTGGTAACTTACGTGATCAGGATTGACTAGTTGGATGTGATTATGGGCCTATGATGTGTACAAACGTTTGTGTCACGTTCTGACCTCACGATAAGTGGTATGGTGTGATAGTTATAAAGTTGTTATGTGAATATTTTGTGAAATATGTTCGGTACGGTAATCTAATGAAATGATGTTCAAAAGTGATAGTTTGGGTGATCTGGCATGGCTAGTTATACTTGTATGTGTATTCATGATATATGTTTATTCCGTGAAAAGGTATGGATGATATTCATGAGATTCTTGTCTGTTTATTCAGTATAATATGTTGTGTTGTGATCTAGTAAAGCAGTTTTGAGTAAGTTTTCTTATCCGGAAAGTTATACTGAGTCAGTGTTTATGGGAATTGTATGTGTTTTTGATGTTTATCGATGTGGTTGTTGTGCCTCGAGTGATGATCCGGGCACGATACTTCGTGTTCTGATGTGGGTATTTTCGCGCTGCGGTGCGGCTGTTGGTGGCGGTGTTGCGATGCCGTCACTGGTTGTGGTGGAGTAGGCGGGATGATTACGATTCGAGTTTTGAAAGTACATACCAGTTATACATAGATTGTTGTTTTGTTTGCTGCTGTTTCCTGTGAGTTTCAGTTTGGACAGATAGACAGTTGTTTTGTTTATTGATGTTTCTTACCAGTTTCAGTCTAGGAGTAAGGGTAGAGTATGATATGGAAGGGAGTTGTGTATGTTTTTGTTGTTGTCATGGTATAGTGATATCCTATTGATGGGACACAGTTGTGAGAGGTTGTTGGAGTACTTGTGATGTTCTTTTAGAGGAAGCATTGGTTGACTTAGTAATGGCAAGTGATTTGTGGAACATGTGTTGTACAGATCTGAAAGTTGCAGGTGGTACATAATCTTTTGTTGAGACAGTGAGTATAGGGTGTTGGACATTAGTATCATGGTAAGTTGTGGATGAGTTTGTGGTAATAAAAGGGAGAACTTGAGGACCTAGTGTGAGTGTGTGTAATAATTGTGGATCGTGAGTTCTGAGTATGGAGGTAGGTGCATGTATAAAGGACTATGTCGTTTTGGCGGTAATAGGGAACAATTGAAGTTTTGGTTAAGCTAAAGATTTTATGGTATAGGTTAAGTGGTGTGCCGAGTGATTTGAGGTATGAGAACTGTTTATGTAAGAGAGCCTTGGATATAGGAATGGTGAGTGTTTAGAATATAGGCGGTTATCTTTGACATGTGATGGTAATGAGGATAATGAGAAGATATAGCTAAGGATTTAGTATAAGTGAGTTACGAGGATGTAACATTTGTCTTAAGAGGAGTAGGATGCGATAAAAGAGAGTTTCATGGTTGTGCATGTTGTAGTATAATTAGAAGTAGAGTGTTGGTGTAGCATAAAGGATGGATCTTTGTTGTGGTTGATTTTATTAAAGGTCATGGCCGTGCATGTAGTAGTGTGATGTTTAGGAGTGCGAGAATACTTCGATAGTGTTGACAGTTGGAAGATGATGTTTAAGAGTTCGAGAGTGTTGACAGTGGGATGATGATATTTATGAGTGTGAGTAAACTTCGAGGACGAAGTTCCTTTTAAGGGTGGTAGAATGTAACATTACGTTTGATGTTAGGAGTGTCTTGACATCGCTTTTTCTAGTGGATAATATGTTACGGAGCTAGCAGCGTTTGTGAATAGTAGTTGGTAGTGTTTGGAGTTGGTGTCGAGAGAGGCTATGATGTAGTTGATACGATATCGTGAGTCGTGTTGTGGAGGTAGGAATAGTTAGTGGAGTTGGTGTTAAGAATTCATGTTTGATAGGTTGGGGTTTTGTTTTGAGACTTTAGTTGCATTTTTGTGTCGGGAAGGTGTCGGTGTATTTGTTTTTTTGTTTGTGGTTTGAACTTCGGGGACGAAGTTCTTTTTAAGGAGGGAAGACTGTAATACTACGGTTTTATGTGGCTTAGGGTACTCTATCGAGTGGGGCTTACTCTGTCGAGTAAGTATGGTTTTACGCAAAACAATAGTCTGCCTGTAGGGTACTCGATCGAGTAAGCTTGGCACTCGATCGAGTAAGGGGCACTCGATCGAGTAAGTGCTTTACTCGACCGAGTAAGTGGTTTACGGGCTGAGTTTTAACGGGTTTTGTTAATAATGCGAGATTAATATAAAAAAGACTTCCGTCACTTTTCTTAAAACTTTTAATGATCCTAAAACCTAATTGAGAAGAAGAGAAGCTACGTACCTTGATTGTCATCGCATTGTTAACAAATCCCGGAGCTAGAAGTGTCGGATTTCGCTAGTCTTTACACCTTTGTGATCCTTGCGTCGTGGGTAAGCTTTACATATAATTTTTATATTGTTTTGTTAATGTTGGTTAAACCCTACTTGGGTGATTTGGGGGTTTTGGTGAGTATTGTTGATGTTAGATTGTGATTGTATGATTGTATGTTTGATAGGAAGTAATTTCAGTGAAGGACGATGTTGATTAGCTGATTGTGACGATCTTGGTGATTGCTGTTCCAGGTAGGGTTTCCCTACTCAGTATTAGTTATATAATGTGTGGTGGTGGTTGTTGTGATTAAAGATTGATTGTATTGTTTAATTATCAGACGGTTGTTGTTTTCATACTGTTGATTGACTGTGTAACTGTCTGTGATCTTCGGGGCGCGTCCTTGGCTGAGTGGAGTCACTGGCGGGAGTGGCTTCATGCCTTGGTTCGCCCTCTGTGGAACCCGCCACAAGAGAGGATGTGCATATTAAGGAAACTTGGGTTTATCGCTTAATGGAGATGAGCGGGGATTTGGTGGGTACGGCTGCGGTCCCCCACTGGCGGTGTGGGTACTTGTTGCGATGGGTACTCTGGCAGAACTACACACTTTAGTATGTAGTCAGATATGTGGTGATTGAAAATGGAGACTGGGGATTTGCTTGAGCTGTTTGTGATATTGTTCCTTTATGGTGTTTGTTTTATGTAATTAATACTGACCCCGTTTAAATGTTTTAAAAACTGTGGTGATCCATTTGGGGATGGTGAGCAGTTATTGAGCAGGTATGATATGATGCGTATGGGATAGCTGGGATGAGTCATCACGTGGCAGTTAGAAGTCTTCCGTTGTGTCAGACGATGTTTTGTAGTTTTGATAGTTTTATTAGTATACCGTTTTGAGTACTTCGTATTTCAGTTTAACAATTTTGGTTTGGACATGTAATCACTTAAATCGTATTTACTTTTAAAGTATGTTTCTTTATTGTCTTATGGTTATCATTGCCTCGTTTAACCGAGATGGTGACGTTTCCATACCATAAGTGGTCTTGGTAAGGCACTTGGAGTATGGGGGTGTCACAGGATGTAGCTTACCTTGGGCAGATAGTCTCTGCAAAGCATCGGCATAAGATGCCTAAGTCAGAAAGCACTCTTTGATGCCTCCCAAGGTTTTTTTCGGTTGTTTTCAACTTTCTAGGACGATAGTCATTGCAAGATGTAGGCTTTGGACAGCCTAGGCTAGAGGTTTCTCTAGGTGGCGTGTTCTTTTCCACCATTCCATTTTCAAGGGTGAGGATGCGAATGCTCAAATTTTCCACTGTAGCTTGAACTCGTAGGACCATGGCATAAACGTCTGGGATGACACGGTGCTTGTGGCTCGAACAGCTTTGTGATTTTGCTGACTGACTGAACTTGTTGGATTCCTACTCGACAGAAATGACGCGCATTACAACTCGATTCGACATGGGATCACGCATACTAAGGCAATAAACAAAGGATACAGGAAGGGACAAGTAATTACGAGGATAAGACGACAAATATAGACTTGACTTGTAAATTCGTGAAATGTCGTGAGCGACTTCTCGTGTTTGAATTCATGGTGCTTGACTTTAATTTTAGACTCGAGTTTTGACTTTGACGGAGTGACCCTTATATGGTTGACCTTATTGATGGGATTGATGACACGTGATTCTATGACGTGTGTTTTAAGATAGACTTGACTCGAGGTTCGGATATGTGTGTACCCGAACGTGACACTAGGAGAATTTGAGAGACGAATTTCGGAACGACTCGACGTGTTAGCCTCAAGTGTGGGAGTCGAGGTGTGGAAATGTTTAGATCCTAACCGAATTGGGGCATGGGGTCCAAAATGACAGCGTGACGCCTTAGGACTTGACTCGAATTTAAAAAGACCCAAAATGTAAAGGAAGACGGGTTTATGACTCGACAGAGTTCTGACTAGGACATGGTCGGTTTGAACTTTGACTCTAACTTAGCCCAATTGAATTTACATATTTACATTTACATGGTTTAAAAGTATTTTTTATTTAAAAAGTTTTTTTTTCACACTTACTCAAAAAAAAGACTCGACTCGTGAAGTGGGTGTGTGCCACTGTGTCAAGTGGGATTTGAAAATGACAAATTTTGAAATGTTTGTCCTAGACAACTGTAGTGTAGTTATAGGAGTGTTGACTAGAAGTGGGTTTTGAAATGGGTTTGAGGCCCGAAGTTTGACTCACATTTGGACAGAGTTTCGGCTTATTTTGCTCTGTTTTGAAAAGGATTTTTATTTCACAAAATTTCGTCACGGTTTTTTTTTCAAAATGGTGATCGTGTATATGATACAAACATACATATGGGCATTATAACGGTATGTTGAGTGCATTTAAAGGGTCTTGGCTTAAAAGGTGTGTTGCCATACCATACCAAGCCATCAAACCCTGGTCTGTGGAGAGTTCTGTGCCAAACATGAGTAAGGTCGGTTCCTAGTCCATTTCCTCGAGTAGTGAAAGCCCTCGATACAAACATGAGTAAGCATTGTGGTATGGTTGACGTTAATCGCTATGTTATCCATCTTTAGGCCCAGATAAGAATTTGGACCGTCTAGACAGGACGATTGGTCGAAAGGGTTGGGTTAAGCCTAGGAAGGCCGAATGAAACGACCTAAGAAGGTCGAGTAATGAAAACCGACAACTGTCTCGTATAAACTATTCCCTAACCTTGTTCAAGTTTCACCTTGGGTAACACGAAAGTGTATCATCCCCAGCGGAGTCGCCAAACTGTGGACATGGGCCACCCACGCCGCGCGCACTCGCGCGTTGGTTTCGAGGCGGCAGCACTTCTCCCACGGAACCTTGGTTTGCCAAAGCACGTCATGGGCCGTTACCGATTGGTGAGGCATTGAAACCGATGAAAGGTTGAATAAGCCTGCATTTGTGGAGTCGCCACCAATTTATTGTGGAAAAATTGGAAACCGTTCGAATACCTCGTGCCATGTCAAGACATAAAGTAATGACATGAACACTAAGAACTCGTTACCCTTAGCATTCTATGTCTAGAATGACTCTCGAAGATGCCAATGGACACGGATGTCCAGAGATAACTGGAGTAAGGGGTGAGGGTATGTATTAGGAAGCTCTTTAATCGAACACCTAATCCCGCCCGCCTCGATAGCGGCCTCTACTAATGATTAGGGAAATTATTTATATTTGATATGTCGTCGATGTAATCCATGCAATGCAACATTCAATATTTTAGTCCTAGCATGTGAATTAAACTAAGTCGGTTAACACGTAATTTAGCACTCAATGTGGGTCGAAGTAGATGTTAGATTAATTACATATGAAGCATACAATATAAATCATACATAAATAATAATGAATAATGAAATAAAATAATTAAAATTACAAATATTACAATGATTACAAAGCTTATTTGATCTACGTCAAAAGCACGCTCAAAACGGGATTTGAAGAAGAAAATAAAATTAGAAATAAAAGTAAGAAAATACGTCAGATTAGGAGCGATAATACGAATAATAGTCAATTTAATACGTAATTAGAAGCTACGTCAAAGCGAGAAAGAGTTCAGGGACAGAAGCCAACCCAAAACAGGCGCAGCATCTGCTGCGTCCTCTGGAAGAGGCGCAGCTCTTCCTGCGTATGTTCTTCAGCTAGGCTCTGTCTGTGAAGTCAGAATCGCGGATTGTATGATATAGATATCTTTAGTTGAGTTTGAGGTGTCTAAAACATAAATACCATTTATAGAAGTGGCTTGGCTCACAGCTAAGTCATTTTCAACAAAATACAACGATTGTTTTTTATGGCAAAAGAAAAATCCTTCCATGTGTAACATAGAAACGGAAACAATGTTTTTAGACAAAGTGGGTACATAATAAAAATTATGTAGATGCAACTTAAAATCACTTAGCTAAGGCAATCACATAGTTTCCCTTTGAAATGGCGGCTACTCTAGATCCATTTTGCTAATCGGTGATCCACGTTACCCTTGCTAAGTGCTTCCACATTATTTAACCTCGACTGGAGTTATAAGTCCAGCTTTGATATTTGCAAAATACTTGGGGCAATTTCGCTTCCAATGGCCCATGACATTACAATAATGACATTCGTCGTAGGATTGGGCACCCTTCTTGATTTTGGTTGTGGTAGTCTCACTATCTACTTTCAATCTATTATCGGGTTTGGGTTTCTTACCCTTGTTTGCCTTTCCTTTAGTAATACCATTACTCCTTTCGGTTGCAAGGACATTCTTGTTAGAACTCCCACTCAATATGATATTTCTCCTTGCTTCTACAAACAAGGATGCCTTGGAATTTGTGAGAATCTCCTTACAAGATTCTCTTACCAAGGAGATGGGCATGAATATGGGAGTGGGAGGTGTGGAAGTGGTGTAATACTCCGTATTTATAAGTCTTGGGGTACTCTATCGAGTAGCCCTTACTCTGTCGAGTAAGGGTAAGTTGCGAAATAAAATAGTGTCTGACCTGTTGGGTACTCGATCGAGTAGCTGGGGTACTCGATCGAGTAAGGGGGTACTCGATCGAGTACCTTGGGTACTCGATCGAGTGTCCGGTTTTACGGGGAGTTTTCTCGGGTTTTGTTAATTATGCGATTAAGGTATTTAAACATAGTCGTCATTGTTTTAAATCACTTCTACAAAACCTAAAACCTTGTTTAAGAGAGAAAGCAACCAGTTCATCTTCCTAATCGCATTCTTAGCAATTCCCGGAGTTCAGACGGTCGGTTCTTGTCGTTATTCGTGTCGTTGAGTTCCTTGCGTCGAGGGTAAGCTTTTAATATAATTTTTATAATGTTTTGTTAAGTTTGGTTAAACCCTAATTTAGAGATTAGGGGTTTTGTGTGTAGTATGTGATGTGTAGCCTCTATGTGTTATATGATAGGAGGAGGGTTCGTAGAAGAGGCTTTTTGACTCATTGATACCGTCCGTCTGTTGTTGTGCTTTCCGGTAGGATTTCTTACTCGCATTAGTCCCATAATGGGGTATTGGTGATGTCTTTGTATTTGGTTGTTTGATATGATGATTATCTTGTTTTGTGGTTGTGATTGCTTTGTTGATGGTTCTCGAGATGCGTTCTCGGCGGAGTGGGGTCACTTGCGGGAGTGACTTCACGCCCTAGTTTCGCCCTTCGTGGAACCCGCCACGGAAGGGGATGTGCACATTAATGGACGGGGTTATCGCTCGGTATGATGAGCGGGGCTTAGGTGGGAACAATGCGGTCCCCCATCGGCGGTGGTCCAAAGGGATGATCGATATTGAGATGATGGGAATTGGTTGGTGGTGTGTGTGTGTGTGTGACAGTTCAGTTGTCTGTTTATCTTATTATTGTTATCTATATTGATTGTGTGATTAGTCTTTTGACCGGTGTTGTTTTGTAAACTGCGGTGATCCATTCGGGGATGGTGATCGAGATATTGAGCGGTATTGAGATGAGTATTGGGATAGCTGGGATGCCACGACATGATGATAGGAGTCTTCCGCGTAGCCTTTAGTTTATTTACTTTTCATTAGACAATCATTTGAAATAATGTATCGTACTTTTGGTTTGGTTTGAGGATTGTAACTATTCACTAAATTATTATATTAAGCATTGTTTCTTTATTGTTGTTTGATTATCATTGCCTCGGGTAACCGAGATGGTAATGTCTTCATACCTGAGTGGTCCTGGTAAGGCACTTGGAGTATGGGGGTGTTACAAATGGTATCAGAGCGACGATCCTGAAACCTGTAACCAATGAACTTAATGAACATAGAGAGTCAATTAAAATGAACCCGGGGTAAAAGTTGTAGGAGCTAGTGCAAAGGCTTGGGAGACGTCCTAAAGTCGCGGGGTCGCCCTACAACTTTGAACCGGTCACATGGGGGAAGTGTTTGTCGAGTTGTATGTGTGTTTGGTTAACTTGTTTACAAATGTGATGGAATGTGTTGATTGTTGGATGTTCGAAGTTGGAAGTTGAGAAGGTGAAAGAAAAGTGATGATATATAGAAACTGTTGATGAAATGATAACATGTTGAATGTTTTACAACGTGGCAATTAATAGCATGATGAAATGATCTCGTAGATATAGAAAAGATATGTAGCATGATTGTTATGATATAATATGTGATTTATAAAGTTTAACATGTTAGCATATGACGTAACATGCGGGTAGCTCTTACGAATTAGTGTTACTCGATCGAGTGGGACTGACTCGATCGGGTGGGTTTTGGCGATTTTGAGTCCAGAATCGAGTTTTGGGGCACTCGATCGAGTAACTAGGGGTACTCGATCGAGTAGGGGGTCACTCGATCGAGTAGCCTAGATACTCGATCGAGTAGGTAAGAGATCAGAAGGTCTGTTTGGGTCTGAAGTTTGGGTACTCGATCGAGTACGTGGGGCACTCGATCGAGTAGCCCGTTACTCGATCGAGTGGGTTTGGGAACTCGATCGAGTAGGTTCTGGGGGTCGCGTTTTCGTGTTTTGAAGTTTAGTACGTATGTTCATATCTACCCCTTTTCTTATATATGTATAGTTTCAAGATGCCGCCCAAGAGAACTGCTTTGTACGCGAGAGCTGAGCTTATGACCGTGGATGACATCGTTAAGATGTTAGAGCACCAGGATGCTCTTACTGATTCCCTAAAGAAAGTGAATGAGGACAAGAATAAGGATAAGGAGAAGGAGGTTGATCATTCAAAAATTAGCCTTTACATTGCGAGGTTTAACCCGAAGGAATACAAGGGGGTTGGGGAGCCTAATCTGCTTGATAGTTGGCTGAGAGAGATGGAGAACATCTTAGACTTGGTTCATTGTCCTGATGAGATGAGAGTGGAACAGGCCGCGTTCTATCTGAGGGAGGCAGCAGACAAGTGGTGGGATTCAGTGAAAGTGAGTGCTAGGGAGATATATGCAAGCCAAGGCTTACCTGCTATACCTTGGGAGGAGTTTCGTAAGGCTGTGAGGAAGGAGTTTGTACCGGAGCACGTGAGGAGTAAGATGAGAGAGGAGTTTGATGGTTTTAAGATGACTGCTGAGATGTCTGTGGCTGAGTACTATAGGCTGTTCAACGAGAAGTCTAGGTATGCTGAGGACATGGGTTTGAGTGAGGAGAATTTGGCATTGAGGTTCGAGGGGGGGTTGACCACCAAGATTATGGATAAGTTACCCGTGGGGATCCTTACTGATGTTAAGGAAGCTTATGAGAGGGCTGGGAGAGCGGAGAGGTTGGTGGAGATGGCTCAGGAGAGGTCAGGTGGTGAGAAGAGGAAGTCCGAGAGCGAGGGTGGTGGCCAATCGAATCACAAGAAAGGCAACCACAATCAGTCTAAAGGATTTTCTTCCTGGTCCAGGTTTAGTCTTTGGGACTTCCTTTGGGCGTGGCCGTGGAAGTGTGAGTAATAGTTGGGGAGTGACCTGCTTTGGTTGTGGTGGTGTAGGCCACAAGAGACATGAGTGCACGAGTGCACCGGGATCTTTTCAGAGACCTGCACAGAGCTTCGCGAGAGCAACATACCTACTGGATCATGGCCAAACCGGGGAAGTCAGAGTTACCAGAGTGGAGGCAACCGCAACGGCGGTAATTCTTATCAGAAAACACCGACGAACAACAACAACAATCAAGGGTCGGGTGCTAAGCCGACCGCATCAGCCAGTACTGTCCAGGGAGGTGGACAGAAGACCAGTGGCAAGTTATTCATGATGGAAAAGAAGGCAGCTGAGGAAGATGCGCACGTTATCACCGGTACATTCCTTGTTAATGGTGTTCCTACCTTTGTTTTGTTTGATTCGGGGCTTCTCGATCGTTTGTGTCTTCGAGTCATGTAAAACAGTTGGGTTTGAGAGTATATGAGTCTGTTAGTGAGCAAGTTTTCATACCTTCGGGTGAGTCTGTATCGTGTGGGAGATTGTTTAGAGATGTATCTTTGATAGTTGGGCAAGTTGATTTCCCTGTAGACTTGCTAGAGTTTCCTTTTAACGGTTTTGAGATGATAGTTGGGATGGATTGGTTAGGAAAGTATAAAGCTAAGATAGACTGTCATCAAAAGAAAGTGTCCTTAAGAGGTCCAAAGGGTGTTAGTGTGTCTTATCGTGGGTTTCTAGTCAAACCCAAAGTTAAGTTGATTGCAGCTGTTACCTTGAAGTCTTATCTGAGGAAGGGATGTCCTTTGATCCTGCGCCATGTGAGAGATGACCGGATAGAGATTCCGACAGTTGATGAGATACCTGGTGGGAGAGTTTGCGATGTTTTTCCGAGGAGATTCCGGGGTTGCCACCGAAGAGGGAGATAGATTTCACCGTCGAGTTGAAGCCGGGGACGGGGCCGATCTCTAAGGCACCGTCACCGTATGGGTCCTAAGGAGCCGGAGGAACTTAGGAAGCAGTTGGATGATTTGATAGAGAAGGGATACATTAGACCAAGTGTATCGCCTTGGGGAGCACCAGTTCTTTTCGTGAAGAAGAAAGATGGGAGTTTGAGGCTATGCATAGATTACAGGGAGCTGAACCGTGTGACGATAAAGAACAAGTATCCTTTGCCAAGGATAGATGACCTGTTTGATCAGTTGAGCGGTGCAACAGTCTTTTCTAAGATTGATTTGAGGTCGGGGTACCATCAGGTGAAGATTAGAGAGGTGGATATACCAAAGACAGCTTTTACGTCAAGGTATGGCCATTATGAGTATGTGGTGATGCCGTTTGGGTTGTCTAATGCGCCGGCAGTGTTTATGGATTTGATGAATAGAATCTTCAGACAGTTCTTGGACCAGTTTGTAGTAGTGTTTATCGATGATATCTTAGTATACTCTAAGACTAAGGAGGAGCATGAGGAGCATCTGAGGATCGTGTTGCGGACTTTGAGGGATCATGAGTTGTATGCTAAGTCTGTCCAAGTGTGAGTTCGTTAGAGAAAGTTGCTTTTAAGGGCATGTAATCTCTAAAGATGGGGTAGCTGTGGATCCGCGAAGATTGAAGCAAAGGACAAAGTGGGAAGCACCAAAGAATGTTGCTGAGGTTAGAAGTTTCTTGGGTTTAGCTGGATACTACAGACGGTTCGTGAAAGATTTCTCCAAGATAGCTAGACCGATGACAGCGTTGATGAGGAAAGAGAACAGGTGTCGTTGGGATGAGAGTTGTGAGACGGCGTTCCAAACATTAAAGGAGCGTTTGACCACAGCTCCTGTCCTCGCATTGCCTGAAGGGAGCGAGAATTTCGAGGTTTATACAGATGCCTCGAAGAATGGGCTGGGATGTGTGTTAATGCAGAATGGTAAAGTGATTGCCTATGCTTCTAGGCAGTTGAAGCCTTATGAGGAGAACTACCCTACTCATGATCTGGAGTTGGGTGCAGTGGTGTTTGCTCTCAATATTTGGAGACATTACCTTTATGGAGCAATCTTTAAGGTATTTTCTGATCACAAGAGTCTTAAGTACATCTTCACGCAGAAGGAATTGAACATAAGACAGAGGAGGTGGATGGAGTTGATTGGCGATTACGACATGGAAATCATCTACCATGAAGGGAAGGCCAATGTTGTTGCTGATGCTTTGAGTAGGAAGAGTGTACATTCCTTGTGTACAGCTCTATCTTTGATGAGGCTGAGGGATGAGGTAGCGAGCTTTGGGATACATATGATGCAGAAAGGAGATGCCATGGGTGATATGACAGTACAACTTGAGTTTTATGATGATATTCGAGGTAAACAGGTTTTGGATCCTAAAATAGTTGAGTGGAGAGCTGGAATAGAGAAAGGACAGTGTCCCGGTTTTCTATTCATACAGATGGTAGTTTGAGGTTTGATTGTAGGTGGTGTGTTCCTAATGATGAGGAGTTGAAAAAGACGATCATGACAGAGGCGCATTGCACACCATATTCGATTCATCCAGTGGAGACAAGCTATACAAGGATTTGAAGAAAACGTTTTGGTGGCCTCGGGATGAAGAAAGAGACAATGAGTTTGTGTCCCGTTGTTTGACATGCCGGAGAGTTAAAGGGGAACAGAGAAGACCACAAGGTAAGATTCAGTCTTTAGAGGTGCCTGAGTGGAAGTGGGAATCCATTTCCATGGATTTCATTGTGGGTTTGCCTAAGAGTCAACAAGGTAACGACATGATTTGGGTGATAGTGGATCGTCGACCAAGTCGCTCACTTTGTTCCAATGAAAGATACATGGACTAAGGCACAATTGGCTATGGCCTATCGAAAGAACGTGCTTAAGTTACATGGAGTCCCTAAGGACATAGTGTCCGACGCAGATGCGAGGTTTATATCAAGGTTTTGGAAGGAGTTGCGAGAATCGTTGGGAACAACTTTGAAGATGAGTACAAAGATTTCATCCTGCGACAGGCAGGCGATGAGAGAACAATCAAGACTCTTGAGGATATGTTGCGAGCTTGTGTGATGGATTTTGGTGGTAGCTGGGAGCAGAGGTTGGACTTGATAGAGTTTTCTTACAACAACTATCACACCAAAGTATTGGTATGGCATCGTTTGAGGCTTTGTATGGGAGGAGATGTAGGAGTCCAATCTGTTGGGACGACAGTCTTGAGGCAAAGGTTTTAGGACCAGAGATGGTGCATGAGATGGTGGAATGATTAAGATGATCGAAACGGATGAGAGCAAATTTCAGATCGACAAAAGAGTTATGCGGATCTACATCGTCGGGACATAGAGTTTCAAGTTGGGGACAAGGTTCTTCTGAAAGTGTCTCCGATGCGTGGAGTTATGAGATTTGGGAAGAAAGGCAAGCTAAGTCAGAAGTTTATAGCGCCTTATGAGATCTTAGAGCGAGTTGGGGAAGTTGCTTATCGTTTGGCTTTACCAGCTGCGTTGGAGAGAGTGCATAATGTGTTTCATGTATCGCAGCTGCGGAAGTATGTGAGTGACCCGTCACATGTGTTGGAGGCAGAGAGCTTAGAGCTAGATGAGTCCTTATCATACCTTGAGGTGCCTAAGCAGATTCTAGACCGAAAGGTTAGAAAGACTAGGAGTGGTGAGACAGTTTTGCTTAAGATCCTTTGGTCTAACCACGAGACCGAGGAAGCTACATGGGAGCCAGAGGAAGCTATGAAAAAGCGTTACCCTTTCCTCTTTGATCAGGTATGTATGGTTACGAGGACGTAACCTTGTTTCTTTTAGGGGGGTAGGAGATGATCGCGAGCAGTTTTTACGAGTTTTATACCACTTTTATATGTTGTGTCGGTATGTTTGTCGGGATGAGTTGGGTTAGTATCATGTTTTACGTTGAATTTTGTTTGACCTTCGAGTCGGGAAGCGTATGGGAGTACCTTTGTTTAGTAGTGGTTTGAACTTCGGGGACGAAGTTCCTTTTAAGGAGGGAAGACTGTAATACTCCGTATTTATAAGTCTTGGGGTACTCTATCGAGTAGCCCTTACTCTGTCGAGTAAGGGTAAGTTGCGAAAAAAAATAGTTTCGACTGTTGGGTACTCGATCGAGTAGTCAGGGTACTCGATCGAGTAAGGGGTACTCGATCGAGTACCTTGGGTACTCGATCGAGTGTCCTGGGTTTCTGACGGGAGTTTTCTCGGGTTTTGTTAATTATGCGATTAAGGTATTTAAACATAGTCGTCATTGTTTTAAATCACTTTTACAAAACCTAAAACCTTGTTTAAGAGAGAAAGCAACCAGTTCATCTTCCTAATCGCATTCTTAGCAATTCCCGGAGTTCAGACGGTCGGTTCTTGTCGTTATTCGTGTCGTTGAGTTCCTTGCGTCGAGGGTTAGCTTTTAATATAATTTTTATAATGTTTTGTTAAGTTTGGTTAAACCCTAATTTAGAGATTGGGGGTTTTGTGTGTAGTGTGTGATGTGTAGCCTCTATGTGTTATATGATAGGAGGAGGGTTCGTAGAAGAGGCTTTTGACTCACTGTTTGATACCGTCGACTATTGTGCTTTCCGGTAGGATTTCCTACTCGATTAGTCCCATAATGGGGTATTGTTGATGTCTTTGTATTTGGTTGTTTGATATGATGATTATACTTTGTGTTTGTGGTTGTGATTGCTGTTGATGGTTCTCGAGATGCGTTCTCGGCTGAGTGGGGTCACTTGCGGGAGTGACTTCACGCCCTAGTTTCGCCCTTCGTGGAACCCGCCACGGAAGGGGATGTGCACATTAATGGACAGGGTTATCGCTCGGTATGATGAGCGGGGCTTAGGTGGGAACGGCTGCGGTCCCCCACTGGCAGGGCTGGTCCAGTGGACAGTCAGTATTGAGATGATGGGAATTGGTTGGTGGTGTGTGTGTGTGTGTGACAGTTCAAATGTTTTATCTTATTATTGTTATCTATATTGATTGTGTGATTAGTACGACCCCTGTTGTTTTTTAAACCTGCGGTGATCCATTCGGGGATGGTGAGCAGATATTGAGCAGGTATTGAGATGAGTACTGGGATAGCTGGGATGCCACGACATGATGATAGGAGTCTTCCGCTGTAGCCTTTAGTTTATTTACTTTTCAGTTAGACAGTCAGTTTGAAATAATGTATCGTACTTTTGGTTTGGTTTGAGGATTGTAACTATTCACTAAATTATTATATTAAGCATTGTTTCTTTATTGTTGTTTGATTATCATTGCCTCGGGTAACCGAGATGGTAATGTCTTCATACCTGAGTGGTCCTGGTAAGGCACTTGGAGTATGGGGGTGTTACAAGTGGTAAGGTAGCAAAGATTTCCATCCTCACCAATGCCAAAGCGTAGTGCTCTAGTCGGGTCATTGTCATACAAGGAGAATTTTTCATTGAATGATTGGAGCCACGAATTAATGGTGATCGGTGAAAGAGTATAAGATGACTCCATAGCGGAAAAATAACTACAAAAACGGAGATGAAGGAAACAATTAACATTTATCGTTATAATACTCGTAAATACAAGTATTGCATTCATATAGTGACCTCTACCCAACTACAATGAATGATTCCGAGATCCAAAATTCATATTAACTTGGATGTGGGCCTACAGGCCCTCTACATCTTTACTAATATAACTTGGTTGGTTAACCCTCTTAACCGATTCTACAATTAGAACTCTCGGTCGATGAATTTAGGTTAAGTTCATCTTTAGCCCGAACCTATTGCGGCTATGGTCGCAAAATACCTTCGTTTAGATCAACTAAATTTTCGAAGTGTAATAACTATTTATTACCCCACTTACCCAACGTCATTAGAAGCACCCCAAAAAACTCGTATTGTACCCCTTATGAAATTGAGATTCATGGGCTCCTACTATTTGGTAAGGCTAAGTCTCAATCCTTTTAAAAGTAAAGGTCTTGTCAATTTATTATCTATCAATTTTAAGTGAGCTAAAAGTTGAATTTTTGATAATTATAATTGACACGGTCGAAGACTCGATTTGATATGCATGTGTTGTAATGGCGATTTGGCAATGCATGCAACATATTAAAAGAAATGCAAAGCAAAATAATAAATTCCTATTATGGCCTTTCTAAAATAGAAAATCAAATAATCTATTACATAATCGGAAACCAACTCCTTTGGTCCCTTGAATCTTCAAGTGGCACGCCTCCCTAGAACACCGTCTTTGTCGGAACGCCTTTCCAAATGGCACCGTCTTGAAGAAACTCCGGGATTACAAATAATAATAAAAATACATAGCTATTCCTATTATAAATTTGTAAAATGAAAAATTAGTAAAAATAAAAGTGATACGAGATCACATTAAATTATAACCGAATCAATATCCCCTTACATTACGGGTAATATCGATTAAAACTAAGGCCATACTAAGATAAAATTATATAATTCAAAATTACATAAATAAAATATGACATTCAACAATGAAATATGCAGCATTATAATATGTGTCTATCATGCCAAATTACGTGCCAAATCGCCCTATTTAACTTATATCGATTATATAACCCGGTTTTATAGAAATGCGCGATTTTAACTTATTAAAATCGTTAAATAATACTAAAATCTAATTTTAGTCCAAGTTAATTATCCTAACTCAATTAGGACTCAAAAATTAGTCCTTACTCAATTTTTGACAATAATTCAACTTCGTTTTCTATTATTGCTTATTAAACTTCTCTTAACCATATCAATTATGAAATAATTCCCAATAAATCATAAAAATTGGAAAAATTCGAAATCACATTTTTGTAAATACTGGAATATTACCAATATTCCAAAAAAAAAAACTCAATAAAATTTGCCCACAAAATATTTATAATTTATTTCATTAATAAATCATGTAAATCATAACTTTTACCATTTAATTCCAAATTAAACATAAAAATTATGGAAAAATCAAAATCAAAATTTTGAATATTCTTAAAAACTCTCCAGAATCTGTAAATGGCAAAATTTAAACCAAAAATTTCGAATTTATTTTTATGACTAATAAAGTTGCCCTTTTATCGATTTTATCACATAAAAATCAATAAACATATTAAATTATCAAAATTAATTATGCAACTTTAGATCTGATGTTCATATCAAATATACAGTATTAGGGAAAAAATTTATGCCATAAAATTCATTTTAGCTATTTTTGCTAAAAAACAGTCACTATTTATATCATTTTAACCATTAAAATTATAAATCATGCATAATAAATCACATTTATCTCAAATTTTACACACAATCTGTAAAATATGCATGTGACATAACATTAAAATTTCATGGCCTGTTTTAAAGTTTAACTATTTTTAGTCATTTAACCTCCATTTATACCATTTTTATCACATAAAAATCATAAATCATGAAATATTAATCACATTAATACGAAATTTTACATACAATACATAAAATATTCATGTGAGGTCATACTAAAAAAATCACGGCCAGTAATGAAGTTTAACTATTTTTAGTAAAAAAAAGTTTATTTTATTTATAAAAATGTAATTATTTCACTAAAAAATCATTAAAATAAGCAATAATCATCCATAAATCATCAATATGACCTAAAAACATTTTAGGACCAGAATATACAACATACATCAATATTTCGTGGCTTTATCTAATAAATCACAAAATTTTCAGTTTTAATTAAGTTACTAATAACTCGAAAAAACTATAAATTAATTATGGATACAACGTCCTATGCTCTGATACCAATTGTTAGGTTCATATACCTATTATTAGACTCTTCTAATAGTGAAATAATTAACATTTTAATATGAGTTCTGAGGATCTAGTGCATGCATAACTTAATAAGAAATAAAATGAGAAAACAATGGTTCTTACATTGTTGTTTTCGGATTTTGGACACAAGTAAGGTCTCCAACCTTCACTTGTTCTTGAGCTTAAATGCCAATGGAAGATTCTCCAGCCTTGGTCTCAAAAGTAGAAACCCTCCTCAAGACATGCACCCAAGATTAGCCCTTATCACTACTAAATAATATTTGCTAGATATTTATTTAGTAGTCTACCTTAAAAATAACTACTAATACTCATATATTACATTAACAATATTAGTAGTATTCTTGAACAATTTAGTTTAAAACTTCTCAAGCTTTAGAGAAAGAAAACTAAGTATGAGAGAGGAATTTTTGCATGTGAATGAATGTATAAATAAGAGAACAAATTCTCTTCTAAATAAAGGGGGAAAACCGGTGGGGGTGGGTAAGAACAAGACCAATGCATGCACTTGCCTTTTCTAATTTTTCTTACCCAAAAATGGTATAGTAGCTTTATAGGTTTTTAGGTAATGATGGTGTTTTTAACAATTAAAAACAATAAACTTCAAAACTCTAAAACACTCACTATAAACCGGTTTCATCACCTTATAAGGACCTCTATTTTATTTTGTCAATTTGTCATTTGTCACACAATATGTCACATATAGTATGTAACATGTTATTAATTAATCTAATGCATATTTATCAAATAAATATCATTATTTACATTAATCAAATTACATATAACAAATCATTTAGTAATACTTGATCACATAAATAAAATGGGTCATATAATTATAATTCATAACATTTTATAATTATAATTAACCATTCATTCTTATCTCTATTGTTTCATAAACAATAATCAATTTTAGTAATAAAATCTTTTAATTACTAAAATAAATCTTATTTAATCAAATTACAATAAGATATAAATATTCTCACTCACAAATGAATTATTCAAATTTAAGGAATTAATTAACTTGTATCAATATACAACTAATCAACTTTACTGATTAGGGCATCATCTTATAGGTGTGACCTTAAGGGATCAACTAACCATCACCGTCCTACGACAGTAACTCCAATCTCTAGCAAGCCAATCGTTAGTGATTAATGTTGATCAATTGACTTTATAAATGAATCATCCCTTACGTATTCATATTATGAGATTTAATTATGATTTTAAATCATGTGATCGAGTATGTGTCCTCAACAACTGCGACTCTTGGAAGAGGCGCAACTCCTGCTGCGTCATCTCCCCAGAGGTTTCCTCCTCAGCAAGAAAGATTTCCGCATTTTTTATGGAATTTCGGTAGATATACACTTCCTTATTCCATGAAACACGATATACGGAAGATATTTCTTTAAAACATTAAATTTAATTAGGAATAAATATCCAGAGAATTCTATAACACTCCGGAACATTCCGACTCGGCATTTAAAAGGTTTTTAGAAAATGAAGCGGTTTTTTGACCCGGACTCCTAAGGAACTCTAATTACTGTCAAAACGACTGTATCAGTGCGTAGATGACGACCATGAGGTTTACTCGAGTGTTTGAGCTATCACTTATCGATGAACTTACGAGCTGTCATAAAATCGTTCCGCGTATCAAACATGCGACCCAATCATCACTGGGTGGTTGGAGGGAGGTGTAGAAACGAGGTATCTACAAAGGGCGTCTTGGACAAAGCCACGGGTAGAGGCTATCAAGGGTCTACATCAACCGGATCTCGTCCCTACAGTCAAACAAACAAATTGACGAGGTCAATCTCCTCGAGCCAACTGCAAAGAAAGCCGAACGTTCCCAAAGGACATTCACCAATTTGGGAAACTGCAACCAATCGTGCCCACTTTAGACCCGCCTAAAGCAAAGAAAACCCGCTTTTGGAACCCTAACGCCTATTGCCAATATCACCAAGGCAAGGGCCATGACACAAAAACTTGCTTCAAGTTAAAGCACACTATCCAAGACATGATCGAAAAAGGAGAACTACCCCTACCTCCACTAGAAAACCCAAATAACAAAACAAACCCTTTGGGAATTCACGCTATTTCAGACGATGAACCAACTCTGGATTGCTCGCATCTCATCTTGCATGTTGAAGACGAGATCAATGCCTTGGGAAAGGACACCTCGGACTGGATTTTCATGTTCAGCGCCACGTCCATGCTCGCCATGTTTCATCAAATCGAGAAAACCATAGCTAGTCTCTCGGAGCGGATCGCCCAACATGAAGATGCTTACCACCGACTAATATTCAACCCGCCAATACCTGCACCACGTCAAAGGGAGGATCCCCCAAACACCCAAAACTCCCAATTCCAAAATGGACTGCTTCCGCGACCATTCAGGCACGCACCTCACAACATAAATCACAATAATCAACCTCACAATAATCACTTTCACAAAAATTACCCCCACAAAAACTTTCCTCACAAAAACTATTCTCCGAGAAATACCCCTTCAAGGTACACTCGTGACCCTGAAATCAACGGCATTTGCAGAAATGGCGTAGATGACGTCTACATTGTCTCAGGAAAGGGCAAGCAAACCAAAGAGATTAATCACCTTACTCGATCTGGACGCCCTTACCAGAACCCAAACAACACAACAAACAATCCGCCAGCAATCAATGACCAAATCGTCCCGGACGTCGAACTTCAACTCGAGGTCCCCGAGAACTCAATTCTCAAGCAACTCCAGAAGGCCAAAGACAAATATCCATCTGGCAACTAATCGCCACATCATTTGAACACCGACAGGCTTTGCTTCAAGCCTTGGGAAGCTGAAAATGCCTTCCACCTCCTCACCCAAAGAAGAGATAGCCCATATGACCAGGGACGTCCCTGACCTAAACAACCCAAACATTTTCTCCGACGATGATATCCCTCCCTTTGGAGCCAACCACAACTTGGCCCTATACATCACCGTGCAATGCTTCAAAAAGAGCATACCCATGGTCTTGGTAGATGACAGATATGTAGTCAATGTCATTTCTCTCAAAACAGCTCATAAGCTAGGAAACAAGGAAGCTGACCTAGTCCAAACCAATCAAGGAGTTCGCGCCTACGACGGTACTTGCTGAAACGTCACAGGTCTTATCACCCTAACCATCGCAACAGGACCCTTGGAGAGACAAGCCAGTTTCCAAGTAGTCATCATCGACGCATCATTCAATATACTTCTAGGGCGCCCTTGGATCCATGCTGCCAAAGCCGTCACATCTACCCTGCACCAGAAAATTAGGGTCCCTTGCAACGGGAAAACAGTCACAATTCATACATCCCCAATCAAAGCTGTCATAAAAAAGGGGATAACCTCTCAAGTCAGTGAGGAGATCGACAAAGAAATGTGGGGATTCCAATCCGTGAATGCCCTAATCGACAAACCAACACCTTTTAATTATGATCCGTTCTCAAACCTCACGATCAATCGCATCTTGATTCGTCAGGGATTTTTCCCGGGCATGCCTCTTAATCCAGTGAAAAGCACTTTTCCTCCCTTGAAGCAGGCCAAGGTCCCCAACATCCCTTTCGGACTAGGCTACAAGCCGACCGATGAAGACATCCGGGAGATGGGTCTCCTTGTGAGGAAGCGCAAAAAGCAAGAAGTCATCCTCCGCCTATATCACCTGACTCTCAACGGATATTTCGTACTCGAAAGAGTGTCTGAACTTTACGACGGTTTTCCTGAGCCAATCTGCGACTCCATAATAAAGGTCAAGTATTCGGGTATAGAAGTCTTTCAAGACTGGTACTTTATCCCTGACAACAATACTAATGCTGCATCGATCAAGTCTGAATCGACCCCTTGACTAGACAGGCAAGCTGTGAGCCTCCTTTTCGGAGAAGACAACATCAAGCACCTCAATTACGAGGACATCATAAACATTTCTCTCAAAGATAACCAGTTCGACCCTAATACCTTAATCTCTGACGCTAACCCAGAGAAAGCTATCCAAGGCTGGAGGAAAACCTTCAAGTGGACCGATCGTCAAGGCCTCATTCTTAAAATCACAACTGGAGAAGGCCCCATGTTCAAAGAGGGAAGTGAAGACGAGACTGAGTCTGAGTCTGAGTCTGACGACAAGTCTGAGTCAGAGTCTGAGTCTGACGACAAGTCTGAGTCAGAGTCTGCCTTAGGTCCTAACACTCCCGACACCCCTGTCAAAGTCCTTTTTCCATTATTTTATCACAAGCTTGGGACTGTCTTAGAGGCTGAGTCAACTAAAGTCACTCCTACTCCCGCAGAAGGTAGCAACCTAGAGCTTGTCCTAGGGGCCATCTCCTCTATTGCATCGCCTCTGACTCCCCATGAGATGTCCGTCCTGTCCGAGCTTTTCTCTCAGATCGACTTAATGAATGCTAAGTTTCCTTACGACTCGTCTCAATTTAACTGCAATGCAATTCTGAACGAATATGACGAATTTGACTAGAGTGACTACCCACCTCACCCAGCTAAAGAACTCGACAAACGTGAACATAGAACACCCATCATTGAGGAGACCGAACCCATCAACATAGGGACCAACAATGCACCTCAAGAACTTAGGATATGGACCACCATTGACCCCTCGTAAAGACAACAATTCCACTTGCACGAATACAAGGACATATTTGCATGGTCCTACAAATACATGCCTGGGATCGACGGAGATATTGAAGAGCACATGATACCCATTAAGCCCGGGGGTAAACCCGTGAAGCAAAAGTTGCGCCGCATGCGCCCTGAGTGAGCCCTGAAAATCAAGGAAGAAGTATACAAGTAATTCAAAGCCGGATTCAACAAAGTTTCCAAATATTCTGACTGGATGGCTAACATAGTCCCCGTCCCTAAGAAAGATGGGAGAATTTGGGTTTGCGTCGACTTTAGAGACCAAAACAAGGCAAGTCTAAAAGACGACTTCCCTCTGCTGCACGTTGACATCTTGGTAGACAACATCGCCGAGCACGCCCTATTATCATTCATGGATGGGTATGTTGGGTACAACCAAATCAAAATGGCTGAAGAAGACATGCAAAAAACTTCATTCACTATGCAGTGGGGCACATATTGCTACACTTTCATGCCCTTCGGCATAATCAATGCCAGAGCAACCTATCAAAGAACCGCCACCACTCTCATACATAACGTGATGCACAAGGAAGTGGAGGTATACGTCGATGACATGATCGTCAAATCAAAAGAGCGAGACGGCCACATCAGCGTCCTTCGAAAATTCTTCGCTCGCCTTCGAAAATACAACATGAGACTAAATCCTCAGAAGTGTGCATTCGGGGTCACCTCCGAAAAAATCTTGGGACACGTCGTCAGCAAAAGACGCATCGAAATCGATCCCATCAAAATCAAAGCTCTCCAACAAATGCCTCGGCCTAAGAACAAGAAGGAGATTCGGGGATTTCTCGGTGAAGTCCAATACATCAGCCTCTTCATTGCCAAACTCCCTATGATTTACGAACCTATCTTCAAGAAGCTCTGCGCCACCGATCACACCAATTGGGACGACGATTGCCATAAAGCCTTCGACAAGATAAAGGAAATCCTATCCAAACCTCCTGTCCTTATGCCACCTCAGCAAGGAATTCCCTTATCCCTATACCTGGCCGTCACCGACACGGCCATGGGAGCAATGCTAGCACAACCAGTCAACGGCGAAGAATGAGCCATTTTAGGCCAAAAATCTGGATATGGGCTAGTCTAAGGAAGCGGGCCTGGAAGCAAAGCAGGAGGCAGGATACCTGGGAGCCAGAGCAGGAGCAGCGTGCATCATAAGGCATGGGTCCTGTTTTGGTGGTGAATCCGTGTGGAAGTAATATAAGGAAACTCTATCACTTACCATATCCAGGAGAAGGAAAGTCCTACCCCGCGTCAAATTAGGAATACTTGGAAGAGAAGCAAGAACCCCAAGATGGAGGAGCTATACTATATAAGGGGCATCAATGCAAGACAAAGAGATCATGAAGAAATACAATGAAAAGCCCTAGCCACTGTAATATTGCAATATCATCCACATTGTATTTCCTCTCGAATTATAGTGAAAATCTTGGTGGGATTCTGTCTCCCTCCGCAGTTGTTTCCCACACTGGGTTTTCCGCGTCACCAAAATTGCTTGTGTTCTTCGTTTTACTACGCATACGACTCAACATACATATACCAATACATTAATTACAAGTCCCTAAAATTAATCTAACGGTAAGACCACTTTAACCCTAAAACAGGTAGATATTTACCAAAACAGTTTGGCGCCCACCGTGGGGCATAGTTGTCGTCTTCGTTAGTCAGTTCACAAAGCAACATGTCCGGACATCCAGAAGCTAGTTCAGGCAATGCAGACGGTGCCCCAGCAACACGGGCACCATCTCCCTCCACAACGACGGTACGCACAGCTTCGGCTCAACCAACCAGCGCTACCCAGGTACCAGCCGTCAAGCAAAGCCAAAGTTCCCAGGTAATAGCAAGCCAGCCATCAGAAAGAACTCAGGCTAGAGACTCGGGCGTCGTCCAGGGCCGGCAGAGAGTACCACAGCCAAAGAAAGGAGGGCAACCCAGACAGCAGGCTCAGACCCCGCCGAGTCCTACCACTATCATGATAAGCGGATTGGACACTCTAGCAAGGACAATCCGAACAATGCAAAGTGAGAATAGGAGCATGAGATCCCAGATGGAAGAAGATAACAACCTCCTCCGAGCCCAGATCAACGACTTGAGGAACCATGCTGCCAGTTCAGCCACTTGGATGAGGGAGGCCAGATACGGAGCAGCCTCAGAAGAAGATCGGAGGCAGACACGTGCACTGCCACATGACGTGGTAACTAGGTTGGACATGAAAACAACACCACAACCAAGAAGAGGCCTGATCCCAGTAGGATTGGGGGCACTAACACCAGATGACGAGCCAGCACGTAAGGATCCGACACCCATGTCAGGTACAGAGGAGCGTCAGCAGAGCAGGTTAGCATCTGCAACCACATTGACCAGAGGACCAACCCCAAACAGAACCGAGTACACCTGGGGAAATGGTTTAGGTGCAGCGACATCACAAATGCGCCAACCGCCAATATCAGGGCAGCAGAATTTCATAAGAACTATGGATCACCAGCCGCAGGAGCATCATCGACTCACCGGTAGAAAGGCATACATAGAGCAGCAGTACCAGGAACTACGTAGCCTCCTCCGGAGAGTCCCAGGAATGCCATTACCCATGGAAATGGCCGCACCAGAAAGTTACGCCGACTCGCCCTTCACCGTCGATATAGCTGTGGTCGCTTTGCCAAAAGGATTCAGTGTCCCAACGATGACTCTTTTCGATAGGACCACAGACCCCTGTGATCACATTAGCCAATTTAAGAAGAAAATGATGGTAACTATAGCAGTAGGAGCCTCGAAGGAGGCATGCGTGTGTAAAGGATTTGGTTCAACCCTAACAGGGGCAGCGCTACAATGGTTTGTTGGCCTACCTAACGGATCCATATCCTCGTTCACTGACCTGGTCAACGCTTTCAATCATCAATTCTCTATCAGCCGAAGAACACCAAAACAGCCAAGCGATCTATACAGAATTGTCCAAGAGATCGGCGAATCAATCAAGGACTACGTCACTAGGTTCAATGCAGAAAAAGTTTCCATACGAGGCTGCGACACGTCCACGGCCATTAACGCCTTCAGGGAGGGCCTGGACATGGAATCAAACATCTACAAGGAGTTAACAATGCACCCATGCGAAAGATTCGAGGAAGTTCAGCAAAGAGCCACAGCGGCATTAAGGTTAGAGGAGGATATACAGGCTAGAAAGGGAATGACAAACTTCGACAAAACAAACAGAAAAATCCTAACATAAAAGAAAGACGAGAGAGCCATGCCATACAACAGACCAAATATCAGCAGAATAGCAAAAAAACCCAGCAAGTAGATGACTCTCCGCATCCTTCTAGGCTATCTGATTATGGGTTCAACACAGGAATGGAAGGACTGCTGAAAGCACTAAGGGAATTGGGTCACCAGGTAAGGTGGCCTAAGCTTCCTATGCAAAGCCGGCCCAATGATGACCGGGACAGTAGCAAGAGATGTGAATGGCATCATGATATCAGGCACCGAACAGAAGATTGCTATAGGTTGCGGAGGGAAGTAAAATTCCAGGTACGCAAAGGGAATCTAGACCACCTGTTATCACATGGGGGCAAGCAAGATAAGAGAGAAACAACAAACCAGGTGCTTCCTTCCACTCCACCCATATGCACAAAGATTATTAACGTGATAACAGGTGGATCCGAGCTATCAGGTTTGACATACTCTGCAGCCAAGAGGAGAGCCACCGAAAGTAAAGGAGATCATCCAGAAACTTCGTACAGGGTGAGCCAGAGTGATTTACCCTTGGTAACGTTCGATGAAACTGACGTAGAAAATGGCGCAGAACAACACCATGATGCCCTCACCATAACGTTATCTATTGGAAACTGCACCGTGCGAAAGGTATTAGTGGATACCGGAAGCTCCGTGAACCTCAGTATGTTGGAAACTCTCAAAATCATGGGTTTCGACAAAGAAAGTCTGATAAAAAAGTCTGTACCGCTGGTGGGATTCAGTGGTGAGACAGCACATTCGGTAGGTGAGATAACCATTCCAACGTATATTGAAGGATTTAATAAATTGGTGAGGTACTTAGTCATCGAGGGTCCGGCCACTTACAACGTAATACTAGGAAGACCTGGCTGCATCAGATGAAGGCCGTCCAATGAACATATCACCAGTGTCTCAAATTCCCAACCCCGTGGGGCGTGGTCACGGTGAAAGGGGACCGCGAGGAATCCAGAAGTTGCTACACTCAAGCCCTGAAAGCCACAACTAAGCTCCCCTCATAGCAATTACAGGATTGGGGTGCCTCGAAGGAATATAAGGAGCCACCCTCAGAGGAACTAGACCAGGTCCACTGATACGTGCATTTTCTATACACTTTATCTGTGGTTTTGGCACGTGTTTCTATGCATAATTGTTAGCTTAAGGCTACTATTTCTCCCGAAACGGTTTACTTTGCATTTTCTATGATTTATTGTAGGAACGAGTGGAATTAAGCTAAATCAAGCCTAATTCGTCCTCCGGAGGCAAGTTTAAGGAAGCCAAGAAGAAGGATAGTCGTATTCACTTACCTTGGGATGCGTGTAAACTGTAAAGGAGTGAAGAGTTGATTGGAAGGAACAAGAGAGCCACTGCACAGCATATTCAGTCGATCGACTAGGCTGCATGGTCGATCGACCACTGAAGCTCATCAGATGCTACTGTTCCGCATATTCAGTCGATCGACCATGCTGACCGGTCGATCGACCAGTTTTCGAGCTGACACGTTTCTCTTTGTGTTAGACTTTTAAAAGCCCTACTTGTAATTAACTTTCAGTAACTTTTTATCGGTAGAACGCAGCAACTTTTAGGTTATGCTTTTCATTCTGGAAATACTCAGTTTTAGATCTAGCTTGAGACGGAAACCTTGGATTTGAATGCTTTGTTCTTGAATTCAATTAGTAAGCTTTTTATGCAATTCTTCCTCTTCCTTATTTCCTTGTTATTTTGATTCTTGTTTTCATCAATTAATTTCAGCAATTGAGTTCTTCTCTTTTGTTTTAGTTTGATTCCATTATGTCAAATTTGTTCTTTATTATTAATTTCGAAGTTAGAATAGTTATGATTATGCGTAGGTAATTTCTTTGATTGGGAACAAGGTGAGCCATTGTATTAAATTAGGATTGTTGTGTAGTATGAGTTCTTCCGTATTGGCCTTGTTATCTTTTGATAAATTTCTTTACTAGATTGAAAGATTGGTAATTAGTGTTATCATTAGATTAGGAATTTCTCTTGAGCGAAAGCTTTGATAAATTCTAGGGAATTAATAGACCGTGAGGTTATTTGAGCTTTGATCGAAAGGCTAGCTTATTTTCCATGAGACCGTATTATAAGACCTCTCCTACCTTACTGACATGATATTTGCCATGGTGAACCGAAGTTCCCGATCCCTTTTTTATCTTGTTGAGAATATTCATTTTAGCAATTAGCCAGTTAATCAACCAAATTCAAAACCCCCCAATTAATTGTTACTTTTATAGACTGAAAAATAGCAAACAAAATCAACCTTGTCTCTCTATGGTTCGACCCTTACTATCACTAGCTATAGTTTTAGTTTGGAATTATAAATTTAATTTTGGTACTAAACGACGGTATCAAATTTTGGCGCCGTTGCCGGGGAGACGGTGTAATTTTGTTTGCCTTATTTTAGTTTTTTTTTTTCTTGTCTCAAGGAACTTTGGTTCCTTGAGGCCGTTGCTTACCTTTGCTTCTAGTTTTGCTTTTGCACAGTTAGAAGACAGGTTTTTGAGAGGAAGACTTAAGTGCTCTCACTTTGGAAATTATGTCTACAATATATGATAATTTCCAGCCAAAGGAGCACCACCTTCCAAAGGGGCGCCAGTTACCTACCCCTACCACCGGTAGTTTCGAGTTTCGTTCCTCTTATATTGATTTAGTGGAGCGAAATCAGTTAGCGGGTCTGCCAGATGAAGACCCCTTGGAGCATATGGAAACTTTCACAGACTATTGCTGTTCCATACCTATACCGGCTGGGGTAACTCAAGATGAAGTAAAGGGGTTTATGTTCTTGTACTCCTTGAAGGATTCGGCGCGAGATTGGTACCGCTACCTCGATAGGGTAGCAAAACCGGAGTCACGGATTGGACATCTTTAGCATTAGCCTTCTACAAGAAGTACTTCCCACTTTCAAAGACTGATGCCTTGAAGGGTAAAATCACGAGTTTTCAGCAAGGAGCCGACGAAGATTTTTGTGAAGCATGGGGACGTTTCAAAAGTTTGGTCCGAGCTATCCCTCATCATGGTTTCTAGCAATGGTATCTTTGCAACCTATTTTACATTGCTTTATATGATGATTAAAAGGTCATCTTGGATGCAGCTGCTAATGGTAGGTTCCAAAATAATACCGGTCAAAGCAAAGGTTGGAACACTATTGAGGAGATGGCAGTCCATAGAGCTGAGTTTGGAAGTTCACGTGGAAAGTCACGAAAGCAAAGTGAAGAAATGACTGCTGTTGTGACACTTATAACTTCCATTTCTACCCGTCTCGAGAAGCTCGAGATTTCTGAAGCTTCCAAGGAGAAAGTCGAAATTCCTGTTCAAAACTCGGATGAGATCGAGAAGTTGAGAGAGATGGTCCAACTCCTTTTGGTTCAAGTGGCGAATATGGAAGCAGCCGGTATTGCGTCCTCAAGGAATTTTGTGAAACAATTGGAGAACATGGAGGCTAAGCAAGCTGCTAATTCTTCAAGCAAATGTGAAGGGCCGGTTGAGACGATCAATGCCATCAATCTCAGAAGTGGCCTTTCTTATGAAAGTCCCGACGAGCCAAAGGAAGACTCGGAAATGATGAAGAAGCTCATTTAAATTCTCGTGCAAAACGAGCTTGAATGCCAAGTACATTGTCGATCGACCGACATTCTCGATCGATCGATCAAACGTCGATAAAATAGTTTCTGGTCGAAACTATTCACACCAAAGACATCCAAATCGATCGACCAACATTCTCGATCGATCGATCAATCACTCGACGAAGTCAATTTCGACAGAACTGTTTCACGCCAGCCTTACGTGGTCGATCGACCACTAATATCAGTCGATCGACTGGTACTCCAGAGCAGGATGCAAATCCGTCAACTAGTTTGCATGATTCGTCACTCATTGATGATTTGACGGGGGTTTTAAACCTACGGAAGCCGAAGGTTACTGATCCTACGGCCAGTGTTGCAGTCCCGTATCCGGAGCGTTTGAAGGCTACCAAGCTGGAGCGTAAGTTTGGTAAGTTTCTGGAGATGGTCCAGAATCTCGAGGTAACGGTTCCTTTCACTGATTTAATTACCCAGGTACCCTCTTACGCTAAATTTATGAAAGATATTTTGAATCGTAAGAGAAATTTTCGTGATGATGGTAATGTTGCGTTTGTGGAGGAATGTAATGCTCTTTCACAAGTTAATGTGCCACCTAAATTAAAGGACCCGGGTAGTTTTTCAATTCCTTGCACTATAGGTAACCACGTAATTGGAAAGGCCCTTTGTGACTTAGGGGCCAGTGTTAGTGTCATGCCGTATTCTGTTTGCGAAAGGTTAAGTATTGGTAGACATAAGGTGACCGATATTACCGTTCAAATGGCAAATAGATCGACTCAGAGACCTATAGGTGTTCTAGAGGATGTACCCGTTCGAGTGGGTAAGTTTTTTATTCCTGTCGATTTCGTTGTTTTGGACATTGCAGAGGACAGTCAGATACCTATTATTTTAGGCAGACCATTCTTACATACAGCTGGGGCTGTGATAGATGTCAAACGCGGAACCATCACCTTAGAGGTAGGGGATGACACCATCGAGTTCAGTCTTGCTCACAAGGCAACTGAACCTGCTGATGAGGATACATGTTATTCCATTGATATTGTTGACAGGGTTGTTACTTGTAATTGGAGGGAATCCTTAGCCAAGGATCCCTTAGCTGATCTAACCCGTTTAGATGAGTGTGCAGGTAATATAGTGGAGAATGCTGAGGAGCCAGATGCTTTGGTGGCCTCAATGGAGAGCTACGAGCTCAATGAGGAAGAAGATGAGATGCTTTTGAGCTTGGCCAACGATAACTTGGTCAACACTTGCTACACCATTGAAGCTGATTCTGTCTATGCTGTAGAGGTAAAAGTGCCAGAGCGTAAGCCACTTCCTCCTAATCTTAAGTATGTTTTTCTCGATGATACGGAGCAGTACCCAGCTATTGTTAGCTCTAAGCTCAATGATGACCAGCTGTCTGCTTTGATGTGTGTACTTGAGAAAAACAGGAAGGCTTTGGGTTACTCTTTGGATGACATTAAGGGCATCAACCATGATGTTTGTATGCACAGGATAGAGCTGGAAGAAGGCCACAAGCCTTACAGACAGGGTCAACGCAAGTTGAACCCGAAGATGCAGGAAGTTGTTATGGCCGAGGTGATGAAACTACTTGATGCGGTATTATTTATACAGTTGGCAACTCCAAGTGGGTTAGCCCGATTCGGTAGTCCCGAAGAAAGGAGGGACTACCGTGGTTAAAAATGATAAAAATGAATTAATACCAACTCGAGTAGTGACAGGGTGGCGGATGTGCATTGATTATAGACAGTTGAATGCCGCCACCAAGAAAGACCATTTCCCCCTCCCTTTTGTTGACCAAATGACTGAAAGACTTGCTTCTAACAAATTTTTCTGTTTTTTAGACGGATATTCGAGTTTCTTTCGATCCCTATTCATCCGGACGATCAGAGTAAGACCACTTTTACCTGTCCACAGGGTGTTTTTGCATATCGTAGAATGCCTTTCGGATTGTGTAACGCCCGCTACCTTTCGTAGGTGCATGATGGAGATTTTTTCTGATTATATAGAAAATATTATGGAAGTATTCATGGATGATTTCTCGCTTTATGGTAGTGACTTTTATCGTTGTTTAGCTAACCTTGATAAAGTCATGCAAAAGTTGTATAGATGTTAATCTTGTTTTAAACTGGGAAAAGTGTCAGTTTATGGTCAATGAGGGAGTTGTGTTAGGGCATCTGATTTCTGATAAAGGTATACATGTTGATAAGGCAAAGGTGCAGGTGATTGAGCAATTACCTCCTCCCGTGAATGTTAAAGGAGTGAGGAGTTTCCTTGGTCACGCTGGTTTCTATCGGCGTTTCATTAAGGATTTTTCAAAAATTGCTAAACCACTTACACAATTGCTCCTTAAGGATGCTGTCTTTGAATTTACTGATGAGTGCCATGTCGCTTTTAACAGGTTAAAGGAGGCCCTAGTTTCTGCGCCAATCATTCAGCCGCCTGATTGGGACCTCCCATTTGAGATCATGTGTGATGCCAGCGATTATGCGATCGGTGCGATTAAGGGACAATGAAAGAATAAAGCTTTGAATGCCATATACTATGCGAGTCGAACTCTAGATGAGGCTCAAGTCAATTATTTTACCACTGAGAAAGAGTTTCTAGCTGTTGTTTTTGCCTTAGACAAATTTCGGTCTTATTTGTTAGGTTCTAAGGTTATTGTTTACACTGACCATGTAGCGTTGAAGACTCTCTTTATTAAGAAAGATGCGAAGCCGAGGCTTTTGAGGTGGATACTCCTTTTGCAGGAGTTTGATTTGGAGATCAAAGATACGAAAGAAGCAGAGAATGTGGTAGTGACCACTTATCTCGTCTGCGGTGACGAAAGGGAGGATTCGTTGCCTATTAATGATTCTTTTCCCGATGAGAGTCTCATTAGGTATTACTACTTGGGGTCTTATCCACCTCTCGTGGTTTGCTTGATTTTGCTAACTTTCTTTGTGGACATGTAGGATACCACCCGAGCTTTCATGGCGTGAAGAAGCGGTTTGCCTATGATGCTAGACTATATTTTTGGGATGATCCTTATGTTTTCAAGGAATGCACAGACGGTCTCATCCGGAGATGCGTACCTCAGTGGGAGGTGAAGGATATCCTAGAGGCTTGCCACTCTTCTGCTTATGGTGGTCATCACGGTTCGTCCAGGACCGTAGCTAAGGTACTCCAATCTGGTTTCTATTGGCCAACTTTGCATGCAGATTGTCGCAATTTTGTTCTTGAGTGCGATGCTTGTCAAAGATCTGGGAATATTTCCAAGAGACATGAGATGCCACAGGTAGGCATTCTTGAGGTTTAGATTTTCGATGTCCGGGGCATTGATTATCAAGGACCTTTTCCGAGCAAATCAAGGTAATAAATATATCCTCGTAGTCAGTAGATTATGTATCCAAATGGGTGGAAGCTATTGCTACTCCCCATTGCGATGCAAAGGCCGTGATTAAACTGTTTAAAACGATCATTTTCCCTCGTTTTGGTGTCCCTCGGGTTGTCATTAGCAATGGAGGAATGCATTTTAAAGAGAAACAACTTAGTGCTTTATTGACTAAATTCGGTGTCCAACATCGTAGAGGTTTGGGGTATCATCCCCAAACTAGTGGTCAGGTTGAGGTTTCTAACAGAGAATTGAAAGAAGTCTTAGCTAAAGTTGTCTCTAAATCACGGAAAGATTGGAGTCTTAAGTTGGATGATGTCTTATGGGCTTATAGAACTGCGTTTAAAACGCCAATCGGGATGTCACCATACCGATTGATTTATGGTAAGACATGTCATTTACCTGTTGAGTTAGAGCATAAGTCTTGGTGGGCTATTTGTGATTTGAATTTGGATCCTAACCTCTCTCGTGAGAAACGCATGACACATCTGAATGAGCTAGAGGAATTTAGGCTGCTGGCCTATGACAATGCAAGGATCTACAAGGAGAAAGCAAAGCGCTGGCACGACAAGAGAATCATCAAGCGCGAGTTCCATATTGACGATAAGGTACTTCTTTTTAATGCTCGTATCCGTCTATTTCCTGGTAAGCTGAAATCAAGGTGGACCGGCCCCTATACGGTCACAGCTGGCACAAAGTTCGGATCAGTTGAATTGGAGACCTCTGCTGGAGAAAGGTTCAAGGTTAATGGCCAATATGTGAAGCACTATCATGGATCAGATGCATATGTTGGGAAAGTCGAGGTTTTGTACTTCGACCCGCTATCAGATGATGAAAAGTGAGGTAAAAAGGTCGTGCGGGACCTCTTAAACCAGCGCTAACTGGGAGGCAACCCAGGTTGTAATTTTTTGTAATTTAGGAATTCTATTTTGTTTTTTTTTTCATTCAACTTGCATTTTTGAGTTTTCTTTTTGGTTTTATTTAATTTCTTTAAATTCGCAATTTCTTGGTTTGGAAAATTGTACGCCTTTGATAATTTTTGCAGGAATTTATTTTATGCAAAGTGCGTATGTGGTTTACTGGATGTTGTGTGAGAAAGACAGGAAATTAAGTTGGCAAATGAATTTTTTTTTACGAAATAAAGTCTAAACGCCAGCGTTTGTAGTCGATCGACCAGGCCATTCAGTCGATCGACTGACGAGGAGAGTCCGGAAGCTACTGTGCAGGGATTTTAGTCGATCGACCGAGTAAAGTGGTCGATCGACCACGTCGCGGGATCAGAACACAACTATAAGGGAAGTCTTCACTCTTATTCTTTTATTCTTTCATTTTCCCAAAAATCAGAAAATCCCTTATTCCCTTCTTCTACCTCGCTATTTTCCTGCCATTTCCGCCCTAATCTCTTCTTTTCTAGCTCTAATCTCCAAGTAAATCTTCAAGGTAATAACAATGACAAAAGGGAAAGAGCACATGTACGAGGGACAATCGAGCCAAAGAGCTGCCAAGCGGCAACGGGGACCGCCACTGCTGATAGAAGCTACCACGGATAGTCTACCTGACTATCCGCAGGTTATCTTTGCTACTTCTACGCAACGTGCTAAATTCTCTCTGTTTGTTTCAAAGATGAAGGTCACAGCTACCCGATTTCTCCATAAAGATACTTTGGAGAAATTAGGCTGTTATGAGTCGGTTGTGTCCCTGCTAAACGGGACGGGTATGATGGGTCTTGTGGACATGGCTGAGTTCACATATTATGTTTTGACCCTTGAATTCTTTTCGTCTTATGCTTTCGACTCGAAAGCTTTCGTGGCTGATTCGACCAAACCTTGCATTTCTTTTCGACTTTTCAATGTCAATTACTCTTTGACGCTGGCTGACTTTATGGGTTTTTTGGGTCTTTATTTCGAGGGCAGAACCTCAGACACCTCTGATACTCATCGGGTCATGTGGTCTTGTATCAGTGATTTTTACGGGTAAAAAAGGACGGGCACTTCCGTCCACGTGCCCCCTCTTCGTTATTTTCTACGGCTAATGGGTAATACCATTTTCGGCCGTAAAGAGTCGAACAATGTGAATAATATTGAGTTGTCAATCTTAGCGGGCTATCTGAACATTGACAGTCGGGTAGCCCGTATTTATAACATCGCTTACTTGACTGCCGCTCACTTTCAGACTGTATGTGAGTGCACTTTGACCACCATTGCCTGTGGCGGATTGGTGACACGTATCGCCAACCGCCTTGTTTTACTTTTCCCTCGACAGGAGGACCCCATCGACCCTGACCTGCATTTCATGGACCTCTCTTACGCGAGGGGTGTCTATTGGGTCGATAGACAGATGCGGTGGAAGATTGATTCTTTCATCTCGTGACCGCATCCCCACATCGGCTACCCTCCCGTCCCGCCCTTACCATCGTGAGGGGGGGGCTCGGCCGCCCTTGCCCGGGCCATTCGAGCTTCCTCTGGTGGCGGCCACTCCTGCTGCTAGCACTTCGAGGAGAGCTCGTGCCTCCTCTTCACAGGCACCCCCTACCTCCACTACCACCCCTACTGCTGGTACATCCACTTTTCGACCACCTACTCCTTTGGTTGTCCCTCCGGTCATGGACCAGAGGGCAATGTCACGTGTTTTGGGTGATTTGTGCAGGAGTTTCAACCAGCACAGGTTGGACACGGCCATAGCCCTGTACCCGGTCTACGAGGAGCTAGCTCGGGGGGGATGCTTCCACAGGGTGACTGGGCTCACCCTTCTTACTTTGTCCCCCCTGCGGGCGGTTACCCTCAGCCTGCCAGCAGACCCCCTCCCACTACTACTGTTGGTGCCTCCACTTCTAGGAGAGCCACTCCCGCTGTTGCTGCTGAGGAGGAGGAGGAGAGTGACTCGGGGTCCGACGAGGACAGAGACTCTGACTACGAGGGTGGAGATTAGATGCTGGTGACCTCCTCGTTTTTGGCTGGTTTGGGGAGGTCGTACTTTGTGAGTTATTTTCCTTTCTCTTTTAGCTTCCTTTTCTTTTATTATGCTTTTATTCTCCCATTTTTCTGCTGGTGATTTGCTGCTGAGCACAATGAGGGCATTGTGCGTTTTGGTTTGGGGAGGGTATATGCATATGCCTTTTGTTTTGCATCTGCATTTGTTTCCTTTATTGCATTTCAGTCACATGTTTAGTGCATTTCTGTTTGCATTTTTGTTTTTGTTTTCATTCATTCAATTCCCAAAAAAAAAAGAAAAAAAAATTTGAAAAAAATTCATAAAATTCAAAAATATCATGTTTACTTTTGCATATAGTTGAGTCGGATTGGAGTTATTAATGATGATTTTGCACTATTAGTCAAATATGCCATTCCTTGCCTTTTTCACAACTGTTTAGCAAAGAATTAAAAGTGATCTCTCAAATTTTGTTATGGAATTCATTTCGGGCAATTAGACTTGACTCATTACTTTTGGCAAACTACTTATACTTTCTGAGATATAGAGCCTATAACTGGTGACATTTATGACCGGTTAATTTAGGATTGAGAGTAGTTACTCCCTTCATTCCATGTTTTGCACGTGTATGAGTTATGATTGCTTATTGCCTATACGCATTGGTTTGTGGCCGGTATTGCATGTTTTGAGAACTATTGCATCCTCCCCCTTCTCATTTTACCCCATTACCTCCACTATAAGCCACAATTGCCAGTTGCCCTCAACTACATCCCATACTTAGCCTACCATTGTGCCAAGCTAGGAAGTAGTAGAGGAATTTGTCGATTTAAGCTGTTTTGGTTCGCTCTTGTAATGTTGGAGCGGGTATTTTTGAGAAGTGAAAGAATTATTTCACTGAAAACAGAAGAAAGAAAAATTCAAAAAATGAAAAAAAAAAAGAGTTGATTTACCCGGCAGTGTGCTCGGTCGTAGGTGGTCGATCGACTGCCATCACTGGTCGATCGACCACCAGTTCAGAAGTTGAAAAAAAAAATTGAAAATGAAAGAAAAGAAAAGGAAATAGAAAGAGGAAAAAGAAGAAAAAAAAAAGAGTCTTGAAAATAATAAGGTCTTGGTTGAAATAAGAACACGCCTTATGTGCTTACCTCATGATTTAGAGGCGTTTGTTTGGGTTTTTGTGTTGCCTAGTCAATAAAGGCATGGTCTTTATGTTGAGTTGGAAGAACGGGATACGGTTTCTAATGGTTCGTTAGGTACTAGCTTGGCTCTTACCTTCACTTTTCCATAATTGTTTTGCCCCTCTTTCCCACTTAGCCTCACATATCCAAATCTTGCAATAGTTCGGCATGTGATAGTCCTTGACGGTGGTTATGCGTATGTACGGTAGCTAGAATCATTATTCATGCTAGTCAAGCATACATGTTTTGTCGGTCGCAGTCTAAGTGAGAGACTGTACTTTTCTTCCCTCTCTTTTACATATAATCTTACCATTTGCTTTGCTGAGAGAAGAGTGATACGGGAGAGTCCGATTGTATGAGTCTTGCAAGGTCGAACGCCCGACTTAATTCTATGATATGCATAAATTTGTTCACTTGATTTAAGCTTTGCAGTAGTTGACTTTGTGCATTAAACGGTTTGGCATTGGCTTGTAGTTAGCTCTGAGATATACTCCTTTCCATTTGGTTTTTATACGGGTCATAGTGCTTGCTTGGGGACAAGCAAGGTTTGGTTTGGGGAGATTTGATAAGTGCATTTTCTATACACTTTATCTGTGGTTTTGGCACGTGTTTCTATGCATAATTGTTAGCTTAAGGCTACTATTTCTCCCGAAACGGTTTACTTTGCATTTTCTATGATTTATTGTAGGAACGAGTGGAAGTAAGCTAAATCAAGCCTAATTCGTCCTCCGGAGGCAAGTTTAAGGAAGCCAAGAAGAAGGAGAGTCGTATTCACTCACCTTGGGATGCGTGTAAAGGAGTGAAGAGTTGATTGGAAGGAACAAGAGAGCCACTGCACAGCATATTCAGTCGATCGACTAGGCTGCATGGTCGATCGACCACTGAAGCTCATCAGATGCTACTGTTCCGCATATTCAGTCGATCGACCATGCTGACCGGTCGATCGACCAGTTTTCGAGCTGACACGTTTCTCTTTGTGTTAGACTTTTAAAAGCCCAACTTGTAATTAACTTTCAGTATCTTTTTATCGGTAGAACGCAACAACTTTTAGGTTATGTTTTTCATTCTGGAAATACTCAGTTTTAGATCTAGCTTGAGACGGAAACCTTGGATTTGAATGCTTTGTTCTTGAATTCAATTAGTAAGCTTTTTATGCAATTCTTCCTCTTCCTTATTTCCTTGTTATTTTGATTCTTGTTTTCATCAATTAATTTCAGCAATTGAGTTCTTCTCTTTTGTTTTAGTTTGATTCCATTATGTCAAATTTGTTCTTTATTATTAATTTCGAAGTTAGAATAGTTATGATTATGCGTAGGTAATTTCTTTGATTGGGAACAAGGTGAGCCATGGTATTAAATTAGGATTGTTGTGTAGTATGAGTTCTTCCGTATTGGCCTTGTTATCTTTTGATAAATTTCTTTACTAGATTGAAAGATTGGTAATTTGTGTTATCATTAGATTAGGAATTTCTCTTGAGCGAAAGCTTTGATAAATTCTAGGGAATTAATAGACCGTGAGGTTATTTGAGCTTTGATCGAAAGGCTAGCTTATTTTCCCGGAGACCGTATTATAAGACCTCTGCTACCTTACTGACCTGATATTTGCCATGGTGAACCGAAGTTCCCGATCCCTTTTTTATCTTGTTGAGAATATTCATTTTAGCAATTAGCCAGTTAATCAACCAAATTCAAAACCCCCCAATTAATTGTTACTTTTATAGACTGAAAAATAGCAAACAAAATCAACCTTGTCTCTCTGTGGTTCGACCCTTACTATCACTAGCTATAGTTTTAGTTTGGAATTATAAATTTAATTTTGGTACTAAACGACGGTATCATCCACCTAGACGAGGCACACCCGGATAGAACAGTGCTAATTGGAGCAACCAGCAGTGGAGAGCTCCGTGATCAACTGACCCAGTTTCTAAAAACGAACATGGACTGTTTTGCTTGGTCCCATGATGACATGGTTGGCATAGATCCATCTGTTATTTCACATAAGTTAAGCGTGAACCCGGTTGCACCCCGGTACAGCATAAGAGAAGGAAGTTCGCGGCAGAGCGAAATGAAGTTATTAACAAGGAAGTAGATAGTCTCCTGGCAGCAGGAAAAATCTGAGAAGTCGGCTACCCTGAATGGCTCTCTAACGTGGTAGTGGTACCCAAGAAAAATGGAAAGTGGAGGGTATGTGTAGACTTCACAGATCTAAACAAAGCTTGTCCCTAGGACCCTTTTCCACTTCCCCATATCGATGCAATGGTGGATGCCATGGCCGAAGACGAGGTAATTCCCTTTCTAGATGCCTGGAGTGGTTACAATCAGATTAAAATGCACCCACAAGATCAAGAAAAGACGGCATTCATGTGAGAACGGGGCATATACTGCTACAATGTCATGCCCTTTGGCCTGAAGAGCGCCGAGTCCACCTACCAGCGTTTGGTAAATAAAATGTTTAAACATCAAATAGGGAAGACAATAGAAGTATACATAGATGATATGGTTGTAAAATCCAGAAAAGCAGGTATGCATATGGAGCACTTGGTAGACACCTTCCAAACATTGAGGGAGTACAAGATGAAGGTTAATCCATCCAAGTGTTCATTTGGAGTATCCTCGGGAAAATTCTTAGGATACATGGTAACCCAGAGAGGGATTGAGGCAAGCAAGGAACAAATCAGAGCAATCCTCCAGCTGGAATCACTGCAAAAGCCAAAAGATGTACAACGACTGACAGGAAAAGTAGCGGCCCTGAGCAGATTCATCTCATGAGCCTCGGACAGATGCAAGCTATTTTATGATATCTTGAGAAAGAGCCAGAAGTTCAAATGGACCGGGGAGCACGAAAAAGCATTCGTGGAACTTAAATGCTACCTGAGCACGCCGCCGCTGCTGGCAAAGCTAGAGCAGGGGGGGCCACTATTCATATATCTGTCGGTTACAGAAGCAGCAGTAAGCGCGGTTTTAGTCAAAGAGCAACAGGGGATACAGCACCCAGTATATTATATCAGCAAGTCTCTGCTTCCTGCAGAGACAAGGTACACATCCTTCGAAAAATTAGTATTAGCTTTGGTCACTGCTTCCTATAAATTGCGACCGTACTTTGAATCTTACACCATCCATGTAGTAACTAATTACCCATTGAAAACTATCATGAGGAAGCCTGAACTTTCTGGGAGAATAACTAAATGGTCGGTACATTTGAGTGGATATGATTTACAATTTGAACCTAGAATGGCAATAAAATCCCAGGCCCTAGCAGATTTCGTCTCGGACTTCCGTCCTGCCACCCATGCGGAGGCAGATAAAGGAATGTTGACATTAGTAGGTTACCAGGAGAGCGGAGTTTGGACCTTATACATTGATGGAGCCTCGAATGCGCGGGGAGCTGGTGTAGGTTTGGTCCTCCGGTCGCCTAAAGGCGATATAATAGTGCAAGCTGTTAGGTGTGAGTTCAAGGCGACTAATAACGAAGCCGAGTATGAGGCACTTATATTAGGGATGTAGATGGCACTGGGGCTTAAAGTAAGGAACCTGAGGGTGTTTAGTGATTCGTTGCTTGTGGTGAATCACATAAACAACGATTACGTGGCGCATGACTCAAAGATGATAGCATAACTAAAGATGGCCACAGAGCAGAAATTGAAATTCAGATCATTCAAAATAACTCAGATACCAAGGGATCAGAACGTGGAGGCAGACGCTTTGGCCACGTTAGGAGCCACCTTTCAACCTGCGGAACTATCGAATATACCAATTACTCATGTATTAACCCCGGCCATTCAGAAGGAGTCAGAGCAAGATCTCTCAGGGGAAGCAGCACACGCGCGACGTGTGCAAGAAGCTAGGATCCTGATCTCAGAGGAAGGACAGCAGGGGGGTCCAGACTGGAGAACACCTTACATGAATTGGCTGAGAGATGGGACACTCCCCGACTACCGGAAGGCAACATAATGTTTTAGGATAAAGGCCTCCAGATACGTCTTGATAGATAACATCCTCTTTAAAAAATCTTAGGCAGGACCCTATCTCAGGTGCCTAAGTAAAGAGGAGGCAGATGCAGTGTTTCACGACGTGCATAGCGGGGAGTGTGGAAACCACGCTGGAGGACGGAGTCTGTCTAACAAAATCTTAAGACAGGGGTATTTCTGGCCTACTATGCAGGCAGACGCTGTTAACCATGCCAGACGCTGTGATTCATGTCAAAAGGCGGCTCCAGCAATCCATCAGCCAGCAGAACCAATGAATCCAATCGTCTCCCCGTGGCCATTTATGATGTGGGGAGTGGACATAGTAGGGAAGCTGCCTAGGGCTCCAGGAAACAGAGTGTATATGCTCGTCATTACTGATTATTTTTCAAAATGGATCGAAGCTAGGACTATGACAGAGGTAAAGGAACGCTATGTGATCTCTTTTATAAAACGCAACATCATTAGCAGATTTGGAATACCATATGAAATTATATGCGACAACGGATCCCAGTTCATATCAGATAACACTAAGGGCTTTTGTTCACGTTGGAACATAACGCTGAGAAAGTCAGCCCCCAGATACCCACAAACCAACGACCAAGCTGCGTCCAGCAATAAAATTATTATGGAGAATCTAAGAAAGCGGCTGGAAGAGCTAGGAGGAAAATGGGCAAACGAGCTACCAATGGTACTCTGGTCAGATAGAACGACACCAAAAGTGGCAACAGGCAAGACGCCATTTAGCCTAGTATATGGGGCAGAGGCGGTGATACCCTCAGAGGTTCTGGTACCAACGCATACGTATGGCTGCCAGACAGCAGAGCAGAACCAAGTTGAAATGGCTAGTGGCCTAGACACAGTTGATGAGCTACGAGAAAGCGCTTACATACGTATGGCATCATACAAGCAATCTGTAGCCAGGACATATAACAAGAATGTCAAAGTCAGGACCCTCGCAGTAGGGGACCTAGTACTCATAAGGGTATTTGAAAATACCAAAAATCACAAGGCAGGCAAGTTCGCCTACAAATGGGAAGGACCATATCAGGTCGAGAGCATTGTCAAGAATGGGCCATACAGGTTGATGACCATGCATGGTCAGATCCTGGATAAACCCTGGAACATTCGTCATCTGAAACTGTACTTTGTCTAACAAAGTACGAAACCTTTAGTGTACAAAGGACCTTTCAACAGTCCGTGAAGCAAAAAAAAACGGGGTGGGGGTTAGTATATGCTTTAGGTGTTGGTATATTTTTAAAATTTTTGCCTTTCTTTCTTTCTTTCTTTTCTTTTCGTTTTTCAAAACCAATGGAGTCGTTTTTAAACCAAGTAGTTCAGGCTGTGGCTTCCTGGATCCAGCTGTTGCCTTGGAACACCATGAGATAGCACCAGGTAATTTGTACTCCTTTGGAATTTATCACGCTTCTAGGAAGAAAGGCGTTGACACTGATGTTGGTTGCTTGTCAGGCAAGAGACACTTTGAGGGTCCAGCCCCTGCCATATGAGGCTGTGAGACGTTTACTAAGTCAAGCCACATGGGGGAGCATACGTTTGAGGTAGCGCGCAGGGTACGGCGATACTAAGACCAGCTGTACCTCATCGTTAATCTCGGTAAATCCATAGCTTTGACATAGGGCCATATACATAGGTGCATGCACGAAATCACAAACGCTGGAACCACAAGGAAAGCAACATTCCTTGTTAGTCAGAAAAAGACAATGAAGGTATGCTCTAATCAGCTATCCTATTGATAAGGTATTTGACATCATGGGTAAAATATGTTATCAAGCCTCTGCCACCAGGGGCAAGGGCTCTACACCTGGAATCAGGTCAGCCTCCTGGATATGTCTATGTGGGATTAAAACTCCAGAAAACGAGGGCATAAACGCAAGTATAACAAAAGGAGGGCCTAAGAGCTAGGCCCAAAATTACTTCAAAATAAGGGCACCTGCTACCTATAGCAAGTGCCGCAATAGTTTCAAAGCCTACACACCAGCGGGCACAAGCAAACAAAAAAAAGAGAGTTTGAAAGTATAAATACAAACTTGTACCACACAGGGCCAAGTCCCCAGAAAATATAATTAAAATTTTAAGAGAGGTCAATCCTCTCAACAGCTACGTCCAGACCAATGCTTTGCTCCCCATGCTCCATCTGCCTCTCTGATGCAGGTACCTGAACAGCCTCAGGAGCCACAGCAGTGCTATCACCAGCCTCCTCTTCCAGGATCTCGTCTACAGCATCGGTCCCAGAGATGTCCATGGCAAGGAATTCAGGTTCAGGATTGGCGACCTCAGCACCAGCAGAGAGTAAGGCGCTCAAATCCATACCATTGAGGAAAGCACGAGTAAACTTAGCCTACTCCTCCTCCAGGTTCCAGGATGTGTGCCTCCTTTCAGTATAAGCCCAAATGCAGTCAATCCTCCCCTCAAATGCAGTGTAGGCTCCCACGTTTCTAGCTAGCTTAGGCATCTCTTCAGCACGAGCCTCTACCTTTGTCAGTCCAGAGGTCAGAACACGGTTGGCTTCCTGCGTCCTGGCAAGTTGATATTTGGCAGCCTCCTTCTCCTTCTTGGCCGTGTGGAGCTGCTCCCTCAGTTTGGCGCAGGTGGCCGTGAGCTCCTTGTTCATTCCCATGGAAGCCAGACATTCAACCTTGGACCACTATAGCATCTTACGGAGGTAGAGGGACGACTGTAAAGCCTGCAGCACATGATAAAACCTCCGGTCAGAAGAATACAGAGATAAAAAGGGAAGTAGACAGGGGCAATAAAAGGCAGACTTACAAGGAAGCAGTGTTCAGCAGCCAGGCCAGTGATCTCCTGAGGGACAGTCTCGTCAAATATCCTGGAGCAGGCTGGTGTTAAAAGTCGTTCAAGCGCAGGCCAGTAGTTGACACGTTCAGCATCCCCAAAGTTAGCAGGGAGACGGATCAGTTGGTCATCAGCACGAATGGGGGAGCAAGGGGCACGTGATATTGGAATCACCTCAATGGGCTCTGGAGCAAGTCTGGGGGCAGATCTCCTTTTAGATGAGGCAGGTGAGGCTGAGGAATCAGCTGTTATTTTCCTGGCTTGGTGCATCAGGATCTCGGAAGCAGAGGAGCGGGCATTTCCTGTGCAAGCACTAGAGCATAGGGCGTTGGAATCCAATGTAAGTGGGTGCAGAAGCATGTGGAAGCCAGAAGAAGGTACTTACCAGAAGACATGGTTTCTTCAACAACAGAATTGTCTAAACCAGAGAGCAGGATGGGAAATAGCCTTTGGTCTTCAGGGATGGAGAAGAGTTTAGCAACGGAGGCATCTTCGTCCTCGGATTTCTCAGGGTTCTTGAGTTCTGCATCAAATGGAAGAGTAAGAACGGTGAGTAGTTGAAGCAATTAGAAAAGTAAACATGCAAGTATACTTTCTCTTGGCCAGGATCTAGTGCTCGAACAGATAATCAGCATGAATAGGAAGGGATTCAAGCTTGACAAAAAAGAAGTCCTCATACCACCCATCGTCTTTCCCTTTGGCCGCAGATTGAAGAAAGTTTTCAGTCTTCTCTATAGCCCTGAAGGTGTACTGGCCATTCCCGAGTGACCGACACTCGAACCTGTGGGCCAGATCTGACAGCCCAATCCCAGCATCCAGGCTGTTATTGAGGGCGACGGTAGATAAACGGATCCTCCATGCTTAGGGGTCAATTTGAGTCATTGGTAGAGAGTTCAGACGGATGAACTCTTGAATCATCAAGGGGAAAGGAAATATGAGGCTAAGGACAAAGGGGTATGTGTACAAGCAGATTCACCCCTCACGAAAGGCGTGAGCTTTCTGACCAGGTTTGGGGATATGGATCACCACATCGTCACCTAAGCCTAGGAGAGCTTTAATTCTAGGGATGTCATCTTGGGTCAAGTGGGAGTCACCAGAGTGCGGGTGTTTGAGGATCCCTTGGGAGGAAAAGATCTCGTCCTCGACAAGGTCGATGGTGGTGGACGAAGATGAGGTGAAGTGGGTTTTGGCCATGGTAAATGAGGAAAGAGAAAATGAGAATACCTGAAAGACGGATGATGGAGGCGGTGCTGATAGAGAAAGGAAGATGAGAAGGTGGATTTGGGAAATCGGAGTTTTGAGGGTTTTTAGGTGGTGGAAATGATTGATGAGAGAGAATAGAGGGGCGGATGAGATTAAATAGGGAAAAGTAGGTGGAGTTTTGAAATGTGAATTAAGAAAGAGTATGCGAGAAGTCATTCAACGATACATTACAATTTCCCGCTCAAGTAATTAGGGTTGGACTCTCGCGGAAAATTGGGGGCAAACTGTTAGGCCCAAAATCTGGATATGGGCTAGTCTAAGGAAGCGGGTCTTGAAGCAGAGCAGGAGGCAGGATACCTGGGAGCCAGAGCAGGAGCAGCGTGCATTATAAGGCATGGGTCCTGTTTCGGTGGTGAATCCGTGTGGAAGTAATATAAGGAAACTCTATCACTTACCATATCCAGGAGAAGGAAAGTCCTACCCCGCGTCAAATTAGGAATACTTGGAAGAGAAGCAATAAATCCTAGATGGAGGAGCTCTACTATATAAGAGGCATCAATGCAAGACAAAGAGATCATGAGAAAATACAAAGAAATGCCCTAGCCACCGTAATATTACAATATCATCCACATTGTATTTCCTCTCGAATTATAGTGAAAATCTTGGTGGGATTCCGTCTCCCCCCGCGGTTGTTTCCCACACTGGGTTTTCCGCGTCACCAAAATTGCTTGTGTTCTTTATTTTACTACGCATACGACTCAACATACATATACCAATATAATAATTACAAGTCCCTAACATTAATCTAACGCTAAGACCACTTTAACCCTAAAACAGGTAGAAATTTACCAAAACAAACTACATCGGCAAAAAGTTCATCGAATATGAAACCAACTACACCCAACTGGAGAAGACATGTCTCACCTTGGTTTGGTCAACAAAGAACCTACAACATTATATGCTCAGCTACACGGTTCACATCTACTCCAAGATGGACCCCGTCGAATACATCTTCGAAAAACCCGTCTTAAACAGAAGGTTGTCTAGGTGGACACTCATGCTATCCAAATTTGACCTCAAATTTGTACCCCTCAAGGTTATCAATGGAAGGACAATCGCCGATTTCCTAGCAGAAAACCCCGTCAACGAGGATCCAACGACCGACACATGGTCACTCCCTGACGAAGATATCCTTTTGTGCCGACACCAATGCATAGGACCTATACTTTGACGGTGCATCAATCCTGAGAGGCTTTGGGGTAGGAATCCTTTTAATATCACCATAAGGGGGATACGTTCTGATCTTAGTCAAACTGGACTTCGCCATCACCAACAATGCCGCCGAATACGAAACATGCCTCATCGGCTTACAAGAAGCCATAACACTTGGCATCAAGAGGTTTTGAGTCAACGACGATTCCTCACTCATCATCAATCAAGTGTCCGGATCATGGAAAATCCAAAGCGACAGCCTAGCACCATACCAAGAAAAAATTAACCGGGAGGCCGAATTTTTCGACCAAATCGACTACTTATTCCACTTGCCACGGGAAGAAACCCAATTTGCCGATGCCCTGAAAAAACTTGCCGCACTCGTCAACATACCTTACGACATGATATCCATGCCTTTGTGTGTCGAAAGAAGAAGCGAGCCAGCTCACATCTGCGTCATCAACAACGACGAGGAAAACCATGTCGAACCTTGGTACCAAGCCATCCTCAACTACAAAACCAAAAATGAATCGGAAAATGCACGTGGTGCCCTTGAAGTTTCAACTTTTGCCCGAAATACCCAATTTTTTGTTCCGGAAAACTTTAAGAGGCTATAACTCGTGTCTACGAATTTAGAAAGTAATAATTTTTTTTCCAAATCGATTATCTTTCCGAGTACTACGATTTGAAAAAAAATTGTCGTATTTGGATCCCGTGACTAGTAGTTTTTGTACGTTAAAATTTCTTTTACCGAACAAACTTTGAGTGACCATAGCTCTTGGTCACGAATTCCAAACTCGACAATTTTTTTTTCAAGTCGTATTTCTCGAAAACATAATCAATTTGAAAAAAAAATCGTCACTTTCTGAGTTCGTAAACACGAGTTATAGGCGCTTAAAATTTTCTGGATCAAAATATTGGGTATTCCGGGCAAAATATCAAAGTTCAAGGGCACCGCGTGCATTTTCCGAAAATAAATTCCCTCCTAACTCTGATATAAGAGGACAAAGAGCCATCCGTGTACTTGCATCACAATTCGTAATAAAGCAGGAGCAATTATACAAAAGAACACCCCCAGCGGATCCTTCCCCTTTGCATTGACCACAACAAAGTCAAGAAAGTCATAGAAGAGGTCCACGACGGAGAATGTGGCCCTAACATAAGCGCAATGATGCTAGCCCGAAAAATCATGCGGTTAGGCTACTACTGCACCACCATGTAAGCCGAGTGTAGAAACTACGTCAGACATTACCACAATTGCCAAATCTTCGCCAACGTACAACCCATACCACCATCCCTTTTACACCATGACATCACTCTGGCCTTTCTCGACCTGAGGCATCGACATCATCGGCAAACTCAATCCGATAGGCAGCAAAGGACATTGCTTTGTCCTCGTCGCAGTCGACTACTTCACCAAATCGGTAGAAGCACAATCTTATGCAGTCATAAACACTAAACAAGTGGCCAAGTTAATCCAAGACAACATCATTTGCAGATATGGGTACCCCATGAAATCATCAGCGACCAAGGCTCCCACTTCCGGGCCGAAACGCAAGCATTGTTTGATAAATACAAAATCAAATGACACCGTTCATCCTTCTATCGTCCCCAAACCAACGGAGCGGTAGAGACAGCAAACAAAACACTCATCATCATCATAAAAGAAAGCAGGATAATTACCGCGATTGACCGAGAAAACTCCCATTCACACTCTGGGGATACCGAACCTCCATTCGGACACCAACAGGAGCAACTCCCTTCTACCTAGCATATGGTATGGAGGTGTGGACACGGGGGGCCCACGGGGGCACTTGGGAAAACAAGCGTTTGTATTTGTGGAGTCGCCACCAATTTATTGTGGAAAATTGCAAACCGTTCGAATACTTCGCGTCATGTCAAGACACAAAGTAATGACATGAACACTAAGAACTCGTTACCCTTAGCCTTCTATGTCTAGAATGACTCTCGTGGATGCCAATGAACACGGATTTTCACAGAGATCTGGAGTAAGGGGTGAGGGTACGTATTAGGAAGCTCTTTAGATCGAACACCTAATCCCGCCCGCCTAGATAACGGCCTCTACTAATGATTAGGGAAAATCTTCTATACTCGAAATGTTGTCGATTATATGCATGCAATGCAATAAACAATGGATTAATCCTAGCATGTGAGAATTAAACTATGTCGGTGAACACGTAATTAGCACTCATTAATGTCGAAGTAGGGATTAAGGTCGATTACATGTGAAAGCAAACAAATGATATTAAAGATATAATAAATGAAATACAGTAATTAAAATTACTATAATTACAATGATTTGATGATTTAGGTCGAAAATATATTTAAAACGGATAATTTGAGAAAAGAAAAGAAAAATAAACAGGGTTAGAAAACGGACAGATTAATGATGATATTACGGGTAATAGTTGATTAATACGTAAGCTAATAAACTAGGTCAAAGCAAGAACGGAAGTTCAGAGACAGAAATCACCCCGGAACAAGCGCAGCAGAGCTACGTCCCTTGGAAGAGGCGCAGTGGTCACTGTGTCTGTTCCTGAGGTGAGTTCTGGCTGTGAAGCCGGAACTGCATATCGTTAATGTTCGGTGAATTTAATGATCGATTATTGGTATTCGACTCAAGTAGAAGTGATTTAACGGGTTATTTACATGTAAATTGGTCATAAAAGCAATAAAGAACAAACTTAAATTAATTAGAACGAATTATAGACTAATTATGAGTGAATTAAAGGTTAATAAGAGATTAATTACCACTAATTTAGCTCAAATTACTAAGACGGAAACGAATGTAAAACGCGATAACTGACGAAAATATACAAAAGTCGAATCCCAGAGATTTGATATGAATGAATCGAATCTCCAAAATCCGAGTTTGATTTTAATGACGAAAACCCGCAAATATTGATTACTTGGGATTTAACCTGGGATTTAAAGGCGATAATTGTACATGTTATGATTATAATTATTATATACGAATGAAAAAGAAGAAAATAAGAAAGAAAAACGAAAGAAGACGAATTAACATAAAGACGAGGAAGAAGAAGAAAAGCAGGAACTGCGGCAGCCTGTGGACATGGCCCACCTGCGGGTCCAGTTCGATCTGCGGACATGTAGCGGTCTCTTTGAAAGCCACGCTCGGCGGCGTAAAAATGCCTTCGACCGGATCGTTTTAGATCGGTCGGTTTCGTCTCGGTAAGGGTCTCGAAACGATTAGAGATGTTCGGAGTCGCCACCAAACATTTGTGGGATGCCTGGAACCCGTTCGAATTCCACTTTATACCTCGGTCAAATCGAAGCACAAAGCAGCGTTTTGACATAGGTACTAAAGATAAGGAAATCGTCCCTCTTTAGCATCCTATCTCTAGAATGACTCTCGTACGCCCTGGATAAGGTCGTCCACTATCCAAAGTTTCTGAGTAAGAGGTGAAGGTACGTATTGGGAAGCCCTTTAATCAGACACCCAATCCCGCCCGCGTTTAGCGGCCTCTACTGATCGATCTTGGTTGGTTGAATACAAAAGTTGATAAAACGGTTTAAATGCATGAATGCGCATCCAATAATTTAAACCTAACATGTGAGAGCTTTCTAAGTCAGTTGATTTAATCCAAATATCAAGTATAAGATGTCGAGTTGGATTAATGGTTGATTTGCATGCAAGACGGAAATTAAACATCCATTTACCGTATTAGGTTTAGGGTGCATAACATGATCCATTTGTCTTAATAAGGCATTTTGCAAAGTGGTTTGAATAATCGAATAGTCATCTGATCCGTCCTATATCCGGGTTAGCCGGAGTCGGGATCGTCCTGGATTAATGCTGGGAGGGAACAGGCCCTGTACCAGACGGCGATAAGGGGCGCGAGCTAGCCGGCGGTGTAAGGGGCCTCCCTCTTGTTTTGAAAATGAGAAAGAAAAGGCCTGCTTGAGGCGCGGGTTAGCCAACGGCTGTATGCCGTGTTCTGACTGTTTAGAAAACGTTATAAAATAGGTGTTTGAACCCGGTTTGATTTTGAAAGGGTCGTTTAGACCGCATTTGTTGATTTGAAGAACTAGACTCGAATAATCATCATTATTTGATAATATTCGGTGTCGGGTTCGGTTTGACAAGCTTGACATGAATAGTTTTGAAAATGATTATGGACTAATTGTTTTAAGTCCATTTTGAATGTAATTAGTCGGTACTCATCATCGTACCCGGGTTAAAATCCGGCATGGTATGTATAACCAAGGATGACTTTGTGTTGGTGACTAATATGCTTGTTTCAAAAATGTAAAGAAAATGAAATAAAAGGCTTTAAAATACCTCTTAAATGTCATTAACCAAATATTATCACCGAAACACGGATTCAACCGTCATGGTATGAAGAACCAAGGGTGAAAAATGCTTTATGGTTAAAACATGTGAAATGAAACAAAAGGTTTCGAAAATACTTGAAATGGTGAAAACCGATTACAAATATGAAAATGGATTAAGGGAAATGGCGAGAACAAACATGGTTGATCTCTGGTCTGAGTACCCCATTTAGGCGCGAGCCTGTTGGCGACCTAAGGGCCTTCTGCCTCAGACCAAAAATCGGTTTTGGCTCGTTTATTCCATGGTTTGGTTCATGTTATGCATGTTTTAGCATGTTAAAGTCATGAAACAAATGAAAACATAATAAAAGAGGATTTTTACACCCTCATACTTACATGTTTGGTTATGGCGAGTGACCGACGTAAGTGTAACAACTCGTTTGATTAGAAAAAACTCGGTTTAAAACCGTTTTGGTAAGTAAAAGAGTGTTTTAAAAGTTTAGTGATGGTGTAATGGCCTAAGTGGTCGGACAAGTGATTTAATGCACGATGACGGTACCAAACAATGTGTAAGGCTCGTATTTACGATCGGTAGGTCGTAAATACGCGTCGGGTTGTGACTTAAGAAGTCGAGTCGAGAATTTTAAGGGAGAAAAGAGGGGGCGGACACTCGCGTAAGTCTCAAATGGGTGGCATTTGAGGGGTATTTATAGGAGAATGAGTGGTTGTGTGAGTTTTGAGCGACGTGTCCACCCGAGCTGCTCAAAGAGGCGCGAGCCACGTTGCGGCACTTCGAGTCGTGTTGTCACTATCACAACAAACGCAATCATGATTTGTTCTATCCTAGGTTTTGTACTCACATTTTTGGTACTTGACCAACATGAATCCGGGAAAACTTAGCATAGAAGGCTTGAAGATATTTTGTTTTTGTGGTTGACTCGGTTTGACTCGTTGTTGGAGTCGGGATTTGAATTTTCGAATCGGTTTTTGGTCCGGTGTCGGTTTTGACTCTAGTTAGTGTCATCGCGACCCCGTCGTCGCGCATTAAACACTCCAGGTATTTTTGAAATATTTTAAAATGTTTTGTTTTCAAAATCGTTTTAAGTTTTCCGACGTAAAGTTGTACACAAACTGTCGATCAAACGCTGCGATCCCAAAACATGTTGTAGTCTGATAATCATCGGGTGTTTGTTGAAGTCTCCGCAGATACTGGGTATCTACAGAGCCCCCACTTTGACTGAGGCTTGGACAGGGCGAAAGTCAAAGTAGAGTCCCCAGGTCAATCGAAGATTACAACCTGAAGACCCAAGCGACGTCGAGGCGGCTCGAAAGGATTCGGGCCAAGGACCCGCCGTCGGGAAGGGCGACGCCGAGGCGACTCGAGGCTACGAGCCAAGGACCTGTCGTCGGGAACAGTTTAGAGGCTGTCGACTGTCCGTGCGGGTCGTTTAAAGTCCGTTAGACTACGTACAAAGGCTCGCCAGCCATAAGAAGGAGTCATACCTGAGGCATCTTCAGATATGTCCTTGCATGGTTGCGGATAAATGCTCGCCAGCTGCGGTGCGTACGTGAGGAGAGCTCACCAGACGCGGTGCGTTGTAAGGCTCGCCAGCCAAGACAAGGAAATGTCCCCGATGCATCTTCGGGATGTGTCCTTGGAAGGGTTGCGGACAAATGCTCGCCAACTGCGATGCGTACGTGAGGAGGGCTCGCCAGCCGCGGTGCGTTGTAAGGCTCGCCAGCCGAGACAAGGAAATGTACCCGAGGCATATTCGGGATGTGTCCTGGGAAGGGTTGCGGACAAATGCTCGCCAGCTGTGGTGCATACGTGAGGAGGGCTCGCCAGCCGCGGTGCGTTGTAAGGCTCGCCAGCCGCGATGTGTTGTAAGGCTCGCCAGCCGCGGTGCGTTGTATGGCTCGCCAGTCGAGACAAGGAAATGTACCCGAGGCATCTTCGGGATGTGTCCTTGGAAGGGTTGCGAACAAATGCTCGCCAGCTGCGGTACGTACGTGAGGAGGGTTCGCCAGCCGCGGTGCGTTGTAAGGCTCGCCAGCCGCGATGCGTTGTAAGGCTCGCTAGCCGCGGTGCGTTGTAAGGCTCGCCAGCCGCGCTGCGTTGTAAGGCTCGCCAGCCGCGCTGCGTTGTAAGGCTCGCCAGTCGAGACAAGGAAATGTACCCGAGGCATCTTCGGGATGTATCCTTGAAAAGGTAAGGAAGTGTATCCGAGGCATCTTCGGGATATATTCTTGAAAAAGTAAGGAAATGTACTCGAGGCATCTTCGGGATGTATCCTTGAAAAGGGTGCAGACAAAGGCTCGCCAGCCGCGGTATGGTCGGTTAATGGACCATGGGAGTAGCCGTGTCGAATGGGCTTGTTTTGAAAGTAGCGAACTCGTGATGTCGCTGGGGAAATAGTGAGTATGGATTCTCACTATCACTATTTTTGGAATGAGTGGGTTTCGCGAGGAAGCCCCCTGCTGGTATTTGAAGGAATAGTGAATTTGGAATTTTCACCATTCGGTTTGAATTTGCAGTGGCGGTTTTGATCGCCGTTTATTTCAATTTTGAAGGAAAATAGCAAATTTGAGTTTTGCTATAGCGTTTGAAGTGACGGTTTATGTGCCGCCGTTGACATTTTGATAGAAATAGTGAATTTGGAATCTTCACTATCGATTGAAGTGACGGTTTATGTGCCGCCGTTGACATTTTGAAAGAAATAGTGAATTTGGAATCTTCACTATTAATTGTAGTGACGGTTTATGTGCCGCCGTTGACATTTTGACAGAAATAGTGAATTTGGAATCTTCACTATTAATTGAAGTGATGGTTTATGTGCCGCCGTTGGCATTTTGACAGAAATAGTGAATTTGGAATCTTTACTATTTGGTTTTGTTTGTTTTTCGAGGAAATGACGACATTCAATATCGTCAATGAAAATTCGAATTTGTCATGGGAAATTGGGCCAAAGCCCAAATTTCGCTGAAAAAAAAAAGGGGAGGCCTGGTTTAGGCGCGAGCCACCTGGCGATGCAAGCCGGCTTCCCTATTTTCTGTTAAAAAGACGCGAGGTTGGGCTGCGGATGAATATTCATCTTCAACCTCAAAATCTCGCCAAAATCGCCATTAACGGACCTTCTAGCTTGCTTTTGCTTGTGCCATTATCAACAAATGTCATCTCAAGGTAAGTATTTCCTCTTGAATCCTTTCAAATTTGTCGATTTTAGCTTGATTAAATTAGGGCGAAATTTTGCCCTAAAAATCGAATTGGGCGTTTTGTTGAGTCAATTTCGAGTGAAATTGATGTTTGCATTAGGTTAGAAACCTGTTTAGGAGTATAGGGGTGCTTTTAGTTTGCATTTTGGTCCCCGTTCCCGCTCCCTATGCTCGAAAAATGTGAATGAGGCAAGAAACCGTCTCATTTCACAATGCCAAGTTTATTTTCTTGGGTAGTGGGTCCCACTAGGTTGCATTGTAGTTGGGAAAACCCGTGTTTGCTATCTAAGGACCTTCGTTGGATGTTTGTGGGCAAAATTGGATTTTTGCCTTTTGCGACGGTCTTACGTCTGACAAAATAAGCGCTTGTTTGGGCTTGAATTGAGTCGGTTTGCCTTGAAATGGACCTTATTGGTATTTTAGGTCGCCTTGAGGCGTGATAAAATCACATTTGCTTTTTTGCGGTCGTTTTTGAATTTTTACCGGTTCGGGCTCAAATTAGCGTATGAATTGCCTTTTTGAGCCGTAGAAAAATACCCCATTGTCTCGGGAATGTATTTTGGGTTATAGGCGGACCTTGTGTGGGCCTGAAAACGCCTGTTTTTGTGATTTTGACTCTTTTTTTGCTTGAAAAGAGGGGCGAGTCGTTTTTGTTTGTTTGTTGTGAATGGTTTGGGGCGGGATTGCCCTTTGTTTTTTGTATTGCAGGTTGTGTTTTTGTCTTTTGGGTTTATCCATTTAATGCCGAAATTTCGGCTGACGTTTTTTTTGTTTTTTTTTTATTGCAGGACATCATTTGGGTCCTATGGGATCCGTTGTCGAGTCTTTGAGGAGGAAGTCGATCCCGGAGGGGGAGAGTCGACTGTTTTTTGTTACAGGCTTGGTTGTGTTTCTCCCTGGCGGCCTTTGTCCGGCCAACGATCGGGTATCGATCGTTGGTCGTTGTCTGCAGAGATCCGGATAGGCGGCTAATATGGCCGGTTTGTCCTTTTCGTCGTGGCTCATGGGCAGGATGGCTGATGATTGGGGGTCAGCACCGAAGTGGTGCATCGCATCATGGTTCTTGGCCTCCTCATCATCCAAAATCTGCCAGGCATTGTCTCTTTTTTTGTTTTCACTGTCTCTCTTTCTTTTCCGTTTGAGAGGATAGAGAGTGCTTAGTTCGGTAGGTGGCGGTTAGCCCCCAGTTCGTTGTCTTAGGCCAGCGTTTGTATGATAGACGTTTTTTTTAGGCCAATGTCTGTATGATAGAAGTTTGTTTTAGGCCAGTGTCTGTATGATAGACGTTTGTTTTTCGCCTAAGGCGGTTTGTATGTATGTGTTTTTTTATTGTGGTTTATTTTGTGATTTTTGGCTTTTTTTTCTGTTGTGTTTCGGAGGAGCGCTTGTCGGCTGTTGATTCTCCTTTTGCTTTGCACCAGTTCCTGCATCGTTAGTGTAGAAAACAGGCAACAGATAGCATGTAAACACGTAAAAGCAAATGATTGTAAACACGTAAAGCATTTGTTTGAAAATCAAAATTAACCAAGATGACTTGAAGTTAAAATTGAAATTTTGAAAATTCCGTGACAAATCGTTGCGTTCGGAATTTAAAAGGAATTGTTGAAAATTTGAGCAATTAACTCGTGTCATGAATTAAGTTGCATCTAAATTTTGAAAATTGACTCGAAAAAATATAAAACTCAAACTGTCAGGAAAGAATTTTAGAAAAGGATTTTTACGAGTATATTTGGCTTTTGAGGTCAAGACTCGAATTTGTGAGCGCTTGAATTTTTGAGGAAAATTGATGTCGTGTTATCAATTCTTGATTTTGATTTTTGCCGGAAAATTGCGAAAAAGCGAAAAAATTTCGGAATTTCGACTGACATGGAAACGATCCATCGCGGATCGGGCAGACTAGCCCTTCCCCCCTTAAAAAAAGAAAGAAAAATCCGTATGTTTAAAGCTGCGTCATGGAAACCGTGTCGGATTTCGTAAAACGCGAAAACAAGGAAATGTGAGTGTGAAGAAACACAAAATTTCCCGAATCATCCCGAAGAGGCGCGAGGTTCCTGGCGGAAGGTTTGAGGTGTCAGGAGAAAACAAATGTTGAAAGAGACAAGTCAACAGCGGGAATCCTGGAGGAGCCTCAAAGAGGCGCGAGGGTCTTGGCGATGGAAGCCGGCTCTTCTCTTTTTCTGGAAAAAACGCGCTGATCATTTTGTATAAATGGGGACGTTTGCGCTTCATTGTTTCATCATCCGAAACAAAAACATCTCTACAAAACCTCTTCTTCTTCCACAAAAATATTTCATGGATGCTTATGAGAACGTATTGCGATAATGGTGCCGGGATTTGTCGCCTCCCGAGAAGTATCAACTCGATTGCATGGGAGTTGGTCAATTGTTGGTGCTTCGTCAAGTCAAGGTGCAACCTTCGTTTCTTGAAGCATGTTCTCGGTTTTGGGATTCGAAACATCATGTTTTCGTTTTCCCGAAAGGTGAACTTTGTCCTCTTGCCGAAGAAGTTGGAGCCATTGGTGGGTGGCCGGGTTGTGCTCCGGTGCTTCCTCCTACTCGGTTGTGCTACAAGGAGAAATTCCGTTCCATGTTGGGCTTGTCAAGAAGCCAAGTCAACTTTCTTCTTGCTCCACATGGTGTGGATATGTTGGCTCTTATCAACATCTTCTCGAATCGGTTAGATGCTAATGTCTCGGAGTTGGCTAGGAGAAGGGATCTTGCATTTTGCCTTGTCCATGTGTACCTCTTTGTTGATGTCTTGAAGAAGGAGGGGCCAAGATGTCATGGTAGCATGACCCTCATCCATGTGATTGGGCAAATGGACATGGTAGAGATCCATCGTGGTGGGTGCTTGGAGAGATTATCCAAGCTTTGGACAAGGAAGGCTCTTGTGGAGAAGCTCCCTCTTTTGGATCGCCAAGGATCCTCCAAGTGTGGCTATTGGAGAGGCTAAGGTATGTAGAGCCTCCGGTTAATCCTTCTTCTTATTCCTTCCGTCACCTTACCATGAGGAAGAAATTGTACCCGGATAGTTTTGCTTCCACCGAGGCCTATTGGGCCGCAAGATTGGCGGAGGAGGGTGGTCCTCATATCCGTTGCGTGGTGCCGTGGTGGCACTTGAGGTCCTTCACGGGGTTGCCCGCTTCGGGTGCTAGTCCTCATTCTTTGATGGTGGTGGGCTTGAAGGTTGTTTCCTTCATTTATCCCGAAAGGCTCATGAGGCAAATGGGGCGTCAACAAAAGGTGCCCGCTCAAGATACTCTTGTCCAAGAGAATATTTTCCGGAACTCTGAGCTCGTGGAATTCTTCGAAAGATGGTGGGCCACTCGGCCGCTTTGGGAGGTGCCAAACCCCGTTGCCACGACATGGGTGACTCCCGCTTATGTCAAGTGGTCACGTGCTCCGTCCTTGGAAGAGAGATCCAAATTCCGTAATGACGAGGTTGTCGACTTGAAGTATCGAGAGGTTGGCAAGGCCAACCGTGCCTTCTTTGAGGAGTATGTTGATGGAGCTACTCCCGATGTGATGAGACCACCGAAGAGGAGGAGTTCCGGCTCCAAGAATATGGTGGGCCGTGCATTGGCTTGTCTTGGGTCAAATATGGGGTCTTGTGCTAGACCGGAGGCCGTCGCCGTCTTAGATCCGTTGAGGATCCGTTCCGAGGAGGAAATCCATGCTAGGCGGGCCAACAAGAAGAACAAGGGGAAGATGTACCCCGAAGGAAAAGGCAAGGGTAGAATGGAAGAGTGAAGACCTCCATTACCCACTTTATTATTATGTTGTATTATTGTTGTGAGTTTTTATTATGTTGTACTAGCTAGTTGTTGTGTGTTTTGTGCTAGTTTTACTATGTGAGGTGTGTTAGTGGACACCTTAGCTTTGATAAGTTGTAGACTCGTCGTGCTTTATTTGTTGTTGAAATTGTAATCCCTCCCATTATTAATTAAATAAGAGGATTGCCCGTGTCGAAAATTGTGAACGCTTGTTTCTTCCATCCGTTTGGTAAAGACAATTCGATTTGAATCGTCCCAAACATTTGCACTTGGGAAAGTGGTATTTTGTGGAAAGGGAGAAAGTCTCATTTTTGTATTTTGTGGGGAAAAGGAATGGTTTTCCCTTTCTTTTTTTTGATGGGATTTTTTTGTATGTGAGGATGGTTGTATCCTTCTTGTGTAAGAAAGGACTGCCTACGTATCCACCTGAAGAGGTGAAATCAAACCATGATCGTAGTTCGAAATGTTTTGTGAATTTGAATTGGATTTTGTGGTTGTATCCCTCAGGCATAAGAGGGACTGCCTACGTATTCACCTGAAGAGGTGAAATCAAACCATGCTCGTAGTTCAGGGGGTTTGGTTTTTGTAGTGCAAATGGACGTCGCCTTTGACGGATCAAAGGACATTCGGAACGGGCAAGGTGTCGCAGCTTAGACTCGATAAAACATGCAATTTCAAATCAGAACGTATTGAAGAACTTGACTTGAAAAGGGTTGAGGTCGATGCTAGTTGCAAAACTAGGCTAGGTTGTTGGTTGATAGGGCTCAAGGGTAGTATTTCTTGAGTTGGTCTAGGTTGGTCGGGTTTGTAAAGTCCTCCCCGTCTAGGTCACTCAGTCTCACTGCGCCCCCCGAAAGTATTTTCTTGACCAGGTATGGCCCGGCCCAGTTGGGTTTGAATTTTCCCCTCGGATCGACAGGTAATGGTGCTCGAACTGACTTGAGGACCAAGTCACCCTCCTGGATGTTTCTGGGTTTAACCTTTTTGTTGAATGCCCGTTGTATACGTCGTTGGTATAGTTGGACGTTGTGCAAGGCGTTGAGTCGTCGTTCGTCTAGAAGAGTGAGCTGTTCGTACCTTCGACGGGTCCATTCCGCCTCAGGGACTTGACTCTCCAGTAGAATGCGTAGAGATGGGACCTCTAACTCTACCGTATTCCAGGTAGAAGGGCGTGGCGCCTGTTGGTGTTCGAATGGAGGTTCGGTATCCCCAGAGTGCGAATGGGAGTTTGCTCGGCCAATCGCGGTAGTTGTCTTGCATTTTCTTGATAATGGTAATAAGAGTTTTGTTCGCTGCCTCCACCGCTCCGTTAGTTTGGGGACGGTAGTGGGATGATCGATGTCGTTTGATCTTGTATTTGTCCAGCAAGGCTTGAGTTTCCGCCCGGAAGTGAGAGCCTTGATCGCTGATGATCTCATGGGGTACCCCATATCGGCAGATGATGTTGTTTTGAATGAACTTGGCCACTTGTTTGGCGGTCAAGACTGCATATGACTGCGCTTCCACCCATTTGGTGAAGTAGTCGATGGCGACGAGGACGAAGCAATGCCCCTTGGTGCCTACCGGGTTGACTTTCCCGATGATGTCGATGCCCCAGGTTGAGAATGGCCAGGGTGACGTCATGGTGTATAAAAGGGATGGTGGTATATGTTGTATGTTGGCGAAGATTTGGCAATTGTGGCAATGTTTGACGTAGTTACGGTAATCGGCTTCCATGGTTGTCCAGTAGTAACCTAGCCGCATGATTTTCCGTGTAAGCATCATTGCACTGATGTGAGGGCCACATTCTCCGTCGTGGACCTCTCCCATGACTTTCTTGGCTTTGTGATGGTCAATGCAAAGGAGGATAATTCCTTGGGGTGTTCTTTTGTAGAGTTGATTTTGGTTTATGACGAATTGTGATGCAAGTAAACGGATGGCTCTTTGTCCTCTTTGATCAGAGTTGGGAGGGAATTCGTTTTTGGTTTTGTAATTGAGGATGGCTTGGTACCAAGGTGAAGGAAATGTAGATCTATATATATACTAACATACTCATATATGTTAAAATTAATTTGTCATAAAATTAAAGGTGGAACTTATGCATGCAAACTAATTAAAGAAATGAGAAAGAAACATTATTCTTACAATGGGTATTTCGGTTTAATGGGCACAAAAGAAATCTCCTTTTCTTTTGTTCTTGAGCTTTCCTTTAATGGAAGAACAAGATCCAAGTGTAGGATCTCTCCTTAGGAATAATATCCAAAGCTAACTCGTAATCTAATTAATATTATATGAGCTAGTACAATATTAATCTTGTGAAAAATTGAACCAAAAATTGTTTGGTTTTGGCTCCTAAAACCGGGTAGGAGAAGAGGAGAGGAAGAGAATTTTTTTTATCTCACTAGAAAAATAATTTTTGTGAAGTGAATGAATAAAATTATTACACACCAATTCATATGGTGAATAATAATTAAAATAAGCAAAAGAACACCTTGTTCTTTTCTAGGTAGAACCGGGTAGGAGGGGAAGGAAAGACAATGCATGCACAATTTGTTCTTTACAAGAATGTGTAGGGTGCATGGCTAGAATTAGGTTAATCATCATTATGCTTTCCATTAACTTTAATCAACATATTATAAATATGTTAATTCCCCAAATATTTCGGCCCAAATGGATGATATGAAATCCATTTTATTTTTGTCAAATGTAAAGATGTCACATGTCATATGTGACATAAATTTTTTATGTAATTTTTAACACATTAAAAATCAACGTATTAATAAAAATACGTCACATACAAAAATCGACTTAGTAATTTCATAATTACTTGTGCCAAAATATTTTACCAATTTTATAAATCATATTTATAATAATTCATTCAAATCCAATTGTTTCTTTAAACAATAATTTCATCCGAGTAATGATACAATTCGATTACTCAGACCGTATCTCATTTAATCACATTTCAATTTGATACGTAAATTTTACTTCCAAAATCGTCCGTCAATTTTTCAAGTAACTTAATTAATTCGTAACATTATACGATTAATTAAATGATCAATTAAGAGTGTTGCCCTATAGGTATGACTTAGGGGGTCAACTGATCACCACCGTCACACGACAGTAATGTCAAACTCTAGTCAGCCAATCATTACCGATATATGTTGACCAGTTGACAGTTTAAATACTTCCCAATTGTATTCTTTAAAATGAGATTTAATAATGATATTTAAATCATATGATCGCACTATTGTTGAGGACACATTTCCCAACAATCTCCCACTTGTCCTCGACAAGTGTGCGCCACCAATTCTCTTGTCCTATTACTATCTCCCACTGAATGCAAGGTGTCTTTCAGGTCGTACTTGCAAGTGATCATATCAAGAGTGGTTTCCTCGATCTGGAGCATAACTGATTGACCGGACTTATCTATCATAGATACTTTCCGAGCGTGGCCACGCATTTCCAGTTCATTACTCCTCGAGTGGCCCTGAGATATTGTTATAACCCTGACTAAGGGTGGACAATTCCTATCGCACTCATTCCCTTCGACTAGCTACAGCCATCATAACCCAAAATATGCCCATTTGACCCCATTTACGAAGGTCGTAGTAACACAAATCAAAGTTAATCTGAAACTGTGCCATCTTAGGCGAATAGTCTTTAGTCAAAAGAATCGACTCATTTGAATACTATAGTAGCTCTCGCCACGACCAGGCTATATAAATTTGCCAGAACTCTATAAGCGGTCATAAGGCCCGACAAAATGTTCCTAATTGATCGCCTATGTGATCGACTAGTCATCTCACATGACTCTATGGAACTTGAACTTGCCATCAATCGCATCACACTCTAGTCACTTCGAGACGTCACCTCATACAAGTAACTATGGGCAAATACAATGTTAATCCGTGTTCACTTTAACGGGGTTCAATTGTATCTACAACCCGTTTGGATGTAACAATGTATAAATTAAAGATAAGAGACAAATGTGATTATGAACATGAACAAAAACAACACTTTTATTTCATTTCAAAATCTAACAAAAACTAGGTACACGTTTAAGTCCCATGGACGTAACATGTCCATCATGCTTAGCCTGCGATAAAGGCTTGGTGAGCGGATCAGCTATGTTGTCATCCGTCCCAACCTTACAAATCGCAATTTCCTTTCTTTCAATGAAATCTCTTATTACATGATATTTTCTAAGTACATTTCTAGATCTATTACTAGACTTTGGCTCCTTAGCTTGGAAGATCGTCCCACTATTATCACAATAGAGAGTGATGGGATCATTGGCGGTAGGTACTACTTTTAGACCTTCCGTGAATTGCACGATCCAAACAACTTCCTTAGCGACTTCGATGTCTGCGATGTACTCACCTCCGTTGTAGAATCCGCTGATTCTGACTTCCTTGAAGCTTCTCCACCTTACGGCACCACCATTGAGCATAAAAACGAAACCAACTTGTGATTTCAAGTCATCTCTATCTGTTTGAAAACTTGAGTCCGTGTATCCATTAACACGCAACTCGGTGTCTCCTCCAAACACAAGGATAGAATCCTTAGTTCTTCTCAAGTACTTAAGGATGTTCTTGACAGAATCCAAAGGACTCTCACCTGGATTTGCTTGCTATCTACTCGTCATGCTCAAGGCATACGAGACATCAGGACGTGTGCATATCATGGCATACATGATTGATCCAACAGCGGAAGCATAAGGGATCAACTTCATGCGTTCAACATCATGGGGTTCGGAGGGACATTGAGTCTTGCTCAATATCGTCCCGGTTACCATAGGTACCAAACCCCTTTTGGATTTGTCCATGCTGAACCGTCGAAGAATCTTATCAACATAAGACTCTTGACTTAGTGCCAATATCCTCTTGGATCTATCTCTATGGATCCGGATACCTAATATGCGTTGTGCCTCTCCTAAATCCTTCATTTGGAAGTGGTTACCTAACCACTTCTTAACAGAAGACAACATTGGAATATCATTTCCAATGAGTAGTATGTCATCGACATACAAGATTAGGAACACAACATTGCTCCCACTGAATTTCATGTATAAACATGGTTCCTCAACACTTCGAGTGAAACCATTTTCTTTTATAACATGATCGAATCGATGATTCCAACTTCTAGATGCTTGCTTAAGACCATAAATGGATCTCTTAAGCTTACACACTTTGTTAGGATTTTTAAAATCAACAAAACCTTCGGGTTGTATCATGTACACTTCCTCTTCTAAATGCCCATTTAGAAAAGCGGTTTTGACATCCATTTGCCATATTTCATAATCATGAAATGCGGCAATCGCTAACAAAATCCGTATGGATCTTAGCATGGCTACGGGGGCGAAGGTCTCATCATAATGGAGACCTTGGACTTGGGTAAATCCTTTTGCCACTAGCCCAGCTTTGTAGACATCGTCATGTCCTTCTATGCCATTCTTGATTTTGAATATCCATTTGCATTGAAGAGGTCTTGCCCCTTTAGGCAAATCTACCAAGTCCCAAACTTGGTTTTCATGCATAGAATCCATTTCGGACTTCATGGCTTCAAGCCATAAGGAGGAATTTGGACTAGAGATTGCGGCCTTGTAAGTGGCGGGCTCGTCACTTTCCATAAGTAACACATCGAGTGTTCCATCTTCCTCGATAAGTCCCACATATCGATCTGGATGGCGAATTACTCGGCCCGTCCTTCTTAGTGGAGGAGGTATAACCGCGTTAGATGACGAAGGAACTTCTTCTGGCGTCTCTACCTCGGTTTGTGGCTCTTGAACTTCATCAAGTTCAAAATTTCTCCCACTCTGTCTCTTAGAAATAAATTCCCTTTCTAAGAAGACAGCCTCACAAGACACAAACACTTTGTTATCTTGAGGTTTGTAGAAGTCGTATCCTCGAGAGGTCGAGGGGTAACCTACAAAGATGCATTTTTCGGATCTTGGGGCAAGCTTGTTGTCGTTCTTAGTTTTGACGTAAGCATCAGATCCCCAAATCTTCATGTAGGATATATTGGGGACTTTTCCAGTCCACATCTCATATGGAGTCTTTTCGGTGGATTTTGTGGGACTATTGTTCAAAGATCGAATTGTGGTTTGAATCGCAAATCTCCAAAACGAGTTCGGTAACTCGGTTTGACTCATCATGGATCGAACCATATCAAGTAGGGTTTGATTCCTCCTTTCGGCAACACCATTGAGTTGTGGTGTTCCGGGTGGAGTAAGTTGTGATATAATACCACAACCTTTCAAGTGTGAATCAAATTCAAGGCTAAGGTATTCACCACCACGATCGGATCGTAGTGCCTTAATCCTTTTGTTCAATTGGTTCTCTACTTCGTTTTGAAATTCTTTGAATTTCCCAAACGCTTCACTCTTATGCTTCATTAAATAGACATACCCATGTCTACTCAAGTCGTCGGTGAAGGTTATAAAGTAGTCATAATTACCACGAGCGGTGATACTCATTGGTCCACACACATCGGTGTGTATGAGTCCCAATAGCTCACTAGCTCGTGTCCCTTTACCACTAAAAGGATTACGAGTCATTTTGCCAAGTAGGCAATATTCGCATGTACCAAATGATTGATAATCAAATGGTGTAATCACATTAGTTGAAATTAATCTTTTGATGCGATTCTCGTTTATGTGACCTAATCGACAATGCCAAATGAACGCTTCACTTGGCTCACTTGTTTTGAGTTTCTTTGATTGAATGTTATAAATATCATTCGTTGGATTTGAGGTCTCTAAAATGTAAATGCCATTAATGGAAGAAGCTTGGCCGATAACCAAATCATTCCTAGAAATAGTACAACGATTGTTCTTAATGACAAAACAAAAACCGTCCATGTCTAGCATGGCGATTGAAATAATGTTTTTAGAGAGCGTAGGCACATAAAAACAATTATGCAAATACAACTCAAATCCATTAGGCAAAGCTAAAACATAAGTTCCCTTGGATTCGGCCGCTACCCGAGCTCCATTTCCAAGGCGCAGATCCACATCTCCCTTGCTAAGCCTCTCCACATCTCTTAAACCCTGTAAATGATTACAAAGGTGAGAACCACAACCGGTATCTAGTAACCATGTCGTAGTGGAAGTATAATTTATATCAATAACATAAATTTCTTTAGGAATTGTACCTTTTGGAGTAATGAGTCCTTCCCTTATATTTCGCAAATACATGGGACAATTCCTAAGCCAATGTCCCATGCCATAGCAATAATGGCACTCATCATTAACTTGATTGAAGTTTTTGATTTTCTTTCCTTTCTTCTTGAACCTCTTGCCCTTTGAAGCAAGAACTTGATTGCTAGAGCTCCCACTAGCTTTGGCATCTTTATCTTCCAGAGACAAAGACCCTATAGATCGCATGAGGTAGTCTTCCTGAGACGGACTCACACGAGGTCTAGTAGTAGTGGGTGGTTTAGAAGAAGTGATGAAGTTAAGGTTTCCATCCGAACCTATCCCAAAATGAAGTTCTCTAGTTGTATCGAAATCGTTGTTGGAGCATACGTTGTCAAGAACATTGTGATATGACTCAATAGTTATCGGTGCGGTAGCATTTGATGGATTCATTGTAAAGAACTACAAATATGGAGGAAAAGGAAATATTAACATTTGTCTTTTTAAATTATACTTGTAAAAATTAACAAGATATGAACATTTATATAGTGACCTCTACCCAACTATAATAAATGATTCCAAGACCCAAATTCATATCGACTTATGCACGGTAGGGCCGATTCATCCTTTATCAATATAACTCGGTGGATTAACGTTTAATCGATTCTACTTTTAGAACTCTTGGTCGATAATATTACATTTAACGATTATCTTTAGCCCAAAACACATTCGACAAGGGCACGGTAGGGCCGATACATCCCTTATCAAAAACTTTTGTTGAGTTCAATCCAAATTTCGAATAAATGTGTCCATGATCCAAATCCATATCAACTTGGGCGCGGTAGGGCCGATTCATCCCTTATCAACATGAATTCGGTGGATTAACATTCATCACCCACTTCCCCTACGTAACAAGGTTTGTACCCTGGTAGGGCCGAGTGCACTCCCTCGCGAAATAGGTTTTCATGGTTTCTACTATTTGGTAAGGCTATGTCTCAATTGATTGTTTTAGCGAGAGGTCATGTCAATTTATTATCTATCACGTTTTAAGTGAACTAAAGCGGTGAACTACGATAAATTTAATTGACACGGTCGATAAACTCGATAAAATGACAATGCATGTTTAGTTATGGCGATTTAGCGATGCATGTGACATAAAATAAAATGCAAGCATAAAGATAAATAAATCCTAGTATGGCCTTTCCTAAAATAGAAAAACTATTTAACTATTACATATTCGGAAACCAACTCCATTGGTCCCTTGAACTTCGGTTGTGGCACGCATCTCGAGGTAACACCGTCTTTATGTATCGCCATTCTTGAAGAAATCCGTTTTGGGAACTCCGGAATGAATAAAATTACATAATAAATTACATAATTTCCTATTATACATTTGTAACTAAAATAAAATAAATCTATTAAATTACAAAACGGTGATACGAGATCACAATAAAAATTACAACCAAATCGATATTCCCATACATTTCGGGAAATACCAATTAAAATCTAAGGCCATACTAAGTAAAATTACATAATTCAAAATTACATAAATTAAAATTATGACAATCATAAAGAAAATGCAGCATTATAATATGTATGAACATGCTCAATTTTATGCTAAATCGCCTTTAATTAGCCAATATCGTATATTACTCGGTTTTTTTACGATTTGCGTGATTTCAACATTTTATAATCACAAAAATACATAAACTCATATTTATGCATAAGTTAATTACCCTAACCTCTTAGGACTCAAAATTTAGTCTTCACTAATAATTTGACCATAATTAACCAATATTTTATAAAATTGTTCATAAATGGACCAAAAATTACAAAAATAAGCTATAAACTTCAAACAAATCACAAAATTTCAAATAAATTTGAAATTTGAAATTTAAACTCATGAACATTCTGAAAAAATACCATGACACTCATAATGTTCAAAATCTTAGGTTAAAAATTTCGAAATTTTTCCGGAAAAACAATGTTGCGGTTTATCGGTTTTAACTAAAATAATCATAAAAACATGGAAAAATTATTTTCATTAACTTTTCAATTTTAGATCTGAAAAATATAATAAAATGCAACATTAGACGTTTTTCCTAAGTCATAGATTATGTTTTATTAAATTTTCACTAATAATGTCACTATTTATGCTATTTTTCTTCAAAAATCCATAAATCATGCAAAAAGACTTCTTTATAGCCAATTATTTTACACACATCTTGTAAAATGGCATGTGACAACATATTAATTTTCTATGACCAGATTCGAAATTTAACTCATATTAACCTATTTTTCACCTAAATCCGAATTTAATAATGAAAAATCCATTTTTCGAGCATAACAAGTCCAAAAATTATGAAAATTTACAGGTTATCTCAAAATAATATATGTGACAACATATCCAAAAATCAATGGAAAATTCGATGTATAGCTAATTTTAGACCAAAAATGACATTTTTACTCATAAAATCATATTTAAATGCCATTATTGTATAATATGAACAATAAAAATCTGAAAAATTAACCAAAATATCCTAAAACATTTTAGGACTAGAAATATTAACATGAATGGATTAATTTTGTGATATATCATAATAACACAAATTTTACAAGTTTTATATGTTATTCTTATAACTCGGAAAAACTTTTAACCGATTTGCATGCAAACAACCGTGGCTCTTGATACCGATTGAAGGAAATGTAGATCTATATACATACTAATATACTCATATATGTTAAAATTAATTTGTCATAAAATTAAAGGTGGAACTTATGCATGCAAACTAATTAAAGAAATGAGAAAGAAACATTATTCTTACAATGGGTATTTCGGTTTAATGGGCACAAAAGAAATCTCCTTTTCTTTTGTTCTTGAGCGTTCCTTTAATGGAAGAACAAGATCCAAGTGTAGGATCTCTCCTTAGGAATAATACCCAAAGCTAACTCTTAATCTAATTAATATTATATGAGCTAGTACAATATTAATCTTGTGAAAAATTGAACCAAAAATTGTTTGGTTTTGGCTCCTAAAACCGGGTAGGAGAAGAGGAGAGGAAGAGAATTATTTTTATCTAACTAGAAAATAATTTTTGTGAAGGGAATGAATAAAATTATTACACACCAATTCATATGGTGAATAATAATTAAAATAAGCAAGAGAACTCCTTGTTCTTTTCTAGGTAGAACCGGGTAGGAGGGGAAGGAAAGGCCAATGCATGCACAATTTGTTCTTTACAAGAATGTGTAGGGTGCATGGCTAGAATTAGGTTAATCATCATTATGCTTTCCATTAACTTTAATCAACATATTATAAATATGTTAATTCCCCAAATATTTCGGCCCAAATGGATGATATGAAATCCATTTTATTTTTGTCAAATGTAAAGATGTCACATGTCATATGTAACATAAATTTGTTATGTAATTTTTAACACATTAAAAATCAACGTATTAATAAAAATACGTCACATACAAAAATCGACTTAGTAATTTCATAATTACTTGTGCCAAAATATTTTACCAATTTTATAAATCATATTTATAATAATTCATTCAAATCCAATTGTTTCTTTAAACAATAATTTCATCCGAGTAATGATACAATTCGATTACTCAGACCGTATCTCATTTAATCGCATTTCAATTTGATACGTAAATTTTACTTCCAAAATCGTCCGTCAATTTTTCAAGTAACTTAATTAATTCGTAACATTATACGATTAATTAAATGATCAATTAAGAGTGTTGCCCTATAGGTATGACCTAGGGGGTCAACTGATCACCACCGTCACACGACAGTAATGTCAAACTCTAGTCAGCCAATCATTACCGATATATGTTGACCAGTTGACAGTATAAATACTTCCCAATTGTATTCTTTAAAATGAGATTTAATAATGATATTTAAATCATATGATCGCACTATTGTTGAGGACACATTTCCCAACACAAGGTTCATCATGGTTTTCCTCGTCGTTGATAATGGCACAGATGTGAGCTGGCTCGCTCCGTCTTTCGACACATAGGGGCATCAATGTTATGTCATCAGGTATGTTGACGAGCGCGGCGAGCTTTGCCAGGGCATCAGCAAATTGATTTTCCTCTCGCGGCAAGTGGAAGTAGTCGACTTGGTCGAAGAACTCGGCCTCTTGATTGATCTTTGCTCGGTAGGGATCTAAGCTGTCAGATCAGATTTTCCATGATCCGGATACCTGATTGATGATGAGCGAGGAATCGCCATGGACCCTAAATCTCTTGATGCCAAGTGTGATGGCTGCTTGTAGGCCGATGAGGCATGCTTCATATTCAGCGGCATTGTTGGTGACGACGAAGTCTAGCTTGACCGAGATCGGAACATGTTCTCCCTCTGGTGAAATTAGAAGAATTCCTACCCCGAAGCCTCTCAGATTAGATGCACCATCAAAGTATAGGTCCCATGCGTCGGAGTCGGCACAAAGGATGTCTTCGTCAGGAAGTGACCATGTGTCGGTCGTTAGATCCTCGTTGACGGGATTTTCTGCTAGGAAGTCGGCGACTGCTCTTCCCTTAATAACCTTGAGAGGTACAAACTTGAGATCAAATTCGGACAGCATGAGTGTCCACCTAGACAGCCTTCCGTTTAGCACGGGTTTTTCGAAGATGTATTTGACTGGGTCCATCTTGGAGTAGATGTGGACCGAGTAGCTGAGCATGTAATGCCGCAGCTTCTTCGTTGACCATACTAGGGCAAGGCATGTCTTTTCCAGTTGGTTATACCCTGTCTCGTACTCAATGAACTTTTTGCTGATGTAGTAGATGGCTCGCTCCTCGTTGCCAACTGTTTGTGCTAGCATTGCTCCCATGGCTGTGTCGGTAACAGTCAGGTATAGGGATAGAGGAATCCCCAGTTGAGGTGGCATGAGGACAGGAGGTTTGGATAGGATCTCCTTTATCCTGTCGAACGCCTTCTGACAGTCGTCGTCCCAATCGGTGTGATCGGAGGCGCGAAGCTTCTGGAATATTGGTTCACAGATCATAGTGAGCTTGGCAATGAACCGGCTGATGTATTAGACCTGACCGAGAAATCCCCGAATCTCCTTCTCGTTCTTAGGCCGAGACATTTGTTGAAGGGCTTTGATTTTGGTTGGATCAAACTCAATGCCTCTTTTGCTGACGACATGTCCCAAGAGTTTTCCGGAGGTGACCCCGAACACACACTTCTGAGGATTTAGTCTCATGTTATATTTCCGCAGACGAGCGAAGAATTTCCGGAGGGCACTGATGTGGCCGTCCCGTTCTTTCGATTTGAAGATCATGTCATCGACTTATACCTTTACCTCCTTGTGCATCATATCATATAGGAGAGTGGTAGCGGTTCTTTGATAGGTTGCTCCGACGTTGATGAGGCCGAAAGGCATGACTGTGTAACAATATGTACCCCACTGCGTAGTGAACGCAGTCTTGTGCATGTCTTCCTCAGCCATTTTAATCTGGTTGTACCCGGCGTACCCGTCCATGAAGGATAGGAGAGCATGTTCGGCAGTGTTATCCACCAGAATGTCAACATGTGGCAAAGGGAAGTCGTCCTTTGGACTTGCCTTGTTCAGATCCCTGAAGTCGACGCAAACCCGAATTCTTCCGTCTTTCTTCGGTACAGGAACAATGTTGGCCACCCAATCCGAGTATTCAGATACTTTGATGAACCCGGCTTTGAACTGTATGTCCACCTCTTCTTTGATTTTTAGGGCCCACTCACGACGCATCCGGCGTAGCTTCTGTTTCACAGGTTTAGCCCCGAGTTTAATGGGTATCCGGTGCTCTGCAATTTCTCTGTCAATCCCAGGCATGTCTCTGTAAGACCAGGCGAACACGTCCTTGTATTCGTGGAGGAGGTCAATAAACTGTTGTCTTTCCGAGGGGTCCAGGGTTGTCCCTTTCCTAAGTTCATGAGGTGTATTGTCGGTTCCTACGTTAATAGGCTCGGTTTCCTCAATGATGGGGGTTCTGGTTTCCCGTTTGTCAAGTTCTTTGGCTAAGTGAGGTGGGTAGTCACTCAAGTCAAATTCCTCATAATCATTCAGAATCGCATTGCAGTTAAAATGAGACGAGTCATAAGCAAACTTAGCGTTCATTAAGTTGACACGAGCGAAAAGCTCGGAGAGGACAGACATCTCGTGGTCAGTCAGAGGCGACACGACAGAAGAAGTGGCCCTTGGAACAGGCTCCAGGTTGTCACCTTTCATGGGAGTGGGGGTGACCTTAGTAGACTCAGCCTTTGAATCAGCCACGATTTTGTGATAAAATAGTGGGAAGGGGACCTTGACTGGGACTTCCGGAGTGTTAGGAGCTATAACAGACTCTGACTCCGACTCAGACTCAGATCCTTCTTCACTTTCCTCCTTGAACATAGGGCCTTCTCCAGTTGTGATCCTGAGAATGCGGCCTTGGCGGTCGGTCCACTTGATGGTCTTCCTCCAGCCCTGGGTGGCTTTCTCCGGGTCAGTATCGGAGATCAAGGCGATTGGATCAAACTGATTGTCTTTCAGGGCGATGTTCATGATGTCCTCATAATCGAGGCGTTTGATGTTATTCTCCCCAAAGAGTAGTGTGACAGCTTGTCCGTCGAGGCATGGTGACGGTTTGGACTCAGTTGATGCGGCTTCGATGTTGTCGAGGATAAAGTAGCAGTCCTGGAAGACTTCCACTCCCGGGTATCTAGCCCTGGCCATAGAGTCGTAGATTGGCTCTGGAAAGCCGTGGTAAAGTTCAGACTCTCCCTCGGGGACAAAGTATCCGTTGAAAATCAGGTGGTAGGGACGGAGGATAACTCCGTGCTTCTTGCGTTTTCGGACTAGGAGGTTCATCTCCTGGATATCTTCGTTGGTAGGTTCGTATCCCAGCCCAAAGGGAATGTTGGGGACCTTAGCTTGTTTCAAGGGAGGCAATGGGTCCTTTAGTGGATTGAGTGGCAAACCCGGGAAATAACCCTGACGCATCATGATACTGTTGATCGTGAGGTTGGCGAACGGGTCACAATCAAAGGGTGTTGACTCATCAGTTATGGCGTTCACGGCTTGGAAACCCCACATTTCATTGTCGTCCTCCTCAATGGCTTGGGAGGCTACCTCTCTTCTCATGACTGCTTTGATTGGGGAAGCGGGGATCGTGATCGTTTTCCCGTTGAAGGGGACCCTGATCTTTTGGTGAAGCGTTGAGGTGACCGCCTTGACGGCGTGAATCCAGGGACGTCCCAGGAGCATGTTGAAGGACGCGTCTATGTCGACCACCTGAAAACTGGTTTGTCTTTCGAGTGGCCCGGTTGCGACAGCTAGAGTGATAAGCCCAGCGACCTTGCGACGAGTGCCGTCGTAGGCGCGTACTCCTTGATTCGTTGGGATTAAATCAGATTCCTTAATACCCAGCCTGTGGGCAGTTTTGAGAGGAATGACATTCACGGCGGAACCGTCATCCACGAGGACCATTGGTATGTTCTTTTGGAGGCATTGCACGGTGATGTACATGGCCAGGTTATGGTTGGCTCCGAACAGGGGTATATCCTCGTCGGAGAAGACGAACGGGTTAATCAGATCAGGGGCGTCTCTTGTCATGTGTGCCACTATTTCTTCTGGGGAAGAGGTGGAGGGCACGGTTAATTTTCCCAAGGCCTGCAGCAGGGCCTGTCGATGCTCAAAAGACGTTGCGATCAGTTGCCAGATTGAGACCTCGGCTCTTGCTTTCTGAAGGTGTTTCAGTATTGAGTTCTCGGGAGCCTTTGGTTGAGTGTCCACCTCTGGGACGATTTGGTCATTCGTTGTTGGAACGACCGTTGGGTTGCTCGGATTTTGATAGGGGCGTCCGGACCGGGTGAGATGTCTGATTTCCTTCGTCCGCTTTTCCTTCCCTGGGATGACATAGACATCCTCAACATCATCCCGCCATATGTCGTTGATTTCAGGGTCTCGAGGATACCTTGGAGGGGTATTCCTCGGTGGGTAATTTGTAATAGCCCGTATTTTAATGATAAGTTATGAGAATAGTTTATGTAATTTATTAATTAATTAAAGTCATTTCTAATAATGAATTACAAATAAGACGATAATTAAATAATAAAATAAGTAAAACAACTCGGGAATTGGGCTTAGCTAATAATTGAGTATTGGACCATGTGACATTAAGTAATTGGACTGAAATTTAGTATAATAAGGTTAGAGTATAATCGGGATTTGCATCGGAAAATAATTATAATATAATATGGAAAGGTAGTGATTATCTTATTACTAATAATAATTTATGACAATAATAGATTAGTAAAGATAAAATAAGGGAATCCTACCTATGATATATGTAATAATAATAATAATATAATTGTGATAATAACAATATAATGATAATTATAATAATAGTAATTCCTATATTAATTGGAATAGGTAAATTAAGATAGTTTCCTAATCGACCTTGCTTTCTCTATAATCATACACAATAAATACCCTATTATATCTGATAAATAAATCACAAATTAAGAGGAGGAGCTTTGGAGACGGAATTAGCAAGCGATATTAATAGGTAACAACTTTTAATCTCGTTTTATTTTCTTATACAGCTGAATGTCAGACGATCTTAAGACACTTAGAAACTGACCCAAACCTTGACGGAATGAGACCAAACTTTGGGAGGTGGTTCGTGGGGTTGCAAGGGTTGAAATAGGTGTAGTGGTGGTGTCAGGTATGGCCTAGGGTGGCGGTGGCAGGCGGCTAAAGGTGGCTGGTCAGGAGGGATTGCGGGTTTGTGGTCGTGGGGTTTAGGTGGGTAATTGACCCATTAATTGGGCACGGTGTGACCTGGGATTGGTGGGGATGTTTCGGGGTAGTCGATTCGACCAGGATGGAGGTGTTGTGGTGGTGGCAGAGGGTGGTTGGTGCTGGTGGTGGTCGGAAATCGTGAGAACAGGGGAGGGGTTTTAAGGGGATTATAGGTGTCGTTTTGGGTGGTTGTGAGCTGCCGTGAGAGATCGGGGTTAGTGGTGGGACCGCCGTGGGTCAAGGGAGACCACGGTGGTGGCCACTGGTGGTTGTAGGGTGGTGAGAGGAGGTGAATAAGGGTGTAGTGTTGATTGTGTCGAGTTTGAAAGGAGGCTGTTAAGGCGGGGTGTCTGGAGGCTGCTGGTGGCGGTTTGGGTGGTGGCTTTGGTCTCTGGTGTTCGTCGTGGTGTGCGCTAGGAGGTGGCAGGTTTGGTCGGGGCTGATGGTGGTCAAGGAAGTCGTGAAAGACGGGTTTAGGAAGGGTAGTGAACAACGGTTTCGACGGGATTGTATATGGTTTGTGTTGTGGGTTTTCACGGGTATTTGGGGGAAGTTGTACGTGGGTTATAGTGGGTGTTGGGTTTAATTATAAAAGTCGGGTTTTTAATTGGGTGACTTGGGTTTATATTTAGATCGGGTTTTTAAGTACTGTAGACCTTTAATCATAATAATAAATAATAAATTTGACTAATAAATATAAATTTATAAATAGTAATTTGAAGTAATAAATGATTGAATTGAATTATAATATTTTGATTAGGTGACGGTTGTGAAGAATTATAGTCGAATCGGATTGTTTTAATTATTTGGATTTGCTTAAGCTGCATAATTGGAGTGCTTGCTTGCCAGGTAGGGATAATCCTACTCAACTCCACTTTTAATTATCTATGTTTGGTATGGTGGATTACTTACGTTAAAGTGAATTGATCGTATGTTAATTGTGTTGGTTGATATAATCGTAATTGTTGGAAGGGAGATTCATATTGTATATGTGAGTTGATAATATCGTAATGGTTGGAAGGGTGACTTATGTTGATTTGTGTCGGTTATATTGATGAGGTGAATTGAATTGTTATCGTTGATTGGAATGTGATTATTGTGAAAAGTCATGCGGCACGATCGGTTATGCGTTGTTGAGGGAGTTTGTGCACTGGGGTGATGGTAATATGTACGTTGTGAGGGAGGGGTACTATTACATATTGCGGTACGTTGTTAAGGGAGGGGTACCAAAGTAATGTGAGCACGTTGTTAAGGGAGTTGTGCTAAGTAAAGGAAAGGAGCACGTTGTCAGGGGGTTGTGCAATGAAAGTGAATTGAAATGGATTGATAATTGTATGTTCTTGTTGTTTAGGTTTATTTCTACTCAACCTCGCGGTTGACTGTGTATTCGTGAACACCTGCGGTGAACCGTTTTATGGGGAGCAGATTTGACAGGTACCAAATATTAGCCGACTTGGGAGCATTGGGATGAGAGCCAAACTTGGAACCTTAGAAGAAGTCTAGATAACATATATAGTTATATCACTTTATTTATTTCCGCTACGAGTTGTAAATATTTATACTAAGTTTTAGTTGGATAATTTGTAATAAACATGTAATCATTAAAGTTTCAATTTAAAGTACTTGGGTATTTTTGTACTTTGTTATTCACTACCTCGGTAAACCGAGATGGTAACAGTCCTATTTATTTGGGAATGTCTAGCTAAAGGCTTCTGAATAAATGGAGGTGTTACAAAGTGGTATCAGATCAAAACGATCCTCAGGCCTAACGAATGAACATAATAATGAACATAGGATGTGTTTAATAAAATGAACTCGGATAGAAACTGTTAGGAGCCCACTTAAGTCTTGGGATGAGTTAGGGGCCCCCTCACACCAAACTTCCGGCCCTTTCAGTTTCGAACCGGATACCTTGAGAGATGTTACAGTGTGGGGAAATTTAAAATGAATGTTGTTACGTTGTCTTAGGAGTTTTGATTGCCTTGGTTGACTATTGATTTCGTTGATGATTGCGGTTACGGGAACGTAACCTTGCTTTTAAGGTGGTCGGAATGTGATATGATTTTAAAGCGTTGTTTTAAGCATGATGATATGGGGAAAGAGTGTTGGCATGTATGTGGAGGGTGTGAATATGATTAAGCATTTAAAGTATTAATTATTGCGTGGAATTGTGAAAAATGTGATTTTGGTTGATTTCGCAAAATTTTACCCTTGATTGTTTTAGCTGTCATTTACTGTCTGTTTAAAATCCTTGTACGACAATTTTATGTATGATACCTTTGTGAGTTTGCTTTCATATGCCACTGATCTCATATTCAAATAATATACGGTTTAGGAGAAATAAATATTTTAGTGGACAGTAGTCGAAATATTCCTGTACAGTGATGTTTTCGCGCCATGTTTTTGTAAAATTTGCCATTTAAAAGCTTCGTAATTATTTGTTATAATTCCAACGCCGCTGTTTAATAGACTCATGTGTGTTTCTAAATTGGTAAGCCACGTTTTAAGAAAATATTTTGACAATTTATGGTGATTTTTACAATTTGACCTAAGTTTTTGACAAGTTGCTATAAAATTTCTGTTTCGACCAAGTATCTTGTAAAATGCATTATAAATTGACCCTTTGAATTTTTGACTTGATTCTTTCACCCATGATCTACTAACTCTTCGTATTTTCTAGAAATTCTCCATAATTTATTTATGTTATTAATTATTTATGATTTTTAAGTTGTAGCATGTTTTCCTTCGTCTTGAATAATGAAAATTTTGTCTCTTGATGTTTTGATATTGTGAATTGTGTGAATTAGATTATCGTGTCTAGTGATATGCGGAACGCGTTACCCTAAAGCCTATATATATATATATATATATATATATATGTTACAATAATTGCATTCACGTTTAAGTTGGATGCTCTTAGTGACAATTAAGATGAACTAAGAAAAGATTAATTAAATAATTATGCGCATCTTTTGTTATAGATTATTATTAATTTGGCAATATATTCGCCAGTAGTTAAGCAATAAGTTGGAATAAAGATTAATTCGAATATCTTATATGATGTGATTTGCTAGTAATTAAAATTTTGTTATTTATTCAATCGTTAATTCATGTTGGAAGCGATAAGTGTTCTATATTACAATATGTGTTTCATGATTTTGTGGCATTATAATAATGAATTGATTGTTCCTATTTTTAGTATTCCAAACTTCGAAGACGAAGTTTATTTTTAGGGGGAAAGAATGTAATACTACATAAATTTTGAATTATTGTTTTGATGAGATTGATGTAGTTGATAATCGAAGTTGCTTAGTAATGTTGAATGGTGTGATGTTGTGAATGTTGTGGTTGTAGTTATGGGCGAACTTCGGGACGAAGTTCATTTTAAGGGGAGAAGACTGTAATACCCCGTATTTTAATGATTAGTTATGAGAATAGTTTATGTAATTTATTAATTAATTAAAGGCATTTCTAATAATGAATTACAAATAAGACGATAATTAAATAATAAAATAAGTAAAACAAGTCGGGAATTGGGCTTAGCTAATAATTGAGTATTGGACCATGTGACATTAAGTAATTGGACTGAAATTTAGTATAATAAGGTTAGAGTATAATCGGGATTTGCATCGGAAAATAATTATAATATAATATGGAAAGGTAGTAATTATATTATTACTAATAATAATTTATGACAATAATAGATTAGTAAAGATAAAATAAGGGAATCCTGCCTATGATATATGTAATAATAATAATATAATTGTGATAATAATAATATAATGATAATTATAATAATAGTAATTCCTATATTAATTGGAATAGGTAAATTAAGATAGTTTCCTAATTGACCTCGCTTTCTCTATAATCTTACACTATAAATACCGTATTAAATCTGATAAATAAATCACAAATTAAGAGGAGGAACTTTGGAGACGGAATTAGAAAGCGATATTAATAGGTAACAACTTTTAATCTCGTTTTATTTTCTTATGCAGCTGAATGTCAGACGATCTTAAGACACTTAGAAACTGACCCAAACCTTGACGGAATGAGACCAAACTTTGGGAGGTGGTTCGTGGGGTTGCAAGGGTTGGAATAGGTGTAGTGGTGGTGTCAGGTATGGCCTAGGGTGGCGGTGGCAAGCGGCTAAAGGTGGCTGGTCAGGAGGGATTGCGGGTTTGTGGTCGTGGGGTTTAGGTGGGTAATTGACCCACTAATTGGGCACGGTGTGACCTGGGATTGGTGGTGATGTGTCGGGGTGGTCGATTCGACCAGGATGGAGGTGTTGTAGTGGTGGCAGAGGGTGGTTGGTGCTGGTGGTGGTCGGAAATCGTGAGAACAGGGGAGGGGTTTTAAGGGGATTGTAGGTGTCGTTCTGGGTGGTTGTGAGTTGCCGTGAGAGATCGGGGTCAGTGGTGGGACTACCGTGGATCAAGGGAGACCACGGTGGTGGCCACTGGTGGTCGTAGGGTGGTGAGAGGAGGTGAATAAGGGTGTAGTGTTGATTGTGTCCAGTTTTGAAGGAGGCTGTTAGGGCGGGGTGTCTGGGGGCTGCTGGTGGCGGTTTGGGTGGTGGCTTTGGTCTTTGGTGTTCGTCGTGGTGTGCGCTAGGAGGTGGCAGGTTTGGTCGGGGCTGATGGTGGTCAAGGAAGTCGTGAAAGATGGGTTTAGGAAGGGTAGTTGTAACTCCCCGTAATTTCGGATCATTAATATATTTCGGAAATAATTTAGTAATCAAATAAAATTTGATAATAATGTATTTAAAGTAAAAATAATTCAAAGAAATATAATTTTATTATATTTTGAGGTAAGGTATTTATTTTGATAGTTTCGAGATGTTTAAAAATAGTTTAAACCGTGTAAAACTTTTTATTTCGAAATAAGGGCGTATCGGGGGGAAAATGACAATTCTTTTGAACGTTGGGTAAACGAATTTGGAAATGGGTCGTATGAATACTCAATTTTCTTGTAATCTCGGGTTTAAAAACTTTGGTCTTGTCGGAATTTGCATTTGGCTTACGGTTTTAATTATTATCGAAACGAGTCAAAACCGACTCGAAAAATCCCGACTCAAACCCGACTCCCTCCTTTCCTTTCTCCCTTTCCGCGGGCCAACCCCCCCCCCCCCCCTTCCCCTTTCTTTTCTTTTTTTCTGATTTCCTTAGCTTCCACCACCTTCTTCAACCTTCTAATACTCCAAACACCATTTCAACAAAAAATCAAGCTATTTTGGCCATAATTTCTTCGTTTCTTATCGGATTTTCACGAAATTTACATTTCCGGAATCCCCTCGTCGAGATCTACAACTTGGTATAATTTAATTTCAGTTTTCATTAAGTTGTTTTAAGACGAAATTTCGGAAATTCGGTATATATACTTAATTATTGTGTTTTAATTGTTTATTTAGGTGAAGAATTGGAAGACGAGTTTGGGGACTCGTATATTGTCGAGGATAGCGGCTAGTTGTTGTTAGGGTTTGGGTTTTGAGGTGCTAATTGCTCATTTTCTAGCTTAAGGTAACATATTTCGAGTTACTCGACGAAAGATCGTCACATGCTTTGTTGTTTTTGTATGTTTGGTGATTTTTGTTTGAGTAGTAGTTTTCACATGTTAAAATTTGTTGCATGCATGCTTAATTTATGCCTTTTGTTAGTTTAAATTAACAAAGTTGAATTGGGAACGATTAATTAGTGTTCAGACGGTCTTTTACTAAACAAAAAAAATGGAAAAATGGTGGTGTAGGGGTGACGGCCAAGCGATCGCGGCCCACGGCCCCGGCACGGCCTTGGGGTTGGCCCGGGTTGGTCCGTGCTTGTTTCGCGGTTTTTCGTACAATATTGGTCATTTCGGGTTAATTAATGTTAGAGTTGTATAAGTCACATATGAGTACGCTTTTAAATTGAACCATACTAGTAGTGGAAATTATTCTTATATTGGTAGTTAGCATGTGTTAGTATAGGTTATAAAATGAAATGGTAATAAAATGGCTTAAAATGAATAATGTTAGTAGTATAGATAATGAGGTTGGTAAAATTTAGCTTATATTGATAATTATCACATGTTAGGATAGTTTATAAGATGAAATTGTAATGATTAGGCTCAAGGTAAATTTTATAGCAATAATTGCCATGATTTGATGATTGTGCCGAAAACTGAGCCTTAGTCCCTTTGACTGATGCGATGTCAGTTAATTGAGTGATTGGTCAGCCGCAATTTAACCCGTACCTGTCGCAGGGCTGGGGTTGCGGGTAAAAATTCGGTTGGATGAAATTTTGAATGAATTAGATAGTCGGCCTTTTTCTTGTTTTAGGCCATTCATTATATTTTTATCTCACATGTGTAATTAGTTGAATTAAGTAGCTTCTTATATTGTAGAAACGGCCCTAGATTCCCTGAAGCCTTTAATATGGTTAATATTGTTAGAATTGGTAATCAGTATTGAATACTTATTGAGGATACTGTTGGTTTATCTGCTGAATAGACATTTATATAGCCTTTCACATGATAGAATGTTAGCATTTAGGTTGGTAAGTTGAACTTTTTGTCCTCTAATGGTTAAGTGAGTGTCTTACTTGTCTTGTGTGGTGTGGGCTAAAGTATTCAAGCTGGGACTAGCTGGGACTAGGTCCTAGGTGAGTATTTCGGCCTTCATCATAGATAGGTCTTTATAGTCTTTGACGAGTATATGTTCACTGCTTGATAGCCTTTGTGTTCCTGACTAGTGGATTTATATCCAAGTTGGGGCATGACCTCAGTTACTTATTTTGATAGTAAGTGGTCAGCTTAAGTACTAGCCAACCCTTTGGTGGACTCCTTAGGGTACTCACTTTGTTTTAGAAAAATTGTGGGTCTTGGGTGCGGTGGTGTGTATCCGCATGTCTAGGTCTGCGCAGATTTTAGGCTAGGGTTGTGTTGTCTCTTGGCCATGTTTTATTAATATTAACCGTTGAGCCAAGATACCGGTTCGATTACCTTCCCTACCTCGTGGTATAGACTCGAGTTACAAAGTGACTATTGACCGTACTAAGAACTTATGCCTGTCTTTGATATATTGCTCTTTCTTGTATGGTGATTTTATGAACGTAATAGGTGAGATGTAAGCGGTTCTGATTGATAAAGTTTGGATTACTATTTGAATTATATGATTCACATGATAGTTTAGTTTGGTCAGTTTAGGGGTCATAGGTTAGATTTACATGATAATTACATTATTTATCATATTGTTTACATGTTTTACTACATGTTACATTAATTTTGACGATTCGTGGCTGGGAGGACTCGAAGTTACTCCCCACTGAATTGTGGCTTTCGTGTTTGTATAAAATGCGATTGACAGGTTGTTGATGCTTGTTGGGGTCACAGACGAGCTAGTGAGCAAGAAACCTTGGACCTAGTTTTGGCTATTCTATTAGTAAACCTTTTACCTTTTGGTTTTGTATATAATTTGAAGGGACATATGTCTCCCTTTTCTATTTTTGGTTTGTATCATTCTATTTTCTTATTTAGCTATGGCATGTAAAGTAGTTCATTAGCATTGCAGGTTTTGGCACTCGCTTCTGGGAATGTTGGAAATGTTGTGATTGGTTTAGAAAATTTTTTGAAATTACAGGTTTTTGGCTAGTTGAACCAATTACAAACATATCCTACCAGTTTTTCTGTAGAATTTATTAATTAATTAAGGCTAGTTTTAAGGGTGTCACAGTAGTGAACAACGGTTTCGACGGGATTGTATATGGTTTGTGTTGTGGGTTTTCACGGGTATTTGGGGGAAGTTGTACGTGGGTTATAGTGGGTGTTGGGTTTAATTATAAAAGTCGGGTTTTTAATTGGGTGACTCGGGTTTATATTTGAATTGGGTTTTTAAGTACTGTAGACCTTTAATCATAATAATAAATAATAAATTTGACTAATAAATATAAATTTATAAATAGTAATTTGAAGTAATAAATAATTGAATTGAATTATAATATTTTGATTAGGTGACGGTTGTGAAGAATTATAGTCGAATCAGATTGTTTTAATTATTTGGATTTGCTTAAGCTGCATAATTGGAGTGCTTGCTTGCCAGGTAGGGATAATCCTACTCAACTCGACTTTTAATTATCTATGTTTGGTATGGTGGATTACTTACGTTAAAGTGAATTGATCGTATGTGAATTGTGTTGGTTGATATAATCGTAATTGTTGGAAGGGAGATTCATATTGTATATGTGGGTTGATAATATCGTAATGGTTGGAAGGGTGACTTATGTTGATTTGTGTCGGTTATATTGATGAGGTGAATTGAATTGTTATCGTTGATTGGAATGTGATTATTGTGAAAAGCTGTGCGACAGTCAGTTGTACGTTGTTGAGGGAGTTTGTACACTTGGGTGATGGTAATATGTACGTTGTGAGGGAGGGGTACTATTACATATTGCGGTACGTTGTTAAGGGACGGTACCAAAGTAATGTGAGCACGTTGTTAAGGGAGTTGTGCTAAGTAAAAGAAAGGAGCACGTTGTTAGGGGGTTGTGCAATGAAAGTGAATTGAAATGGATTGATAATTGTATGTTCTTGTTGTTTAGTTTTATTCCTACTCAACCTCGCGATTGACTGTGTATTCGTGAACACCTGCGGTGAACCGTTTTATGGGGAGCAGATTTGACAGGTACCAAAGATTAGCCGATTTGGGAGCATTGGGATGAGAGCCAAACTTGGAACCTTAGAAGAAGTCTACATCACATATATAGTTAAATCACTTTATTTATTTCCGCTGCGAGTTGTAAATATTTATACTAAGTTTTAGTTGGATAATTTGTAATAAACATGTAATCATTAAAGTTTCAGTTTAAAGTACTTGGGTATTGTTGTACTTTGTTATTCCCTACCTCGGTAAACCGAGATGGTAACAGTCATATTTATTTGGGAATGTCTAGCTAAAGGCTCCTGAATAAATGGGGGTGTTACATAATTCTTGTGGGGAATATTTTTGTGAGGGCGATTTTTGTGAGGGTAGTTATTTTGAGGGTAGTTATTTTGAGGGTAATTCTGGTGAAGGTGGTTATTTTGAAGGTTATTTTCGTGGGGTCTATGCCAGAATGGTCGCGGGAGCAATCCAACCTGGGGTGGGTAGTTTTGAATGCTGGGGGAATTCTCCCTCGGACGTGGTGCCGGGGGATTGAAGACGAGTCGACGGTAGGCGTCGTCGAGTCGGATGATTCTCTCGGAAAGGCTGGCAATGGCCTCCTCAACTTGCTGAAACATAGTGAGCATAGTGGCAGCACTGAACACAAACACTCCGTCTGAAGGGTCCTTTTTCAGAACATTCACCTCGTCGTCAATTGGCAAGATGAGATGAGAGCAGTCTAGGGTCGGCTCATCGTCAGAGATGGCGTGAATTCCCATAGGATTCTTCTTGTTGTTTGCCTTAGTTGGTGGGGGTATAGGCAAATCTCCCTTCTCAATCATGTCTTGAATGAGGTGCTTGAGTTTGAAGCAATTTTTGGTATCATGCCCTTTCCCTCGATGATACTTTGGCGAGGCGTTGGGGTTCCAAAATCGGGATTTCTTGGCGTCGGCCGGGTCCGGGGTGGGCCCGATCGGTTGTAGCTTCCCTTGGTCCATGAGCCTTTTCAGGGCACTTGCATAAGTTGACCCTATGTTGGTGAACACTCTCTGGGGGCGTTCAATTTTCTTGGCAGATGGTTCGACGAGGTTAACCTCATCAATCTTGTTTGTCTGACCGTAAGGGTGAGATCCGGCTGAGGTGGATCCTTGATAACCCCTGCCGGTGGTCTTTGCTAAGACACCCTTTCGGAGGTCGTCCTCAATACGTGTCCCCAGAATCTGCAGATCTTGAAAAGTTTTGATGTTTTGATACCTCAGCAGGTTGGCATAAACCGGGCGGAGGTTGTTGACAAATTTCTCCACCAGAGTTGATTCACTCGGCTTACTAACCAACAAAGTACTCACCCTCCTCCAACGGGTTAGGAACTCAGTGAATCCTTCCTTGTCGTTTTGGGTTAACACCTCGAGAGTATGGGTGTTGGCCTGGATCTCGACATTGTCGGCATACTGTTTGGCAAACTCAATTTCGATCTCATCCCAGGTGGTAAGGTTTTTCGGATCCAAGGAGTAGTACCATTGGCGAGGAATCGGCTCCAAAGAGGATGGGAAGATCCTGGTAAAAAGTTCCTGTTTGACCCCCTTAATGGCCATGTAGTCTTTGAAAGCACGGATGTGGTTGAGTGGGTCCTCCACTCCCTTGAACTTAGGCACATCAGTCAGGGTGAAGTTGTCCGGTAACTGGTCCCCAACAGGTTCGAACCTTCGGTCATTTTCAAGGTGGATGTTGGTACCCCGGGCTAGGAGCTGTTCTTCCAGAAGTTTCAGCCTCTTCTCAGTCTCAGTCAGAGGTGGGGTATTATGTTCCCCAATTTCCTTGTTCTCCAGGGCGTCGATACGTGTCTCGACGCGATCCAGGGTGACCTTAAGAGCGGTAAGTAGGCTGGCTAGCTGATCAGTTGTGACATCTCTGTTGTTATCATTGTTGTTGTTGGACGAAGCTGAAGACGGGGCCATGGCTCTGAGGCAGAAAAACGGCTCACATTACAACTCAATCCGACACGGTTCCAAGACTGAACGCAGACAACACAGAGGACGAGACCAAGATCGACTCAACAAGACGGGGTGACCGTGTGTGGTACCTCGGTGCTGACTCGATTTATGGCGTGACGGTGTTTGACCGAACCTTTGACACGAGTCCAATCATGACGGTGCGACGCCATTGGACGGGTCTCGTGGTGAGACGACTCATAAGTAAAGACCCATAAGTACGTTTGCTTTGACTAGATAGACACGAGGCGGAATTGGAATGGTGGACTGAAGTTTTCGAAAATAGAAATTTTCAAAAAGATTCATTTGTCGCTTTAGTGGGCGGCTTCCGAAGATAGAAATCTCCGCAAGTCGATCAGTTGAAAAGGGTTGTCTTAAATTTATTTGCAAAAGACGGTTTGAGTTTGAGTCGGCTCGGAAAGCAGTGTATTGTTTCCCAAGATGGTTTTGAAATTCTGTGGACAGCGGGCCGCCCACGGGGGCGCTTGGTGAGAACGAAACAAGTGTTTGCATTTTGTATGGAGTCGCCACCAATTTTTATGGGAAATTGGAACCGTTCGAATACCTCGTGTCATGTCAAGACACAAAGTAGTGACATGAACACTAAGCAATCGTTACCCTTAGCATTCTATGTCTAGAATGACTCTCGTGGATGCCAATGAACACGGGTGCTCACGGAGATCTGGAGTAAGGGGTGAGGGTACGTATTAGGAAGCTCTTTTGATCGAACACCTAATCCCGCCTGCCTCGATAGCGGCCTCTACTAATGATTAGGGGAGTTATTCGTACTTGATATATCGTCGGCTATATGCATGCAATGCAACATCCATAGATTAATCCTAACATGTGAGAATTTAACTAGGTCGGTTGACAATTAGTTAGCATACAATTGGGTCGAAGTAGGATTTAAGTTCAATTACATGTGAAAACATACAAACAATGAAAGGAATACAATAAAAGAAATACAATAATGAAAATTACATTAATTACATTGGAATAAGTGGTTTATGTCGAAAATACCTTTAAAACGGATAATTTGAGAAAAAGAAATAAAAGAGTAAATTACGAACAGAAATTAGCGTGATATTACGGTTAATAGTTAATTATTACGTAAACTAATTAAACTAGGTCAAGGCAGAAACGGAGTTCAGGGACAGAACTCAGCCAGGAACAGCGCAGCAGAGCTGCGTCCTTTGGAATAGGCGCAGCAGACGCTGCGTCTGTTCCTTGGCTCAGTTCTGGCTGTGAAGCCGTATTTGCAAGCCGTTAATGTTAATTGGTGATTGTAATGATCAATTAAATTATTTACTCGGATGAAAGTGATTAACATGTTATTTAACATATGAATGGGTCATAAAAACAGTAAAACATGAATGAGACGGATGCAAACGAATTATTTACATGATGAAATAATGATAGAAGTGAAAAATATTAATGAGTCCTCTATTGAAATCAATTAACTAAGCTAGATAAGATGGATTAATGACGAATATGCGATGAACATGACAAAAAGACAGATTAGACTATATCAAAGACGAATTCCAGAAACCCAATATGAACAAATTGATTCTCTACAACCCGGAATTGAATTTAATGACGAAAACCCGAAAATATTGGATTAATTAGGATTTAAGTCGGATTTGATGAATTAAACATGTGAATGATGATAATTAATATACATGTGAAATTAATATGTTATCATGATGAAGAATAGACAAACGAATAAGCAAAAGAAGGATTTTGGATACGAACTTCAGAGGACAAACGAAGAAGAAAGGAAGCAGGAACTACGGCAGCCTCACGAAGAGGCGCAGCAGGAACTGCGCTCCTTCGAAAAGGCGCAGCAGTTGCTACGTCCTTTCTCGATGGTTATCTACTGGAAATCCGCAAAAACAGGTTTTAATAAATGGTTTTAGAAATCGGTTTTAATGGTATTCTCGACGTAAATCTTACAATTGATGATACGAAAAGTAAAATACAATAAATAAATAAGGATTATACACCCTCAGACTTACATGTTGACGAACCGAGAAGAACTAAGATATCGATTAGTGATGCTCGACGCGAATGCAAAGAGAGTGCCCTCGTAAGAGGAAAACGATTGATTAATTAAATTGATTGAGTGTAGTTGGTCAAATTGGTCGGTCATGCAACGGAGAGGCTGGTACCCGGAAAGATACGAGCTTACGTGGTCAAAAGTTCAAGCACGTAGGCGCCAATAAGTAAGAACAAAGTCTAGAATGCAAAGGGAGAAGAGAAGGGCGGACACTCGCGTGAGAAATATGAGGAGCGAAGGCTCCTATTTATACTAATCACGTGGAGGAATTAGGGTTTCGGAGACTCTTTGGAAGTGAATCTCGGAAAGATATGAAAAAGATACGAGAAACATGCAGAAATGGCCTGGGAAGAGGCGCAGCAGCCACTGCGTCTCTTGGAAGAGGCGCAGACTGCTTGCGTCTATTCCCGTGAGGTTTCCTCCCGCTTTGAAAGATTTCCGCGTTTGAGTTATGGTAGAACGGAAATAATTCGATTTCCTTAATATCTTATATGAATATTACGGGATATTATTTGCCAAAAGATAAAATTTGTGAAATATGGAATAGAAATATCCTAACATTCCAACATTCTCGACTCGGATTTAACGGTTATCAGAAAATGGAGACGGTTTTAGGCCCGGACTCCGAATGTACTCTAATTACTGCCAAAACGACCGTATCGGGACGTAGATGACAACTAAGAGGTCGACATTAATATTTGAGCAATCACTTGACGATAATCTTACGAACTGTCACAAATCGTTCCGCGTATCAAACATGCGGCCCAATCATCACCGGGCGGTTTGCAGGAGGTGCAGAAATGAGGTATCTACAGAGCCCCCACTTTGACAGAGGCTTGGACAAGGCGAAAGTCAAAGTATAGCCATCAGGTCAATCGAAGATTACAACCTGACGACTATGGCGACGCGAGGCGGCTCAAGGGGTCTGAACCAAGGACCTGTCGTCGGGAACATTTTAGAGTCTGTCGACTATCGGGGAGGGTCGTTTAAAGTCCATTAGACTACGTAAGGAGGCTCGCCAGCCATAAGAAGAGACCATACATGAGACTTCTTCCTCGAGATGCTTTCGGAGTTGCGTAGGAGCTAAGGTTGAGCATGGGAGCTAAGGGTAAGACCTAAAGGATATATAAGGATTGTGCTAGGGTATGGGACCCTAAAGGAAAGCATTGACGGGAGTGAGGCCTAAAGTAAGTTCAACTTAAGGGGTAAACCGGAGGTTGGGTATACGAACTCTATCGGTTTGGGGAATTTGAAGGCTTATGAACCTAGAAGGAGTGGGATCCTATAGTTAAAAGTCCTAATTTCGGGTTTACGAACCTAAGAAAGAAGGCTTTGGGTTTGGGAACTTCTGGAGAATGACACCCTCGTCGGACTCCGCGGGGAAACACGAAATATTGAGAGTAGCGGACACTACTGGGAACTCCGAGAGGAAATTGTTTGGATAATCTTTGGGAAAATATTGCAAGTAGCAGGACACGGCTGGGAACTGCTGGAGGGAAAGATCTGCTTGGGTAAATGTTAATCCTCGCGTCTTGAGAGAGACAGTACGTCCGCTTACTCTCGCTAGAGACGTAGTTGGAATTATTCTTCTTGTCATGAGAGGGAAAGTATATCCGCTTACTCTCGCTTGAGACATAATGAATGTGCGTCGAATTTTTGTAAATAAGTAAATGCTCGTTGCGACAAGCAAAATGAGTCTTGGAAGGAGCAAACAGTCTGCTGCTGGCTTGGAAATGCGAGCCGGAACGAAAGAAAATCGTCGAACGGACCAAAAGAGTAAAATAGCATCGGGAAAGAGGCGCACCAAAGATGGGCCCACAAATAACGAACTTATAACGAATTTTTGAAAATCCGTATGGAGGGAACAAAAGGAAGAGGCGCAGCAAGAGCTGCGTCTCTTGGAAGAGGCGCAGCGCCTGCTGCGTCTTTTCCCCAATTTGGCTTTCCTGCGTAAAAACGCGAAAATCAGAGGGATTGTTTCATTTGCATTCGAAACATAAATCACTCGTTTATCTCTCAAATCTTCACCATTTCCGCCAAGGCTTGATTCAAAAGCTTGCTTTAAACATGAATAATCGAGGTATGTGCCTTAGTCTTGCATTAATCATTTACATTTGTTAAATTTTGAGCCGCGAGATTTAGGGTTTTCGACCCTTTTGATCGAAAATTTGGGGCTTTTCCCCCAAATAGATTTGCCTTGTCAAATTGATGTTAGAAATGGATAGTAGGTAATGTTAGGAACATAACCATGTATTTGTTTCGAATTTTCATCAAGTTTTGAGCCTTTGAGTGAAATTTTGAGACGGTTTTACAGCTAAACCGTAAATTGCTTCGAAAATAGCCTTAGGATTGCCCATCTGCGATGAAATTTGATATTTGGGATCCTCGAATGATGGGTAAACTTTCTACCATCTCGGAATTTTGGTTTGCGACAACTTTTTCAGGACACCTTTCTAGGGCATAATCGCCGTTATAGCGGAATGCTGCCGAATTTTCGACTTGAACCCGAAACTAGGCTTTGAATTAGACTTGACTTGACCCAATTTATCACATGAGTGATCGGGTTGATGGGAATATGGCCAAGGATGGCAAGGAAAGGGCGTTTTCAGGGCTTTGAAGGCTCGAAAACTCCTTAACAAAGGCTTGTCGCCATGTGACGCGGCCTGAATTTGCTTTAACGTTGCAGGTGATGAGGCTTCTACTTCTGGGAGAGCTCCCATGGAGATAGACGCCGCTACCGTTGAGGAGGCTTTAGAGCAGGCCTTCACCGCTGCGGTGATGGCTGCTGAGTTTCACGAGGAGGAGGCCGTCGAGGAGGAGGAGGCCCCGAGACGGGTCAACGTCGGGCGAGGAGGTCGTCAGCTGAGGGGAGCTCCTGCGTGGGCTGAGACCTGGGAGAGTAGGCACCTCGTCTGGGCTACAGAGGGTCACCTGTCCTACATGACGGTGATGAGCTTGGTAAATAGGAATTCACTACTCACTACTCATCCTCTTTCATTCTTTTTGTCCAAATTTATTTCAAATTTCAGTCAAAACTAACGATAGCTTTGTTTTAAATCATAATAGGAGGCCGGGAACATCAGGTCGTTCTCGGGGTACACGCCGCGATGGAGCAAAGATACGAGCGGTCATTTGGCGGAGGAGAGGGCCATGATCGAGCGTGGAGCGTTCGGTCCTCCGGTTCAGTCCGGAGGGATATCGTGAAGAGGAAGTTGCGGGCTAACCTTAGCCTTGTCCGCGCTTTCTTGGACCGATTCTGGGATACGACTTCCACATTTCACATGCCTTTTGGTGAGGTGGGAGTCACTTTGGAGGATTACGGTATGATTTCCGGTCCGCCGTGTGGGACCGAGGAGATGGTGTGGCGGAGATCGCCATGAGGGCGGACTCGGCCGAGGCGAGGAGATTGATCGGGCTGGAACTTGTCGCCGAAGGTCGTTCTGATGCGGATTTGGTACCCGCCTTACGTTCGAGACTACTTTGCGGGAAGACCCGTGGCGCCGGTGACGATCGATGGGAGGGAGACGGCTCCTCCTCCCCGCACACCGAGCGAGAGGGCTCGTCCGTGGCTTTGGTGGTTTCGTCTTCGATTTTCCTCGAGACAAGGGCGAGAGGTCATCGACGAAGCTTCTTCCTTCCTTTCGACCCGAGTTCCCTAGGACGTTGGGACCGGGTCATTTCTGGTTTTGCGGTCCTCATCCGCTTCATGAGGGCCATGGTTCGTCCGGAGTCGATGGAGAAGGGGGACTTCTCCAGTGCCGTCGACTGGACTCTTCTTTGAAGGTATGAACCTTCCTTTAGACCAAAGTAAATTCTTTTCTTTATCAAATCACGAAAGATCGTCATTGATTATTTTGCTTTACAGGCGTGGGTGTACTCCTACTTCCCGAGTCTCGCGCCCAAGAGGACGGAGCGCCGGAGAGGGCCTATCCCGTGGTGAGGGATTTGGTGATGTGCCTGGACGAAGAGCAAGCGTTCTTCTCACAACGTCTACCGGCGGGACGTGAACGCCCTTCAGCTGAGCAGCGTGAGTATCCCATTCGTATTCACTTATACTTCTTATACTTTGCTTTTTAATTGATCATAGGAATGATCTCTGCCTTATCTTGTCATAGTGGGTGCCCAGACCTTGGGCGGAGTACGCTGGAGCGCCTCCTTTTGTCGCTGAGGTCCTTCGACCTAGGAGCCCGAGCCGGCCTTGTTGAGGACGTCGATGGGTCCCGTGTGGTACTTGGGCGAGCGGTTGGCTCGTCGGTTCTCTCGGGATGCGTTGACGGTTCCGTCGATCCTCCCGGACGATGTTTAGGGAGCCTTCGAGGCCGAGAGGGAGGCGGACTTGGCTGGTGCCGGTGGCGACGACCTTCTTCTCCCTGGCGAGGACTACTCGGCGTTCCTTTACGGGAGGTTGGCGTACTGGCCGGTAGTGGTGAGTATCTTTTACTTTTTATTGATTTGATTTTGAGAATTACGATGAAAGATCATCGGTTTAAAGAGAGCTATCTGTCTTTGCAGGAGGTCGAGGCGGCGGGCATCGAGCCCCCAGAGTACCCTGAGTCCCTTGAGTACACTGACGTGATCGGGAGGACGACGATCTCCGAGCTGCGTGACTTTGACGTAGCTGTGACGGATGCTGGCCTAGACGACTGGCAGCATCTGATTCGGAGGGTGAGCCTCTAACTTGTATAACTTTCGTGTAGGAACACGTTTGATTGAGCTTGTTCAATTTGCTGAGAATTTCCTTTGAAAATGCAGGTCGCGCCGTCCCGGTTCGTGGCACTATGGAGGGTGGCCAACCGGCTGCGAGCTACTGCCATTGAGGCACTCGTCGGTGGTCGAGGTCGTCAGATATGAACCTTACACCCATTTTTCTTTTTTTTGATTTTTTGATTTTTCTGTCTTCAATTTTGCTTGAATTGATTGACATGAGCCAATTTATTGTTGTTTATAGGGTGACCGCGAGCTGGAGCGAGAGTTGACCCAGTCCCGGGAGGAGACAGCTCGCGTGTTGAGGGAGCTCGAGGTTCGGGATGCCGAGATCGCTGATCTGGTGGCGAGAGTTGCCGAGTTGGAGGGCGCCCAGCAGTAGTTTTGTGTAGTTTCGTAGACTTGTACATTTAGACATCTGATTGTGAACATTTTTGGACTTTGCTTGGGGCGCAAGCCCCCAGTTTGCTTGTACATTCGGACATCTGATTTTGAACACTTTTGGACTTTGTTCGGGGCGCAAGCCCCCAGTTTGCTTGTACATTTGCTCTGTTTGGTGTATATATGACGGCCTGAGTGCCTTTGCTGCTGGGTTGTGTTGCTAGTATCTGCAGGTTAGTTCTTGAACAGGTTTGGTAGACAACGGTTTACGCCGTCATGCTGCCGAAATTTACATAGAAATCACGCAAAACATACATTTTATATACATATGGCCTTAATTAGCGCAAAATGAGACTCAAAAGAACACAAAAATGCAAAAATTTTGCCGGAAATGATCGGACGGTAGGGAGGGTTACCCCCTAAAAAAAAAGAAAAAGAGAAATCTATAAGTTAGAAAATGTAGAAGTGAAATGCTGAAATTCGTTAGAAATGAAAACAAATGAAAATTATTTCCCAAAAAGAAAACGAATGAACATTATTTCCTAAAAAAAAAATGAAAACTATTTCCTAAAAAAGAAAAAAAGAATTAAGTGTGATGAAATGGCGAAGGTGTCGACGTCGCCTCGAAATGCGTGCCCGCGGCTTTAGGACACTTGAAACATGGTAAACTTCTCGTATTTACCAAAAAAAAACCCCGCAGGAATAGGAAATCGTGCGTTATATAATTAGGAAAGATCCAACGCGGAAATCACAGAAGTGAGACTGGGGAAGAGGCGCAGCATGAGCTGCGTCCCTTTGAAGAGGCGCAGTCTTCTGCGCCCTGTTCCTGCCGTCCGTTCTGGCGGATTTTTGGAAACAACAATTAGTTTAAATAGAAGCGTCGACGGAGCTTTAATTCACATAAATCTTCTGTCTCTTCTTCGTCTATTCACATAAAATTCCCAAAATAAATCTTCAAAAGAAAATTGTCATCATGAATACTTTGGAGATCCGCTTGAAGGAATGGACCAATGAATTTTCAAATATGGAGAAGCATGACATGGGTGCTTATAACCTTGGGTCTTTATTGAGTTTGAAACTCATTAAGGTTGTAAAACCGTTCTTGGATGCTTGCCTTGACTATTGGGACCCGAATTATCATGTTTTCGCGTTCCCAGGAGGTGACATTTGCCCATTTCCTGAAGAAATTGCTGCTATTGGTGGGTGGGACCTCGAACATTTACCTGCCATTCCTTCCACTTCACAAGGGTATAAGAGCAAATTCAGAGACTTGCTTGGACTGACCAGACTTGAGGTGGATCGTCTAGTTACCCCGAAAGGCGTGAGGATGTTGGACTTTGTGGACCGATTCATAAACAGGGCCGACCCTACTGTTTCTCATGTTGCTAGGAGGAGGGCATTTGGCTTTTGTTTGTTGCACGTGTATGTCTTCCAAGGACACGTTGATGAAGACTTGAGAGGTGATCCCCGTCTTTTGGGCCTTATTGAGTAGATGGAGCTGCGCAGGAGCCCAGCTTGCTTATGCTTAGGAGAGATTATTTTGGGTTTGGATAATAGGAAATCCAACCGCGATCTGCCGTTCTTGGGGAGTCCCGTCATTTTGCAGGTAAAGACACACTTTTTTTTTTTTTTTTTTTTTTTTTTTTTTTTTTTTTTTTTTTTTTTTTTTTTTTTTTTTTATGTGTCTAATGCCTGCTTTTGGTAGGTTTGGCTTATGGATCGGCTCCGATTGATCGAGCCCCTAGTTCATGCACTTTCCTATCATTCCCGTTCGATTGCGATGAGGACGCGGTTGTACATGGTGGACTTCACTCGGGTCTGCGATTATTGGAAGAACAAGCTGAAGAATGATGATGGCCCGTTGATCAGGTGGGTCGTACCGTGGTGGCACCTTAAGTCTGTCACTGGAGTGTCTTCTTTGGATCCCACTAGGTCCGTGCGCATTCCTTGATTGGAGTTTATGGTATGCATCTTCCCGGAAAGATTGATGAGGCAAGTTGGGCTGAAGCAGACGATCCCGAGGCTTGACACCGTCCCGCAGACTGCTATGGCGCTTACTACCGAGAGCCGAAGGGAGTGGGCTATTAAATGGGCCCAAAGAAACATGTGGTTCTTGAACTTCTCCGCCAATGCTTTATGGGTGTCGGATTCCTATCTGAGGTGGAGAAAGGCTGCAACTCCGGAAGAGCGCGAGAGACTGAGGAAACGCGAGCCTGTTGACTACAAGGTGCGCGAGGGAGAGAAAGAGAAGGAGAAGCATCTGACGGAGGGAGAAGAAGAAGCCGGGTTTCAAGTCATTCATCCTTCAAAGAAATCAAAGACTACTCCTGTCGCAGAAATGGTGGTTGGCAAGAATGGAAGAGTCAGGCCTCGAGAAAGACCGTTGGTGATTAGGTCTGAAGTGGTGCAAGAGCGCCCAGCTCGAGGTCGTGACAAGAAATATGACAAGAATGACAAGGGCAAGTGGAAGATGGAGGAATAGCCCGAGTCTTTATTTATTATTTGATTATTATTATTATTGTTGTTGTAATAAAAAGGAGGGATTTTTAGAATCCTAGCCTATTCTATTTTATTATGTAACGTTTTTGTTCCTATTCTAGGCATAGTACCGTTTCAGTTGGTCAAGGTTTGTGGGGTTTGAAAACTCATTCCCATCTAGGTCTGTAATTCTAACCGCACCCCCTGGGAGTATGGATTTGACTAGAAATGGTCCGGCCCAATTAGGTTTGAATTTTCCCCTTGGGTCAACAGGTAAAAGAGCTCTAACCGATTTGAGTACTAAGTCTCCTTCTTTGATGTTTCTTGGTCTAACCCTTTTGTTGAAAGCTCGTTTGATACGTGCTTGATATGTTTGGACATTATGTAAGGCACGTAGCCTACGTTCATCCAGGAGGATGAGTTTTTCATATCTATCCCTCTTCCAGTCTGCTTCCGGGATTTGACTTTCTAGTAGAATACGCAGGGATGGTATTTCTAGCTCGACTGGTTGTACGGCTTCCATGCCGTAGGTCAAATAGAAAGGAGTAGCCCCAGTGGGCGTCCTAACAGATGTACGGTATCCCCATAAGGCAAAGGGTATTTTGCTTGGCCAATCTCTGTAGTTGTCAATCATCTTCTTGAGAATCGTGACAACATTCTTGTTTGCCGCCTCTACCGCGCCGTTAGTTTGTGGTCTATAGGGCGAAGAGTGGTGATGCTTAATCTTGTATTTGGCTAGCAATTGCTCGGTTTCAGCTTGGAAGTGTGACCCATTAGCGCTAATGATCTCATGTGGGAAACCATATCGACAGATGATGTTGTTTTGTATGAATTTTGCCACATTTTTAGCCGTAAGACCAGTGTAGGAAGCTACTTCTACCCATTTGGTAAAATAGTCAATTGCCACTAGAATGAAACAGTGACCTCCTGTTCCGGCTGGGGTTATCTTTCCGATTATGTCAATTCCCCATGCAGAAAATGGCCAAGGAGATGTCATCGTGTAGAGCAGTGAAGGAGGGACATGTTGTACATTCCCGAAGATTTGACAATTGTGGCAATGTCTTACGTATTTGATGCAATCGGATTCCATTGTGGTCCAATAATATCCCAAACGTGTGATTTTCTTTGCCATCATAGGCCCACTCATGTGAGGACCGCATTCTCCGTCGTGGACTTCTTCCATCACTTTTCGTGCATGTGAATGATCAAGGCAACGTAGGACTACACCAAGAGGTGTTCTGCCATCACTTTTCGTGCCTGTGAATGATCAAGGCAACGTAGGACTACACCAAGAGGTGTTCTTTTGTATAATTCTCCTTGCATCAGAATGTATTGGGAAGCTAATAGGCGTATAGCACGTTGTCCCCTCTTGTCCATATCCGGTGGATAGGTACCATTAAGCTTAAAATTCAGGATTGCTTGGAACCAGGGCTCTTGTGCGATTTCCTCTTCATCGGTGATTTGGTGGACATAAGCCGGTTCTGACCGTCGTTCGATACACAAAGGCATTTCCATCATGTGATCTGGCATATTTATCAAAGATGCAACTTTCGCAAGAGCGTCTGCAAATTGATTTTCCTCCCGAGGTAGGTGTAGGTAGGTTACGTGATCAAAGAATTGAGCGACTTGGTCTATCCTAGCCTGATAGGGTGCGAGGCTTTCACTTCGGATTTTCCAAGATCCTGTAACTTGGTTGATGATCAGTGATGAATCTCCATGTACTCGGAGGTTTTTAATGCCTAAGCTTACTGCCGCTTGTAGTCCAATGAGACAAGCTTCATATTCTGCAGCGTTGTTTGTCACCTCGAAGTCGAGTTTGACAGCAATCGGTGTATGCTCACCTTCAGGAGAAATGAGCAACACTCCTATTCCGAATCCTCTTAAGTTTGATGCTCCATCAAAGTATAGATCCCAGGAGTCTACATCTGTTTGAAGTATATCCTCGTCGGGAAATGACCAAGTATCTATGGTTTGTGCGTCGTTGATAGGATTTTCTGCGAAGAATTCGGCGACGGCGCGACCTTTTATGACTTTCAGTGGCACATATTTAAGGTCGAATTCTGAGAGCATCAGAGTCCATCTTGCCAGACGTCCGTTGAGGACGGGTTTCTCAAAGAGGTATTTGACTGGATCCATTTTGGAGTATATCTTGACGGAGTAGCTAAGCATGTAGTGACGTAGCTTCTTCGTTGCCCACACAAGAGCGAGGCACGTCTTTTCGAGTTGTGAGTATTTGCACTCATATTCCAAGAACTTCTTACTTAGATAGTAAATAGCTCTTTCTTCACTTCCTACAGCTTTGAGCCAAAGATAGCACCCATTGTTTGTTTGATTCTCGTGAGATATAAACCAAGAGGTTGATCTCGTTGTGGCGGCATGAGCACTGGTGGTTTAGCCAATATTTCTTTGATTCGGTCAAACGCCTTTTGACAATCATCATCCCACATGGTGTGGTCTGTTTTCTTGAGTTTCTTGAAGATAGGTTCACAAATCATCGTAAGTTTCGATATGAATCGACTTATGTACTTGTACTTTTCCCAGAATCCTCCTTCTTCTTTTTCCGTTTGAGGTTGTGGCATTTCAATCAGAGCTTTGATTTTGGAAGGATCTATTTCTATACCCCGTTGGCTAACAACGTATCCCAGGAGTTTGCCAGATGTTACCCCAAATGTGCATTTCTGAGGATTGAGTCTCATGTTGTACTTTCGTAGCCTTGCGAAGAACTTGCGAAGGTTCGCAATATGTCCCTCTCTTTCCTTAGATTTGACAATCATGTCATCTACGTATACCTCAACTTCTTTGTGCATCATGTCATGTAGGAGTGTAGTTGCGGTGCGTTGGTATGTAGCTCCGGCGTTGATCAATCCGAACGGCATTACTGTATAGCAATAGGTTCCCCATTGGGTGACGAATGCGGTCTTATGCATATCTTCCATGGCCATCTTGATTTGGTTATAACCCGTATATCCATCCATGAAGGATAGTAATGCGTGGTCTGCAGTATTGTCCACTAATATGTCAATGTGAGGTAGAGGGAAGTCATCTTTCGGACTCGCTTTGTTCAAGTCCCTAAAATCAACACAAACACGGATTCTCCCATCCTTTTTGGGTACGGGTACTATGTTAGCTACCCAGTCAGAATACTCGGAAACTTTGATGAACCCGGCTTTGAATTGCTTGTCAACTTCTTCCTTAATCTTTAGAGCCATTCTGTTCTCGAGAACTACAAAACTTGTGATGGATATCGGACTTTTCGCTATATGGACATCGGATACACAACCGATGTAGAGTTTGGTCATGTCCATTGTGGATTAATGGACATCGAATACAAATTACACAAAATTTATAAATTACAAATTTCTATTCCTCAAAATTTATACTAATAATTATAGAAATATATGAAAAGTAGTTGTTCAAAATAAGAAGTGCTAATTACCACAGTGGAATTTGCAAATAACAGAAAGACTGGAAAAAATCCTTAAATTGAAAATGGTTTATAATTAATTTGAGCAAGAAATTACCGTCGATTGATGCGAGAAAGTCCCTCAATAACCGCCCCATTATAAAGAACCCTAATTCCGTGCCATTGAATTATCGACGACTGATTAGGACAATTGATTTGGGGGCTTTAGTCGTGCTCAAGCCCTATAGCAGATGAAGAAGGTAGTCGGTGGCAAGGCCAATGAAGATCGTAATTGATTCGAGATAGGGTGGGTTTGACTGAGCGGAGAACGGAGATGAAGATGGGGAGATGGCTGGTTTTGGGGGTTAGGGTTTGGGAGTGAGAGTGAGGGAGAGGATTTGGGGAAGAATGTATGTAGTCGAAATTATAAGTGATGGCGGTGAGGCAATTTTTTTTACCGCCTATAATTTTTACTTTAGATGCACATCAGTTAAATGCAATGTCCCATGTCCATGACTTTTATATAGACATGGGTTTTATTAAATATCACATGTCCTTTAAAATCAGAAATAATGGACATGTGTTTTTTAACGCAACCGATGTACATATAATTATATGCACATCAGTTTTTTGCAAACAACCGATGTGCATGTTATGTACATCGGTTTTCCAGATAATCCGATGTCCATCGACTGATGTCCATAACGAGTTTTGTAGTAGTGCTCATTCGTCGAAGCTTCTGTTTCACAGGTTTGAAACCTGGCTTAATCGGAATCCTATGTTCGGCAATATCCCTGTCGATTCCTGGCATGTCTTTGTAGGACCAAGCGAAAACGTCTTTGAATTCATTTAGGAGGTCTATGAAATCGGTCCTTTCGGTAGAGCTCAAGGTAGTCCCTATCCTAAGTTCTTTGGGTTCTAGTTCGGTTCCTACGTTGATAGGTTCGGTGTCCTCTATTACTGGTCCCCCTTCCTGTAATATTTCTTTGGCTACGTAGGGAGGTAGTTCGATTGAGTCCGGGTCTTGGTCATCCTCGCATCATCGTAAAATGACTGCACTCAAGATAACACAAAGAGTAAGCAGAACCTGATTTATTCATATTAAGATTTGAGTAAAGTTGAAACAAAGAAGCCAACCGATCCATGGTCGGTGGCGGCAAAGGACAATGGTTGGGGCATTTCCCGAACTACTGTGACTACTCGAGGCTAAGCTAGGAGAAACGAAGGGAGTGGGGATGACAACAGGAATAGACTCTCTAATGACTTCTCTAGACTCCGACTCTGACTCCGACTCCGACTCGAACTCATCATCTTCTGGTTCTCCTTTGAACATCTCTCCTTCTCCAGTGGTGAGCTTGAAGAGTCTTCCTTGATTGTTGGTCCATTTGGTCGATTTTCTCCATCCTTTCTGCTGCTTTGTGTCGGTTTCTGTGATCAACGCGGTGGGGTTGAAGCAATCGTCTTGAAGTATCATAGTAATGATCTCATCCTGTGCGGCCCTAACGAATCGATCTTCTCCAAACAATAGGCTAACAGCCTGTTCGTCTAAGCAAGGTGCTTGACGGGTTTTGACGGTAGGAACCGTTTCTGGAGGAATGAAGTAGCAATCGTGAAAGATCTCGATTCCGGCTAACTTCCTTTCAAGATAATGCCAAGGTTCGGGAAATCCGTGAAAGAGCTCTGAACTTCCTTCTTGAACAAAGTATCCATTTAAGGTAGGGAGATATGGCCTCATTTGGATTCCCACGTGCTTGCGATTTTGGACTTGGGCAAGCATTTCGAGAACTTCCTCTTTTGTAGGTTTGTACCCTAGTCCAAGTGGTATCCTTGTTGAGTTGCCTTCCTTGTATGGTGCGAAGGTATTCTTCCGAATAGGGTTCAAAGGCATTCCAGGGAAGTATCCATGGGATTTGAGTATGTGGTTGACCACCAAGTTGGAGTAGGGATTATAGTATAAGGGTGCCAACTCAGTTTCTATAACGCTTACACTTTGGAAGCCCCCAAGTTCGTATACGGGATCCGCAAGGACTTGATTGTTTGATTGCTTCTCGATTATTGCCTTGATGGGTGACGAAGTGATCGTCACTACTTTGCCATTTAGTGGGACCTTGATCTTTTGATGAAGGGTGGATGTTACCGCTTTGGAAGCGTGAATCCAAGGCCTTCCCAGAAGTATGTTGAATGAAGCTTCGATGTCCACTATTTGGAAGTTAACCTTTCGTTCAATTGGTCCCGTGGCTATGGTTAGGTTAGCAAGTCCTACCACTTTTCGTCGTGTACCGTCATATGCACGTACACCTTGATTGGTGGGAGTCCAATCCGCCTCTTTCATGCCTAGCTTGTATGCCGTTTTGAGGGGTATGACATTGACCGCGGAGCCGTCATCCACCAAGGTCATTGGCACATTCTTCTTTAGACAAATGACAGTGATGTATAGAGCAAGGTTGTGACTAGCGCCAAAAGGTGGCAAGTCTTCGTCTGAGAAAGTAATAGGATTACTTAGCTTAGGTGATTCTTGGAAGACCAAGTTGACTACATCTTCAGGAGTGGAGTTATGTGCTACATTTAACTTGGCCAAAGCTTGCAGTAAAGCTTGGCGATGTGGGAATGAGCTTGCTACTAGTTGCCAGACTGAAAGATCAGCCTTTGTTTTCTGTAATTGCTTGAGCAAATGATCAGTGGGGTCATCTTCGTTGTCATTTGGTGTGATGACGTTGGTTGGACCGTTTTGAGTAGTGTTTTGATATGGGCGACCCGAACGAGTTAGGTGATCCACATCTTGGTCTTCACCATTTTGGACTATTTCTTTGACTAGGGAGTTTTCAATGAGATACTCGTCCTCATCATCATCGGCCCAAACCCCATTGACTGCAGCTAGTTCCCTCATTCTTATGATATCACCTTCTAGTCGTATGATTTGATCGACTAGTTTATCAACCACGGTGACTACTTCTTGCATTGTGGCATTTTGAGAGAAGGTCAATGGTACACGTTCTTTGGGTATTGCGTTGGGATTGCGTAAGGTTGTTACCATGCTTTCTAGTTCCCAAACTTGTCTATCTACACTCCTTGCCCATGTGATGAAGTCGGAAATGGTAGGGGAGATAGTAGAGTAGAGCCCTTCTTTCTCAATTGCATGAATTTTATTTTCGGTGGGAGAAATGAGGTGTGAGCAATCTAAGGTAGATTCATCACTTGTAATCACTAGAACTCCAAGAGGATTCTGAGTGTTGTTGGGCTTACCTCCTGGTGGTATTGGGAGTCGACCATCTTCAATCATATCTTGAAGCACGTGCTTCAACTTGTAGCATTTTTCTGTGTCGTGCCCTTTTCCCCTATGGTATTCACAGTATGAATTTTCATCCCAAAACTTGGACTTCCTTTCGGGTTCGGGAGTAGGTCCAATGGGTTGGAGTTTACCTTGCTTCATTAACCTTTTTAGAGCGTTGGAGTAAGTATCCCCAAGGTTTGTGAATTTCCTTGGTGGGGTAGTTTTCTTGGATGGCTCGAGAAGGTTAACCTCATCGATCTTGCTAGTAGAGCCGTATGAACGACTTGTGGACCCTTGATATCCTCGACCTACTGTTTTGGACAAGAGCCCTTTACGGATGTCATCTTCAATTCGTGTCCCTAATACGGTTAAGTCCTTGAAAGTCTTGATGTTTTGATATCTCAAATGATTGGCATAGATGGGTTTGAGATTATCCACAAACTTTTCCACAAGAGTAGCCTCATCCGGGCGTTCAACTAGTTGGGTGCTAGTCTTCCTCCACCTACTTAGGAAGTCGGTGAATCCTTCTTTGTCATTTTGGGTAAGAACCTCTAGAGTACGCATGTTGACTTGGATCTCGGCATTATCCGCATATTGTTTAGAGAACTCGATTGCGGCGTCCTCCCAAGTAGCGACCTTCTTGTGATCTAAAGTGTAGAACCATTGCTTCGGGATGGTGTCAAGAGATGAAGGAAAGATCCTTAAGAACATCTCGGGTTTGATGCCTTTGATAGAGATGTAATCCTTGAAGGCACGGATGTGGTTCAAAGGGTTCTCGTGTCCCTTGAACTTAGGGATATCCGTCATGTTAAAGTTAGTTGGCAATTTGGAATTGACGGCTTCATACTTGCGATTGTTCTCCCTATAAATGTCATCCCCCTTAAGGTACATCAATTGCTCCTCTAGGTATTGGAGTCTTTTCTCAGCTGCAGTCATCCCCAGGAAAGGGTTCTCATCCCTAGATTCATCATCGGAGTTACGTAGCACTTCACTTTCAAGGGGAGGCAATCTTCCCTCTACAGCATAGATACGGCCTTCGATGAGTTCAAGGCGGTTATAGGTTTGTTCTTGAGTAGATTGCATTTGGGCTAGCGCGGCTAGGATTCGATCATTACTATTCTGGAGTTGGTGGAAGTTCGTTTCATCACTTGATCCGGGCATCTTGGAAACTGGATAAGAGATCGGCGACGAATCAAAACACGATCGACCATTCTATCACACTTGCTAAAAGAGGAAAAGTTTTGACTCGTGAAGTGGGTGTGTGCCACTTGTGTTGAGTGAGTTTTGAAGAAAGACAAGGTCTTTGAAAATGTGTGTCCTAGTCAACTGTAGTGTAGTTGTAGAAGTGGACTCGAAGTGAGGTTTTGAAATGGGCTTGTGGCCCGAATTTTGACACGACAAACGGACAGGGTTTTGACCGGATTTTGCGCTAATTAGAAGCCCTATTTCGAAATTCTTGTTTGAAAAGGGTTTTGATTTTTTGAAAATTCGTCATGGTTTTGTTTAGAAATGGTGATCACGTAAGGTTTACACATTTATACAAGCATTATAACGGGATGCTGAGTGCACTTAGAAGGGTTTTGGTTTAAAGGGTGGGTTGCCATACCGAACCATCAAACCCGAAGTCTGTGGAGAGGCTCGTGCCAAACAAGAGTAAGGCCGATTCCTAGTCCATTTCCTCAAGTAGTGAAGGCCCTTGATACAAACAAGAGTAAGCATCATGGTATGGATGACGTCAATCGCTATCCATCCTTAGGCCCAAATAAGAATTAGGACCGTTTAGACGGGACGATTGGTCGAATGGGTTGGGTTGGGCCTAGGAAGGCCGAATTAAACGGTCTAGGAAGACCGAGTTATGAAAACCGACAATTGTCTTGTACAAACTATTCCCTAACCTTGTTCAAGTTTCACCCTTGGCTACACGTAAGTGTATTATCCCCAGCGGAGTCGCCAAACTGTGGACAGTGGGCCGCCCACGGGGGCGCTTGGTGAGAACGAAACAAGCGTTTGCATTTTGTATGGAGTCGCCACCGATTTTTATGGGAAATTGGAACCGTTCGAATACCTCGTGTCATGTCAAGACACAAAGTAGTGACATGAACACTAAGCAATCGTTACCCTTAGCATTCTATGTCTAGAATGACTCTCGTGGATGCCAATGAACACGGGTGCTCACGGAGATCTGGAGTAAGGGGTGAGGGTACGTATTAGGAAGCTCTTTTGATCGAACACCTAATCCCGCCCGCCTCGATAGCGGCCTCTACTAATGATTAGGGGAGTTATTCGTACTTGATATATCGTCGGCTATATGCATGCAATGCAACATCCATAGATTAATCCTAACATGTGAGAATTTAACTAGGTCGGTTGACAATTAGTTAGCATACAATTGGGTCGAAGTAGGATTTAAGTTCAATTACATGTGAAAACATACAAACAATGAAAGGAATACAATAAAAGAAATACAATAATGAAAATTACATTGATTACATTGGAATAAGTGGTTTATGTCGAAAATACCTTTAAAACGGATAATTTGAGAAAAAGAAATAAAAGAGCAAATTACGAACAGAAATTAGCGTGATATTACGGTTAATAGTTAATTAATACGTAAATTAATTAAACTAGGTCAAGGCAGAAACGGAGTTCAGGGACAGAACTCAGCCAGAAAAAGCAAAAGAGAGTCAGCCGCGTCCTTTGGAATAGGCACAGCAGACGCTGCGTCTGTTCCTTGGCTCAGTTCTGGCTGTGAAGCCGTATTTGCAAGCCGTTAATGTTAATTGGTGATTGTAATGATCAATTAAATTATTTACTCGGATGAAAGTGATTAACATGTTATTTAACATATGAATGGGTCATAAAAACAGTAAAACATGAATGAGACGGATGCAAACGAATTATTTACATGATGAAATAATGATAGAAGTGAAAAATATTAATGAGTCCTCTATTGAAATCAATTAACTAAGCTAGATAAGATGGATTAATGACGAATATGCGATGAACATGACAAAAAGACAGATTAGACTATATCAAAGACGAATTCCAAAAACCCAATATGAACAAATTGAATCCCTACAACCCGGAATTGAATTTAATGACGAAAACCCGCAAATATTGGATTAATTGGGATTTAAGTTGGATTTGATGAATTAAACATGTGAATGATGATAATTAATATACATGTGAAATTAATATGTTATCATGATGCAGAATAGACAAACGAATAAGCAAAAGAAGGATTTTGGATACGAACTTCAGAGGACAAACGAAGAAGAAAGGAAGCGAGAATGCGGCCCTCACGAAGAGGCGCAGCGAATCTGCGCTCCTTCGAAGAGGCGCAGCAGTTGCTGCGTCCTTTCTCGATGGTTATCTACTGGAAATCCGCAAAAACAGGTTTTAATAAATGGTTTTAGAAATCGGTTTTAATGGTATTTTCGACGTAAATCTTACAATTGATGATACGAAAAGTAAAATACAATTAATAAATAAGGATTATACACCCTCAGAGTTACATGTTGACGAAACGAGAAGAACTAAGATATCTATTAGTGATGCTCGACGCGAATGCAAAGAGAGTGCCCTCGTAAGAGGAAAACGATTGATTAATTAAATTGATTGAGTGTAGTTGGTCAAATTGGTCGGTCATGCAACGGAGAGGCTGGTACCCGGAAAGATCCGAGCTTACGTGGTCGAAAGTTCAAGCACGTAGGCGCCAATAAGTAAGAACAAAGTCTAGAATGCAAAGGGAGAAGAGAAGGGCGGACACTCGCGTGAGAAATATGAGGAGCGAAGGCTCCTATTTATACTAATCACGTGGAGGAATTAGGGTTTCGGAGACTCTTTGGAAGTGAATCTCGGAAAGATATGAAAAAGATACGAGAAACATGCAGAAAAGGTCGACATTAATATTTGAGCAATCACTTGACGATAATCTTACGAACTGTCACAAATCGTTCCGCGTATCAAACATGCGGCCTAATCATCACCGGGTGGTTTGCGGGAGGTGCAGAAATGAGGTATCTACAAATTCAAAATTGTATGTTTTGAAAATCGAGTTTGAAATGTTTGAAGAGGTCTCGGGGACGGTGCATGGTCCTCGGGATCCCGAAAGTGTCTTGAGAAAAAGGATGTGTGCTTTTCTCGGGTTTCGAAAGAGCCATTGTCGGCGCGAAACGGGTTAAAATCCGTGTCTAGACGCGGCGATTATAACGGCGTAAAAAGGTGATTTGAAATTGTTTATACAAAACCGGGTTTGAAAATCGTCATTACGACGGCCTCGAAAGACGTGTTGAAATGGTTATACAAAACCGAGTTTGAAAATCGTCATTACGACGGCCTAGAAAGGCGTGTTGAAATGGTTATACAAAACCGAGTTTGAAAATCGTCATTACGACGGCCTAGAAAGGCGTATTGAAATGGTTATACAAAACCGAGTTTGAAAATCGTCATTACGACGGCCTAGAAAGGCGTGCAACGGTCGGCGAAAGACCGAGGTTTGAAATGGCCATTATAATGGCGCAAAATGGTGTTTTGAAAGTTTGAAATGACACGGAAGGACTTATGATCAAGTAGCACATAAGCACTCACAGTTTCATCATATTATGCATTATGCTGACACGGGTTTTGGCTTAAAAGGGTGGGTTACACACCAAGCAATCAAACCCCGATTTGCGAGAGGGATACCAATCCAAACAAAATGTGTAAGGAGGGTGTCCTAGCCTCGTGCTCGAAAGTGATGAAAGCTCTTTGACGAAACAGAAATGTGTAACGTCAATGGTATGCTTGACTTAATCGGGATTCAGAACGCGGGGATGAGAAAACTCACGTCGACAAAACGAGCCAATTGGTCGAAAAGGGTTAGGTTGTGGGCCCGGACAAGGAACCCGACCGTGACCGTAATATCAATTAATGCATTCCAACCAAGACCTCGTTCGAGTCTCACCATCTAGGGATCACAAGACGTAAGTGTCCTAGTTTTGCCCAGCGGAGTCGCCAATCTGTGGACATGGCCCACCTGCGGCTCCGGTTCGATCTGCGGACATGCAGCGGTCTCTTTGAAAGCCACGCTCGGTGGCGTAAAATGCCTTCGACCCGATCGTTTTAGATCGGTCGGTTTCGTCTCGGTAAGGGTCTCGAAACGATTAAAGATGTTCGGAGTCGCCACCAAGCATTTGTGGGATGCCTGGAACCCGTTCGAATTCCACTTTATACCTCGATCAAATCAAAGCACAAAGCAGCGTTTTGACATAGGTACTAAAGATAAGGAAATCGTCCCTCTTTAGCATCCTATCTCTAGAATGACTCTCGTACGCCCTGGATATGGTCGTCCACTATCCAAAGTTTCTGAGTAAGAGGTGAAGGTACGTATTGGGAAGCCCTTTAATCAGACACCCAATCCCGCCCGCGTTTAGCGGCCTCTACTGATCGATCTTGGTTGGTTGAATGCAAAAGTTGATAAAACGGTTTAAATGCATGAATGCGCATCCAATAATTTAAACCTAACATGTGAGAGCTTTCTAAGTCGGTTGATTTAATCCAAATATCAAGTATAAGATGTCGAGTTGGATTAATGGTTGATTTGCATGCAAGACGGAAATTAAACATCCATTTACCGTATTAGGTTTAGGGTGCATAACATGATCCATTTGTCTTAATAAGGCATTTTGCAAATGTGGTTTGAATAATCGAATAGTCATCTGATCCGTCCTATATCCGGGTTAGCCGGAGTCGGGATCGTCCTGGACTAATGCTGGGAGGGAACAGGCCCTGTACCAGACGGCTATAAGAGGCGCGGGCCAGCCGGCGGTGTAAGGGGCCTCCCTCTGGTTTTGAAAATGAGAAATAAAATGCCTACTTGAGGTGCGGGTTAGCCAACGGCTGTATGCCGTGTTCTGACTGTTTAGAAAACGTTATAAAACGTGTTGAAAATGGGTGTTTGAACCCGGTTTGATTTTGAAAGGGTCGTTTAGACCGCATTTGTTGATTTGAAGAACTAGCCTCGAATAATCATCATTATTAGATAATATTCGGTGTCGGGTTCGGTTTGACAAGCTTGACATGAATAGTTTTGAAAATGATTATGGACTAATTGTTTTAAGTCCATTTTGAATGTAATTAGTCGGTACTCATCGTCGTACCCGGGTTAAAATCCGGCATGGTATGTATAACCAAGGATGACTTTGTGTTGGTGACTAATATGCTTGTTTGAAAAATGTAAAGAAAATGAAATAAAAGGCTTTAAAATACCTCTTAAATGTCATTAACCAAATATTATCACCGAAATATGGATTTAACCGTCATGGTATGAAGAACCAAGAGTGAAAATTGCTTTATGGTTAAAACATGTGAAATGAAACAAAAGGTTTCGAAAATACTTGAAATGGTGAAAACCGATTACAAATATGAAAATGGATTAAGGGAAATGACGAGAACAAACACGGTTGATCTCTGGTCTGAGTACCCCATTTAGGCGCGAGCCTGTTGGCGACCTAAGGGGCTTCTGCCTCAGACCAAAAATCGGTTTTGGCTCGTTTATTCCATGTTTTAGTTCATGTTATGCATGTTTTAGCATGTTAAAGTCATGAAACAAATGAAAGCATAATAAAAGAGGATTTTTACACCCTCATACTTAGATGTTTGGTTATGGCGAGTGACCGACGTATGTGTAACAACTCGTTTGATCGGAAAAAACTCGGTTTAAAACCGTTTTGGTAAGCAAAAGAGTGTTTTAAAAGTTTAGTGATGGTGTAATGGTCAAAGTGGTCGGACAAGTGATTTAATGCACGATGACGGTACCAAACAATGTGTAAGGCTCGTATTTACGATCGGAGCGGTCAGGTTTTGAAATAAATGGCCAAAGATGGCGAGAAAAGAGCTATTTTCGGAGCTTGAAAGGCTTGAAAACACCTTGACTGAGGCTCGCCGTCACATGACGCGGCCTAATTTACTCTAATTTTGCAGGTGACGTGGCTTCTACGTCAGGGAGGGCTCCCATGGACGTGGATACTGACTTCGACCCTTCTCTTACTTTCGAGGAGGTGTTAGAGGAGGCGTTTGCTGACCAGGCTGCTGAGGAAGAGGCCCCGAGGCGGGCCAACGTCGGACGAGGCGGTCTTCAGCTAGCGAGGGCACCCCAGTGGGCTGAGAAATGGGATGGCAGACATCTCATTTGGGCAGCGGAGAGTCCCCTGTCTTACAGGAGGGTGAAGAGTTTTGTAAATCTCAAACTCGTCACTCTCTCATCATCTTTCTTTACTTATTTATTTGTCATTTAATTTCTCTTTCACTTCGAGCTAAAGATAGTTTTGTGTCAAATCGATATAGGACGCTGGGAACATGAGGTCCTTTTCTGGCTACACGACGATGATGGAGGCTTATGGGAGACTGTCGGAGGAGGAACAAGCCATCATCGAGCATGCAGCTTTCGGAGCTTTGGTTGGAGCGTGGAGGGAGATCAAGGTAAGGAAGCTTCGGGCTAACCTTTGCCTGATTCGAGCTTTCCTTGATCGGTACTAGGACATGACCTCGACCTTTCACATGCCTTTTGGCGAGGTCGGGGTCACGTTGGAAGACTACGGCATGATTTTGGTCTGCCGTGTGGAGTGGAGGCTGTGGTGTGGCCGTCGATGGCCATGGGGGTGGACTCGGCCGAGGCCAAGAGGCTGATTGGCTGGAACCTAGCAGCGAGTGCTTCTACGGTTCCCGGGTTAGTACCGAGCTCCTACGTCAGGGATTACTTTGGGGGTAAGACCCCGACGGTGGTGACGATGGACGCGAGGGAGGTGGCTCCTCCTCCTTGTACTGCGGAGCAAAGGGCTCGTCTGTGGCTCTGGTGGTTCTTGTCTTCACTCTACCTTGGAGACAAGGGGGAGAGGCTGTCGACGAAGCTTCTTCCCTTCCTTTCTGACCTGAGTGACCTAGGTCGTTGGCACTGGGTCACTCCTGGCTTTGCGGTCCTCACTCGCTACATGAGGGCCATGGTTCATCCTGAGCTGCTGGAGAAGGGGACTTCTCCTGCTACTGTCGGTCTTGGTCTGCTATTAGAGGTATGAACCTTCATTTCGTATTATAAAAGATCATTTCTTCTTGTTATCGAATCGTGAAAGATCGTCATAGATTATCTTGTTTTGCAGGCGTGGGTGTACTCCTACTTTCCGGGCTTCGCGCCCAAGAGGACGGAGCCTGGGGCGAGAGCTTATCCCGTTGTGAGGGATTGGGTGATGTGTCGTAGGAAGAGCCAGTGCTCTTCTTACGATGTCTGTCGACGGGACGTGAATGCCCTGAAGCTGAGTGACGTAAGTACTTTTTAATCACTTTTCCTTCATTTATTTGTTCATTACTTCTTTAAAAGCGATCATAAGAATGACCTCTTGTTTGCTTGTCTTAGTGGGTGCCCAGGCCTTGGGTGGACTACCTTGACGCCCCTCCTTTGCTGGCTGAGGTCCTTCGACCTAGGAGCTCAAGTCGGTTGTTGTTGAGGACGTCGATGGGTCCAGTGTGGTATCTGGGCGAGTGCTTGACTCGTCAGTTCTCTCGTGATGCTTTCACGGTTCTCATCGATCCTCCTCAGACGATGTTTAGGGAGCCTTCTGCCGCTGAGAGGGACGCTGACCTAGCAGAAGTCAGTGGCGATGCTCTTCTTCTTCCTGGTGAGGTGTACTCTGTGTTCGTACGCTAGAGGCTGGCGTACTGGCCGGTCGTGGTAAGTGCTTCATTTTCCCTTTTTGAGTTGACTTGGTAAAATGATTAATGATCATCAAATAAAGACTTCATTTGAATTTTCAGGGGTTGAGGAGGCGGGCGTCGAGCCCCCAGCGTACCCCGAGACCCTCGAGTACACTGACGCAGCAGGGATGGCGACGATATCCGAGCTCCGCGACTTTGGCGAGGCGGTGACAGATGCTGGCCTAGAGGAGTGGCAGCACTTGGTCAGGAGGGTAAGCCTCTGATTCAGTTAGCTTTTGTTGTTGTATAAGAATACATTTGTCCATTTTATTGAAAACTTTGTTTATTGAAATGCAGGTGGCGCCGTCTCTGAACGTAGCATTGTGGAGGGTGGCTAACCGGCTACGAGCTACTGCCATTGAGGCACTTGCTGGTGGTCGAGGACGACAGGTATGAACCTTTCGTTTACATCATTTTGAATTTTGTATTTTTCTTGCATTTGAAATGATTGAAATGAGGCATTTCTTTGCCATTTACAGAGGGAGCGCGACCTGGAGCGTGAGCTAGCGCAGTCTCAGGAGGAGACGGCTCGCCTGCTGAGAGAGTTGAAGGATCGAGATGCCGAGATTGCTGCTCTCGAGGCCAGGGTCACCGAGCGAGGTGGCGACCAGGAGTAGTTGTCTTTGTTTTTGTTGCTTCTGTTGTCGTCGGCTGTACTGTAGACATTTTGTACATTTAGGACGTCATTTTGGACTTGTTTTGGGCTATAGCCCTTAGTTTGTTGTACATATAACATTTTGGTTGTATATATGACGGCCTGATTGCCTTTGCTGCTGGGTTGTATGTTCGTTCCTGCAGGTTAGCTTTGAACAGGTTTGGTAGATGACGGTTTACGCCGTCATGCTGCCGAAATTTACATAGAACACATATTTTATATATGGCTTAAACTAGCGCAAAACAAAGAAAAGACCTAAAAATGCAAAAACATGCCCAGAAATGAGCGAAAAAAATTTGCCAAAAATTTGCCAAAAATGACCGGACGGTAGGGAGGGCTACCCCGCGGCCCCTAAAAAAACGAATAAAAAGAAATGTATAAGTTTTAAATGAAATGTGAAACGGGAGTGAAATGATTCCCCCAAAAAAAGAAAATAAAATGAAATGGATAAGTGTGCTTATTTGACGAAAATGTTGATCGTCTCCACAGGCGTGCCCGAAAAAATAGGAAACATAAAATATGGTAATTTGACGGAATTACCAAAATAATAGCCTATTAGGAATATGAAATTATATCAAGAGTAATTAGGAAAGATCCAACACGGAAAAATCATAGAAACCCTTTGAGGAAGAGGCGCAACACGAGCTGCGACCCTTCGAAGAGGCGCAGCAGGTGCTGCGCCATATCCCCAGTTCGCCAGTTCTGACGGAGTTTAGGAAACAGCTTTTAGTATAAATATAGACGTCGAGGGAGCTTGTATTCACATAATTCTTCCGTCCTTCTTCCATCTATTATATAAAACTCTCCTATTACATAGAAAAATTTACAAATCATGGATGCCTTGGAAAATCGTCTCAAGAAATGGACAAACGAATTTACAAACGTCGAGAAGCATGATATGGGTGCTTTCAATTTGGGGTCAATCTTGCGTTTGAAACTGGTGAAGGTTGTAAAACCATTCTTGGAAGCTTGTCTCGAATATTGGGACCTTAATTGCCACGTGTTTGCCTTCCCTGGAGGTGACATCTGTCCTTTTCCTGAGGAAATTGCTGCAATTGGAGGATGAGACCCAGAAAATATGCCTGCTATACCCTGTAGCTCTCAAGGGTACAAAAATAAGTTTAGATATTTGCTTGGACTGACTAAAGCTGAGGTTGACCGTCTTGTAACCTCAAAACGAGTCCGTATGCTCGATTTTATTGATCGATTTATAAACATGGAAGACCCTTCTATCTCTTATATGGCGAGGCGTAGGGCATTCGGGTTTTGCCTACTGCATGGTTATGTCCTCCAAGGGCATGTTGATAAGGAAATGAGAGGAGATCCTCGTTACTTGAGCTTAATTGAGCAAATGGAGCTGCGCAGGAGCCCAGCTTCTCTGTGCCTAGGAGAGATCATTTTGGGCTGGATAACAGGAAAGCCAACTGCGAGCTTCCTTATTTGGGAAGTCCCATCATTTTGCAGGTAAGAACGCAACCTTTCTGTTTCCTCTCTCTTTTTTTCGTTTCTTTTTTTTTCGTTTTTTTTTTGGTTGGATATTAATTCCTGTCTTTGGTAGGTTTGGCTCATGAAGCGTCTACGGTTGATCGAGCCCCCAGCTAATGTACCCGGATACCATGCTCGGTCGGTTGCGATGAGGACCAGACTCTATATGGTGGACTTCACTCGGGTTTGCAACTATTGGGAGAGCAAGCTGAAGAATGAAGGTGTTCCCTTGATCAGATGGGTTGTGCTATGGTGGCATTTCAAGTCAGTTACTGGAGTGTCATCTTTAGATCCTACTCGATCGATACGCATTCCTGGCTTGGAATTCATGGTATGCATCTTCCCGGAGAGACTGATGAGGCAGGTGGGCCTTAAACAGAGGATTCCTAAGCTTGATACTGTTCTTCAGACTACAGTGGCACTGGTCGGACTATTTCGGAGCTATATTCTATTTTTCGGAACAATTGTCGTTGGAAGCACTTAGACCAAAACACAATTTATAACTTCACAAACAACTCTACAATTAGTAAAGAGGCAAGTAAAGGTCGGATCCCAAGGGACGGGAATTGAGATGAGACTTCTATTGAAACTAGTGGTGTCTTAGGGGTGTCACAATTTGGGTTGATGTAGAAGGTCACTAACTAAATAGCAATGAAAATAAATAAGCAAGATGAAATAAAAGGGTTGTAAACAATATAAAAAGCACTAGGGTATCATGGGGTCATAGGAGAATCATGGGAATTGATCATATAAACATGTTCTCAAAGTATAAGCAAGCAATTATTGCTGTGATTGATTTAGTTGGGTTATATCTTACAATCCTAGGAAAGTTTGGGTCCCGGAGCTGAATCGATTAGATTGTACAACACCTACAAGTCGACTTAGTCTTTCCTACTCAACAACATGCATGGTCTAATGAGACTCGAGTTGGTTTATGTCTTACAAGTCTCATTGAAAAGATGGGTGATGGGTAAAAATGCAAGGATTCATAGGCTCACATTTCATCAAACATAACATGTGCATGAGTTGAGATCAAAACAAGCAAGCAAATAAACCATGAAAGCATATTAATTTAAGCATGAATCATTCCCCATGTTGGTTTCCCCTAATTACCCATTAACCCTAGCTAGGTCACTACTCACTCATTATCATGTTGATCATGCTAGCAAGGTTGTCAATCATACCAACAAAATGGAACATGATGAACAAATGAAAGTAATTAACAATAATAAAAGGGGATTAAGAGAATTATACCTACTAATGATTCCAATAATAAAGCAAAGAATAAAAGAAGTACTTGATGCTTGATTTTTTCACAAAAAACAAATGCTCATTTTTCCTTACAATAATCACAAGTACAACGGGTTTGTGGCTCGTGAAGCTGTCTTTCTAGAATACAAGTTTATTTCTAGAAGAAAGAGTGGGAAAAAATATTCAAGAGCCACAAAAGAATTGTGTCAAAAATTATATGAAATTGTATGTCCCAAGAAACTGTATTTTCTTGGCAACATGACGTTGTTTCTTCGAAACCTAGGAGGTTAAATTCATCACTTGTTAAAGATGATGAATTCATGTTACTTTTAAGAAAGTAAAGAGCTTACAACTTACAAAGAAATTGTTTGATTCAAGTTACTTCTGGAAAGTAATGAATATATGACTTACGTGAGAGTGTTTAAGTCACAACTCAATACAAGGCTTAGAGCCATGAAAATCCGAAATAAATTCCAAGTGAACTGTTAGATATCAAAGCTTGATTGGTGGCAAAGGGTTTTGCAGTAGTTGAAATGCTTAAGTCTATTTGGATCTTCATAGGGATTGTGTTTCATTATGAGATATATAGAGAGTGAATCTAAAACCTACTTCTTCAATTAGAAAGTATGTATTCAATACATATCTTGAGTTTTGTAGATTCTTGCAATCCTAAGATAATGTGAAACTTAAGAGAGGGTTTTAAGTAGGACATCAATGAATTGGAGTCAACATTTTGATCATGTTATAAAACTTTTCTCGATAAGTCGAGAAGTTGTGTTTATACATGGAGTTTAGTGGGAGTTACGGTAATTTTAATTAGTCTTATATGTGGATGACATATTGCTCATTGGGAATGATTTAAGACTTTTGGAGTATTATAATACATCTTTAATATCCGGATTTATGGAGATAAATCTACATGATATTAGCGTCAAATAAGAAGTCTTACGTTGATAAGATTCATGATTAGTTCAATCAAGTTGAACATATTTGATTGATTCCATTTGCTTCCACTGCCGGATCAATTAAATGAGTAATGATGTATAACACTTCATATACTTTGAGTATGATGAATTGTTTCAAATCGAGTTTAAGTAATACTTACCAAATAGCCATATTGATTATTCTTAAGTGCTTGAAGAAGCATTAAAGATGCAAAGTTAAGTGTTTTTGCAATTCACAAGTTTGTGTAAGGGCTTACACTAATGACTCTTGAGATTGTATAAGGTTTCGGACAAAAACCGTATTCAAAACACCTAAAGATGGTTAAGGAACCATTGTGGCTATGTTATTTAAGAAGTGGATTTGCTAGAATTGTTCTAGGCAATAAAGAACAATGAGAGATGCTTACAACGGAAATTGAGTACACTTGCAATCATGAGATGTGCAAGAGGATGGATCCCGCACACTGTGAAAACAATGGCAGCTATTCTAAGGTTAGAGAGCTTATGTCTAGATTGGATCTAGACACGTACTCAGAAAGTTTTGTAATGCAAATGTATACATTACAAAGGAAAACGAGAATGTAGTAAGGTTGAGTAAGGTACAAGAAGTTGATAAAACCTAATAACCAAAGCCTTCTCATAGGCTTAACATGATGAGTCATGTCATATGTCATTTCAATTGCATTGAGATGAACAACTACATATAAGATGAAAATTGATTATAAAAATATGAAGTAGTAATCAGGTATTGACTATTCATATGTGATAATCACATTTGTCGTTCGAGTTTTTAAAATCTGAATACTCCTTTTATACTTTGTTACATCCAAACGGGTTGTAGAGACAATATTGAACCCCGTTAAAGGGAACCCGGATTAACATGGTATTCGCCCATAGTCACTTGTATGAGGTGACGTCTCGAAGTGACTAGAGTGTGATGCGATTGATGGCAAGTTCAAGTGCCATAGAGTCATGTGAGATGACTAGTCGATCACATAGGCAGACTGTTAGGAACACTTTGTCGGGCCTGATAACCGCTTATAGAGTTCTGGCAAATTTATATAGCCTGGTCGTGGCGAGAGCTACTATAGTATTCTAATGAGTCGATTCTTTTGACTAAAGACTGTTCGCCTAAGGTGGCACAGTTTCAGATTAACTTTGATTTATGTTACTACGACCTTCGTAAATGAGGTCAAATGGGCATATTCTGGGTTATGATAGTTGTTGCTAGTCGAAGGGAATAGTGCGATATGAATTGTCCACCCCCTTGTCAGGGTTAAAACAATATCTCAGGGCCACTCGAGGAGTAATGAACTGGAAATGCGTGGCCACGCTCGGAAGGTATCTATGGTAGATAACTCCGATCAATCAGTTATTCTCGAGATCGAGGAAACCACTCTCGATATTATCACTTGCAAGTACGACCTGAAAGACACCTTGCATTGAGTGGGAGATAGTAATAGGACAAGAGAATTGGTGACGCACACTTGTCGAGGACAAGTGGGAGATTGTTGGAATAAGTGTCCTCTGACAATAATGCGATCACAACTGTCGATCATGATGATCACATGTTTAAATCTCATTTTAAGAATACATGTGGGATGTAATATTTTACAGTCAACTGGTCCACACATATCGGTAATGATTGGCTGACTAGAGTTTGACATTACTGTCGTGCGACGGTGGTGATCAGTTGATCCCCTTAGGTCATACCTATAGGTAAATACTCTTAATTGATTATTTAATTAATCGTATGCCGATACGAGTTAATTAAATTGCTTAAAATTGACGGGTGATTTTGTGAGTAAACTTAACGTGTCTTATTGTAATTTGATTAAATGAGATACGGTCTTAGTAATCGAATTTTTTTATTACTTAGATAAAATTATTGTTTACGAAACAATTGAAATTGAAATTGAATGAATAATTTATTATAAATACAAGACGTTATAATTTATAATTTGATAAACCATTTTGGTACAACTGATTACGAATTACTTGTGAATTTTGTATGTGACATATTTTATTAATATGTTGATTTTTAATATGTTAAAAATACATTATGGTGTAACATGTCATGTAACATGTGACACATGACAAAATTAACAAATGACAAAATAAAATGGATCTTCCATTTTATGTATATGTGCCGAAAAATTGGAAGGAGTATTAGTGGATAAATTGTGTTGATTATTTTAATAAGAAAAAACACAATGATTAAACCTAATGACTAGCCATGCATGCCTAGTCTTATCTTGAGGAGAGCACAAGACCATGCATTAGCCTCTCCTTCTCCCTCCAACCGGTTTTTTGATGAGAAATACTAAGTGTTTTTCTCTATTATTATTCACTCTTTCATAATATAATTTCTAGTGTAAGAAATTGTCATTCTCTCTACAATTTGTGAAAACTTAAAGAAATAAAAACCTCACAAAAGCTCCTCTCTTGACCGAAATATTCAAGAGAAAATACAAAATATTTTTGTGTCAATTTTTATAGCAAGACTTATATTATTAGTAGATCATAATAATATTAGTTATTAAGAGGTTTCCTTGGGTATATACTTTTGGAAGAGGTTCTAGTTTGGACCTTTGTTCATCCATAATAAGGAAGCTCAAGAACTAACAAATAGGTGAATTTGTTGGTGCCCTTTAATCCGAAATCCCAATGTAAGATAGACGATTTCTTCTCTTATCTTGTTTTAGTTTGCATGCATAAGATCTAGAATTTATTTTATGACTAAATAAATTATCTCATATATGAATATGTAAATTAATGAGATTAATGAATCTAACAGCATGGTCATCAGGATTTGAAAAGCCTCGCAAAAGGGTGTTTGTCATTTTCAGGTTTTGGAAGACCATTCTGTCGACGCGAGACGGGTTAAAATCCATGTCTTGACGCGGCGATTATAACGGCGTAAAAAGGTGTTTTTGAAATGGTTGTGAAAACCGGGTTTGAAAATCGTCATTACGACAGCCTAAAAAGGCGTGCTTTTTGAAGTGGTTGTAGAAAACCGGGTTTGAAAATCGTCATTACGTTGGCCTAAAAAGTCGTGCTTTTTGAAATGGTTGTAGAAAACTGGGTTTGAAAATCGTCATTACGACAGCCTGAAAAGGTGCTTGTTGAAATGGTTGTGAAAAACCGGGTTTCAAAATCGTCATTACGACGGCCAGAAATTGTGCTTTTTGAAATGGTTGTGAAAAACCGGGTTTGAAAATCGTCATTACGACGGCCTAAAAAGGCGTGCTTTTTGAAGTGGTTGTAGAAAACTGGGTTTGAAAATCGTCATTACGACGGCCTAATAAGGCGTGCAACGGTCGGCGAAAGCCTGAGGTTTGAAATGGCCATTATAACGGCGCAAAAGCGTGTTTTGAAAGTTTTAAATAACACGGAAGGACTTATGATCACATAACACATAAGCACTCGCAGTTCATTATATTATGCATAATGCTATCGGGATTCGAAACGCGGAGATGAGAAAACTCATGCCGACGGGACGAGCCAATCAATTGGTCGATAAAGGTTAGGTTATGGGCCAGGACAAGGAACCCGACTTATGACCGTAATATCAATTAATGCATTTAAAACAAGACCTTGTTCGAGTCTCACCATCTAGGGATCACAAAGACACAAGTGTCCTAGTTCTCCCCAGCAGAGTCGCCAATCTGTGGACATAGGCCACCCGCACGCCAAGCCAATCCATGGACACGCGGCAGTCTGAAAGCCACGCTCGGTGGCGTAAAAATTATTTCGACCGGATCGCTTTAGATCGGTCGGTTTCATCTCAACAAAGGTCTCGAAACGATGTTAGAGATGTTCAGAGTCACCACAAAGCATTTGTGGGATACTTGGAACCCGTTCGAATCCACTTTATACCTAGTTCAACCAAGGCAAAAAGCGGTGTTTGACATAGGTACTAAAGATAAGAAGTTGTTCTTCTTTAGCATCCTATCTCTAGAATGACTCTCGTTCGCCCTGGATAAGGTCGTCCACTATCCAAAGTTTCGGAGTAAAAGGTGAAGGTACGTATTGGGAAGCTGTTTTATCTAAATTCTGCGTAGGGCTGAATCAGGTCAGGGTAGGGTGTTAGTAGGGTTAACAAGCTCGTTTATCTTATGTATGGCTGAAGGTCAGGCATAATAAAATGTAAAGAAAAGGAAATAAAGAGAATAAATGAGATAATAGGTTTTGTACGTGGAAAACCCTTGAATGGGAGGAGGGGTTTCACTATAATATCTAGCGAATAATTATATCTCAAGCTAAACAATGTATTTTGTTCCAAGTATTGTAATAGTATAGCATGTAATCTTGTCTTGTGTGGTAGGATGCAATAGAATGTGTCTTCGAATGGTCTTCAGTCTTCTTTATATAGTAATCTCCATACAGCCGTGTAATCTTCCTCTTAATGGCGTAATATTCTCTCTTCATGACGCCATTAATTTCTGTCTTCAATGTGCTTAATTACCCAGATTAATGCTTCATAATAATGACCAAAAATAAATACCTAAGTACTACAAGATATACTTTTAATGATGCGTGCATTTTATATAGGCATTTTGTACCATATTTGCACGCATCTTTATGCATATTTAGTAGTGTTTAGCTACAAATGTCCCCAGAATTGTCTACTTTGGTTTCTCTTATCTTATTTGCAGGAATGAACCGAAGAGAAGCGAAATCAAGGTTAATACATGTCCCTATGCATGCATTTATGAGATGAGTTGAGTCGGAGCTTGGAAACTACTAATTGTGATGCGCAAAGAAGTAAGATAGCTAGGCGAGCAAAGGAAGAGCTTCAAATCACAAGTGCCTAAATTGAAGAGCCATATCTTGAGTTCTACAACCGATTTTCAAGTGATTCCAAGTGTATATGAAAGCTTGTCCTCTTAGCTTTCCAACTGTATTGGAAAATCTCTGTTTTCCCAAGTAACGAAGAAATGGCGGCCATTTGAAGTTCAGTGCGCGAAGCAGGAATTATGCGCTGGGAAGTACTCGATCGAGTACTATCTTGTTCGATCGAGTCCTTTTTCTACTCGATCGAATGATACCTTTTTGATAAGTGTTCGATCGAGTACCTAAAGTCCTCGATCGAGAGGTTTTAGCTTGGATTTGTTCGATCGAGTGATATAAAGTTGCTCAATCAAGTGACTAGCTTATATACTTGGGATTTTTATCCCGTGTTAGGTTTATTTTATGTTAATAATCACTTCCCTATATAGAAGAAGTCGGGGATTAGGTTAGAAACATCTTATATACTCTTAGTCACTGTTTTCTCTCTTAATTTCTGCTGCTACCTTGTTCTTATTGCCGGATTCGCTGTTTTGTAATCTTCCTTTCTCTCTTATTCTAAGTATTATTTCTCTTCTTTTCATCTCTATACTATGCTTTCTAATGCTTTATCTTTCTCTTTTTCTTCATCCATTGTTATGTTTAGCTAATTCTCCTGCTAGGATTTAGGGGATTCAATGATTTGATGTTAGTTGCTAATTAGGTTTGTAGATCTGTTGCTAAAATCTTGTCTATGTTGTTAATCACCGCATATAATTGCAATTAGTTGCTTTAGTCGACGCATCTAGCTAATTGATTTGGTAAGCCATGACCTAGACCGGAAGGTTGGAAGGGGTGAGACGTGAAGTGAACATTAGGATGCTTTAGTGAGGGCGGAAGCTAAGCTAATAGTGTTTTAGGGTAATTGAGATCGTAAGGTGATATTCGTTGCCCCTTAGACCGATACAAGTGAGCGATCTGTGACCATAGCTGCAATTATCTGACATTCATTGGTGACCCGACAATCCTAGTTCTCTCTCTTTATTGTTAATCCCTTTATTTTATCGCTCAATGTCTCTTGCCACCTCTCTTAGTTTAGAAATCATACTCAAACCCCTCGTTACTCTTAGAGTAATTTAAAACAGATAAATCTCATTTTTGCCTCCCTGTGAAGATCGACCCTACTTACCGCTAGCTTCTGTTAGTAGTACTTAGGTATTTATTTTTGGTACATAACGACCGTATCAAATTTTGGCGCCGTTGCCGAGGAGACATCGTAGTTTTATCTGTTTTTATTTAGTCTATTTCTTATCTCAAGGAACCTCGGTTCCTTGAGACCATTCTCATGTCTCTCGTTCTTGACTTTCCGCCGAGAGAGAACAAAAGTTTTGGTTCTAATATAGACAGGTGGGAAGAGTGGCTCGAACCAAGACGGGGAATGCTTTCGGGACTCCAAATATGCATGTCTATCATCCGTGGAATTAATGCCCCTACGCGAGCATACCTCGAGGCTAATGGTAAGTGGGATTTCGAAGGAATCCCCATAAAAGAGGTATTAGAATTTTTTGAATGGTTTGCTACTGAAACTCTTATACCCAATTTCTCTCTTCATGTTGACTCAGATGAGGGGGTGGGTGAGACCTTAGAAACCGTTTTAGGAAATACTGAGGGAGAAATAGAGGAGACCATTAGCGTGGTTGATAATCCCTTTTATAAGGATAATTTATAACCCCTCTTTGATTCTTGCACATATAGTGAGGACGACTGGGAAGGTCTCTTTGAGAACTTCCCACTAACGAGTCTAGCCATAAGGAGAGTGGGGAGAAAAGTTTTGACAGTCTTGAGGTTAAATGGGATAGTTATGACGATATTATGGATGAACCTATTATTGAGGACCCAAAGACCCAATTGACTTTACTGTCCCTTGCATTTGGGATGAATACCCACCTTCTCCTTTAGCAGACCAGATTCCTCCACCTCACAATACAAACCCGTCAGTGCATCTAGATTATACTCGCGTTATTTTTGAGTCAAATGCTCATGAGCTCTCTTATTTTCCACTCGCGGTTAATTTGAGGTTTTATATTCCGCCCGTAGCTGGAGGGCAGAATTATTTTTTGGATAAATTTGGGAGCTGTCATAGAAAATTCGTTAGGCTAAAACGGATGCACATTTCAATTTCTTATATTATTATTATATTATAGTGCTACTTACAGCTTTGTGTAGCACATGCGCAGTTATTTGATCGGCTGCTGCGTGCTTTGAGCTGTTTTGACTGGGCTCAATTGGAATGGCTGGATGAAGAAAAGAAAGGTCAAGCTAGGACCTGTCTGAAACTAGCGCTGTCCGGGAGGCAACCTGGAGTTTAAATTTTTAGTTGATTTGCATTTCAGTTTTGTGTGTGTAATAATTGGTCTTTAAGACCATAGACTACGAACAATTTAGGCTTGGTTTTTGGTCGTATTTGTGGCTACTATTTGCGTCTTTGCAGGTGTTTTATTGGCGCCTAAGGGTTGAGCAATATGGAGCTCTCGATCGAGCACTATTCTACTCGATCGAATATTTGCCTCCCTCGATCGACCACGCTTCTTCCACGATCGAGTAACCATAGACACGACCATTTCGATCGAGCATTTCCCTTTTCTCGATCGAGCGCTTCCACAACCCATTTCACTCGATCGAGTAATCTACTCTCTCTATCGACTTGGCTTGCTTTAATTAGCTTCATGTGACGCTGTTCTGAGGCTATTTATCGACCTCCCATGTTGCTGGCTAGTTTGGGGAGGTCCATACTTCACATTATCTTGTAAGTTTTCAGCAGCTTCGCTCCCTCCTTTTTAGTTTGCATTTTCTTTCCCTATTTTTGAGTACAATGAGGGCATTGTACGGTTCGGTTTGGGGAGGTTATGCATCCATATCTGTGTCTGCATTTATGTTTTTATTGCATTTCTGTTATCACGTTTAATTTCTGTATGCATTACTGTTTATTTTTAATAAAATTCAAAAATCTCATAAAAATAGAAAAATTTCAAAAAAAATCAAAAAATTTTGACTTTTATTTTAGCATATAGGTTGAGTCGGAACGATAGATTTCAATGATGAAATTGCACTATAATTTGTCCTTTTACTTAAGCCTTGCATTAAACTGTTATCTTTTAGCATTGTCTTATTGCATAATCTACGAGTTTATGTTAACTTTAGCTGAACAAATAGACTTGACCTGATAATTTTGGCAAACTACTTATATATTCTAAGTTTTAGAGCCGTATAACTAGTGTCATTTATGACCAGTTAATGTAGGATTTAGAGTCGTTACTCCTTGCATAACATGTTCATTAATTTGCACGTATATGAAATTCAATTGCTTTTTGCCTGCATACATTCGGGTTAGTGGTTGGTGTCACATGCAGGTAGGCGCTTACATATTCCCTTTCTCTCATTTTTACCCATTTAACTCCACATTTAGCCAAATTTGCCTGTTGACCCTTAACTACATCCAAATTTAGCCTTCTTGTCAAGCTAGTTTAGTGTGTTTATGCAGTATTCTGTCTATTGATCCGAGTTTGGCTCATTTTGTATTGTTTTGGAGTTGGTAATTTATGAAAGAAAGAAGGAGGATGTGTTGAAAAAAGAATTGAAAAGGAAAAAAAAGAAAGAAAAAAAGAAACAAAGAAACCGTGTGAAAAAAGAAAAAAAAGAGAAGTTTTTTTGATGAGACGGTTTCACTCCTATGCTTTATCACTATTTTATGAGGAGTTGTTGTCTGGTTGAGTGAGCTTATGTGCCAAATGAGGGGTACCTGTGCTTAATTTTATTGGAGTAAGAATCGTATTTGTTTAGTATGGTTTCGTTAGATAGCTAGCTTGACTATTACCTCACAATTCCATAAATGTTTCGCCTTTTTCTTACCCATTGCCTCACTTACCCATAAATTTTGTAAGCCCTCGGCTGTGACTGACTTTGTTCGGTTGGAATGTATGTGTGGTGATTAGAATTGCCTATCGTATTAGGTTGCATGCAGGTTTATGTGGGTCGTAGTTTAGGTGAGCGACTATTTTTCTTTCTTTCTTACATTTAATTGCTTACCCTTTACTTCATGAGAGAAAAGTGACCCACGAGAGTCCATCATTAAAGGTCCTCCAAGGTCGACGGTTCAGCTTTATTATAAACATCTTACAACTCGTTTGCATTTGACAGTTTTTGCTATAAGTGTTAGTTTGATGCATTAAATTTGTTCAAGTGGACAATTTGTAGCTAGCTCTGAGTTTTCTTTTCTGTTCCATTAGTTTTGCATATAGTTTGGTTTGGGGAGATTTAATGCGTGCATTTTATATAGGCATTTTGTACCATATTTGCACGCATCTTTATGCATATTTAGTAGTGTTTAGCTACAAATGTCCCCCGAATTGTCTACTTTGGTTTCTCTTGTCTTATTTGTAGGAATGAACCGAAGAGAAGTGAAATCAAGCTTAATACATGTCCCTATGCATACATTTTGTAGATGAGTTGAGTCGGAGCTTGGAAACTACTAATTGTGACGCGCAAAGAAGTTAGATAGCTAGGCGAGCAAAGGAAGAGCTTCAAATCACTAGTGCCTATTTTGAAGAGCCATATCTCAAGTTTTAAAACTGATTTTCAAGTGACTCTAATTGAAGATGAAAGCTTGTCCTCTTAGCTTTCCAACTCCACCAGAAACTCTCTGTTTGCCTAAGTAACGAAGAAATGGCGGCCGTTTCAAGTTCAGTGCGCGAAGCAGGAATTGTGCGCTGGGAAGTACTCGATCGAGTACTATCGTGTCCGATCGAGTCCTTTTTCTACTCAATCGAATGATAACTTTTTGATAAGTGTTCGATCGAGTACCTAAAGCCCTCGATAGAGAGGTTTTAGCTTGGATTTGTTCGATCGAGTGATATAAAGTTGCTCGATCGAGTGACTAGCTTATATACTCGGGATTTTTATTCCGTGTTAGGTTTATTTTATGTTAATAATCACTTCCCTATATAATGAAAGTCGGGATTAGGTTAAAAAAATCTCATATACTCTTAATCACTGTTTTCTCTCTTAATTTCTGCTGCTACCTTGTTCTTATGGCCGGATTCGCTCTTTTGTAATCTTCCTTTCTCTCTTATTCTAAGTATTATTTCTCTTCTTTTCATCTCTATACAATGCTTTCTATTGCTTTATCTTTCTCTTTTTCTTCATCCATTGTTATGTTTAGCTAATTCTCCTGCTAGGATTTAGGGGATTCAATGAGTTGATGTTAGATGCTAATTAGGTTTGCAGATCTGTTGCTAAAATCTTGTCTATGCTGTTAATCACCGCATATAATTGCAATTAGTTGCTTGAGTCGACGCATCTAGCTAATTGATTTGGTAAGCCTTGACGTAGACTGGAAGGTTGGAAGGAGTCAGATGTGCAGTGAACATTAGGATGCTCTAGTGAGGGTGGAAGCTAAGCTAATAGTGTTTTAGGGTGAATTGAGACCGGAAGAAGATATTTTTTGCCCCTTAGACCGATACAAGTGACCGATCTGTGACCTTAGCTGCAATTATCTGACATTAATTGGTGACCCGACAATCCTAGTTCATTCTCTTTATTGTTAACCCCCTTTATTTTTATCGCTCAATTTCTCTTGCCACCTCTCTTAGTTTATAAATCATACTCAAACCCCCTGTTACTCTTAGACTAATTTAAAACAGATAAATCTCATTTTTTCCTCTCTGTGGAGATCGACCCTACTTACTGCTAGCTTCTGTTAGTAATACTTAGGTATTTATTTTTGGTATATAACGACCGTATCAAATTTTAAAAATTTGATACGGTCGTTATGTACCAAAAATAAATACCTAAGTATTACTAACAGAAGCTAGCGATAAGTAGGGTCGATCTCCACGGGGAGGCAAGATATCTATCTTTAAGTCCGTCTATCTAGTCACAATTGAGGGGTTTTAATTTTATTTTCCAAACTACTAAAGATTAAAGGCATGAGAAATAGAGACAAGCGCGATAAAGCTAGAAAATTCGAGATATGCAATCAGATAAAAGAGGTATGTCAGTATTTCGGTTCACCACGGCAGTTCATCGACTCAGTCATAAATAGTCTAGACAATCTTCTGTGAGAATAGAAGGGCAAGGGAAAGGTCCTTCTGGTCCGATATCCACCCTAGATTTCCACTAACTTAACTTCTGTCCTCATTAGGTAGTCTACTGTTCATAGCAGGTCTGTTCATTCCAATATTCCGATCCAGGAACGAAATTAACCAGATTAAAGTTATTTAGAAGTGTGCACTCAAATAAACATGTTACAGTTATATTGCTATGGCGACAGGTTCTCACAAATAAATCAATAGCCTATTCACAACATCGTCACTTTACTACCATTGCTCCCCTAATCCTAACATAGAGAGATTAGCTACTCATGCTTTTGAAATCAATAACAATAACAATAAACATAAGCATACCATGAAAAGACATAATAGAGAGAATAAGATTAAGCATAAACTAAACAAATCAATAACAAAAGAATAATAGAACAAGGATTAAGAGAAACAAAGTATTGGATTAAGATTAAAAGAAGAGAAAGATTACAATAAAGCAAATCCGACATAAAGAACACGTAGCAGTGATTAAGAGTAAAGTTCCAGAGATTAAGAGTAATTAAGAGTGTGTAGAGAGATGTTTATGATCTAATGACAACTTCCTTATATAGGGAAGCATTTTTATTAACAAAATAAACCTAACACGGATTAGTTAACCCGTGTAACATAGCAAATCACTCGATCGAGGCTTTTTATTCCCCTCGATCGAGCATTCTACCAGCCAAGCCATTTGATCGAGCAACTAAGGCTCTCGATCGAACACTCCCAAATTAACCATCTTCGATCGAGCTGAGGAACCACTCGATCGAACACTTTCTTCTGCCGAACCACTCGATCGACCATCCAAAGCTCTCGATCGAGCACTTTCCACTGAGAACAGCCTTGACTTCGTTTTGGCAGCTTCCTAAGACCTCCTTCATGCTTCTCGAGGTACGTCTTCTGCTCTAAATCTCCGTCTCCTTAAAATGCATGCTAAGTGGGATGAATAAGGTGCTGTTCCACTACTTTCAGGCCCATTTCTGCTACTAAGACAAAACAAACAAAAGTAACCAATTCGGGGCGTTTTGCAATACAAAGCAACGTAAATGGCATAGAAATACGTGCAATAAGAGGCTAAAAAGTCTATATAAATTGCACGTATCAAATCTCCCGAAACTGAACCTTTACTCGTCCTCGAGTAAACTAAATGCAAACTAATGGAATGGATATGAAACTCAGAGGTGGCTATAACTTGTCCACTTAAACCATTTAATGCAATAAAAAACTAACAGTCATAGCTACAGAAGTCAATACGCAAACGAGTTGTATAATGTCTATAAATAAGCTGACCCGTTGACCTCATAAGACCATTAAAATCGGACTCTCACGGGTCACTCTTCTCTCATGAAGCAAAGGGTGAAAGTATATGTGTAAGAGAAGAAGAGAAAACAGTCACTCACCTAAACTGCGACCTACATAACATGCATGCAACAAAAATGATAGATGATTCCAAACACGGCACATACATTCCAACCAACAATGTCCGTCACAGCCGAGGGCTTACAAATGATATGGGAGAGTGAGGTTACAGGTAAGAAAAGGCAAAACAAATTATGGGAATGTGGAGGTAAAGCGTCAAGCTAGCACCTAAACAGGACTATATAAAACTATCCAATTCTCAGCTGACTAGAAATCAAACACAAGTGCCCTTCATTGGCACAAAACTCATTAACCATATACACAATCTCCTCAAAAAGATATAAAAATGAACGGAGGAGTAAGACCGTCACAAACTTCCCTTTTTTAATACGGTCTATTTTCTTTTAATTTCAACTTTTTTTTTCATCTTTTTTTCTTTCCTTTCCTTTCTGATTCACGTTCTTTTTTCTTTTCTTTTTTTCATTTTCATTTTATCTTTTTCATTCTTTTCCATGCTTTTCTCGTTTTCTTGCCCGCATTTCTTTCTTTTTCTACCAACTCTATATAAATAAGAATGAACCAAACTCGCAGCAATAAGGATATAGCACATAAATTACACTAAACTAGCTTGACTGGCAGGCTTAATTTGGGTGTAGCTAATGGGTCAAAAGGCTATTTTTGGTTAATGTGGAGCTAAATGGGTGAAAATGAAAGAAAGGAGGAAATTGTAAGCACCTCCCTGCATGTGACACCGACCACAAACCCGAATTTATGCAGGCAAAAGGCAATCGAATATCATAAATGTACAAATGTCATGAACATGCTATGAAAGGATTACTACTCTCAATTCCTACATGAACTGGTCATAAATGACACCAGTTGTAAAGTAGTTTGCCAATTTTGTCAGGTCAAGTCTATACAATCAGCTATATTTTGACATTAACTCTTAGATATGCGCATGACTAAACTAATAACTGCCAATTAGATGCAAGGCTCAAGTGAAATGACAAGTTAAAGTGCAATTTCATCACGGAAATCTACCATTCCGACTCGACCTATATGTAAAATGAAACGTGATTTTTTGATTTTTTTCGAAATTTTCTATTTTTTTTGAATTTTTCATTTTATTTTTTGAAATAAAAAACAAATGCAAGCAGAAAATAAACGTGAATGCAAAACAAATGCAAATGCAAACTCAAAGGATGCAATACCCTTCCCAAACTAAAACGGACAACGCCCTCGTTGTCCTCCAGCATACACCAGCAGTATATATATAGGGAAAGGGATAAACAACCAATAAATGAATGAATAAAATAAATAAATAAAGAGACGAAAAATAAACAAAAAAGCAAAAAGTACATACAAAATGACGAACTTCCCCAAACCAGCCAGAAAACTGGGGAAGTGAGTAAACCAGTAGCTACTCGTCACCCTCCTCCTCCTCCTCTACCACCACGAAGTCAGGATCTCGCTCCTGCTCCCTCCTCCTCCTCTCGTCAGCTCAGGCTCTCTCTTCCTGCTCAGCTGTGTCCGCCTCGCTCTCTGGCTGCGGGTACCCCCCCACCGGGTACCGGTAGAAAGAAGAGTGTGGCCAGCCATCTGGAACGGGGCGTCCTCTCCTCATGTGATACTCGTATAGAGGGAACAAGGCAAGTGCCTGATCCCGCTCCATACGAGCCTGCCTGGTGAGCAACTCAAGAAGCAAACTGTCATGACGCCTTTGGTCGATGACCTCGGACGCCTCAAAGGGTGGAGGAGGAACAAAATTAGCCGGGTAGACCGGCTGTGTAACAGAAGGAGTGGGGATAGGGATCGGTGTAGGTGTGGGTGTGGAAGACTGCACGGCCTCAGTCGGTGTGGATCCATCTCCAGTCTGAGGTATCTTCCGCTTCTTAAAAGCGGAAGTAGTGGTAGGTGGAGCGAGTGGAAGGTGGTAGAAAGGAAAAGGTAGAGGCAACCTAACCCTCACAGTGGTCAAAGGTACAAGATGGGGTAGGTCGGTATAAGGTAGGGTCACGGACCTGGAACGACCAATCTTCCAGGTCCGATGGTCTGAATCTAACCAAAACATTTCCAACATGGCAGGAACATTCAGGTACTTTTCCCTACCTACATGTGCCAAGTCACATGGAAAGTCAGTGAAGATAGAACGGGCGAGGTAGGTGGCTATGCCACCACAGACAATGGTGCCCGTCTTCTTATTCCTAACAGCATTAAAATACTGAGCTGTCAGATAAGCAATGTTAAGAAAAAAGGGGCCCTCGCTATCAATGTTTAAATAGCCCCCTAAAATCGACAACTCAACATTGTTAATGTTGTTAGGCTCTTTACGGACAAAAATCGTCCCTCCAATGAGACGCCAAATATAACAGGTCGGGCGAAGGTGAACATGAGCGAGCTTTCGCTCCTCAAAAGGGGTTTGTGTGAAGGTCCGCCAAAGCATACGTAGGACCTTCCTAGGAGGTTCCGACTCACCGTGGGAGGATAAACCTAACCTACTACCAAACTCAGTTAAGGTCCAGGTCGTAGTTCGGTTAAACAACCAAAAGGAGACACAAGGGCTATCATGGTCTGTGGCATAGGCGGCAGCTGAAAAGGTAAAGGAGCTGAAAAACTCAAGGGTACGCTCCGGGTAGGTCAATGCACAATTGTAGTCAACCCGTTCATCCCCGTCCCGTTCAACAACTCAGCAACAGGCTTGTAAATCCCCAATTTCTCAAGGGTGGTCCGACACAAAAATTTTGTAGAACTAATGTCACAGCGCTCTATGTTATAAAAACGAGTACGATGAATCGAGTTAACGAAACGTACCTCAGGATAGTCAGGATGCGGGTCCAAGGAGTCATCGGCCCGAAACATGGCAGTGGCACGTCCAGCAACAGGAGTGCCTCGTCCTCGACCCTGTCCACGGCCACTAGTACCCGAAGAAGAAGCTGTCTAGGAACTGGGCAGGGTACTAGGGCAGACTGGAAAGCAGATGTGACAACGAATGATGACGCAGCAGGGGTCGTCACCGAAGAGGGAACAGTACCAGCAGTAGTGGAAACAGTAGTGGTAGTGGCAGCGGCAGTGCTAGCAGAAACGACGGTGTCAGCAGCAGGGACCACCGTCTCAGACAGGGATGGGGTAACAGTAGAACTAGTCGAAGGCATTGTGTTACTATCCATCCTAATCAATCAATAAGTGCATAAATTAATCAATTAAACAATGAAAACATGATTTCCCCAATTTATCACGAATTTTCGAAAAACTCGAACCCTAATGCCAAAATCAGTTCGAAATTTAAGCAAAAAATTAACAATGAATGAAGGGGAATACTTACTTGATTGATTTCCCACAAGAGAAAGCAAAGAAATCGACAAAAATTGCAACAAATCAGTCGAATTAAAACTCAACTTGCACGAACCCTAATACCCAAATTAAGATGCAACAAACGCGAAATTGAAAGGGAAAATTGAGGGCTTTTGTCGAAAATCTAACAATAAACACAATGTGGGTGGTGATTTTGGTAAAAAGGGAAGGATAATGGAGGATTTGGGGTTTTTGTTGAGGTTTTATCACGAAAAAGAAGAAGAACAAAGTTAGAATGAAGGAAGGGAAAAAGAACTTCTTGCGTGATGTAAGCATTAGTCACTTGATCGAGTGATTTGAAACCACTCGATCGAGGACTTTATCATCCATGCTGCTCGATGGAGTAAAAATCTCCTTGATCGAGAACTCCTTCTTTTTGACAATTCGATCGAGAGACTAAAACTGCTCGATCGAACAAAAATCCTAGGCAATCCTCTCGATCGAGTATAAAAAGTACTCGATCGAGTTGTTTTCTTCTAGCACACGTCCCAATGCGATAAATCTTCCCTAAACCTGCATAAAAAAATGTAGAAACACTTCCCGCAAATACCAAATTACAAAAATACGCAGTCTATATTCGGTTTTACGCTAATACTAACTACGCTATTGTCTAACAGTCTAAAAAGCAATTAAAATGTCTAATGGAAATTCAAAATTACAAAATGTTACAACGGGGCATTCCACGCTTATCTTCCAAAGCACTGTAGTAGCCCAAAAGAGGACTTATGACTGGAGGAGGTCCCTTCAGCATCTCGGACCGTCCTCTTGGATCACCATGAGCTTGAACTCGAACTGGTGGAAGGAGAATAGTTCACGTCAACATACGCAATCGCTTTCTTCTTTCCTCTGGCATATTTATTGGCATTGGCATTATTATTTGCATCATTCCCATCACTTAATTGGACTTTAACTGCACCATCACCGATAACATCTCCAGTATCCATTCTGTCTGTACCTGCAACAAGGGTAACAACAGAATGTTCCTCCTTTTTGCTCTGACTCTGAGGCGGAGGTGTCACTATAGCAGCACAATATTCAATATTATCAACTGGAGTGTCTGTATCTGGGTCAATAGAGGGTAGGGCATTGCAAGGTTGAACTTGCATAGGGGCCGTACGAGCTTTGGACTGATAAAACGTCAGCTCCCCATCTCCTACCTGAAAGGTAAGGGTCTTTCCCCCAACATCAATTACTGCGCGAGCAGTAAATAAAAATGGTCGCCCTAAAATAATAGGGGTATAAGAGTCCTCGGGTATGTCTAAGACCACAAAGTGAACGGGAATAAAAAATCTCACAATTTTCACAGGTATGTCTTCTAAGACACCTAGTGGTCGTGATGTACTACGGTCGGCCATCTGAATGGTCATATTGGTGCAATTAAATTTGGTCAAACCTAATCTCTTAGCGAGAGACAAAGGTATGACACTCACGCTAGCTCCTAAGTCACATAGCGCGTTGTCAATTAAGTGGGTCCCTATATGACATGGAATTGAAAAGCTACCCGGGTCTGATTGTTTGGGTGGTGTCTTATTCTGAACAAAGGCGGAACCTATGTAATACTCCGTATTTATAAGTCTTGGGGTACTCTATCGAGTAGGCCTTACTCTGTCGAGTAAGGGTAAGTTGCGTTTTAGAAAAGTTTCTGACCTGTTGGGCACTCGATCGAGTAGCTGGGATACTCGATCGAGTAGGGGGGGTACTCGATCGAGTACCTCGGGTACTCGATCAAGTAGCCGGTTTTGCGGGGATTTTTCTCGGGTTTTGTTAATTATGCGATTAAGGTATATAAGCTTTGTCGTCATTGTTTTAAATCACTTTTACAAAACCTAAAACCCTGTTTAAGAGAGAAAGCAACCAGTTCATCTTCATAATCGCATTCTTAGCAATTCCCGGAGTTCAGACGGTCAGTTCTTGTCGTTATTAGTATCGTTGAGTTCCTTGCGTCGAGGGTAAGCTTTTAATATAATTTTTATAATGTTTTGTTAAGTTTAGTTAAACCCTAATTTAGAGATTGGGGGTTTTGTGTGTAGTATGTGATGTGTAGCCTCTATGTGTTATATGATAGGAGGAGGGTTCGTAGAAGAGGCTTTTGATACAAACAAGATACCGTCTGATCACAGTGCTTTCCGGGTAGGATTTCCTACTCAGTATTAGTCCCATAATGGGATATTGGTGATGTCTTGTATTTGGTTGTTTGATATGATGATTATCTTGTGTTTGTGGTTGTGATTGCTTTGTTGATGGTTCTCGAGATGCGTTCTCGGGTGAGTGGGGTCACTTGCGGGAGTGACTTCACGCCCTAGTTTCGCCCTTCGTGGAACCCGCCACGGAAGGGGATGTGCACATTAATGGACGGGGTTATCGCTCGGTATGATGAGCGGGGCTTAGGTGGGAACGGCGGTCCCCCACCGGCGGTAGTCCAAGGAACGATCGGTATTGAGATGATGGGAATTGGTTGGTGGTGTGTGTGTGTGTGTGACGGTTCAAATTTTTGTTTATCTTATTATTGTTATCTATATTGATTGTGTGATTAGTATTGACCCCGGTGTTGTTTTGTAAACTGCGGTGATCCATTCGGGGATGGTGAGCGGATATTGAGCGAGTATTGAGATGAGTCTTGGGATAGTCGGGATGCCACGACATGATGATAGGAGTCTTCCGCTGTAGCCTTTAGTTTATTTACTTTTCAGTTAGACAGTCAGTTTGAAATAATGTATCGTACTTTTGGTTTGGCTTGAGGATTGTAACTATTCACTAAATTATTATATTAAGCATTGTTTCTTTATTGTTGTTTGATTATCATTGCCTCGGGTAACCGAGATGGTAATATCCTCATACCTGAGTGGTCCTGGTAAGGCACTTGGAGTATGGGGGTGTTACAAATGGTATCAGAGCGACGATCCTGAAACCTGTAACCAATGAACCTAATGAACATAGGGAGTCAACTAAAATGAACCCGGGGTAAAGGTTGTAGGAGCTAATGCAAAGGCTTGGGAGACGTCCTAAAGTCGCGAACTTGCCCTACAATTTTGAACCGGTCACATGAGGGGTGTCTGTCAAGTTGTATGTGTTGTTTGGATAACTTGTGAGTGAATGTGATGACGTGTGTGTGATTGTTGGATGTTGAAGTAGAAAGTTGAGAATGTGAAAGAAAAGTTGATGATATATGGAAACTTGTTGTTGGAATGATAACATGTTGGATGTTTATAATGTGACGTTTAATGATATGATATAATGATCTCGTAGATCGTATGAAAAGGATGTGTAGCATTATATGTTTTAAGTTATGATATAATATGTGGTTTTATGAAGTTTTTAGCATGTTAGCATATGATATAGCATGCGGGTAGCGTTTCTGAGTTAGTGTTACTCGATCGAGTGGGACTGACTCGATCGGGTGGGTTTTTGGCGATTTTGAGTCCAGAATCGAGTTTTGGGGCACTCGATCGAGTAACTAGGGGTACTCGATCGAGTAGGGGGTCACTCGATCGAGTAGCCTAGATACTCGATCGAGTAGGTAAGAGATCAGAAGGTCTGTTTGGGTCTGAAGTTTGAGTACTCGATCGAGTACGTGGGGCACTCGATCGAGTAGCCCGTTACTCGATCGAGTGGGTTTGGGAACTCGATCGAGTAGGTTCTGGGGGTCGCGTCTTCGTGTTTTGAAGTTTAGTACGTATGTTCATATCTACCCCTTTTCTTATATATGTATAATTTCAAGATGCCGCCCAAGAGAACTGCTTTGTATGTGAGAGCTGAGCTTATGACCGTGGATGACATCGTTAAGATGTTAGAGCACCAGGATGCTCTTACTGAGACCCTAAAGAAAGTGAATGAGGACAAGAATAAGGATAAGGAGAAGGAGGTTGATCAATCAAAAATCAGCCTTTACATTGCGAGGTTTAACCCGAAGGAATACAAGGGGGTTGGGGAACCTAACCTTCTTGATAGTTGGCTGAGAGAGATGGAAAACATCTTAGATTTGGTTCACTGTCCTGATGAGATGAGAGTGGAACAAGCTGCGTTCTATCTGAGGGAGGCAGCTGGTAAGTGGTGGGATACAGTGAAAGTGAGTGCTAAGGAGATTTATACAAACCAAGGTTTACCTGCTATACCTTGGGAGGAGTTTCGTAGGGCTGTGAGGAAGGAGTTCGTACCGGAGCATATGTGAGGAGTAAGTTGAGGGAAGAGTTTGACAGTTTTAAGATGACCGCTGAGATGTCTGTGGCCGAGTACTACAGGCAATTCAATGAGAAGTCTAGGTATGCTGAGGATATGGGTTTGAGTGAGGAGAACTCGGCGTTGAGGTTTGAGAGGGGTTGACCCCTAAGATTATGGATAAGTTACCCGTGGGGATCCTTCTTGTTGTTAAGGAAGCTTATGAGAGGGCCGGGAGAGCCGAGAGGTTGGTGGAGATGGCTCGGAGAGGTTAGGTGGTTAGAAAAGGAAGTCGAGAGCGAGGGTGGTGGCCGTCTAATCACATGAAAGGCAACCACGGTCGATCTAAGGGGTTTTCTTCGGGTCGGGGTTCATCTTTGGGGCTTCCTTTGGGCGCGACCGGGAAGTGTTAGTGGTAGTTGGGGAGTGACCTGCTATAGGTGTGGTGGTGTAGGCCACAAGAGACATGAGTGCACAAGTGCACCGGATCTTTCCGGAGACTGCGCAGAGCTATGCGAGCAACAGACCCGGGCCGGATCATGGCCAAACCGGGAAGTCGAGTTACCGAGTGGAGGCAACCGCAACGGCGGTAATTCTTATCAGAAACCACCAACGAACAACAACAACAATCAAGGGTCGGGTGCTAAGCCGACCACATCACCAAGATCTTGTCCGGGAGGTGGACGGAAGACCGATGGAAAGTTATTCATGATGGAGAAGAAGGCAAATTGAGGAAGATGCGCACGTTATCACCGGTACATTCCTTGTTAATGGTATTCCTACCTTTGTTTTGTTTGATTCGGGGGCTTCTCAGTCGTTTGTGTCCTCGAGTCATGTAAAACAGTTGGGTTTGAGAGTATATGAATCTGTTAGTGAGCAAGTTTTCATACCTTCGGGTGAGTCTGTATCGTGTGGGAGATTGTTTAGAGATGTATCTTTGATAGTTGGGCAAGTTGATTTCCCTGTAGACTTGCTAGAGTTTCCTTTTAACGGTTTTGAGATGATAGTTGGGATGGATTTGTTAGGAAAGTATAAAGCTAAGATAGACTGTCATCAAAAGAAAATGTCTTTAAGAGGTCCTAAGGGTGTTAGTGTGTCTTATCGTGGGTTTCTAGTCAAACCCAAAGTTAAGTTGATTGCAGCTGTCACCTTGAAGTCTTATCTGAGGAAGGGATGTCCTTTGATCTTGTGCCATGTGAGAGATGACCGGATAGAGAGTCCGACAGTTGATGAGATACCAGTGGTGGGAGAGTTTGCCGATGTTTTTCCTGACGAGATTCCGGGGTTGCCACCAAAGAGGGAGATAGATTTCACCGTAGAGTTGAAGCCAGGGACGGGGCCAATCTCTAAGGCACCGTACCGTATGGGTCCTAAGGAGACGGAGGAACTTAGGAAGCAGTTGGATGATTTAATAGAGAAGGGATACATTAGACCAAGTGTATCGCCTTGGGGAGCACCAGTTCTTTTCGTGAAGAAGAAAGATGGGAGCTTGAGGCTGTGCATAGATTACAGGGAGCTGAACCGTGTGACGATAAAGAACAAGTATCCTTTGCCAAGGATAGATGACCTGTTTGATCAGTTGAGCTGTGCAACAGTCTTTTCTAAGATTGATTTGAGGTCGGGGTACCATCAGGTGAAGATTAGAGAGGTGGACATACCAAAGACAGCTTTTACGTCAAGGTATGGCCATTATGAGTATGTGGTGATGCCGTTTGGGTTGTCTAATGCACCGGCAGTGTTTATGGATTTGATGAATAGAATCTTCAGACAGTTCTTGGACCAGTTTGTAGTGGTATTTATCGATGATATCGTAGTCTACTCTAAGACTAAGGAGGAGCATGAGGAGCATCTGAGGATCGTGTTGTAAACTTTGAGGGAGCAAGAGTTGTATGCTAAGCTGTCCAAGTGTGAGTTCTGGTTAGAGAAAGTTGCTTTTCTGGGGCATGTGATCTCTAAGGAGGGAGTAGCTGTGGATCCGGCAAAAGATTGAGGCAGTGACAAAGTGGGAAGCACCTAAGAATGTTGCTGAGGTTAGGAGTTTCTTAGGTTTAGCTGGATATTACAGACGGTTCGTGAAAGATTTCTCCAAGATAGCTAGACTTATGACAGCGTTGATGAGGAAAGAGAACAGGTTCCGTTGGGATGAGAGTTGTGAGACGGCGTTCCAAACATTAAGGAGTGTTTGACCACAGCTCCTGTCTTAGCATTGTCTGAAGGGAGCGAGAACTTTGAGGTTTATACAGATGCCTCGAAGAATGGGTTAGGATGTATGTTGATGCAGAATGGTAAAGTGATTGCCTATGCTTCTAGGCAATTGAAGCCTTATGAGGAGAACTACCCTACTCATGATCCGGAGTTAGGTGCGGTGGTGTTTTCTCTCAAGATTTGGAGACATTACCTTTATGGAGCGACCTTTAAGGTATTTTTCGATCACAAGAGTCTCAAGTACATCTTCACTCAAAAGGAGTTGAACATGAGACAGAGGAGGTGGATGGAGCCGATTGGCGATTATGACATGGAAATCATCTACCATGAAGGGAAGGCCAATGTTGTTGCTTTGATGGTTTGAGTAGGAAGAGTGTACATTCTCTCGTGTACACTCTATCTTCTTCTTTGATGAGGCCGAGAGACGAGGTAGCGAGTTTTGGGATACATATGATGCAGAAAGGAGATGCCATGGGTGATATGACAGTACAGCTTGAGTTTTATGATGACATTCGAGGTAAGAAGGCGTTGGATCCTAAGATAGTGGAGTGGAGAGCTGGAGTAGAAAAAGGGACAGTGTCCCGATTTTCTATTCATACAGATGGTAGTTTGAGGTTTGATGGTAGGTGGTGTCTTCCTAATGATGAGGAGTTGAAAAAGACAATCATGACAGAGGCGCATTGTACACCATATTCTGTACATCCGGGTGGTGACAAGCTATACAAGGATTTGAAGAAAACGTTTTGGTGGCCTGGGATGAAGAAAGAGACAGCTGAGTTTGTGTCCCGTTGTTTGACATGCCAGAGAGTTAAAGGGGAACAACGACGACCACAAGGTAAGATTCAGTCTTTAGAGGTACCTGAGTGGAAGTGGGAATCCATTTCCATGGATTTTATTGTGGGTTTGCCAAAGAGTCAACAGGGTAACAACATGATTTGGGTAATAGTGGATCGACTGACCAAGTCAGCTCACCTTGTTCCAATGAAAGATACATGGACTAAGGCACAATTGGCTATGGCCTATCGAAAGAACGTGCTTAAGTTACATGGAGTCCCTAAGGACATAGTGTCTGACAGAGATGCGAGGTTTATATCAAGGTTTTGGAAAGAGTTGCAGGAATCGTTGGGAACAACTTTGAAGATGAGTACAACATTTCATCCTGCGACAGACAGGCGATCGAGAGAACAATCAAGACTCTTGAGGATATGTTGCGAGCTTGTGTGATGGATTTTGGTGGTAGGCTGGGAGCAGAGAGGTTGGACTTGATAGAGTTTTCTTACAACAACGGCTATCACACCAGTATTGGTATGGCACCGTTTGAGGCTTTGTATGGGAGGAGATGTAGGAGTCCAATCTGTTGGGACGACAGTGCTGAGGCAGTGGTTTTAGGACCAGAGATAGTGCATGAGATGGTGGAACAGATTAAGATGATCAGGGAATGGATGAGAGCAGCCCAGGACCGACAAAAGAGTTATGCAGACCTACATCGTCGAGACATAGAGTTTCAAGTTGGGGATAAGGTTCTTCTGAAAGTGCCTCCGATGCGTGGAGTTATGAGATTTGGGAAGAAAGGCAAGCTAAGTCAGAAGTTTATAGGGCCTTATGAGATCTTAGAGCGAGTTGGGGAAGTTGCATATCGTCTGGCTTTACCAGCTGCATTAGAGAGAGTGCATAATGTGTTTCATGTATCGCAGCTCCGGAAGTATGTGAGTGACCTGTCACATGTGTTAGAGGCAGAGAGCTTTGAGCTACATGAGTCCTTATCATATCTTGAGGTGCCAAAGCAGATTCTAGACCGAAAGGTTAGAAAGACTAGGAGTGGTGAGACAGTTTTGCTTAAGATCCTTTGGTCTAACCACGAGACCGAGGAAGCTACATGGGAGCCAGAGGAAGCTATGAAAGAGCGTTACCCTTTCCTTTTTGATCAGGTATGTATGGTTACGGGGACGTAACCTTGTTTCTTTTAGGGGGGTAGGAGATGATCGCGAGCAGTTTTTAAGAGTTTTATACCCCTTTTATATGTTGTGTCGGGATGTTTGTCGGGATAAGTTGGGTTAGTATCATGTTTTATGTGGAACTTTGTTTCGGTTGCTGAGTCGGGAATGTTAGGGGAGTACCTTTGTTTAGTAGTGGTTTGAATTTCGGGGACGAAGTTCCTTTTAAGGAGGGAAGACTGTAATACTCCGTATTTATAAGTCTTGGGGTACTCTATCGAGTAGGCCTTACTCGTCGAGTAAGGGTAAGTTGCGTTTAGAAAAGTTTCGACTGTTGGGCACTCGATCGAGTAGCCGGGATACTCGATCGAGTAGGGGTACTCGATCGAGTACCTCAATGCACTCGATCAAGTAGCCGGTTTTGCGGGGGGTTTTCTCGGGTTTTGTTAATTATGCGATTAAGGTATATAAGCTTTGTCGTCATTGTTTTAAATCACTTTTACAAAACCTAAAACCCTGTTTAAGAGAGAAAGCAACCAGTTCATCTTCCTAATCGCATTCTTAGCAATTCCCGGAGTTCAGACGGTCAGTTCTTGTCGTTATTCGTATCGTTGAGTTCCTTGCGTCGAGGGTAAGCTTTTAATATAATTTTTATAATGTTTTGTTAAGTTTAGTTAAACCCTAATTTAGAGATTGGGGGTTTTGTGTGTAGTATGTGATGTGTAGCCTCTATGTGTTATATGATAGGAGGAGGGTTCGTAGAAGAGGCTTTTTGATACAAAATTGTTGATACTGCCTCGATCATTGTGCTTTCCAGGTAGGATTTCCTACTCAGTATTAGTCCCATAATGGGATATTGGTGATGTGCTATATTTGGTTATTTGATATGATGATTATACTGTGTTTGTGGTTGTGATTGCTGTTGATGGTTCTCGAGATGCGTTCTCGGCTGAGTGGGGTCACTTGCGGGAGTGACTTCACGCCCTAGTTTCGCCCTTCGTGGAACCCGCCACGGAAGGGGATGTGCACATTAATGGACAGGGTTATCGCTCGGTATGATGAGCGGGGCTTAGGTGGGAACGGCTGCGGTCCCCCACTGGCAGGGTTGGTCCAGTGGACAGTCAGTATTGAGATGATGGGAATTGGTTGGTGGTGTGTGTGTGTGTGTGTGTGACAGTTCAGCTGCCTGTTTATCTTATTATTGTTATCTATATTGATTGTGTGATTAGTACTGACCCCGGTGTTGTTTTGTAAACCTGCGGTGATCCATTCGGGGATGGTGAGCAGATATTGAGCGAGTATTGAGATGAGTCTGGGATAGGCGGGATGCCACGACATGATGATAGGAGTCTTCCATTTGTAGCCTTTAGTTTATTTACTTTTCGATTAGACAATCATTTGAAATAATGTATCGTACTTTTGGTTTGGCTTGAGGATTGTAACTATTCACTAAATTATTATATTAAGCATTGTTTCTTTATTGTTGTTTGATTATCATTGCCTCGGGTAACCGAGATGGTAATATCCTCATACCTGAGTGGTCCTGGTAAGGCACTTGGAGTATGGGGGTGTTACAACCTACTTCACTCAAAGCCACCGTTTCATGATCACTTATATGTCTCTTATGCGATAAAATTTCTTTCATAAACTTCATGTAAGAGGGTACATGGGTAAGCAGTTCGGCAAAAGGAACGTTGACATGAAGGCTCTTCAGGATTTCAGCAAATTTCCCGAACTGTTGGTTGGCCTTATTGTTCTGCAATCGCGTTGGAAAGGGAACCGTGATAGGAATTTCTAACCCTTTGTTTCTTTCTGCCAATGTCTCAACAGGTTCATCAATATTTCTACTCGATCGATCCCTTTTTCCTCTCGATCGTGGTCTTTCAGCAACAATTTCATTCGATCGAGCATTATTAGCCACTCGATCGAAATTCTCTTTATCAGCATTACTCGATCGAGGTATGATTTCACTCGATCGAGCATTTTTCTCAGCATTTTCATTCGATCGAGGCATTTCCTCCTCTCGATCGAAACCTTGGTTAGCAGCTTTGCTCGATCGATCAATAGTTTCACTCGATCGAGTAATATTTTCAGCAATTCTACTCGATCGACCACCAGAAATGAGTCGATCGAGGACTTTCTTCGGGTGCAGCATAGTTTCGTCAATGGATGACTGTCCACTCTCAACAACAACAGGTCTTGCATCTGATATGTCCTCAACAGTTGACATTTTGGGTCCTTCATAAGAGAGACCGCTTCGCAAATTAATCAGATTTACCATCTCATGAGGATTTTTTTCAGGTTGAGATGGTAAATTTTCCGGTTTCCTTGAAGATTGGTTAGCAGCGAGTTGAGCTATCTAAGACTCGAGTGATTTGATTGATGCATCTTTCTATTGTTCACACCTTTACAAATGGACAGTCAATGATTGTATCATTGACTTCAACTCAGTCATCTCACTTACCCCGCTAGAAGAAGCTCTTTGATTAGGCAGTGGAAAGGATGAAGGCTTTTGAAAGCCTTGTTGAGCTTTGTGAGGAGGGACATAAGGTTGTTGCTGCTGCAGTGGAGGTGTAGGAGTCAACGCATTCTGACTGGTCGATCTCAAATTGGGATGGACTCCACTCTGATTGTTATAATAGGAATTTCCTTGCCTATATTGCTGAAAGGCAAGGACTTGCTACTTCTCAGTAAGACAGTCAACAGCAGTGTGACCGTCATTGATCCCACACCTCTCACATGTAACGGTTTCTGGTCAAGTCAACAAGTAAACCGTTTGTTGATCACCAGCTTGGTGTGACTCCAACCTATCAAAACGAGCATTCATGGCTTCCAACTAAGTCACAACTGCATTATCTACAGAATTAACTGTCCGAATACCATCTATCGGGTTCCCATACTCAGCACAGTGGGTAGCCATCTCCTCTATGATGCTCCATCCCTTGTCATCATCATTGTTCTTCTTAAATCGCCCATTAGATGACGCATCCAATATAGCACGATGGTCGTCATACAACCCATTATAGAACTGGTTGCACAAGAACCACTGATCAGAACCGTGATGAGGAAGAGACCGCACCAACTTCTTGAAACGACACCAAGCTTCATAAAAATTCTCATCGGGTGCCTGCTTGAAACTTGTAATTTTTCCTCTCAGTTGATTGGTTCGTTGTGGAGAAAAATACCTTTTATAGAAGGCAAGGGCCAAAGTCTCCCAGTTGGTGATACCGGCTGCCTCTCTATCAAGATCAGTGAGCCACTCTCGGGCTCCAACGGTCAAAGAAAAAGGAAAGAGGACCTCCTTAATCTTGTCCTGAGTCACTCCCTTTGTAGCGGGAATGGTTGAGCAATAGTCAGTGAAAACTTCCATATGTTTACGCGGATCTTCGCCCGCCACACCTCGGTACAGGATCCGTTCGACCAAACAAATGTAGGACGGCCGAATGCCGAACGTATTTCCATCCTCAGTCGAAAGCTTGAAACCTTTAGGGATTGAGGCAGCTGTGGGCTCTGAATGACTCGCGATGTTAGGCATTTTTACTGGACTGGCGGCAGAAATAGAAGTATCTTCTTCACAAGACGGATTTTCTGCAAATAAAAACTGCTCTAGCTCGGGTTCGAAAGTACTCAAGGCTTCCTTTCGAATCTTTCTCTGTAGTCTTTGTCTAATACGGAAGGTCCGTTCTGGTTCAGGATCAGCTGGAACTAACTCTGACATGTTAGTCCTAGGCATAAACAAGACTGAAGGAAATAAATAAGAAGTATCTCAAGGAATAAAACTTCCATGAGACCGAAAAAGATAAACAACAAAAAGAACAGATAAACAGGCTATTGCCTCCCCGGCCACGGCGCCAAAATTTAATACGGTCGTGTTATGTAACAAAAATAAATACCTAAATATAACTAACAGAAGCTAGCGATAAGTAGGGTCGATCTTCACAGGGAGGCAAGATATCTATCTATAAGTCCGTCTATCTAGTCATAATTGGGGGGTTTTAATTTTGTTTTCCAAACTACTAAAGATTAAAGGCAAGAGAAATAGAGACAAGCGCGATAAAGCAAGAAAATTCGAGATATGTAATCAGATAAAAGAGGTATGTCTGGATTTCGGTTCACCATGGCAGTTCATCGACTCAGTCATAAATAGTCTAGACAATCTACTATGAGAAGGGCAAGGGAAAGGTCCTTCCGGTCCGCTTTCCACCTTAGATTTCCACTAACTTAACTTTCGTCCTCATTAGGTAGTCTACTTTTCATAGCAGGTCTGTTCATTCCAATCTTCCGATCCAGGAACGAAGTTAACCAGATTAAAGTTATCTGGAAGCGTGCACTCAACTAAACATGTTACAGTTATATTGGTTTGGGGACAGGTTCTCACAAATAAATCAACTAGCCTATTCACAACATCGTCACTTTACAACCATGGCTCCCCTAATCCTAACATAGGGAGATTAGCTACTCCTGCTTTTGAAATCAATAACAATAACAATAAACATAAGCATACCAAGAAAAGACATTATAGAGAGAATATGATTAAGCATAAACTAAACAAATCGATAACAAAAGAATAATACAACAAGGATAAAGAGAAAAAAAGTATTGGATTAAGATTAAAAGAAGAGAAAGATTACAATAAAGCAAATCCGGCGTAAAGAACAAGTAGTCGTGTTTAAGACTAAAGTTCTATAGATTAAGAGTAACTAAGAGTGTGTAGAGAGATGTTTATGACCTAATGACAACTTCCTTATATAGGGAAGCGTTTTTATTAACAAAATAAACCCAACACGAATTAGTTAACCCGTGTAACATAGCAAATCACTCGATCAAGGCTTTTTATTCCCCTCGATCGAGTATTCTTCCAGCAAAACCATTCGATCGAGCAACTAAGGCTCTCGATCGAACACTCCCAAATTAACCATCTTCGATCGAGCTGAGGAACCACTCGATCGAACTCTTTCTTCTGCCAAACCACTCGACCGACCATCCAAAGCTCTCGATTGAGCACTTTCCACTGAGAATAGCCTTGACTTCGTTATGAGGCGGAGGGTTCACTATAGCAGCACAATATTCAATATTATCAACTCGAGTGTCTGTATCTGGGTCAATAGAGGGTAGGGCATTGCAAGGTTGATTTTGCATAGGGGCCCTAGGAGCTTTGGACTGATAAAACGTCAGCTCTTCATCTCTTACCTAAAAGGTAAGGGTCTTTACCCCGACATCAATTACTGCGCGAGCAGTAAATAAAAATGGTCGCCCTAAAATAATAGGGGTATAAGAGTCCTCGGGTATGTCTAAGACCAAAAAGTAAACGGGAATAAAAAGTCTCCCGATTTTCACAAGTATGTCCTCTAAGACACCTAGTGGCCGTGCTATACTATCTGAACGGTCATATTGGTGCAATTAAATTTGGTCAAACCTAATCTCTTAGTGAGAGACAGAGGTAAGACACTCACGCTACCTCCTAAGTCACATAGCGCGTTGTCAATTAAGTGGATCCCTATATGACATGGAATTGAAAAGCTCGCCGGGTCTAATTCTTTGGGTGGTGTCTTATTGTGAACTAAGGCGGACCCTACTTCGGTCAAAGCCACCGTTTCATGATCACTTATATGTCTCTTATGCGACAAAATTTCTTTCATAAACTTCATGTAAGAGGGTACCTGGGTAAGCAGTTTGGCAAAAGGAACGTTGACATGAAGGCTCTTCAGGATTTCAGCAAATTTACCAAACTGTTGGTTAGACTTATTGTTTTGCATCGCCTTGGAAAGGGAACCGTGATAGGAATTTCTAACCCTTTGTTTCTTTCTGCTAATGTCACGACAGGTTCATCAATATTTCTACTCGATCAATCCCTTTTTCCTCTCGATCGAGGTCTTTCAACAACAATTTCATTTGATCGAGCATTATCAGCCACTCGATCGAAATTCTCTTTATCAGCATTACTCAATCGAGGTATGATTCCACTTGATCGAGCATTTTTCTCAGCATTTTCATTCGATCGAGGCATTTCCTCCTCTTGATCAAAACCTTGGTTAGCAGCTTTGCTCGATCGATCAATAGTTTCACTCGATCGAGTAATATTCTCAGCAATTCTACTCGATCGACCCCCAGAAATGAGTCGATCGAGGACTTTCTTCGGGTGCAGCATAGTTTCGTCAATGGATGACTATCCACTCTCAGCAACAACAGGTCTCGCGTCTGATATGTCCTCAACAGTTGACATTTTGGGTCCATCATAAGAAAGACCGCTTCACAAATTAATCAGATTTACCGTCTCATGAGGATTATTTTCAGGTTGAGATGGTAAATTTTCCGGTTTCCTTGAAGATTGGTTAGCAGCGAGTTGAGCTATCTGAGACTCGAGTGATTTGATTGACGCATCTTTCTGTTGTTCGCTCCTTTGCAATTGGACAATCAATGATTGTATCATTGACTTCAACTCAGTCATCTCACTTACCCCACTAAAAGAAGCTCCTTGATTAGGCTGTGGAAAGGATGGAGGCTTTTGAAAGCCTTGTTGAGCTTTGTGAGGAGGGACATAAGGTTGTTGCTACTGCGGTGGAGGTTAAGGATTCAATGCATTCTGACTGGTCCATCTCAAATTGGGATGGACTCCACTGTGATTGTTATAATAGGAATTTCCTTGCCTATATTGCTGAAAGGCAAGGACTTGCTCCTTCTCAGTTAGACAGTCAACAACAGTGTGACCGTCATTGCTCCCGCACCTCTCACATGTAACGGTTTCTGGTCAAGTCAACAAGTGAACCGTCTGTTGATCACCAGCTTGATGTGACTCCAACCTATCAAAACGAGCATTCATGGCTTCCAACTAAGTCACAACTTCATTATCTACTGAATTAACTGTCAGAATACCATCTATCGGGTTCCCATACTCAGAACAGTGGGTAGCCATCTCCTCTATGATGCCCCATCCCTTGTCATCATCATTGTTCTTCTTAAATCGCCCATTAGATGATGCATCCAATATAGCACGATGGTCGTCATACAACCCATTATAGAACCGGTTGCACAAGAACCACTGATCAGAACCGTGATGAGGAAGAGATCGCACCAACTTCTTGAAACGACACCAAGCTTCATAAAAATTCTCATCAGGTGTCTGCTTGAAACTTGTAATTTTTCCTCTCAGCTGATTGGTTCGTTGTGGAAGAAAATACCTTTTATAGAAGGCAAGGGCCAAAGTCTCCCAGTTGGTGATACCGGTTGCCTCTCTATCAAGATCAGTGAGCCACTCTCGGGCTCCATCGGTCCAAGAGAAAGGAAAGAGGACCTCCTTAATCTTGTCCTGACTTTGTAACGGGAATGGTTGAGCAATAGTCAGTGAAAACTTCCATATGTTTACGCGGATCTTCGCCCGCCACACCTCGGTACAGGTTCCGTTCGACCAAATTAATGTAGGACGGCCGAATGCCGAACGTATTTCCATCCTCAGTCGAAAGCTTGAAACCTTTAGGGATTGAGGCAGCTGTGGGCTCTGAATGACTCGCGATGTTAGGCATTTTTACTGGACTGGCGGCAGAAATAGAAGTATCTTCTTCACAAGACGGATTTTTTGCAAATAAAAAGTGTTCTAGCTCGGGTTCGAAAGTACTCAAGGCTTCCTTTCGAATCTTTCTCTGTAGTCTTTGTCTAATACGGAAGGTCCGTTCTGGTTCAGGATCAGCTGGAACTACCTCTGACATGTTAGTCCTAGGCATAAACAAGACTAAAGGAAATAAATAAGAACTATCTCAAGGAATAAAACTTCCCTGAGACCGAAAAAGATAAACAACACAAAGAACAGATAAACAGGCTATTGCCTCCCCGGCCACGGCGCCAAAATTTAATACGGTCGTTATGTAACAAAAATAAATACCTAAATATTACTATTAGAAGCTAGCGATAAGTAGGGTCGATCTTCACAGAGAGGCAAGTTATCTATCTATAAGTCCGTCTATCTAGTCATAATTGGGGGGTTTTAATTTTGTTTTCCAAACTACTAAAGATTAAAGGCAAGAGAAATAGAGACAAGCGCGATAAAGCCAGAAAATTCGAGATATGTAATCAGATAAAAGAGGTATGTCTGGATTTCGGTTCACCATGGCAGTTCATCGACTCAGTCATAAATAGTCTAGACAATCTACTATGAGAAGGGCAAGGGAAAGGTCCTTCCGGTCCGCTTTTCACCCTAGATTTCCACTAACTTAACTTTCGTCCTCATTAGGTAGTCTACTGTTCATAGCAGGTCTGTTCATTCCAATCTTTCGATCCAGGAACGAAGTTAACCAGATTAAAGTTATTTAGAAGCATGCACTCAACTAAACATGTTACAGTTATATTGGTATGGTGACAGGTTCTCACAAATAAATCAACTAGCCTATTCACAACATCGTCACTTTACAACCATGGCTCCCCTAATCCTAACATAGGGAGATTAGCTACTCATGCTTTTGAAATCAATAACAATAACAATAAACATAAGCATACCAAGAAAAGACATAATAGAGAGAATATGATTAAGCATAAACTAAACAAATCGATAACAAAAGAATAATAGAACAAGGATAAAGAGAAACAAAGTATTGGATTATGATTAAAAGAACAGAAAGATTACAATAAAGCAAATCCGGCGTAAAGAACAAGTAGCAGTGTTTAAGAGTAAAGTTCTATAGATTAAGAGTAATTAAGAGTGTGTAGAGAGATGTTTATAACCTAATGACAACTTCCTTATATAGGGAAGCGTTTTTATTAACAAAATAAACCTAACACGAATTAGTTAACCCGTGTAACATAGAAAATCACTCGATCGAGGCTTTTTATTCCCCTCGATCGAGTATTCTTCCAGCCAAACCGTTCGATCGAGCAACTAAGGCTCTCGATCGAACACTCCCAAATTAACCATCTTCGATCGAGCTGAGGAACCACTCGATCGAACTCTTTCTTCTGCCAAACCACACAATCGACCATCCAAAGCTCTCGATTGAGCACTTTTCACTGAGAATAGCCTTGACTTCGTTATGAGGCGGAGGAGTCACTATAGCAGCACAATATTCAATATTATCAACTGGAGTGTCTGTATCTGGGTCAATAGAGGGTAGGGCATTGCAAGGTTGATTTTGCATAGGGGCCCTAGGAGCTTTGGACTGATAAAACGTCAACTCTTCATCTCCTACCTGAAAAGTAAGGGTCTTTACCCCGACATCAATTACTGCGCGAGCAGTAAATAAAAATGGTCGCCCTAAAATAATAGGGGTATAAGAGTCCTCAGGTATGTCTAAGACCACAAAGTCAACGGGAATAAAAAGTCTCCCGATTTTCACAGGTATGTCCTCTAAGACACCTAGTGGCCGTGATATACTATCTGAACGGTCATATTGGTGCAATTAAATTTGGTCAAACCTAATCTCTTAGTGAGAGACAGAGGTAAGACACTCACGCTACCTCCTAAGTCACAAAGCGCGTTGTCAATTAAGTGGATCCTTATATGACATGGAATTGAAAAGCTCGCCGGGTCTGATTCTTTAGGTGGTGTCTTATTGTGAACTAAGGCGGACCCTACTTCGGTCAAAGCCACCGTTTCATGATCACTTATATGTCTCTTACGCGACAAAATTTCTTTCATAAACTTCATGTAAGAGGGTACCTGGGTAAGCAGTTTGGCAAAAGTAACGTTGACATAAAGGCTGTTCAGGATTTCAGCAAATTTACCAAACTGTTGGTTAGCCTTATTGTTTTGCATCGCCTTGGAAAGGGAACCGTGATAGGAATTTCTAACCCTTTGTTTCTTTCTGCAAATGTCACGACAGGTTCATCAATATTTCTACTCGATCAATCCCTTTTTCCTCTCGATCGAGGTCTTTCAACAACAATTTCATTTGATCGAGCATTATCAGCCACTCGATCGAAATTCTCTTTATCAGCATTACTCGATCGAGGTATGATTCCACTTGATCGAGCATTTTTCTCAGCATTTTCATTCGATCGAGGCATTTCCTCCTCTCGATCAAAACCTTGGTTAGCAGCTTTGCTCGATCGATCAATAGTTTCACTCGATCGAGTAATATTCTCAGCAATTCTACTCGATCGACCCCCAGAAATGAGTCGATCGAGGACTTTCTTCGGGTGCAGCATAGTTTCGTCAATGGATGACTATCCACTCTCAGCAACAACAGGTCTCGCGTCTGATATGTCCTCAACAGTTGACATTTTCGGTCTATCATAAGAGAGACCGCTTCGCAAATTAATCAGATTTACCGTCTTATGAGGATTCTTTTTAGGTTGAGATGGTAAATTTTCCGGTTTTCTTGAAGATTGGTTAGCAGCGAGTTGAGCTATCTGAGACTCGAGTGATTTGATTGACGCATCTTTCTGTTGTTCGCTCCTTTGCAATTGGACAATCAATGATTGTATCATTGACTTCAACTCAGTCATCTCACTTACCCCACTAGAAGAAGCTCCTTGATTAGGCGGTGGAAAGGATGGAGGCTTTTGAAAGCCTTGTTGAGCTTTGTGAGGAGGGACATAAGGTTGTTGCTACTGCGGTGGAGGTTTAGGATTCAATACTTTCTGACTGGTCCATCTCAAATTGGGATGGACTCCACTGTGATTGTTATAATAGGAATTTCCTTGCCTATATTGCTGAAAGGCAAGGATTTGCTCCTTCTCAATTAGACAGTCAACAACATTGTAAACGTCATTGCTCCCGCACCTCTCACATGTAACGGTTTCTGGTCAAGTCAAAAAGTGAACCGTCTGTTGATCACCAGCTTGCTGTGACTCCAACCTATCAAAACGAGCATTCATGGCTTCCAACTAAGTCACAACTTCATTATCTACTGAATTAACTGTCAGAATACCATCTATCGGGTTCCCATACTCAGCACAGTGGGTAGCCATCTCCTCTATGATGCCCCATCCCTTGTCATCAAATCGCCCATTAGATGACGCATCCAATATAGCACGATGGTCGTCATACAACCCATTATAGAACTGGTTGCACAAGAACCACTGATCAGAACCGTGATGAGGAAGAGACCGCACCAACTTCTTGAAACGACACCAAGCTTCATAAAAATTCTCATCGGGTGCCTGCTTGAAACTTGTAATTTTTCCTCTCAGCTAATTGGTTTGTTGTGGAGGAAAATACCTTTTATAGAAGGCAAGGGCCAAAGTCTCCCAGTTGGTGATACCGGCTGCCTCTCTATCAAGATCAGTGAGCCACTCTCGGGCTCCATCTGTCAAAGAGAAAGGAAAGAGGACCTCCTTAATCTTGTCCTGAGTCACTCCCTTTGTAGCGCGAATGGTTGAGCAATAGTCAGTGAAAACTTCCATATGTTTACGCGGATCTTCACCCGCCACACCTCGGTACAGGTTCCGTTCGACCAAATTGATGTAGGACGGCTGAATGCCGAACGTATTTCCATCCTCAGTCGAAAGCTTGAAACCTTTAGGGATTGAGGCAGCTGTGGGCTCTGAATGACTCGCGATGTTAGGAATTTTTACTGGACTGGCGGCAGAAATAGAAGTATCTCCTTCACAAGACGGATTTTCTGCAAATAAAAAGTGTTCTAGCTCGGGTTCGAAAGTACTCAAGGCTTCCTTTCGAATCTTTCTCTGTAGTCTTTGTCTAATACGGAAGGTCCGTTCTGGTTCAGGATCAGCTGGAACTACCTCTGACATGTTAGTCCTAGGCATAAACAAGACTAAAGGAAATAAATAAGAACTATCTCAAGGAATAAAACTTCCCTGAGACCGAAAAAGATAAACAACACAAAGAACAGATAAACAGGCTATTGCCTCCCCGGCCACGGCGCCAAAATTTAATACGGTCGTTATGTAACAAAAATAAATACCTAAATATAACTAACAGAAGCTAGCGATAAGTAGGGTCGATCTTCACAGAGAGGCAAGATATCTATCTATAAGTCCGTCTATCTAGTCATAATTGGGGGGTTTTAATTTTGTTTTACAAACTACTAAAGATTAAAGGCAAGAGAAATAGAGACAAGCGCGATAAAGCAAGAAAATTCGAGATATGTAATCAGATAAAAGAGGTATGTCTGGATTTCGGTTCACCATGGCAGTTCATCGACTCAGTCATAAATAGTCTAGACAATCTACTATGAGAAGGGCAAGGGAAAGGTCCTTCCGGTCCGCTTTCCACCCTAGATTTCCACTAACTTAACTTTCGTCCTCATTAGGTAGTCTACTGTTCATAGCAGGTCTGTTCATTCCAATCTTCCGATCCAGGAACAAAGTTAACCAGATTAAAGTTATTTAGAAGCATGCACTCAACTAAACATGTTACAGTTATATTGGTATGGTGACAGGTTCTCACAAATAAATCAACTAGCATATTCACAACATCGTCACTTTACAACCATGGCTCCCCTAATCCTAACATAGGGAGATTAGCTACTCATGCTTTTGAAATCAATAACAATAACAATAAACATAAGCATACCAAGAAAAGACATAATAGAGAGAATATGATTAAGCATAAACTAAACAAATCGATAACAAAAGAATAATAGAACAAGGATAAAGAGAAACAAAGTATTGGATTATGATTAAAAGAAGAGAAAGATTACAATAAATCAAATCCGGCGTAAAGAACAAGTAGCAGTGTTTAAGAGTAAAGTTCTATAGATTAAGAGTAATTAAGAGTGTGTAGAGAGATGTTTATGACCTAATGACAACTTCCTTATATAGGGAAGCGTTTTTATTAACAAAATAAACCTAACACGAATTAGTTAACCCATGTAACATAGAAAATCACTCGATCGAGGCTTTTTATTCCCCTCGATCGAGTATTCTTCCAGCCAAACCGTTCGATCGAGCAACTAAGGCTCTCGATCGAACACTCCCAAATTAACCATCTTCGATCGAGCTGAGGAACCACTCGATCGAACTCTTTCTTCTGCCAAACCACACGATCGACCATCCAAAGCTCTTGATTGAGCACTTTCCACTGAGAATAGCCTTGACTTCGTTATGAGGCGGAGGAGTCACTATAGCAGAACAATATTCAATATTATCAACTGGAGTGTCTGTATCTGGGTTAATAGAAGGTAGGGCATTGGTTGATTTTGCATAGGGGCCCTAGGAGCTTTGGACTGATAAAACGTCAGCTCTTCATCTCCTACCTGAAAAGTAAGGGTCTTTACCCCGACATCAATTACTGCGCGAGCAGTAAATAAAAATGGTCGCCCTAAAATAATAGGGGTATAAGAGTCCTCGGGTATGTCTAAGACCACAAAGTCACCGGGAATAAAAAGTCTCCCGATTTTCACAGGTATGTCCTCTAAGACACCTAGTGGCCGTGATATACTATCTGAACGGTCATATTGGTGCAATTAAATTTGGTCAAACCTAATCTCTTAGTGAGAGACAGAGGTAAGACACTCACGCTACCTCCTAAGTCACATAGCGCGTTCTCAATTAAGTGGATCCCTATATGACATGGAATTGAAAAGCTCGCCGGGTCTGATTCTTTGTGTGGTGTCTTATTGTGAACTAAGGCAGACCCTACTTCGGTCAAAGCCACCGTTTCATGATCACTTATATGTCTCTTACGCGACAAAATTTATTTCATAAACTTCATGTAAGAGGGTACCTGGGTAAGCAGTTTGGCAAAAGGAACGTTGACACGAAGGCTCTTCAGGATTTCAGCAAATTTACCAAACTGTTGGTTAGCCTTATTGTTTTGCATCGCCTTGGAAAGGGAACCGTGATAGGAATTTCTAACCCTTTGTTTCTTTCTGCTAATGTCAAGACAGGTTCATCAATATTTCTACTCGATCAATCCCTTTTTCCTCTCGATCGAGGTCTTTCAACAACAATTTCATTTGATCGAGCATTATCAGCCACTCGATCGAAATTCTCTTTATCAGCATTACTCGATCGAGGTATGATTCCACTTGATCGAGCATTTTTCTCAGCATTTTCATTCGATCGAGGCATTTCCTCCTCTCGATCAAAACCTTGGTTAGCAGCTTTGCTCGATCGATCAATAGTTTCACTCGATCGAGTATTATTCTCAGCAATTCTAATCGATCGACCCCCAGAAATGAGTCGATCGAGGACTTTCTTCGGGTGCAGCATAGTTTCGTCAATGGATGACTATCCACTCTCAGCAACAACAGGTCTCGCGTCTGATATGTCCTCAACAGTTGACATTTTGGGTCCATCATAAGAGAGACCGCTTCGCAAATTAATCAGATTTACCGTCTCATGAGGATTCTATTCAGGTTGAGATGGTAAATTTTCCGGTTTCCTTGAAGATTGGTTAGCAGCGAGTTGAGCTATCTGAGACTCGGGTGATTTGATTGACGCATCTTTCTGTTGTTCGCTCCTTTGCAATTGGACAATAAATGATTGTATCATGGACTTCAACTCAGTCATCTCACTAACCCCACTAGAAGAAGCTCCTTGATTAGGCGGTGGAAAGGATGGAGGCTTTTGAAAGCCTTGTTGAGCTTTGTGAGAAGGGACATAAGGTTGTTGCTACTGCGGTGGAGGTTTAGGATTCAATACATTCTGACTGGTCCATCTCAAATTGGGATGGACTCCACTGTGATTGTTATAATAGGAATTTCCTTGCCTATATTGCTGAAAGGCAAGGACTTGCTCCTTCTCAGTTAGACAGTCAACAACAGTGTGACCGTCATTGCTCCCGCACCTCTCACATGTAACGGTTTCTTGTCTAGTCAACAAGTGAACCGTCTGTTGAACACCAGCTTGCTACGACTCCAACCTATCAAAACGAGCATTCATGGCTTCCAATTGAGTCACAACTGCATTATCTACTGAATTAACTATCTGAATACCATATCTCAGGTTCCCATACTCAGCACAGTGGGTTGCCATCTCCTCTATTATGCCCCATCCCTTGTCATCATCATTGTTCTTCTGAAATCACCCATTAGATGAGGCGTCCAATATAGTATGGTGGTCGTCATACAACCCATTATAGAACTGGTTGCACAAGAACCACTGATCAAAACCATGATGAGGAAGAGACTGCACCAACTTCTTGAAACGACACCAAGCTTCATACAAATTCTCATTAGGTGCCTGCTTGAAACTTTTAATTTTTCCTCTCAGCTGATTGGTTCGTTGTGGAGGAAAATATCTTTTATAGAAGGCAAGGGCCAGAGTCTCCTAGTTGGTGATACCGGCTGCCTCTCTATCAAGATCAGTGAGCCACTCTCGGGCTCCATCGGTCAAAGAGAAAGGAAATATGACCTCCTTAATCTTGTCCTGAGTAACTCCCTTTGTAGCGGGAATGGTTGAGAAATAGTCAGTGAAAACTTCCATATGTTTACGCGGATCTTCGCCCGCCACACCTCGGTACAGGTTCCGTTCGACCAAATTAATGTAGGACGGCCGAATGCCGAACGTATTTCCATCCTCAGTCGAAAGCTTGAAACCTTTAGGGATGAGGCAGTTGTGGGATCTGAATGAGTGGCGATTTTAGGCATTTTTACTGGACTGGCGGCAGAAATAGAAGTATCTTCTTCACAAGACGGATTTTCTGCAAATAAAAATTGTTCTAGCTCGGGTTCGAAAGTACTCAAGGCTTCCTTTTGAATCTTTCTCTGTAGTCTTTGTCTAATACGGAAAGTCCGTTCTGGTTCAGGATCAGCTGGAACTAACTCTGACATGTTAGACCTAGGCATAAACAAGACTAAAGGAAATAAATAAGAACTACCTCAAGGAGTAAAAATTCCCTGAGACCGAAAAAGATAAACGACACAAAGAACAGATAAACAGGCTGTTGCCTCCCCGGCAACGGCGCCAAAATATCCAGTTTATAAGGCTCTAAACCTTAGAAATTATAAGTAGTTTGCCAAAATTTCAGGTCAAGTCTATTTGTTCAGCTTACTTTTAACATTAACTCGTAGATTATGCAATAAGACAATGCTAAAGGAAAATTAGTTTATGCACGGCTTAAGCAAAAAGACAAATAATAGTTCAATTTCATCATTGAAATCCGCCATTCCGACACAACCTATATGGAAAAATAAACGTGAAATTTTTTGATTTTTTTTGAAATTTTTCTATATTTATGAGATTTTTGAATTTTATTAAAAATAAACAACAACGCATACAGAAATTAAACGTGATAACAGAAATGCAATAAAAACATAAATGCGGACACAGATATTAATGCATAACCTCCCTAAACCGAACCGTACATTGCCCTCATTGTACTCAAAAATTGGGAAAGAAGGAGGGAGCGAAGCTGCGGAAAACTTACAAGATAATGCGAAGTAGGGACCTCCCCAAACCAGCCAGCAACATGGGAGGTCGCTAAATAGCCCCAAACAGCATCCCAGGAAGCGAATAAAGCAAGCCAACTCGATCGAGAGAGTAGATTACTCGATCGAGTGAAATGGGTTGTGGAAGCGCTCGATCGAGAAAAGGGAAATGCTCGATCGAAATGGTCGTGTCTGTGGTTGCTCGATCGAGGAAGAAGCGTGGTCGATCGAGGGAGGCAAATACTCGATTGAGTAGTATATTGCTTGATCGAGAGCTCCATATTACTCAACCCTTAGGCGCCAATAAAACACCTGCAAAGACGCAAATAGTAGCCACAAATACGACCAATAACCAAGCCTAAATTGTTCGCAGTCTATGGTCTTAAAGACCAATTATTACACACACAAAACTGAATTGCAAATCAACTAAAAATTTAAACTCCGCGTTGCCTTCGGAACAGCCCTAGTTTCGGACAGGTCCCAGCTCGACCTTTCTTTTCTTCATCCAGCCATTTCAATTGAGCCCAGTCAAAACAGCTCAAAGCATGCAGCAGCCGATCAAATAACTGCGCATGTGCTACACAAAACTTTAAGTAGCACCATAATATAATAATAATATAAGAAATTGAAATGTGCATCCGTTTAAGCCTAACGAATTTCCTATGACAACTCCCAAATTTATCCACAAAATAATTCTGCCCTCCAGCCACAGGCGGAATATAAAAGCTCAAATTAACCGTGAGTGGAAAATAATAGAGCTCATCAGCATTTGACTCAAAAATAACGCGAGTATAATCCAGATGCACTGACAGGTTGTTATTGTGAGGTGGAGGAATTTGGTCTGCTAAAGGAGAAAGTGGGTATTACTCCCAAATGCAAAGGACAGTAAAGTCAATTGGGTCAATTGGGTCCTCAATAATAGGTTCATCCATAATATCATCATAACTATCCCATTTAACCTCAAGACTGTCAAAACTTTTCTCCTCACTCTCCTTATGGTTAGACTCATCAGTAGGGAAGTTCTCAAAGAGACCTTCCCAGTCGTCCTCACTATCTGTGAAAGAATCATAGAGGGTTCTAAATTATCCTTATAAAAGGGATTATCAACCACGCTAATGGTGTCCTCTATTTCTCCGTCAGTATTTCCTAAAATGGTTTGGAAGGTCTCACCCACCCCCTCATCTGAGTCAACATGAAGAGAGAAATTTGGTTTAAGAGTTTCAGTAGCAAACCATTCAAAAAATTCTAATACCTCTTTTACGGGGATTCCTTCGAAATCCCACATACCATTAGCCTCGAGGTATGCTCGCGTAGGGGCATTAATTCCCCGGATGATAGACGTGCATATTTGGAGTCCTGAAAGCATTCCTCGTCTTGGTTCGAGACACTCTTCCCACCTGTCTATATAAGAACCAAAACTTTCGTTCTCTCTCTACAGAAAGTCAAGAACGAGAGACATGAGAATGGTCTCAAGGAACCGAGGTTCCTTGAGACAAGAAATAGACTAAATAAAAACAGATAAAACTACGCTGCCTCCCCGGAAACGGCGCCAAAATTTGATACGGTCGTCTTAGTATCAAAAATAAATACCTAAGTACTACTAACAGAAGCTAGCGGTAAGTAGGGTCGATCTCCACAGGGAGGCAAAAATGAGATTTATCTGTTTTAAATTAGTCTAAGAGTAACGGGGGTTTGAGTATGATTTCTAAACTAAGAGAGGTGGCAAGAGAAATTGAGCGATAAAAATAAAGGGATTAACAATAAAGAGAGGGAACTAGGGGCAACAGATAATTGCAGCTAAGGTCACAGATCAGTCACTTGTATCGGTCTAAGGGGCAACGAATATCTCATTCCGGTCTTAATTCACCCTAAAACACTATTAGCTTAGCTTTCGCCCTCACTAAAGTATCCTAATGTTCACTGCAGGTCCCACCCCTTCCAACCTTCCGGTCTAGGTCAAGGCTTACCAAATCAATTAGCTAGATGCGTCGACTCAAGCAACTAATTGCAATTATATGCGGTGATTAACAGCATAGACAAAATTTTAGCAACAGATCTGCAAACCTAATTAGCAACTAACATCAACTCATTGAATCCCCTAAATCCTAGCAGGAGAATTAGCTAAACATAACAATGGATTAAGAAAAAGAGAAAGATAAAGAAAAAGAAAGCAAAGTATAGAGATGAAAAGAAGAGAAATAATACTTAGAATAAGAGAGAAAGGAAGATTACAAAAGAGCGAATCCGGTAATAAGAACAAGGTAGCAGCAGAAATTAAGAGAGAAAATAGTGATTAAGAGTATATGAGATGTTTTTAACCTAATCCCAACTTCCTTTATATAGGTAAGTGATTATTAACATAAAATAAACCTAACACGGAATAAAAATCCCGAGTATATAAGCTAGTCACTCGATCGAGCAACTTTATATCACTCGATCGAACAAATACAAGCTAAAACCTCTCGATCGAGGACTTTAGGTACTCGATCAAACACTTATTAAAAATGTATCATTCGATCGAGTAGAAAAAGGACTCGATCGAACAAGATAGTACTCGATCGAGTACTTTCCAGCGCACAATTCCTGCTTCGCGCACTGAACATCAAACGACCGCCATTTCTTCGTTACTTGGGCAAACATAGAGTTTCCAGTGGCGTTGGAAAGCTAAGAAGACAATCTTCCATCTGCAATTAAAATCACTTGAAAATCTGTTGTATAACTTGAGATATGGCTCTTCAAAGTAGGCACTAGTGATTTAAAGCTCTTCCTTTGCTCGCCTAGCTATCTTACTTCTTTGCGCATCACAATTAGTAGTTTCCAAGCTCTGACTTAACTCACCTTCTAAATGCATGCATAGGGAAATGTATTAAGCTTGATTTCGCTTCTCTTCGGTTCATTCCTGCAAATAAGACAAGAGAAACCAAAGTAGACATTTCGGGGGACATTTGTAGCTAAACACTACTAAATATGCATAGGAATGCGTGCAAATGAAGTACAAAATACCTATATAAAATGCACGCATCAATTGCTGGTTTAATTACCGAATTTATGTGAAAATTATTCCATATAAGGCTTGTTGACTTGGTTAAATAATATCTTTGTATTTGACTGTTATCCTCTCCTGCCTGGTGCCAAGCTCAAGCTATCCTGAAGCTTCTGTCCTGAATGTCAGGTCAGGGCATGTTTGTACCCTCAACATAGTGCAAGAACACCAAGCCTAACAATTTTCCCTTTATCTTCTCATTATCGCTGAGTTAGGTCAGTAATAAGAATATAAACATCATTTAAGTAACTTGCTTCAGACGGTTGACTGTAATCATGGTAGAAAAATGGCTAGTTTATTTTAAATGTGACAAGTGTTATTTACTGCAACTGCTTTAATAACCGCATGCAACTTACAGTAGCCCTACGTATTTGCCGCACTATAAATACGTTTTTTACTCTTGTTTCATTCTTCACCAAAAACCCGATTATTTTCTCTGAAATTTCTTTAATTTCTTCTTCAATCTTCATCTTCAACCTTCGTTCATCTTTCCACAAATTACCATAGAGTAAAATAATGGTTGTAAAAAGGAAATCAACCAGGGGAGCACTTGCTTCTGGTACTCCTGATGCTCCTAAACCTGAACAAACTTCCGAAAATAAACCCGAGTCTTCTGAAATCCCATCTGGTACTCATGCTATGGAGATGGTGTCTATCTTTCATTGTGATTTTGAATTTAAGCCAACAAAATCACTCAGTGAGTATCTTAGCCTTCCCAGCCGTCTTAAACCCGAGTTTGAGAGTATTTTGAAGGATAAGGCAGTCATCTCTGCCGATGCTGAGGTCTGGATTCCTAAATATTCACCGTTCAGGGCAGACTGGGCTTGTCCGGGTTGGTTCTGTATTCATGATTGGGCTTTTAGGGCCGGTTGCGAGTTCCCTTTCCCCTCTTTGATGGTGGAAGTGATCAAAGAGATTTGTGTTCCTACCTACCAGATCGTGCCTTCGGTCTGGAAAGTGGTTCACTCAATTGAGTTTTTGTGTGAGAAGCATAATCCGTCTTTCTCCTTAGGTGACCTGAAAAGATGCTATCTTTTGAAGACCCATAGCCCTGGTAGGGTTAATTTCAAGGCTGGGCCTTTGACCACTCCTCTTTTCAGCAATTTGGATTGTGGAGCAGACAAGATCAGAATTGGTCTGCTGGCTATATGTTTATTAGGACCAACTCTGTTGGTCCTGACCTGGCGTACCTCAATTATGATGCTTGTGTTGCTGGTAAGTTCCCTGTTATTTTGTCTTACCTGCACATAATATGTTAGTAAGAAAGGAAAGTAAGAAATATTTAACAGAGTGTACCTTGCCTTGCAGTGGATGACTGGGTGTGTAATGTTGATTATCCTTCTGAGAGGATAACTGCTTTTTTGGCTCTTTCTTCTATTGAGAGGTCATGGCCATATTTCAGTGGGGCTATTCATTTTCATCGTTGCTTGAGAACTGATAGCGTTCCTCGGGCTCTCAAGCCTACCAAGCGTGTCGAGGTTTCTATTTCTGGCGGTAAGGTTTCTTCTCTTTTGCTCTTTTTCCCAGGGAAGTCTATTTGTAGCAATTTTATCCTTATTGCTGATATATTGTCTCATGTTGCAGCTACCAAGTTGTCCTCTAGGCGTGGTAGATTTGGCACGGCTAATCTGAACGCCAGGCTAGCTCAGATCAAGGAAGAGGGTTCCCAGGGCAGTGGTGGTCCTGGTACTGAGGCTGACAGGCCAATTGACCTGACTGATGTGCCAGCTATCCCGGTTCCTCATGTCGTGCCTACTACAACTCTTGAGACGTCATCAGCAGCTCAGAAGAGGAAGCAAGATGCGGCTGCTATTGCTCCTCCTATCGGGGAGGTCAAAGCCAGGGTGGATAACATGGATGTTGCTAGGGAGAAGATCCAGGAATTTGCCGCCTCTATCTCTCCTTCAACCCTGTCAATGGATCTTGTTGAATCTTCTGCCAAGGCAGTTGCCGTGGTGGATAATGCTGTCAATCTTGTGACGGGGGTCCCTTGCATCTCTGGGAAAGGTACCTTGATTGTTCTTTTGTCCTAATTTTTCTTTTGACACCTCCTTGATTTGTATTGTTGATAATTAATTTAACTCCATATCCAGGCTACGATGATATGCCTTCTCAATGCTTATCAGTCTACTTCATTGGTGGCCAGGGTCAATTCACTTGGCTCTGATTTTGATAAGCTGAAGTCTGAGTTTTTCTTTGCTCAGGCTGACTTAGTTGCTGCCAAGGCTCATTTGAAGAGGGAAGACTGAGCGTGATGCCGCCAAGCTGGAGGCTAGGTCTGCTAAACAGCTGTTGCAAGAGGCCTTAGAGAGGAATGAGGAGCTCAATATGGAGAAGGATGATTTGGAAGGCAAGCTGGATGATGCTGCTTTCTACTTTTTCATCAGGGGGAAAGTTGCTGCTATGTCTGAGCTTGTGGAGGCTAGAGCCAAGTAGGACCCTGAGGCTGAGATGGCTCTTGCTGCTAAGAGGTATCCTGACTTGCACAACCTTGGTGAGGAGGAGGAAGTGGATTCTCCGGAAGAGTTGGATGTTGAGGTTGCCAAGAAGGCCGAGGGTGATGTTGCTGATGCTGCTTCTCAGGAAAAACGGTAGTTTATATGAAATTTTAGTATTTTGGTTTGGCCCATCCAGGGGGGATGTCCCTGGATAAACAATTCGGTATTTTGGTTCCTCTTGTCAGGGAAGGTATCCCTGATAAGTTAAACTCTTTGTTGCCTTCGCCCTAGGGGGTGGGGCTTGTTAATAATAGCAAGTTTGCCATTCTGACTTGTTTTTTTTTTATTATTTTCTGGATTGTCTGATTTCTGAGGTTGTTGCTTCGTAACCCGATGAGTTTTTCTTCAACTTGTTAACCTGTTAGAAATATTTTTCAGCCTGTTAACCTGTCTTATGTTTGATTAAATCTTTAATCATATACAGTTTTTCTGTTATGATTATAGTAGGTGGGATCCGGCCTGACTGGAGGGCTTATGTCCTCTGCTTGGCTGGAGGGCTTGGTACTCAGCCTGTTGGGAGGACATTTGGACGGTCGTCAGAGTCTCTCACCTTCTTACACGTCACAGTTATGCGTCCAGCCGTTGTAGAGGTGTGCAGTAAATACCTGTGTTGGGCATTTATTTCATGCCTGTATTTACCGTATCTGGTGTGGGTTACCAACCTTCGTTTGGGCACGACAGGGTGCAAAAAATTTAAAAGATACTTTTAAAAAGTAATGCTATAAGATATAACAGGGTAGCCCTCAATCCAGAACACTTTATTCATGTAACAACAATTCATGTATAATTTTTTTTAGGATTTAAGTATAGATATATAAGCAAGGTAGAACACATAAGTTTTTATTATAGGGTTCACATAGAATTTTCATGTTGATTATATAAGGCAGGCAATTTCTGTTGGGGTTAGTGTCCTTAACAGTTAGTGCAAGGACTTATAAACCTCTAAAAGGATCAAAGGGTATACTTTGTATCATAATCAGTTGATCCACGTTTATCAATAACGGTTGGCTTGCTAGATAAGTTTGACGTTATTGTCATACAGATGGCGGTGATCAACTGGTCCCTAAAAGTCACACCTATAGGATACGTCTTGAGTGATGTGACGGTATGAAAATACAGTCATGTAGATGCCAAATTTGACTAACCAATTAGTCTGAGTTATTTGACTAATAAATTAGTCAAAATGTGATGTTGAGATCTTATATTTAATACGGATTAAATATCATGGGCTAAAGGCGAATTAATCAGTTAATTCGTAAAATTGAATATAAACGTTTTATATTTAATTAAATGTGTATTGAATATAATTATACAATATTGTTTTGTCGGACATGTATTAAGAATTCAACTGACCCGTATTATTAGTTGATGCCTTAATTTCCGATAACCGATAACAGTTTATAATGAAACCGCGTCGTACACACTTAGTAAGCTATGGACCGGACCACAAGTTTAAGTGAAGAGGAAATTAGAAAGCCCATGAGGCTCCCTCTCCACGGTTTGGCCGAGCCATCACAAGACAAAAGGGGAGTTCTCTCCTCTTTGTCTAACCTAATTTTCATTTGACAAAAATATTTAGGGTTTTGGGAATTGTGCCTCCCAAAATTCCGGATCTCTCATCCAACACAAATTCACAATACAATCCCCTCGATATTGCAAGGCAATTAGGGGATTATCTCTAGCACAAGGGCATTACTCGGACATCTTGGGTGCAACGATTAGGAGGAGATCTAACTTGATCTCTCATTGCCTTTTGCACTAGGACCGAAGGTTATTTCTACATCTTTATCGTTTTCATCATGTTTTTCGTTTTATGACTATAAACTACATATGAATTTTGCGTTATAATCCTACAATTAAAGGGTAGTATACGGATATTAACCTTCAAGTGGTATCAGAGCGAGGCCACGCAATTTTTTTATATGTGTTTTTCATTAAACGATTTTGAAATCGATGAATTTTGTCTTAAATTTGTCTCGGCTGAAATTTTTTTTGTCACGGCACAAATTTTTTTTCTCGGCAATAATTTTTTTTTATTGCTGCGTTTTCTTCTTGTTTTGTGCTTTGGGATCCGTGTCTAGTTTACACGGTGATGATTGTTTACTTTTTGATCTTTGCATATTGTCTATGTAATCGATATTCATCGCTATATGTTAAAGATCGGTCAAAATGATTAAAAAAAAAAATTTGGTGTGGCTATTTCTTTTCGAAAACCGTGCGGCCTTCTTGATATCACGGCCTGTTTTTCTGTTTTTTGCATTGATTTGCGTGCCACACAATTTTGTTAGATCGTTCGATCTCTTGTTTTCATGTTGTTCTTAGCGATTTGTTGTTTTAATTGATAATTACAACAAAATGTAAAGAACATGTCTATTGTATTTTTATTTTAATCCGGATTAGAGTAAATTGCAATTGTGTTTTAATCAAACCGTTTTGTTTTGATCATTGAGCTGCTCACGTTTTGAGCCGTGTAAAATTTGTTTTTTTTTTTTTTTTTTTGCCTTAAAGGCTCTCGGCATTTCTGCTAAAATAAAAAAAAAAAAAAAAAAAAATTTCAGGCCCCTGGTACTGTTCACGTACAGTACAGAGAAGAAAAAAAAAAAAAAAATTTTTTTTCCGGCCTTTTTAATGCATAAAACGTTTTTTTATGCTCTCGCTTGATTAGTGAAACGGTTCACCCACGTAAAATAAAGTTACTTTAACATGATTTATTGTAACGGATTATCTCGGATTAAAATTAACTTGACTAAAGCGGTTTTGTCATGTAATTTTAATTATCTTTGGTGGTTTGGATAAAAATTTAACATAATTACGGAATTATGTCACGAATAAATTTAATTTTTAGTTGATGCATTTTATTTTATCGTTCTTGTTTATATTTTGAATGTTTTGAATGCCTTTTTATTACGTATTTAATTATTTTGCAAACGGTTGTAACTTAGTGTGGCCTTAGTAGAACGTGTTACCGTAATGATGGAACACGGTCTTGGTTGTATTTTGAGATCTCGTATCTCCATTTTATTTCTTTTAATTATAGTTTTTATTTAGAATGTAAATAGGTTTATATCTGTAAATTTTAAATTGTAATTCTTGAGAAGACTAAAGATGGAGACCGGATGCTCACTCCCGCTACTTGGACAAAGATGGAACATCAAGACAAGCTTTTCGGGTCCAACGGTGGATTCCAAAGTTGTATTTTGTTCTTTTTACTAGGATAGGCCACACTAGGAAATTTTATTTACGTATTGCATTCATTTATTTATTTATTTTATTGCAACGATAGTATGCATCATATTCCGCCTAAAAACCAAACCACCTAATAATTGCATGAAAACTGACACATATAGAGGTCACGAGTTAGTTTTCTTTGACATTCGCATGTCACACGATTTTAAGCCATCACCTAAATTAATTCATTCACGCAAACGCTAGTTATTCGTTCACTTAAAATGAATTATAATTAAGCTGATGGGATCTTCCTCGTATAAACCAAAATTGAGAACAGTCTTTATAGGTCAAACTCCAATGACTCCCTTCTTCGTCGGTAGGCATACTATGACCCCTTCTACGTCGGGTAAATTGGAACCGATTGACCTATTTTATCTCAACACTATGGTCACTCGTACGATCCTGTGACTATGGTGGACTATAGATAGGATTTACGGAAATCTATCGACCAAGAGTTCTTCCGGAAGAATTAGCTAAACAGTTGGCTTATCAATTTACAGAAATTGAGTCTTGGGATCACTTGTATCATTCTTGAGGGAGATCAATTATGCAAGTGGGAGAGTCTACATGTTTAAAATGAATTTTAAAATAGACTTAAATCACCTCGATGAGTTGCTTATTTCGTTTTGTTTTTCTTTCTTTTTCAAAGGTGTAGATCACGTTCTTTAACCGCAAAATAACAAATGGTGGTCACTTGAACGACCCAATGCCAAGTGCCACATTGGACCGTGAGTCCTGGCTTCGGATCTTCATGAATCGGATGAATCGGTCAACTCGATCAAGAATGATGGATCAAACTTCGCGGACCGGGAGGCGGCATTACGGAATGCCGCCGCTGCTGACGGGAAGCTCAGATATCTGCTTGAGCCCATGCCGTCACACCCGGGCCCCACGGCCGGAGTTAACGAGATCGACAAGTATAACGATTTCGCCTTGGAAGCGGGTGCGATTAAAAACGTGCTCATTTTTGCAATGGAACCCAATTTGCAGAAACGCTTCATAGCCCAAGGTGCAAACAAGATTTTCACCACGCTCACCAAGGAATTCTCGAAAGCACCGAGAATCGTGACCTATGAGCATACCACTCGCTTCTTTGATGCGAGACTCCGAAAGGGCCAACCGGTTAGCCCACACATTCTCGCATGATTGAGAATGTCGAGAAACCGAGACCTTTAATCGTAACATCGCGAGAATATTGTTATCGACCGTATTCTTCATTCACTCCACGATGGTTATTCGCAATTTAGAGCGAATTACTATATGAATGATTTGAAGAAAACTCCCCATGAACCGCACTCCCTTCTCGTACGGACCGAGAAGGACATGAAGTTCAGTGGGAGCATGAAACAAGATGTTCTCGTTGTGTCAAATAAAGGGAAAGGTAAGGGCAAGGCTCGTGCAAACCTAGCGAGAGGTAAACCGAAGTTTAAGAAGTCGGGTCCAGGTAAGAGTGGGCCTGGTGAGTCGAGCAACTCATCAGGCGCGACAAAAAGAGCAAAACCGAAAACATGGAATGCCATCACCGCCACAAGATCGGGCATTGGAGGCGGACATGTCCTGTTTATCATGAGGACATAAAAGCGGGTCGCGTTAAACCGGTTGGTATGTCTTCTTCTTCTACTTTTATTCATATGATTGAGATTAACCATGCAAGTTACGGAACTTGGGTACTAGATACTGGTTGTGGTTCTCATCTGTGTAATCATGTGCAGGGCCTCCGAAATCTCGAACCTCTCGTAAAGGGTGAGGTTGACTGCGTGTTGGGAATGGAGCAAGAGTGGCTGCCATCTCAAAGGGGACATATGTGATCCAGCTTCCTAGCGGATTTGAGTTATCATTATATGATTGCTATTATGTTCCTAGTCTTTCGAAAAACATTAATTCGGTTTCGCACTTGACAAACTTGGTTTTTCATTTGTAATAGAAAATAATGCTTGCATTTTCTCTTTACACAATATGATTTATGGCAAGGCGTCTCCTTGAACGGAATTTATGTTTTAGATCAGACGACCAAAATATTACACGTAATGAATAAAAAGTTAAAGGTAGGTGATAAAGATCAAACATATCTATGGCAATCGCCGCATGGGACACATTAATGAGAACGCGTAAAACAAATTTTCATTAAAAATGGAGCTATCTCGGCCTTTGATTTTCAATCATTTGGCACGTGTGAATCATGTCTCATCGGTAAGATGACTCGTATTTCCTTCAAAGGTGTTGGAATGCGCGCTGATGACCTATTAGGGCTCATACACACGGATGTATGTGGTCCTATGTCAATCACCGCACGAGAAGGCTATAGGTATTTCATCACTTTCACGGATGATTTAAGTAGATATGGCTATGTCTATTTAATGAAGCACAAAAGTGAATCTTTTGAGAAATTCAAAGAATACCAAAATAGGGTACAGAACCTACTTGGTAGAAAGATAAAAACACTACGTTCAGATCGTGGTGGCGAGTATCTTTCTCACGAGTTTGATCAACACCTTAAAGACTGTGGATCGCCCTACGCTTAACTCCACCGGAACACCTCGGTTTGAAATGGTGTGTCCGAACGGAGAAATCGAACACTACTTGATATGGTTCGATCCATGATGAGTCACACGGTTTTACCTGATTCATTATGGGGTTATGCTCTTTGTCACCGCTAATACTTAACCAAGTCCGTCTAAAGTCATTGACAAGACTCCATATGAACTATGGAAGGGAACGGTCCCTAACTTGTCCTTTATACGGGTTTGGGGCTGCGAGGCTTATGTCAAGTGGAGACCTGAAGATAAGCTCGGCCCGCGATCGGTCAAGACATACTTTATAGGTTATCCTAAAGGATCACGTGGTCATTACTTCTATTCGCCAACCGAACAACGTGTTTTTGTTGCGGCTAGTGCGACATTCTTAGAGAAGGAATTTCTCGAGAATGCAAAGAGTGATAGAACCTTCGACCTGTCGGAGATTCCAGAACCAAACACCGAGCAACTATTGGAGGAACCTATTCCTTCAATCCCTTTGCGTAAATATCCCCGAGGAACCTAGGAGGTCGGGAAGAGTCTCTATTCCTCCGCATGGATACATTGGTATGGTCGAGGAACATGATATAGATGATGTTCTACTCTTGACGAGTAGTGAACCCGCAACCTATAAAGGTGCCATGACTAGTTCTGACTCAAAGCTATGGCTTGAGGCCATGCAATCCGAGATGGACTCTATGTATGAGAACAACGTATGGGATCTTGTTGACTTACCTGCTAAGGTTCGTCCCCTTCAATGCAAATGGCTTTACAAGATAAAGCATTCTGTGGAAGGTCAACAAGATATCTACAAAGCACGACTAGTTGCTAAAGGTTTCACCCAAGTGCCAGGTTTGCACTACGATGAGATTTTTGCACCCGTAGTCATGTTGCGTTCCATCCGGATTATCTTAGCGATTGCCGCGTTTCATGACTATGAAATTTGGCAAATGGACGTAAAAACCGCCTTCTTAAACGGCTTTTTGGAGGAAGAGTTGTACATGGTACAACCTGAAGGTTTTATCGATCCAGCACATCCTAAGAAAGTGTGCAAGCTTAAGCGTTCCATTTATGGACTTAAGCAAGCATCAAGGAGTTGGAATCATCGCTTCGACCAAGTGATAAAAGAAAATGGATTCACTCGATCAGTCGAGGAACCATGTTTATATATCAAGTCGAGTGGGAGCAAGATTGTCTTCCTAATATTGTATGTTGACGACATACTCCTGATTGGGAACGACATACCTCTCTTAACTTCGGTGAAAGTATGGTTGAAAAACCATTTCCAGATGAAAGATCTGGGTGAGGCACAAAGAATTCTAGGCATCCGTATCTATCGAGATAGATCACGACGGATGCTATCTCTCGCCCAGAGTCTTACATAGAGACAAAGTCCTGGAGAGATTCAAAGATGACTAACTCCAAGAAGGGGTTCCTTCCTATGGCTCCAGGGGTGCATTTGAGCAAGTCTCAGGCACCAGAGACACCGGAAGAGAAAGAGCGCATGACACGGATTCCTTATGCTTCGGCAATAGGATCAATCATGTATGCCATGATATGCACACGTCCGGACGTGGCATATGCATTGAGTATGACAAGTCGATTCCAACAAAGATCCGGGTGAATCACATTGGATAGTTGTCAAGAACATTCTTAAGTACCTACGGAGGACTAAAGATTGGGCATTGACTTATGGAGGCTCTCAAAAGCTATGCGCAACCGATTCTGTGCAGATGCTAGCTTCCAAACGGATCGTGATGACTCGAAATCTCGATCTGGATTCGTTTTTACTCTTAATGGCGCTGCAGATCACCGGAAGAGTTCGAAACAGATTCTGAAAAGAGATTCTACGACGAGTCCGAGTACTATGCCGCGTCTGAAGCTACAAAGGAAGCGATATGGATGCGTCAATTCTTACATGGGCTCTCTGTAGTGCCTAGTTCGAATGACCCGATCACCATCTATTGCGACAATAGTGGTGCCATCTTCCAAGCTAAGGAGCCAAAGTCTAGCAACAAGTCTAGACATGTACAACGGAAAGCTCATCTAATCCGGGATTACGTGGAGCAAAAGGCGAGTGATAGAAAAGATTGCTACAGATGATAACATAGCAGATCCTCTCACTAAAGCATTACGACAAGATAAGCATGAAGGGCACGTTAATTCCATGGGAATTAAACGTGTTCCTAAGTTGTAGTACTCTTTTATGGATTAGATTCATTCGCTTTTGTACTCTATACAACATCATCGTTTTGATATTTTTATATATATATTGTTTTTCATGTGGATTTGTACGACAAATTTTGAACACCACAAAGTGAACTGAACGAACATTATATTTTTCAGTCCTTAATTGCCCACATGAGCTGATAACTCTGGCAATTATTTTGTGACGTTGGTTGATGGTGGGTTCAACAAACCATAAGTCAACCAGTTGACTGACCAATCACAGAGGCGATTTATACGGATATTTAGTAGGACACCATTGTGACATCGACGTGGAGTCCTAAATGTTTTATAACATTCGTTGCCCGGTCGTGGATAGGACTTCCATGGTGATCCTAAGAGTCGATTCTTTTAACTATCGACTGTCTCTTGAGACTAAGGCAGATTTTGGGTGACTTTGGTTTCTTTCTCACGGTCATCCGTAACAGGGGGCCAAGTAGATTTTTTCTGGGTCATTTCATGCTGTGCTTAGATCGGAAGGAGTTCGAGTTGAAGGAAATATTCAGCCTTTATCGTGCACTCGATATTTCTCGGGGCCACTCGAGGAGTCAGAATCGAAATGCATGGCCATGCTCGGATACGGATTCGTTTTATCAGTTAAGTTACTCTCTAGTCTTGGAAACCACTCTAGATACAGATCGATTGTAAAATACGACCTTTGTGGATCCGGATCCGCAAATTGTTTTACATTGAGTGGGAGAAATTTTAAATGAATATGAGAATCGGTTATCGCACATACACTTGTACGGACAAGTGGGAGTTTGTTGGAGCTTGTGTCCTCCAGTTAGTGCGGATAACGTCATTGCACATACACTTGTACGGACAAGTGGGAGCTTGTTGGGGTTAGTGTCCTTAACAGTTAGTGCAAGGACTTATAAACCTCTAAAAGGATCAAAGGGTATACTTTGTATCATAATCAATTGATCCACGTTTATCAATAACGGTTGGCTTGCTAGATAAGTTTGACGTTATTGTCATACGGATGGCGGTGATCAACTGGTCCCTAAAAGTCACACCTATAGGATACGTCTTGAGTGATGTGACGGTATGAAAATACAATCATGTAGATGCCAAATTTGACTAACCATTAGTTCGAGTTATTTGACTAATAAATTAGTCAAAATGTGATGTTGAGATCTTATATTTAATACGGATTAAATATCATGGGCTAAAGGCGAATTAATCAGTTAATTCGTAAAATTGAATATAAACGTTTTATATTTAATTAAATGTGTATTGAATATAATTATACAATATTGTTTTGTCGGACATGTATTAAGAATTCAACTGACCCGTATTATTAGTTGATGCCTTAATTTCCGATAACCGATAACAGTTTATAATGAAACCGCGTCGTACACACTTAGTAAGCTATGGACCGGACCACAAGTTTAAGTGAAGAGGAAATTAGAAAGCCCATGAGGCTCCCTCTCCACGGTTTGGCCGAGCCATCACAAGACAAAAGGGGAGTTCTCTCCTCTTTGTCTAACCTAATTTTCATTTGACAAAAATATTTAGGGTTTTGGGAATTGTGCCTCCCAAAATTCCGGATCTCTCATCCAACACAAATTCACAATACAATCCCCTCGATATTGCAAGGCAATTAGGGGATTATCTCTAGCACAAGGGCATTACTCGGACATCTTGGGTGCAACGATTAGGAGGAGATCTAACTTGATCTCTCATTGCCTTTTGCACTAGGACCGAAGGTTATTTCTACATCTTTATCGTTTTCATCATGTTTTTCGTTTTATGACTATAAACTACATATGAATTTTGCGTTATAATCCTACAATTAAAGGGTAGTATACGGATATTAACCTTCAATTTCATGAGGAAAAATGAGCAAGAATAGATGTATCAAATAATTACAAGTTGAATTCGAATTTTACCTTGTCAGGACAAGGTATAGCTGTTTTATTCCAAGAATTATATATGAAATAGTTTCAAATGAGTTACATTCCAAGACCTCGGGATCATTTCTCCTTCTAAGGTTTGTAGCCTGTAAGCTCCCTGTCCGACGATTGAGTCTATTAAGTATGGACCTTCCCATGCAGGGGCTAACTTCCCTGCTGATTTTTCTTTATTGTTTGGGAATACTTTTCGTAGCACAAGGTCCCCTTCCCTAAAAACTCTAACTTTGACATTCTTGTTATAGCTTTTAGCTACTATTTTTTGATATGAAGCCATCCTGATTTTGGCAGAATCTCTCAGTTCTTCTGTCATGACAAACTGTCGTGCATTAGGTCAGCATTTGCTTGGAAGTTGTTAAGGCTATATCTTGAGGTTGGCACATGTACTTCTGCAGGGATGACTGCTTCACAACCACACACTAGGGAATAAGGTGTTTGGCGGCCTGTTGATGTCTTTGGAGTTGTCATGTCTGCCCAGAGTACTAGTGGAAGTTCTTCGGCCCATCTGCCTAGTCTACTCTCCAGTTTCTTTTTCAGACAGTTGATAACTACCTTGTTGCTTGATTCATCATGGCCGTTTGCTTTTGGATAGCCAGGGGTTGAAGTCACCAGGTTGATATTCCATTCGTCGCAGAAAATGACCAAGTCTGGAAGCCGTGATGTGGAATAGAACGAACTAGCCTTTTGAACCTCACCCATGCCTCATTCAAGTCTTCAGTAGGGCCTTGTTTGAAACTCATAATTTGGCCTCTGAGAGCATCAGTCTTTTGCGTTAGAAAATACCTCTTGTAAAATGCAAGAGCTAAGGAATTCCAGTCAGTAATAGCATGACTCTCCATATCTAAATCACGCAACCACTCTGCAGCACCATCTCTTAAAGAAAAAGGAAAGAGCACCTGTTTAACCTAATCGTGAGTCACCCCAGCAGTTAAAGGGATGGAACAATAATAAACTGTGAATTTCTCCATGTGTTTAGCCGGATCTTCACTAGCTCGTCCTCCAAACATATTCCGCTCCAACAAATTGATGTATGATGGGCGAATCTCAAAAGTACCTTTGTCTGTAGTGGGAAGCTTGAATCCTTTAGGGATGGAAGTCAAAGTAGGCTCGGAATGGCTTGCTAATGTAAGCATATTGATCACCGTAGGAACTGGAATATCAATGTCAGAAATAATAATGTCCTCTTCAAAGGACTGGCTTTCTGAAATAGTTGATTGCTCTGTCTCAATTTCAAGTATACTCAAGTCTTCTACTTGACCCACTTCTTTGTGAAACTTTCGTCTGTAGCGAAAAGTCTTCTCTGGCTTGGGATCTAATGGTAAATTATCAGACATGGTTGACCTGGGCATACACGAAACTAACAAGAAAAGTTTGAGAACGGTCTCAAGGAACTAAAGTTCCCTGAGACAAAAGACAAAATAAACAAAAAACAAATAGAAAAATTGTTGCCTCCCTTGCAACAGCGCCAAATTTGATAAGGCTAAAGTCGTATCACCTATATCAAAATAATCCTATCTCATTACTAACAAATAGCTAGTGGTAAAATAAGTATCAAATCCATAGGGATGCGGTAATATTCAGTTTGCTAATATTTAAAGTGTCTGAAAGTAACCGTTTTTCTTGAAGATTTTGGTTTGGTTGATTGCTAAAGACTAATTGCAATAAAGTAAAAGTTGTGAACGATAATATTAAAAAGTCTAGGGAACAGGTTCACTATGTTCATTATCCGGGGGTCTATTTTAATCAGTTGTAAGGTCAATCGAATTATCTAAGGTCACAAGATCGGTCGATTCAATTATGCCCTTTAGATTCAGTTTAACATGCAATCGCTATAATTAAACTTTACCTATCTGATCATCACAGCCTATATTAATTCTAACCCGGTCGGTGAAAGTATTAATTCGCTAGACAATTCAAGCCTAAATCAAATAATTAGAGAAAGAACAATAATCAAACGATAATTCATGCGCTGTTACTAATAATTAAATCAATAACCCCCTTCTAATCAACGTAGATCACCTTTACCCTAGATAAAGGATTTAGCTAATCATGATACTAGAATTAACAACAACAATAATGATAGAAGACATAATTAAAAGCATGTAATAAGAACAATAGAGCAATTGAATAACTTGATTGAATAATAAGTGGAGAATGATTAAAGTACTGTAGCAAATTAATGTAGTGCGGGCTGTTGATCCAAAATAATGCTAGTCGACAATACTTAGAAGTTTTTAGGAGTTCTGAAAGTAATTAAACCGTACCCTAATATCAAAATACGAGTTTAATATATATATTACAATTTAGGCGACTTTTAGGAAATATCAGAAAAGTAGTCAACGAAATAGGATACTCGATCGAGTACACGTCCACTCGATCAAGTACACACTCTTCTCAGTCTTCTTTCGCGTAATCTTCACGTCTTATCTTTCACTCTTCTAGATTTCCGTGCCATGTTTCGTGTATTTTATCATGCCAATTCTGCGGTGCTCCACTTTACTAATTTTACATCATAAATGCGTCATTTTTGCATTTAAACACCAAGTAGAAACAGTATCGACATTCTAATGTAGAAAACGTATAAATAATGTAATTAGCACAGAAACCGTATCAAAAACAATTTAAAGGGAGTCATAAAAGAATATATAAATATGATTCATCATAGATAATAAATGGATTTACAAACAAAAGATTTCTCTATGAAATGCACGAAATGCCCTCTTAAAGCTACTGAGTGCCACATAGGTATACACTCAACATATCGTTTTATATTATTGTATAGATATTATTTCTCATAACTATATAGTAAATTTATTTGAAATTTAAAGTATTTTAGAGAAAAATTCAAATCGCGACGTTATTTATTAAAGAATAAAAATCAATCGAACCAATTAATTTTTTATTTTTTAACTTTAAATAACATTAGTTTCGGTAAAAAAAAATCCAATAGATAAAATAATATGTCGACATATATTTGGGTGCCCCCCTTATACGAAACTCCTACGTCCGCCACTGACTACCTCAAAAACTTCAATTAAACTATCAACAAACAGTTTTATCACAAATCGAAATTAACAATTAATATCGAATTAAACTAATCGATTTACATGTATAACCCCTCTTGTCAGTTCCACAATATCAAAAACTATTAACAATCAAACAAACACAATCCGATCATTGTTTATAAGCAGAAAGATTAATAAATTAGCCACCAAAATTATTTTGAACAATTACCCACTCATTCTTTGTCTCCTCCGCTTCAATTGTTGCCAAGCACTCTCGTAAATCTTCTCCTATTTGTAATCTAGGCTAGGCCGTGGAAACATCACGCCTAAACCTAGGCCATGATGTGGATCGACCAACCACGCCTGGCACTAGGCATGAACGTGGAATCACCACGTTTTATCCTAGGCCCAGGCGTGGGTGATTAATAAGTGCATTATATAGTCGATTTATGCTCCCATATATTGAATTTAGATTGTCATGTATGCTTGTTTTTAGTTGAATGCAATATGTTTCTTCTAAAATATCTTTACTTCTGTCTTGTTTCTCATTTTGTAGGATTTAGCGGACCCGAGCTATCTCCCTAGCGTAATTGGAGGCTATGTATAACCTCGTGGGAAACAAAAACCGAATAATGGGAGTACGAGTTGAACAGAATAAGCAAGTTGTTCTTTGAAGCTTTACTCGGCCGAGTATTTGCTTACTCCGTCGAAGTGAGTTTACTCGACCGAGTGAAATCTTATTAGGTTGAGTTAGCCTTAATCATCTTAAATTTGGTTTTTCGGTTTTATTTTTTAAAACTCATTAGGTCTTTACGTTTCTTTTATTTGAGTTAAACTCAAAAGGGTTTAAGGAAGGTCATTAAATTGTTTAATTAAGCTCTACATTACGTTTTTCCATTACACGGTGTTAAGCACCTTTAGTACTACAAGCTTTGATACACTTGACAATCAGATTCCATTTTTACTCTTTTACTCTTTCAGTTATTGGGAATCTATTTCTTTTTTATGCTTTAATCTTTGTTTTTAATTATGTTTTCTTCAATTATTTTGGTTGTCCTTACAATTAGTATGAGTAGTTAATTCCTGATCTAGAGTTGAAGGGGAGCGATGAATATTGACTAAGGGGTTAATAATTCATTCAATTACTAAATTGACAATCGCTTAATCATTGAGTTCTATCTGCTGATAATTATTTGCAAGGGGTTAATTAATGTAGCGAATTAAGATTATTGTCGACTGAATTGAGACTAGTAAAATGTAGACACGCTGTTTTCACCTCTCGCAAGGCCACCCATGATAAATAGACGACATGTTTAGCTTATGTTTAGACTAGTAAGGTTGCTCGAGCACTTGGGCAACCCCTGAGTCGAAATCTACGTGCCAATACGGTCCTCTTGACAGTAACTATAATCGATTTCGAGTCCAGGTCAAAACGTCTCCATTTTCAAGATCCCGTTTCTCCGAGACCGAATATTCTTGAAATCGCCAAGCTATTTATTTGCGATATTGGAGATTGAGCCGTATGTTCAAATTTTATCTTGTATGATAAAATTCTATCCCTTCCCCTAGGAATCCGCGTCTACGTACTTTCTTCTGTAAGAAGGAAACCTCAAACAAAATGACGCAGTGACTGGTGCGCCTCTTAGAGAGGGTGCATAAGATTGTGTACCCCTTCTAATTGGTACAACATGTGTTGTTGCGTGTTTTTCCCTGTTTTTTCCTCTTTTTTTGCCATAAATAACACCTTGGGTTTCCATATTTTGGTACATCCAGAGTTAATTTTCCTCCTCTCTTTTTTCCTTCTTTGCATTCTAGACCGCGTCACTACTCACCGACATTTACGTGCTTGATCAATCGACCCCGTAAGCTCAATTCCTATCTTGATACCCTTTTCATTGCATTAGACCGACCAATTTGACCAACTCCACACTCAATAATCAATCTACCACAATCCTCTGATTGGATTGTTCAAGGTAGAAGAAGAAAGGGAAAGAGCCCAATGATTAGTATTCCTAAAGAGCCTGATGACATGATTCGTTTTACTGCTGATGACCATGAAGGATGAATTGGAGTATTGGAAGAACTCAGTTTATGGATTTGTCCTGGTTGAAAACCCGCATGTTGAAGTGGTGGAGTGTTTCATTAAGCGCCTAGGGTCGAAATTCCCAATGTTTGTTTCAGAACGGCTGGAGCTAAGACGCAAATTCTCCAGCAGGGACATTTCCTCTTTGACAATAAGCCACTTATAGTGCACCCCTGGAGTGAAAATATAGAACTGGTCAAGGTGGAGATTAAGGATGTTCCAGTCTGGGTTAGGATACATAATTTGCACCTCAAGTTCTGGCGTAAGTGTCTTCCAATTATAGCTGGTTTAATGGGTACCTATGTACGATGTGATGATGCCACTACTGAAAAAACTAGGTTAGGCTTTGCTAAGGTAATGATTGATGTTCCATATGGCAAACCTATCCCCGAGTGTGTAAAATTTATGGATGAGGATAGACAAGTTGTCATAGTAAAAGTGGAATTTGAATGAAAACCTATTGCCTGCACTAATTATAAGGGCATTGGGCACAAATCCTCTAATTACAGAAAGGAAAGTACTGGTGTGAATAAAGTGATCACAAAGCAGGTGGAGAAAAAGCAAAGGAGACCAAAACAGCAAACTGGTAAACAAACCACTACTAATTCCGTCTCTGTTGCTCCAGTTGTTGCACCTATCATCTCATCTAATATATATGATCCTGTTGTTGCCGTCTCTACTCCTCCTCCTGAGGTAATTGCCACCCCTGTTGAAAAACCTAACCAATTTGATGTAGCGTAGAGTAGGAATGGGAAAAATCACATGGTTACTACTCCTGCACGAAATATAATATGGCTAAGTAGACAAGAAATAGTGGAAACAGGGTTGAGTTCAATGAAATTTGGTTCTCATTCTTTCCTGGAATCTATTAATAATGTGACCCCAAGAGTAGGCATTTGGATAAATGGTAGTGTATTACCTGCTTCTGGAGGTAATGTATAATTGGGGTTTCTGGAACATTAGGTGGTTAAACTACCTATCTAAACAAAACACAACTAAATGGTTTCTTCATCATCATCACACAGGTTTGTTTGGCCTTCTTGAGACAAAGGTCAAACCATTGTCTCTAAATGTAGTAAGAAATAATCTGTGTAATAATTGGTGTGTGTCTACTAATACACAATATCATAAAGGGGGAAGAGTATGGATTTTGTGGAACCCTTCCATGTTTAGAGTCCAGTTTCTTGAGTATAATGCTAAATTTATTCACATGGAGGTTGTTGATATGGGCACTGTATCACAGTTTCATTTGACTATGGTGTATGCCTTCAATGAGCTACAGGTGAGAAAGCTTTTGTGGGAGAAGCTTTGTGGTTTTAATAGGTCTATCCATAGTCCATGGGTAATATATGGCGACTTTAACACTGTTTTGGTGCCTGCTGAAAGACCGGGGCAACTGTACCAATGAGGAAATAAATGGAAGATTTTAAGAATTGTGTTGATCAGTGTGAAGTGTCTAGTTTGAAAATCGCCGAATTGGCAAGAGACACTAAATGTTGACTACCTATTAAATGTTGTCTATTAATACACAGTCTCTGGAAGATTTTAAGAATTGGCACGCGACGTTAAATGTTGAAGTTCATACTGGTGATGGACGTTGACATTCAACGTTCAAGATGGCCTTGGACGTTGATTTTGGACGTTTGTGTTGGATGATATTCAACGTTGGATATCAGCGTCCTTGCCTATGACCAACATTGATGTTCAACGTCTGCCACCTCGCCAACGTTAATGTTCAGCGTTCTATCCACATTCCAATGTTGAGCATCAACAAGGCATCCCCTCATCAACGTGGAGTATCAACGTCCCAAAAAAAATCAAAAAAAAATCCATCACCAACAATGATAACAACGATCCGACGATAACAATCAATCTAACAAAACCGAAATTCATACAAGGGCAATAATCAACAAAAAAGCATAAATAAACAATCAAACATAACATAATTAAAATCAAAAACTAATAAATCAAAAACATACTTGTTGGAGGACGGAAGCGACAATTGGTGTGGTGGCTGGATGCAGTGGTGGGCGACGCGGTGGTATTTGAGGGGGGAGTGGTGATGCAGTTGTGGGTGACGGAATGGAAAATAGAGACTAATTAACGGGAAACGGAAGTGAGAAGAGAGACTAAAAGGGGGGAGTGATGGTGCAGTGGTGGGCGACGGCTGTTGCGGTGGTGCGGGGTTGTGGTAGTGGCGGTGGCACGGGTAGTGGCAGTGGTGATTTGGGTGATTTGTGATTGGAAAGGGTAAAAGGTAAAAGAGAGCAAAAGAGTAAGAGAGAAGGGGAAAAGGTAGTTATGTCTTGTTTATGAAAAACGTAGACGACATTTCGTAAATGGGTTAAAAATATAATGTTGCTGAAGATGCCTCTGAAGAACTTGAATAAAAATGATTTTGGTGATATTGAGAATAATGCAGCTAGAGCTAGAATAAATCTGGAGTACATTTAGGACAAGCTTAGAAGTGATCCTCTTAATACTGATTTAATTCAGCAGGAAATTCAGGCTGCTAATGGATTTAGATTTCTTGATCAACTTACCATGAGTGTGTATTGTTGAGATGTTTCTAAGAATACTTTACAGATGGAAAGGGTGTGTATTGTTGAGAATATCTTGATCTGTCAAGATATTATTAGGTGCTATAATAGAAAAGTTGAATCTCCAAGATTCATGCTTAAGGTAGATCTTAAAAAAGCTTATGGCTTTGTAAGCTGGACATTCCTGGAATAGATGATGGATGCTTTGAATCTATCTCATAAGTTTATTGACATGGTTATGGAGTGTGTAGTGACTGCTTCATATTGTTTGGTTTTGAATGGAGAGGTTTTTGGACACTTTAAGGGGGGAAAAGGGTTGAGGCAAGGAGATCCTTTATCTCCTCTTCTCTTTACTATAGCTATGGAATACTTAAGAGGGTGCTGCAGCATACAACTATAACTATGCCTTTTAAATATCATTTGGTCTGTAGTAAGATGAAGTTGTCCTACCTTATGTTTGTAGATGACCTCTTCTTATTCTATAAGGGGGGCATTGCCTCAATTATGATACTTCTTAGATCCTTTGCTACTTTTTCTAGTGCATCTGGTTTGCAGTGGAGTCTTGCTAAGACCAATGCCTATTTTAATGGGGTATAAAGTTGGGTAAAGAATGACATTCTTCAGGTTGCAGGTTTTAATGAAGGACAGTTGCCCTTTAGGTATTTGGGTGTCCCCATTACGTGTGGGATAATGCATAAGCATGACTGGAATATCCTGGTAGAGAAAATGATCTCTAGAATAAGAAGTTTTGGTTCCAAAAAGCTATCCTATGCTGGTAGGTTGGTTTGGTTAACTTAGTGCTTACATCTATTTATTGGTATTGGGTTAATATTTTTCTTATCTTAAAGGGTGCTTTGAACAAGATTAATGCCATATGTAGAAATTATTTGTGGGATGGCAATGCTGATTTTATCAGGGTCCCTTTGGTTAGCTGGAAAAAGGTGTGCTCTCCAAGACATGAAGGTGGACTAGGCAACAGATATAGTCTGTCCTGGAATTGTGCTACAATAGGGAAGCTTGTATGGTGGATCTACTGTTGTTCTAATATGCTTTGGGTGAGATAGGTTAACCACTTTTATTTAAAAGGGTCTAGCTGATCAGATTACAGCCCTAGTGGATCAGAGATATTAGCTGAGGTTGGAAAAGGTCTGTAGAGTAAGAGATATGTTAGCTCCTGGTTTCTCTAATGGTCAGTGAATATTAGATAGTAAACTTTACTGTCAGTGGTGGGTATTAGTTGTTGAGGTCTAAACTCTAGACTGTGCAGTGGTCAAAGCACATCTGGAAGAGCTGGTGTATTCCCATGCACCAGTTCGTGGGTTGGTTGATAGCATGAAAAACATTGCAGTTGAAGGAAAAACTTTATGCTTTGTGTATTGTAGCTGATGATCTTTGTTTACTGTGTGGAAGTTGTCCTGAAACTTCTGATCACTTATTTCATCAGTGTCAGTATAGTAGTACGATTCTGGAGATGTTTACTCAGATGTGTGGTCTCATCTGCCTCCTGATAATCTAGTTATGTGGATTGGGCAAAGTCAGACATCGAAAGTAAGGAAAGGTGTTCGGTTGTGTTTTCTACAGGCCATTCAGTAGCAGGTTTGGTTGCAGAGGAACAAGGCAAGAGTAGATGGCTGTATTTTCTGGCCTGAACTTATCTTCAATTAGGTAGTCCGTGAAGTTCAACTTTGGTTGAAGTCGAGAATTAGTCCTCAGATTGATAGACGAGATATAGACTGGTTTAGTAGGCTTTAAATGATTATGTAATACCTTAGTTTTGGTATTGGAAATTGGTTGTATGAAAACTGTAGCTTATAATAACTGTATTGTGCTTAATGGAAGTTTACATTTCACCAAAAAAAAAAAAACAATTAATCTAAGCTAATCAATCTTTGTTAAATCAAGGGCACTGTCCACATAGTTTTAAGTTACAACCAAAACAGATTTTAATTAAATCTCGACGCTAACATGTAAGTCTGAGGGTGTTATCAATCCGTCTTAATACTGTTTTCATTACCTTGCATCATTTTTACACATTATATACATTGCATGACTTAAAATCGATCATCATGGTTTCAGAATCATGAGGTCTAAAACGTACAAAATATGTAAACCTCTCATACACAAAGAAAAACATATTAATAGATGTGCCACTTAGAAGGAATGCACTAAATGGTGCGTCTCTTCTAAGTGATTCGCCTGATTTGCTCATCTTTCTATTCGGTCTCGATTTGCGAGCTTGATTAACGATAATTCGAGGATCTTCCTAGACCCAGGTAGTTCTGTTTTCAAATTTTCTTTCTTTAGTCTTTATGTTTCCTTACAAAAGGTTTTGATATTCTTTAGTTAGTTCTTTTATAAAGTTTTCACATTTATTTAATCTTACTCGATTGAAATCGCTAATAATTAATATTAATTGATTTGATTTCGTTTAAGTCAATCATACTTATTTTAGATATCTAATAAGTCGTGTTAGAATGTCTAATTTAAGTTTTCATCCTTTAATAAAAATAGGACATAAGAAGTAATATTGTGAGATTCAAAATGGAAAGAATATTTGTATATTTGTATATCAAATACAAAGACATGAGGCTTGATCCGAACATGATTTAGATACATTGGGGGGGTGATTAAATGACAGAAAAAATCATGTTTGATTTTCTGCGGTTTGAAAAAGTATGTTACTAAAACTGTGTCATTAAATGCCCGGAAACAGATAACGCGTGGATAATTTTTCTTTAAACGTACTTTTCAATTAATCACACGCCCACTACTAAGCCGTTACCAGTTATCGTAAACCATTTTTCCTCCTATTTCAAACCTACATCTTCCATGTTCAACAAAAGAATTATTCATAAAATTTAACTTTCCATTAAACCTATTAGTCTTGTAATATTGATTAGTGTTTTTATATTATTTTTTAACTTATCAAGTAAGTATATACTCCCTCCAATTTACCATTTTATTCCCTATTTCCTTAAACGGATTATTCAGATTTTTTTCCCTATTTCCTTTTCTTGAAGATTTGTGTGGTCCAAATTCATTTGCATATGGGTTAGTGTGTTTTGTGTGGTCCAAATTTATTTCCTTATTTCTTGTGCAAAAAGGAGAGGAAAAAAAATAGTGAATATGAGGGAATAGAAATTATATAAAACCTTAAAAGTTTCATAATAGTGTTAAGTGAATTGAATTTAATACTATATGAAACTATTTTTTTTTCACTTTGAGTTTAGTGAATATGACAGTGTAATTTGACGAATATATGTTATGTAGTATGATATATAACATATGAGACTATTATATTCATTTTGAGTTTAGTGAATATGATAATGTAATATGATAAATATGTGTTATGTAATGCGATATTTAACATATCACACTATTATATTCACTTTAAGCCTAAAAAATATGATAGTGTAATGTGATGAATATGTGTTATCTAGAGCATGTAATACTCCGTATTTCTGTGATGGGACACTCGGTTGAGTAGCTAGGAGGGTCTACTCGACCGAGTGGATGTTACTCGGGCGAGTGTGGCTGACCGCGTATGAGTTGAGTTGGGGGTGATTAAATGACAGAAAAAATCATGTTTGATTTTCTGCGGTTTGAAAAAGTACGTTACTAAAACTGTTTCATTAAATGCCCGAAAACAGATAACGCGTGGATAATTTTTCTTTAAACGTAATTTTCAATTAATCACATGCCCACTACTAAGCTGTTATTAGTTATCGTAAACCATTTTTCCTCCTATTTCAAACCTACATCTTCCATGTTCGCCAAAAGAATTATTCATAAAATTTAACTGCCATTAAACCTATTAGTCTTGTAATCTTGATTAGTGTTTTGATCGATTGTCTTTGAACTTATCAAGTATATACTCCCTCCAATTTACCATTTTATTCCTTATTTCCTTAAATGGATTATTCAGATTTTTTTCCCTATTACCTTTTCGTGAAGATTTGTGTGGTCCAAATTCATAAGCATGTGGGGTGGTGTGTTTTATGTTGTCCAAATTTATTTCCTTATTTCTTGTGCAAAAAGGAAAGGGAAAAAAATTGTGAATATGAGGGAATAGAAATTACATAAAACCTTAAAAGATTCATAATAGTGTTAAGTGAATTTAATTTAATACTATATGATACTATTTTTATTCACTTTGAGTTTAGTGAATATATGACAGTGTAATTTGACGAATATATCTTATGTAGTATGGTATATAACATATGAGACTATTATATTCATTTTGAGTTTAGTGAATATTATAATGTAATTTGATAAATATGTGTTATGTAATGCGATATTTAACATATCACACTATTATATTCACTTTAAGTTTAAAAAATATAATAGTGTAATTTGATGAATATGTGTTATCTAGAGCATGTAATACTCCGTATTTCTATGATGGGGCACTCGGTTGAGTAGCTAGGAGGGTGTACTCGACCGAGTGGATGTTACTCGGGCAAGTGTGGCTGACCGAGTATGAGTTGAGTTGAGGGTGGTCTCTGACCTTGTGTCAATTGATCGAGTATGGGTGACACTCGACCGAGCGGCGGGGGATAAAGGGGAGGGGTTTAGTGAGTATAGGTATTTAATTGCTTTCATATATTCAAAAATCTTAAAAAATTGAAAAATTTGAAAAATTTCAAAAAATTGTTTGTTGTGTCCACCCTTATATCTTATGCATAATGTCATTTCTCTTTGCATTTCCCATATTGTAGCTTTTTAAGCTAATGAGTCGCGCTTTTGACGGGTTTTGCATTGCATGTGGATGTCTTGACATAGTGGGTGAGGGATGGATTTTGGACAAAATAGACTTGATCTTGACATTGGTAAGCTACATATATGGTAAGGTAGAGCCTCCAAAAGGCCGGTGCATCTATATCCGATCTCATCTAGGTGTGTGTAGTTTCTTCTCTTGGTGGGCGTTACATCTATACGCACAAGTATGGTTTTTTGTTCCATTTTGTATGAGTTTTGCTATCATGATTGCATTTAGAAGCCATTCACTTGTTTGCTTACATATATTGCCCAAAAATTACCCCCTTTTCCTAGCTACATATAAAATTGCCTACCTTTGTTGAGCTAGTGACTTACTACTTGTGTTGGGGTGCTCTCTTATTTGGGATATGGTTATTTATCACTATTGTGAGCATTTTTGTTACGGGATTGCTGATTCCCATAATTTGGTGAATGGAGGTGAAGAAAAAAGAGAAAAAAAAGAGTTTGAAAAAAATGAAAAGAAATGAAAAGAAAGAAAAAGAAAGAATCATGAAAAAATAAGACCACTGATGACAAAGAAGAAAAACAAATATGAGTTGCTTCCATGTTTGAAATGTATTGTTTCGGAAAGTAGTCTCTTGCGCTATAATAAACAAAATGAGTCATCATCCTATTTTTGGCTCTAGTATTTGCTCTTGGGAAAGGTTAAGGTTCGGAATAAACATCCTTGCACTTTTTGGTTAGTTACTAGCTTGACATTACCTTTACATGATCAAAAACATTTGTCCACCTTCTTACCTATTTACCTTAGCCTTCTTCTTTGTTCTTGGCTTCTTTTCTTGTGCGTATTTGATCATGATTAGCATTATCTTGTTGATTTGGAATGTCTACCATACTAGATTGCGGGCGCATTCTCTTGAGTCGTAGATTGGAGAGTGTCACATTCACATATAATTTGCCTTGTTCATAATATGAGTATTAGTGTTTTCCCGTGAGGAGTCCGATGTCAATAAGATCATGTGATGCGTGCATTTTATATAGGTATTTTGTACTTTATTTGCACGCATTTCAATGCATATTGTGTAGTGTTTAGCTACAAATGTCCCCCGGATAGTCTACTTTTGTTTGTCTTGTATTATTTACAGGTATGAACCGGAAAGGAGCATAATTATGCTTTAAACATGTCCCTATGCATGAATTTAGGAGATGAGCTGAGTCGGAGCTTGGAAACTACTAATTGTGATGCGCAAAGAACTAAGATAGCTAGGCGAGCAAAGGAAGAACTTCAAATTACTAGTGCCTAGTTTTAAGAGCCATATCTCGAGTTCTACAACTTATTTTCAGGTGATTCTAATTGGAGATGAAATATTGCCCTCTTAGCTTTCCAACGCCACTGGAAACGCTTTGTTTGACCAAGTAACGAAGAAATGGCGGCCGTTTGAAGTTCAGTGCGCGAAGCAGAAATTGTGCGCTGGAAAGTCCTCGATCGAGTACTATCTTGTTCGATCGAGTCCTTTTTATACTCGATCGAATGTGCCTTTTTTATAAGTGTTTGATCGAGTACCTAAAGTCCTCGATCGAGAGGTTATATCTTGAATTTGTTCGATCGAGTGATATAAAGTTGCTCGATCGAGTGACTAGCATATATACTCGGGATTTTTATTCCGTGTTAGGTTTATTTTATGTTAATAAACACTTTCCTAGATAAGAGAAGTCGTCATTAGGTTAATAATCATCTCATACACTCTTAAACACTGTTTTTCTCTCTTAATTGCTGCTACTTTGTTCTTGCCTCTCTTTGCTCCGGATCTTAACTTGTAATTCTCTCTTTACTCTCTTTAATTTGCGATGTTTAGTATTTCTTTACTTTTCGCTCTTGCTTTATTTACCATTATGCATAGCTAATTCTCCCGCTAGGATTAAAGGGGTTCAATGAACTATTGTTAGTTGCTAATTAGGTTTGCAGATCTGTTGCTAAAATCATGTCTTTGTTGTTAATCACTGCATATAATTGTTCTTGTCTACTTGAGTCGACACAATTAGATAATTAATCATGGTAAGCCTTGACCTAGACCGGAAGGTTGGAAGGGGTGAGACCTCTAGTGAACATTAGGATGCTTTAATGAGTGTTTTAGGGCGAATTGAGACCGGAAGGAGATATTCGTTGCCCCTTAGACCGATACACGCGACCGATCTATGACGTTAGCTGCAATTATCTGGCATTCATTGATGACCCGACAATCTTAGTTTTCCCTCTCTTTATTGTTAATCCCTTTGTTTTTATCGCTCAATTTCTCTTGCCACCTCTTTTATTTTAAACAACTCAAACCCCCAATTGTGACCGTAGACAGACTAGAAGTAACAAGTAGATAGTGACCGCCTCCCTGTGGAGATCGACCCTACTTACCGCTGACTTCTATTAGTAGTACTTAGGTATTTATTTTTGGTACTGAAATGACGGTATCAAATTTTGGCGCCGTTGCCAGGGAGGCAACTATTTTATTTGCTTGTTTTATTTTTGTTTGTCTTTAGCCTCAAGGAATTTATTCCTTGAGGCAGTTCTTATCTTTTTCCTTGAGTGTTGTTTTGATAGGTCCTACATGTCCTACCTAGACAGTTCTAGGTAAAAGATCATCAAAGGGAAGGCTTGAGTACCTTTGATCTTCCACCTATGTTCCATCCTATGGCGCAACAGGTGATGCACTGTGAGAGATATGGTGTTGCTGACACAATGCTGTTATTTGCTTGGTAGGGAACGACGAAGTTTACGCGTTTAGGCAGCGTAGACAAGCCAGTCATTCCTTTGCATATGTGCCGCCACATCCGTTTCAACAACGAGGCTATCAAAAGCCTACATTTATTTGGCCACCGCAACAATAAGCTCCTCCTCTTGATAAACAGAAAGAAGAGATTGCTGAACTGAAATCTTTGGTGAAGGCACTTGTACTTCAATTGCAAGAACATGATAGATTTAATGAAGCTCAAATCAATGAGCTTGAGTCTCAAATAGCTCAGTTAGCCGCTGGGATGAACTTTAGGCACGCAGAGAGTGGTCTTTCCCATGAAGGACCCAAGTTGCCTATCGATACTGAAGGTTTGTATGACTCGGAGTACGAAGGTCTATCTTAAAACGAAGCAAGCTACGAAGATTTCTGCGCTGCATAGCAACAAACACTCGATCGAATTATTCACAGTGTTCGATTGAGTGGATTATCTAAGGAAGTGTTTGATCGAACAGAAACTACATCTCGATCGAGAGCTATTATGAGGAAGGCCTCGATCGAGCAGATTTCTATGTTCGATCAAGTGATATTCAAGAGGAAAGCTTTCGACCGAGTTCCATCTTTTCTCGATCGACCATAATGGCCACGGAAAGTAATGATATGCCACTTTGGTCCGTTTTGGATGACGATTTTAGAAGACAATGGTTATGGTGAATCCCCCATTTGGAAAGCCAAGCTGGATGCGTTAGAGGCTGCCATATATGGGACAGAATCCACCAAGGTGGGGAATGAGAAGACAGCTGAGTCAGTGAAAGTTCCTAGCACGGAAGAGGTAATGTATTCTTTTGTCAATGATTCCGACGTTAAGAGCGGCCGACCTGAGGTAGTTATTGATAATTTCATTAGTATTGGTATTGATAGTACACTATCTCATATAACTTCTTCTTTTTATTTTGATGCTCGACCCCCTCCCGGTTGGACGACTAAGTTATTAATTTTTCACCATATTTGTCATCAGAAATTCGTTAAGCTAAAACGGTACCGTAGATTGTTTTTAAATGCTCCTGAGCTCCTTTATTTTCCACCTACGATTAATTTGAGCTTTTATATTCCGCCCGTAGCTGGAGGGCAGAATTATTTTGTGGATAATTTTGGGAGCTCTCATAGGAAATTCGTTAGGCTTAAACGGTTGTATATTTCAATTTCCTATGTTATTTTTATATTGTGGTGCTACTTACAGTTTTGTGTAGCACATGCGCAGTTATTTGATCGACTGCTTCGTGCTTTGAGCTATTTTGACAAGGTTAAATTAGAATGGCTGTTGAAGAAAAGATGGTCGAGCTGGGACCTGTCTGAAACTAGCGCTGTCCGGGAGGCAATCCGGAGTTTAAATTTTTAGTTGATTTATATTTTAATTTTTGTTGTGTGTGTAATAATTGGTTTTCGAACCATAGACTGTAAACGATTTAGAATTGGTTTTTGGTCGTCATTTGTCTGCAGGTACCACTCGATCGAGCATTCTTTTTACTCGATCGAGTGCTTAATCCGTTCGATCGAACACTCCTATTCCTCGATCGAACACCTACAAAAACAGATATATCGATCGAGTAACCAGTTCTCCTCGATCGAACACTTTGGCAGCTGATTGTACTCGATCGAGTATTATATCTTCTCGATCGAGTATCACGAGTTAGCTTGCTTTGATTCCCTTCCGGTGACGCTGTTCGGGAGCTGTCTGTGACCTCCCATGTTGCTGGCTGGTTTGGGGAGGTCCCTACTTCACGTATTCTTGTGCGTTTTACGCATCTCCACTCCCTCCTTTTTAGTTTGCATTTCTTTTCCCTATTTTTGAGTACAATGAGGGCATTGTACGGTTTGGTTTGGGGAGGTTATGCATCAATATCCGTGTCTGCATGTTGTTCTTACTGCATTTATGTTGTCACGTTTAATTTCCGTATGCATTGTTGTTTATTTTTATAAAAATCAAAAATCTCAAAAAAATTCAAAAATTTGTAAAATTCAAAAAATTTCACGTTTACTTTTACATATAGGTTGAGTCGGAACTGTGGATTTCCATGATAAAATTGCACTATGATTTGTCACTTTGCTTAAGCCTTGCATTAAACTATTATTCTTTTTAGCATTGTCTTATTGCATAATCTACGAGTTAATGTTTAAATTTAGCTGAACGAATAGACTTGACCTAAAATTTTGGCAAACTACTTATAAATTCTAAGGAACTAGAACTTAATAAACTGGTGTCATTTATGACCAGTTCATGTAGGATTGTGAGTAGTATACTCCTTGCATAACATATAACAGTAATTTGCACAAGTATGAAATTCAATTGCTTTTTGCCTACATACATTCGGGTTAGTGGTTGGTGTCACATGCAGGGAGGTGCTTAGATTCCCCTTTTCTTGCATTTTTACCCATTTAACTCCACATTAGCCAAATTTGCTTGTTGACCCTTAGCTACATTCAAATTTAGCCTGCCTTGTCAAGCTAGTTAGTGTATGTTTTGCGGTATATAGTTTATTGATCCAAGTTTGGTATGTATTGTATTATCAGGAGTTGGTAATTTATGAAGAAAAAGGAGAATGAAAAAAAAAGAGTTCGGAAAAAATGGAAAAAAAAAGAAAAAGAAAAAAAAAACGGAGAAAAAAAAAGAAAAAGAAGAAAAAGATGTTTGATTATTGACGGTTTCACTCCTATGCTTTATTTATATATGTTGAGGAGTATGTTCAGTTCGGTTTGGTGAGTTTGAATGCCAAATATGGGCGTTGTGCTTAATTTTGATGGATTAGAAATGGATGTGTTCCATTTGGTTCTGTTTAGGTACTAGCTTGGCCGCCTATACACTCACATTTCCAAAAATATTTTGCCTTTTTTTGCCCTTTGCCTCACTTCACCATATTTGTTTTATAAGCCATTGGCTGTGACAGACCTTGTTTGGTTGGAATGTATTTACGGTGGTTAGAATTGTCTGTCATATTAGTTGCATGCATGTTTATGTCGGTCGTAGTTTAGGTGAGCGACTATATTTCTTTCTCTCTTACATTCATATGCTTACCCTTTGCTTCATGAGAGAAGAGTGACCCGTGAGAGTCCATTATCAAAGGTCCTGCAAGGTCGACGGTTCAGCTTTATTATAAACATCTTACAACTCGTTTGCATTTGACAGGTTTTGCTATAAGTGTTAGTTTGCTGCATTAAATTGGTTTAAGTGGGCATTTGTATCTAGCTCTGAGTTTTCTTTTCTGTTCCATTAGTTTGCATATAGTTTGCTTGGGGACAAGCAAAGGTTTGGTTTGGGGAGATTTGATGCGTGCATTTTATATAGGTATTTTGTACTTCATTTGCACGCACTCCAACACATCTTGTGTAGTGTTTAGCTACAAATGTCCACCGAATAGTCTACTTTGGTTTTTCTTGTATTATTTACGGGTATGAACTGGAAAGGAGCACAATCAAGCTTAAAACATGTCCCTATGTATGCATTTAGTAGATGAGATGAGTTGGAGCTTGGAAACTACTAATTGTGATGCGCAAAGAAGTAAGATAGGTAGGCGAGCAAAGGAAGAACTTCAAATTACTAGTGCCTAATTTGAAGAGCCATATCTCGAGTTCTACAACTTATTTTCAGGTGATTCTAGTTGGAGATGATAGCTTGCCCTCGTAGCTTTCCAACGCCACTGGAAACGCTCTGTTTGACCAAGTAACGAATAAATGGCGGCCGTTTGAAGTTCAGTGCGCGAAGTAGGAATTGTGCGCTGGAAAGTCCTCGATCGAGTATTATCTTGTTCGATCGAGTCCTTTTTCTACTCGATTAAATGTGCCTTTTTGATAAGTGTTCGATCGAGTACCTAAAGTCCTCGATCGAGAGGTTTTAGCTTGAATTTGTTCGATCGAGTGATATAAAGTTGCTCGATCGAGTGACTAGCATATATACTCAGGATTTTTATTCCGTGTTAGGTTTATTTTATGTTAATAAACACTTTCCTATATAAAGGAAGTCGTCATTAGGTTAATAATCATCTCATACACTCTTAAACATTGTTTTTTCTCTCTTAATTGCTGCTACTTTGTTCTTGCCTCTCTTTACTCCGGATCTTAACTTGTAATTCTCTCTTTACTCTCTTTAATTTGTGATGTTTAATATTTCTTTACTTTTTTCTCCTGCTATTTTTACCATTATGCATAGCTAATTCTCCCGCTAGGATTTAGGGGATTCAATGAACTATTGTTATTTGCTAATTAGGTTTGCAGATTTGTTGCGAAAATAATGTCTTTGTTGTTAATCACTGCATATAATTGTTCTTGTCTACTTGAGTCGACACAATTAGATAATTAATCTTGGTAAGCCTTGACCTAGACCGGAAGGTTGGAAGGGGTGAGACCTGCAGTGAACATTAGGATGCTTTAGTGAGGGCGGAAGCTAAGCTAATAGTGTTTTAGGGTGAATTGAGACCGGAAGGAGATATTCGTTGCTCCTTAGACTGATACACGCGACCGATCTGTGACCTTAGCTGCAATTATCTGACATTCATTGATGACCCGTCAATCTTAGTTCTCTCTCTCTCTCTTTATTGTTAATCCCTTTATTTTTATCGCTCAATTTCTCTTGCCACCTCTTTTAGTTTAAACAACTCAAACCCCCAATTGTGACCGTAGACAGACTAGTATTAACAAGTAGATAGTGACTGCCTCCCTGTGGAGATCGACCCTACTTACCGCTGACTTGTGTTAGTAGTACTTAAGTATTTATTTTTTGTACTGAAACGATGGTATCATCATGCAAGAGTTAAAATGTCCATGTGAAGTCCTTTGTGCTACGTCATCATGTAAATCTCATCCATGTTGTTGCATTTTCCCTATGCCCCTGTCTTTCCGGGATTTGATTCATTGTGCTTTAAAGTTACTTGACGGGAATTGCATTTGGATGAGATGATTGTTGCTCATACTTTTATCCTTGTCATACATTATATTATGTGATTTCTTGAAGACAAGTAAGGGTTTAGCTTGGGGGAGTTTGATAAGTCCATTTTATATATACTTTAACTTCCTAATTTAGCTCGGTTTATTTGATTATTACACTTCTATTAGTGTGTTTGTGAGCTAATTCTGTGTTCTAGGTGATTTTGCTTGTATTCATTGCATTTTGTAGGAAAGAAAGCACTTTGTGGCTTTTTTCCGTCAAATTAGCATTCACCCAGGTTCACGAGGCTAATGAGAGCAAGTCTTGACCATGCAAAGGTGTTTCGGGAAGCATAAGGGCATTTTGGGAAGAAATTGGAAAACCCGAGCAATAGGAAAGCAATTTTGGATATGTAAATAAATGAAGTCCAAATGTAAGCCCATGATAAGAGCTTGCATTGGATACAAAATGATGCCTAAGATACCTTAGACGGACGCAAAAAGAAACAAGTATCGGATTCCGCATCAACATTAAGTGCAAAGTTAATACGGATTTAAGACAAAAACGAGAAATGGCACGACCCCAATCGGGGTGTGTTGTCTTCGATCAGGGTTACCCCCTTCTAGCCCATTTACGTTACTCCCTTATTCCTATATTAAGGGTGTTGATTGACACACTTCTTACACACCTCCTACACCATTTTCATACTCTCATTTCAGTTTTTAGTTTAGTTTAGATTAGATTTCCCTTAAGCATTTTCTTTATGTTATAAAAAATTTACTTTAAGTATTTCAAGTTCATTTACAATTTCCATTTCACGTATTTGTTCTTTTTGTATTCAAGTTCTATTTCCATTATAAAGGTAATCTTATTTCTAGTATTATGTTGTCATTCCTTTGTCATTTCCATTTACAAATTATTATGTTTACTTTATCATTTGTCATTAGATTAGTTATTGTTGAGCCAAGATTTATCCTGCCTGGTCAGACAAATGTCAGGCGACAACCATCAGGCCAGGCCAGACAGGGGCAACCTAGAATCAAATACCTATCACATATTTGACACCACTCATAAGGGAAGAGCAGGCCAGGGATCTATATCCTGCCTGCCCAGAAGGAATACATGTCTAGCATGATCAGATACCATTTATAAACATCAAGCAATAGTCAGGGTATAGGAAGACGGTTCCTACATTCATGGAAGAATCATTCCACGTACTAACCCATAAAAGAAGAAGAAGCAGTCAACCAAGTAAGACGTGTGAATAACCAGTTTCAAGGTCAATACCCACTTCCGGATAAATGGGGCACAAGGCCTATTAACCAGTAACGGCCATATTGAACGTTGGAGATCATTGAAGCCAACTTAAATTGCAAAAGAAAAGAACAAAGAAGGACACCATTCATTTACTAGCTCACTCTCACTCTATTGTATGCATTTTACTCAATTAAGCTCACATACTCTCACACTATTAATAGCCTGGCACACTTGTATCCATCCAACCCATATCAAATATAGTGAAATCCCGCCTGACTTGGTGCTTGTGGTTTTTCCCTTATTCCCAGGGTTTTCCACGTACAAATCTTTATTTGTATCTTTTTCTATTGTTTACTCTTTACTTACTTATTACACTAGCCATACATTATTCACTAAGTTAGATCAACCTGCAAAATACTTTTCTGGCAAGATAATACATCTGTGTAAAATCTTGCTAAAACCATTGGCGCCCACCGTGGGGGCATCTAGCATAAAAATAACCAAAATCCAATCTCAAACAAACCAAATACTTTTACAAAAATGACTGGAGACAATGTTGAACAACAGTTAGCTGCCGCCAAGCCACAACTACTGGAAATGGAACAGCTGAAACAGAAAATAACTTAGGCTGAAGCTGAAGTCTAGAAGTTGAAGGAGTCAGAGTCCAATCTGAAACCAAAGCTAGAGAATAAAGCCTCGGGCTCAAAATTAAAGATCCAGCCTGGAACTCCATTTTCCTCAATAATCAGGAATATCGATTTCTTTAACTTTGGTACTCCAACCCCATCAAAAACCAAGGCAGGAGATCTTGATTCTGACTCAAAAGAGATCCCAAATGAAGAAACTGGTCCAAATCAAACTTCACGAGAAATTCGAGAAGATCCATGGAGTACCTACCAGCATCAAGGAGGCCAACCCTGAAAGCTATGTTGACTCTCCCTTTGTGGACGAGATAGCCAAGGTAAACCTGCCAAACAAATTTGTAGTTCCATCAATGAGGACCTATGATGGAACTGCAGATCCATAAAACCATGTAGCCTACTACAAGCAGAGGATGTTGTTAGCCTCTATACCTAGTGAACTACGACCAGTATGCATGTGCAAAGACTTTGGAACAACCCTGACCGGGCCTGTTCTATAATGGTACATAAACCTGCTAAATGAAAGTATCATATCCTTTGCAAACCTGATAAATTCATTCAACCACCAGTTTGTCAGCAGCAGAGAGCTCGATGAAAGATCCAGTGATTTGTACCGAATTAAGCAAAAGCCCGACGAAACAATTAAAGCATTCTTGACCAGGTTCAATCAAGGGAAAGTTTCAATCCCTAGATGTGACATTGGAACAGCTGTAGAAGCATTCAGGCAAGGATTACTACTGGATAGTGATTTCTACGATGAGCAATGAACCCTTGCCACACTTTTGAAGACGTTCATGCAAAGGCACTTGGCTATATCCGGTTAGAAGAGGATAAAAGCATCAAAGCAGAAACAACAAACAGTGTTGCAGGCTACGGAAGGTCTAACAAAAAAAAGCTCCAACCATAGAGGAAGCACCTCCAAGCCATCTCCCTATACAATACCTGAGAGATCAGAAGTCAACTATGCTCATGAGCAATGAGGTAACTCCTATACTTATCCACCTGTTCAGGAATATAACTTCTCCGTTGATACTGTAGGCCTCATCAAGAGGCTTGACAACATGGGAGATGTCGTCAAATAGCCCAAAAATAACGGACAACCCCAACTCCAGGAAAGATACAACCAGATGGTGTGAATTCCACATGGACATAGGGCACACCACAGAGGAATGCCTGGGCCTACGCAGACAAGTGGCTTACCTCCTAATGAAAGGATACTTGAAAGATTTAATGCCATAAAAGAACAGGGATGACAATGGATCAAGAAAGGATCAGGAAAGACTAAAATGTGATCTGCCTCCAGCACCACCAATCTATGAAGTCAAATTCATCAATGGAGGTTCAGAAATTTGTGGCCTGACTAGCTCAGCTGCAAAGAAAATAGCCAGGGAGTCCAAAATGAAATCTCCTTTTAAACATAGAGATTTACCTCAAATTACTTTTGACGACACTTATATGCAGGGAATTTCAGACTTACATTATGATGGCCTGGTCATCACCATGCAAATTAGTACTGCTCGTGTCCTGAGGATTCTAGAAGATGGTGGCAGCTCAGCCAACCTAATCATGCTTGATGTCTTGAAAGCTATGAAGATTGACGAGGATCATATTATAAAAAAGTCAAATGTCCTAGTAGGATTCAGTGGTGAAACCAAGAACACTCCAGGGGAAATCTACCTGCCAATCTACGTTGAAGGAGTCTCATCAAATGAAAGATTTGGAGTCCTAGACTGCCTCTCATCCTACAACGTTGTTGGAATATGTGTCCTCCGACAATAATGCGATCACAACTGTTGATCATGATGATCACATGTTTAAATCTCATTTTAAGAATACATGTGGGATGTAATTTTTTACAGTCAACTGGTCCACACATATCAGTAATGATTGGCTGACTAGAGTTTGACATTAATGTCGTGCGACGGTGGTGATCAATTGATCCCCTTAGGTCATACCTATAGGGAAATACTCTTAATTGATTATTTTTAGCGAGAGGTCATGTCAATTTATTATCTATCACGTTTTAAGTGAACTAAAGCGGTGAACTACGATAATTCTAATTGACACGGTCGATAAACTCGATTAAAAGATAATGCATGTTTTAGTTATGGCGATTTAGCGATGCATGCGACATACAAATAAAATGCAAAGCATAAATTAAATCCTAGTATGGCATTCCTAAAAAAGAAAATCTAATTAACTATTACATATTCGGAAACAACTCCATTGGTCCCTTGAACTTCGGTTCTTGGCATGCATCTCGAGGTAACACCGTCTTTATGTATCGCCTTCTTGAGTGACACCGTCTTCAAGGAACACCGGAATAAATAAATTACATAACAAATTACATAATTTCCTATTATACATTTGTAATTAAAATAAAATAAATCTATTAAATTACAAAACAGTGATACGAGATCACAATAAATTACAACCGAATCGATATTCCCTTACATTTCGGGTAATACCAATTAAAAAAAAAAACTAAGGCCATACTAAGTAAATTACATAATTCAAAAAATTACATAAAATAAAATTATGACAATCATAAATGAAATGCAGCATTATAATATGCATGAATATGCCCAATTTTATGCTAAATCGCCTTTAAGGAGCCAATATCGTATATTAATCGGTTATTACGCATTTGCGTGATTCAACCTTTTAAAATCACAATAATTACATAAAATCATATTTATGCCCAAGTTAATTACCCTAACCATCTTAGGACTCAAAATTAGTCTCCACTAACAATTTGACTATAATTAACTTATATTTCTTAAAATTGTTCATTAGAGGACTCAAAATTACAATAAAAATGCTATAAACTTCAAATAAATCACAAAAATTTCAAATAAATTTGAAATTTGAAATTTAAACTCATGAACATTCTGGAAAAATACCATGACACTCATAATGTTCAAAAACTTAGGTTAAAAATTTCAAAAATTTATCGGGAAAAACAATGTTGCGGTTTATCGGATTTATCAATTAAAATCATAAAAACATGAGAAAAATTATACTCATCAACTTTTCAGTTTTAGATCTGAAAAAGGTAATAAAATACAACATGTGACGTTTTTCCTAAGTCATGAAGTATGTTTAGCAATTTTTCACTAATTAAGTCACTATTTATGCGTTTTTTCATCAAAAAACCATAAATCATGCATAAAGATTTCAATATAGCCTATTATTTTATACACATCTTGTAAAATTGCATGTGACAACATACTAAATTTCTATGACTAGATTCGAAATATTTCTCATATTAACCTATTTTTCATTTAAACATATCCAAAAATCACTGAAAAATTCGAAGTTTAGCTAATTTTCGTCCAAAAATGACATTTTTATCATAAAAATCACATTTTAATGCCATTATTAAATAAAATGAACAATAAAAATCCATAAATTAACCAAAAAATCCTAAATACATTTTAGGACCAGAAACTTTAACATGCATAAATTATTTCGTGATATATCATAATAACACAAATTTACAAGTTTTATATGTTAATCGTATAACTCGGAAAAACTATAACTGATTTGCATGCAAACAACCTTGTGCTCATGATACCGCTTGTTGGAAATCTATATCTCAAAACTTAACATATTCAAATATGTTTTTATTTTTAATTTAGTCATAAAATTAAAAGGTCATCTTATGCATGCAAACAATAATATAATTAAAAAAGAAATCATCATCTCACATTGATATTTTGGTTTATGGGCACACGTGAGTTCTCCTACTCACTTGTTCTTGAGCTCTCCAAATGGAAGAACAAGGATTCAAGTGTAGAATCCCTCCCAAAAGCATATACCCAAGGAAAACTCATAATAACCAATATTATTTAGATCTAGTAATAATATTAGTTTTACTATAAAATTGACACAAAATAAATTGTATTTTACTCTTGAATATTTCGGTCAAGAGGGAGTATTTTGTGGTTTATTTATCTAGAAATCTCATAAGATGTAGAGAGTATATATTTTCTTACTCTAGAAAATTATTATCTTGAATGAAAAATAAATGAGTAGTGAAGAAGAAACTCTTCTGTTTTCTTTTCTTTTGGCCGAAAAATTGGCTTGGGTAGGTTGCCCAATATTTTTCATTTTTGCTCTTCACAAGAGACTAGGCATGCAAGCCTACAACCTAGGGTTATGATTGTGTCTCCATTTAAAAATAAACAACACAATATAAACTACATACACACACCCTTATTTTCGGTTTTATGCATAAAATGGAGAAACCATTTTATTTTGTCATTTGTCAAATTTGTCACATGTAACATGTTACATGACATGTTACAATGCAATGTATTTTTATCATATTAAAAATCAACATACTCATAAAATATGTCATTTACAAAATCGACTAGTAATTCGTAATTACTTGTACCAAAAGTGTTCCCGAATTATAAACTACAACATTCTGTATTTATAATAATTTATTCATTCCGTTTCAATTGTTTCTGTAAACAATAATTTCATCTAAGTAATAAAACAATTCGATTACTTAGACCGTGTCTCATTTAATCATATTACAATAAGATACGTAAATTATACTTACAAAATTATCCGTCAATTTTAAGCAATTTAATTAACTCGTATCGGTATACGATTAATTAAATAATCAATTAAGAGTTTTCCTTGGGTATATGCTTTTGGGAGGGATTCTACACTTGAATCCTTGTTCTTCCATTTGGAGAGCTCAAGAACAAGTGAGTAGGAGAACTCACTTGTGCCCATAAACCGAAATATCAATGTGAGATGATGATTTCTTCTTTAATTATATTATTGTTTACATGCATAAAATCACCTTTTAATTTTATGACTAAATTAAAAATAAAAACATATTTGAATATGTTAAGTTTTGAGATATAGATTTCCAACAAACGCAATCCTGGGCAGGCCTTGGATCCATAATTTCAGAGCCATTCCCTTGACCTACCACCAGTGTGTCAAAATTTCAATAGAATGGGGAATAGCAACAATCAAAGGTGAACAAAAATCTGCCCAGGAATACTACACAGAATCATTAAAACCTTCCAAGGCAGGTAAGTCACTCGCCTAGCAATTACAGTATCATGTCAGGAGCACTTATGTGGCACAGACTCAAATGGAAACAGATCAGGTAATCCTGGACCCCGAGTATCCTGATAGGTATGTACTAGTAGGGTCTAATGTCCTTGATAATGTCAGGCCAGAACTGGTAAGCTTTCTTAAAAGTACATCTACATGTTTTGCCTGGTCACATTTTGATATGACTGGCATAGATGCTAATGTGATTACCCATAAAATTAATATTGACACTTCTTTCAAGCCTGTACATCAGAAGACGAGGAAATTAGCCCCTAAACGCAATGCAATCATTAATGAAGAGGTGCACAAACTCCTGGACATGGGAATGATCAGGGAAGTAATGTACCCTGAATGGCTCGCCAATGTGGTTGTGGTATAGAAGAAAAATGGCAAATGGAGAGTCTGTGTAGACTCCAAGACCTAAACAAAGCCTGCCCAAAAGACCCATTTCCACTCCCTCACCTTGATGCCATGGTAGATGCTACAGCTTGACATGAACTGCTGACATTCATGGATGCCTCAAGTGTGGGAAATAAATCTGTATACTTCCCTTAAACTTGAAGGATTATAACGATTTAATAAAGATGATCAATGGTCATAAAATAAAATACATAAACAAAAGTAAAGGATTCAGAAATAACCTTTGGTCCTAGCAAATATGGCCTAAGAACAAAATCAAAATTGATATTCGCCTATTAGTTGTACCCAAGACGATCTGAGATATGCCCTTTGATTATGCTAGAAATCAATCTAAAATTTTCTGTAAAATTTAATTGTCTTTGTGTTCTTGTGATGAGAAAGAGGAGGCAAGGTCAAGAAAAAGCATTAGGGTAGAAATAATTCTCTACCTTTCTTTTTATACAGACCGAAACTTAGAGTCAATTAGGAAAAGAAAATCTTTCCCTAATTTCGGCCAAGTGAACCGAAATAAGGAGTATTTTTCTCCTTATTTTGGTCTTTCCAAAAATATATAAAGTGTGTTAAATTGTCATCTAGTGAGGATCGAACCCATGACCTCTTGGCTTGTGTACCCTCACTATTACCACTATGACACATTCAACTTGTTGATATTAAATACAACTGATTATATTTAACTACGAATTAACAGATTAATTCGTCCAAACTAACCTTATATATATTTAATTTAAATATAACTTATTATATTTAATTTACGAATTGACAGTTAATTCGTCTCAACATAATATTATTTAATTTTATTAAATAATTATCTCATCAACAGATTGACTAACTTTTTAGTCATTTTGGGCATCAATGTGATTATATTTCTATAACCACATTTCTCAAACACATCCTATAGGTGTGACCTTTAGGGACCAGTTGATCACCGCCATCTGTATGATAATAACGTCAAACTTTCTAGCAAGCCAACCGTTATTAGGTAAACGTTAATCAACTGATTAAATATACGAAGTATACCCTTGTGAACCTATAAGAGATTTACAAATGTTATCAAACTAATTTGTGGAGGACACAAGCTCCAACATCAAGTGGATTCAACCAAATCACAATGTATCCAGCTGGTCAAGAGAACACTGCATTCATCACGGAAAGAGGCATATATTGCTGCACTACAATGCCCTTTAGCCTCAAGAATGCAGGGGCAACCTATCAACGCCTGGTGAATATGATGTTCAAATATCAAATTGGTGACATAATAGAAGTCTACATAGATAATATGGTGGTCAAATAAAAAAAAAGGCTGAAGATCATGTGAAGGACCTGGAAGTAGCATTCAAAATCCTGGAGGAATTCAACATGAAACTCAACCCCTCCAAATGCCACTTTGGAGTGTCGTCAGGCAAATTCCTAGGATACATGGTGACAAAAAAGAGGAATCGAGGCTAGCTCAGAACAAATAAAAGCCATCCTGGAACTAGAGTCACCTAAGTCAGTCAAAGATATCCAGAGATTGACAGGAAGAGTTGCAGCCCTGAACAGATTTATATCCAGGTCATCCAAAACATTCAAGTCATTCTACAACCTGCTCAAGAAGAACAAAACATTCCAATGGATGTCTGAACACGAAACAACCTTTCATGAATTAAAAACTTATCTGGCCACTCCACTATTACTGGCCAAACCAAACAAAGGAGAACCCCTGACAGTTTATCTGTCAGTCACTGAAACAGCAGTAAGTGGAGTCATGGTCAAGGAGATCGAATGCCAAGAATATCTCATCTATTATGTAAGTAAAAGCCTCTTGGATGCAGAAATAAGGTATGGATTACTTGAAAAATATGTACTTGTATTAATTGTATCCTGCACAAAACTAAGACCTTACTTTCAGAGTCACCCAATAATAGTCCGGACCAATTTACCTATCAAATCCGTCCTGAGAAAACCCGAACTATCAGGCAGAATGGCGAAATGGTCAGTTAAACTTAGTACTTATGATGTCACCTTTGAACCTAGGACGACAATAAAATCCCAGGCCTTAGTAGACTTTGTGACTGATTTCAGTTCCAACCTGGAACTAGACCTGATAAAAGAGTTCAATCTACTAGACACCCAAAAATCAGACCAGGACTGGATCCTGCACGTTGATGGAGCAACCAATATGAGAGGAACTAGCCTAGGGTTAGTACTAAAATCACCACATGGGGATATAATAGCCCAGACTGTTAGTTGTGAATTTAAAGCAACAAATTAATGAAGCTGAATATGAAGACCTGATAGCTGGACTCAAGTTATGTAAAGATCTTGGCGTGCAAAATCTCAAGATAAAAACTGACTCACTTTTAATTTCAAATCAAGTCAAAGGAACCTATGCTGCAAAGGATTTAAAAATGATTTTATATTTGGAATATGTTAAAAACCTTTGCACAAAGTTCAGTTCATTTGACATTGATCAAATACCAAGGGACTTAAATACCCAGGCTAATGCCCTAGCCAGCCTAGGATCGAATTTCAGCCCTGCCGTATTTGACAAGATACCCATTGTTCACCTGCTTGAACCGGCCATTATCAATCCTGATTAAACTTGTCCCATCATTGAGAACACAAACTCCTTGACCAAACCTTACTACGATTGGTTCTTGCAGGGGATATTACCCCAAGACATGCATGAAGTAAGAGCCCTTAGAATTAAAGCTTTCACTTAAACCATCATCAATAACACATTTTTTAAAAAGTCTCAGGCTGGACTTTACCTGCGATGCCTGGAACCACACGAGACCAAACAAGTCATTGAGGACATACATAACGGATACTGTGGAAATCACAAAGAAGGCAGGAGCCTGGCAAGCAAAGTTCTAAGGATATGCTATTTCTGGCCAACCGTAAGGGCCGATTGCCTAGCTTACAGCTCGAAATATAAAGTATGTCAGCTTCACTCCCCTTTCATTCATCAACCGTCTGAACTACAACATTCCATCTCAGCCCCTTGGTCATTCATGAAGTGAGGGATGGACATTGTAGGTGATAAGTCATAATTATATCATATTTATGCCTTCCCTTTGTTACATTTGATACGGTTTTCGTGCTGGTTTATATTAATTACATGCCTTTTATGCTAGAATATCAATACTTCCGCTATTTGATGTTTAATGCAGGAATGATGCATTTATGGAGAAAATGAATGAAATGAGCACCGCGGAGTGGGCATGAAGGAATACATGGAGCATGGCACGGGAATCTAGAAGAACAAAGGAAGCGAAGAAAAGAAGACAACAGGAAGAAAAGAGCTGAAACGGGAAGAATACTCGATCAAACATAAGCACACTCGATCAACTGGGAATGTACTCGATCGAGTGCACCTAGGCTCGATTAAGTACACATCAAGCTCAGGGTTTTCGCGCAATTTTCTTAAGTCGGTTACACTTTATTATAAATACCCAATTCGTACCCTATGTTATTTTTACTCTTAATTTACTTCTGAAACCCTAGAAAAACTCTTAGTTTAGTTTAATGTTATTGCTTTCGGATCTACAACTTGTTCTACCTTAATTTTCTACGGTATTTTGATCTTTCTTCATTAATTATTGAAATTCGTTATTCAATTGTTATTGTTCTTATTACATACTTTTAATTATGTCTTCTATTATTATTGTTGTTGTTATTCCTTCTATCTTGCGTAGCTAATTTCATAATCTAGAGTGAATGGGGATGTAGGTTGTTAGAAGGGGATTATGTTAATGAATCGATAGTTAAAATTGCTTCTTTGTTGTTGTTCATTATCACTACTACAAATACAGGCAACCACAACGGCCCTTTAACAACGCTTATTCACGAAAATCATCAAAACACATTGTAGAATTTATTCCGCGAATTTTACCAAACTTAATTACAACGGTTATGTGTTGTTAGCCGTTGTTATTTGTTTTAACAACGGGTCATACTTAAACAACCGTTGTTAATGAAAAAACTAATAACAACGGTTAAATTTTAACCGTTGTTAATGGTTTGGCGCCAAATTAGTGAAAAGTAATCACAACGGTTATATTAGAACCCGTTTTTAATACTTTTTAACAACGGTTGTAATCTCAATAACCGTTGTTATTAATATTATGAAAATCTTAAGAACAACATATTGCTTTATTCTGCTATACGCTACAAACACAAACACAAGCTAATACTGCTACTATATCATCCTCCATTCCTCCCTGATCGTCTCTCTGTCTTCATCTCCGTCACTGTTGTCACGTCTTCTCTCCCTCATCGCGCGTGTTTATCAATCAGGTATATATATGTTTCTTAGCAACGCTTATTATAACTAGATATAGGATTTTTTGGGTTATTATCTAATTTGTTGATAATTTAGCTTAATTGCTTTCCGAATTTCGTTTATTTGTTTGCCTATTATTGTATTTTCTGAATTAGTTGCCTATTATTACGAATGTAGAATAATGACTCGAACTTGGATGATTGATGCAAATATGAGTGACCGCACCTACAAGGATGGTTTAGCTGAATTTTATGAATTCGTTTCGAACAATTTGAATGGTTCTTCTAGTATTGCATGTCCTTGTGAAAGATGTGGTAATATTAGCTATATGGCTTTTCCGGACGTTAAAATACACCTAGAAAAGTGGAGATTTAGTCGATCCTATACACTTTGGATTTTTCATGGGGAATCATTAGAGGAAGAGAATAACTCTGAAGAAGATGATGTTGAGGTACACGAAAGGCTAACTGATGATCCTGAGTTTGCCGAGTTTTTTGAGTTGGAAGAGTTGGAAGTAGAGAAGTTGAATGTTGGGTCTATAGATAATGAAGAGAATGATGATGAGTCCATTGCTTTTGAAGATGTAGGTGATGACACTAGTAATTGGGATGACCTTAACAACATGTATGAGAAGTTGTGTGAGTCCAAGCACCTCTTTATCCTGGTTGTAAGTTCACAAAAATGTCGGCTGTGGTGAAGTTGTATAATATCAAGGGGGCAAATGGGGTGAGTGACACGTGTTTCACTAGTTTTTTAGCCTTAATAAAGGAGTTGCTTCCTGATGGTAATGTTCTACCTGTTAAGACATATGAGGCGAAAAAAACTAATAAGAGGAGTGGGTATGAAATATGAGAAAATACATGCATGTCCAAATGATTGCATATTGTATCGGAAATTATATCAAAACTTAACCAATTGCCCTAAATGTTTGGAGTGGCGTTATAAGGATAAGGAAGGGATCCCGGCTAAGGTGTTGTGGTATTTTCCATTGATACCAAGAGTCATAAGGATTTATGCGAATCCCGATGATGCAAAAATGTTAACTTGGCATGAAACAGGAAGAATAAATGATGGAAAGCTAAGACACCCGGCAGATGGTAAGCAATGGAAATCGTTCGACGCTAAGTATCCCGAGTTCGGCAATGAACCTAGAAACTTACGTCTAGCGCCGTCCACTGATGGAATGAACCCACACGGAAACATGAGTAGCCAACATAGTACTTGGCCGTAGTGTTGGCTATTTATAACTTACCTCCATATGTGTGCATGAAAAGAAAGTATTTGATGTTGTCGTTGTTAATTTCCGGCCCTAAACAACCTGGAAATGATATAGATGTATATTTGGAACCTCTTCTAGATGATTTGCGATTGTTGTGGGATAGTGGGATAGAAGTATTTGATGCATATAAGAACGAAACTTTCAATTTGAGAGCGATGTTATTGTGTACAATAACCGACTATCCGGCTTATGGCGACCTTTCCGGGCACACAGTTCATGGGAAAGAGGCTTGTCCATTGTGTGGGGAGGATATCGAGTCCGAATACTTGAAGTCTTCTCGTAAGTATGTGTATATGGGAAATAGGAGGTTCTTGTCTCATGACCATTGTTATCGCAAGATGGAGAAAGCATTCAATGGAAGACAAGAACTTCGTCAACCTCCTAGAATTTTGAGTGGGCATGAAGTTTATCATAAAGTAAAGCATATTGAGATAGATTATGGGAAGAAGAGCGGCTCTAAATTGTCTACTCGTGGGTATAAGAAAAGATCCATATTTTTTGATAAACTTCCATATTGGCCTGACCGGAGGTCGTGCATTGCCTCGATTTCATGCACATTGAGAAAATGTCTGTGATAATATTATCAATACCCTTCTGAATGTTCCTGGTAAAACAAAGGATAACGCCGCAACTAGGGAAGATATGAAAATGATGGGTATTAGGCTAGAGTTGGCACCACAGAAGAGAGGTAATCGTACATTTTTACCGCCACCAGCTTTTACCCTTTCACGGAATGAGAGAAAAGAGTTCTGTGCATGCTTGAATGGAATTAAAGTGCCACATGGTTATTCGTCGAACATCAAAAGCCTAGTGTCGATGCAAGACCTAAAACTCACCGGGTTAAAGTCACATGATTGTCACACTTTGATGCAACAATTACTACCTATGGCTATTCGTTCCATTTTACCCGAAAAGGTAAGATATGCTATAACTAGATTCTCTCTCTTCTTCCATCCATATGCGAGAAAGTCATCGATCCCGATGACGCGGATTCATTGCAGGACCTCGTTGTAACCTCTCTTTGTCGGTTGGAAATGTATTTTCCACCCTCTTTCTTCACTATCATGATTCATCCGACCATTCACTTGGTTAGGGAGATTTTGTACCTTGGGCCCGTGTACTTGAGATACCAGTATCCTTTCGAAAGATTGATGAAAGTCTACAAGGACTATACATCTAATCGGTATCGTCCGGAAGGTTGTATTGCTGAACGCGCTATTTTAGACGAAGCTCTTTCATATTGTTACGCTCATCTCTCCCCTGAGGAGTTGATTGGCGTTCCTAAGAATCGTCATAGTGACTGGATGACCGGAAAAGGTATTAGGGGCCGGGTTGAAAAAATTGTGACACGTGAAATGTTGCATTTAGCACACATGTATGTGCTAAACAACGAAGATGAGGTGCAACCTTATATTCAACAACACAAAGATGAGCTCAAATACGATCACCAAAACAAGACCGAGAAGTGGATTGCGAACGAGCATACGAAGACGTTTCCCGAGTGGTTTAGGAATATTGTCTTACAAAGATGTCTTGATCAAACTGGTGATGACATCTCTCCTAGGTTACTACGTCTTGGTTTAGGTCCAAATGCCAGGGTCACCTTTTACAACAGTTTTGCCATTAATGGATATACTTTTTACACCCGCGAGCAAGATGAGGTGAGCACAATGCAAAATAGTGGTGTGAGTTCCGAATTTGAGGCAATGCACTTTGCTACTTCAAAAGATAAAAAGCCTATTTGGGGAAAATGCCTTTATTATGGTGTTATTCAAGAAATATTGGTACTAGATTACATTGATTTCACACTGCCTTTGTTTCGATGTAACCGGGTTGATAACAACATCCATTGTGTCCGAAAGGATAAGATGGGATTTACGTTGGTCAATCTGGGTAAGGTTGGCAATAATAAGGATGATCCTTTCATAATGGCATCCCAAGCTAAACAAGTGTTCTATGTCACCGATCCTATGGATAAGAAGTGGTCCGTTGTACTGTCTATAAGGAAAAGAAGGAGTAGTCCATCCGATAATGATGATGATGATCAAGATGTCGTTTTTGAGGGAATGGATCGATCTACCACCGTATCTTATTTCGACGATGTTGACACTGATCATGAGGACACCGAAAGCATCTATATGCGTGATGACCATGGTGAAGGTATTTGGGTTAACGAAGAAACTATGACATCCAAGAAACGTCCCCGATCCTGAGATAGTTCATCGGACACATACGATATATGCATGCATCTTTGGTGTAAGTTGTCTTATTTTCTTGATCTTATTATTAGATGTGGATCTTGGTGTTGAAATTGCTTGAATAATGTATTGTTACAGTTTGGACCGTAATGGAATTACAATAATTTTTTAAAAAAAAGAGGTTCAACAATAACAACGGTTATATTTAAATTACCCGTTGTTAATACTTTCAACAACGGGTGTAGTACCTCTACCCGTTGTCAATTATTTTTTTGACGTATTTCATTTTGGCGCAAATTTGGTGAAAATATATTACAACGGGTATATGTTACCCGTTGTAATAAACTTTTGACAACGGTTGACTTTTATTGACCCGTTGTTATTAACATATAACAACGGTTCTTCTTTGAGCACCCGTTGTTAATAGTTTGTCTTAATAAAAAACTAATATAGAAACCCATCCAAAGATGCCATACACAAACTAACACACACAACATTATTACTCCAACCGTTGGTATCCTGTGTTAATCCTTCTCTCTTCCTCGCTTTTTACATTCTCGTCGTCCGCTTTCCGAAACCCGATTCCGTTGCCTTCCCTTATCATCCTGCTCGTTCTCTTTATCATCATCATCAACAGGTATGTTCACTTTAATTTTGTGTTTCGTCATTAGGGTTTTAAGACGATCATCTTGTTTCTTTTTTCATGCATTTGTTTGTTTTTCGTCTTCTTTGTTATCTTTATCATCCCGCATCATCTACTTTACTCCTCTTATCGGGGTTTAGGATTTTAGAAGCTCAATCTATTGTTTTAAGTTTTCATTCCTATTAGGGTTTAGGGTTTTAGATAATACTCTGCATGTACGTTGTTAAGTTGTTCATATCCAACTATATCATTCATATTTGGGTTTTAGGATTATCATGGGTGAAAAACGTTAAAGAAGTCAAAAGAATAATGAGCCTGGTGATAATAAGCCTGGTGAGAGGGGTGCTACGAAGTGCAAGAAAGTCCTTGCGGCTATAGCCGCTAAAACAACTGTTCGAAATAACATGGAGTGAGAAGGGTTTCCCTCTTTGGTCCAAATGCGGGTCTTTTCTCCAGTTGGATTGGTGCTTGCACAAGACAGTTTGTGCCTATCCATTTAGAGGATGTTAAAAGTTTGAATCCAAAATTGGCGGAGTTATACTTGGCTCGTATAAAGGAAGGCTTTATTATACCCGATGAAAGTCATGATGAGTATTTAATGCATAAGGCAGCTGATGTCCACAGGCAGTGGAAGTGTGGCGTTGCTAGGGATTGGTTGTATGTGGACAAGGCAACGGGGGAGATGCGTAAGAGCCCACCGGAAAACAAGTGTCCCACCATCAAGCGGAAGAATGGGATCTTTTCAAAAAGATGAGAACTACGAGAAGTTTCGAGTTAAATATCCTCGCCTTTTAACGATTTACCTATCATTTTTTTAATTAATGAGTCCTTTATATAATCTTTTTATTATCTCATCTACTTGCGCTTTTATATAATTATTTGAAGGCCGTTAGCAAAAGAAATCGTGCTAACATTTCATGCAAGAAGGGGAAATTCTATGGTTCTCGAGGCGGTTACAGAAAGATAGAAGAGGACCTCGTAAGTAGCATGCATTATTCCTCAGCCTGTGAGACTTTATTTTTTTAATCACACTTGGACTTGCATTGATACACATTTACGTGTATAAATGTTACCATGTTAATGTGTAGGTGGCAAAGGGAGTGAAAGAGGTGGATCGGCATGTAACTTATAAACATGGGCACACGCCTAAAGGATCCCTTGATCGTCGCATGACAAATACGATGTGGAAGTTTTGGCCAACATAGTAAGCATTATTTTATTAAGACGAGTTCATTACTAACTTTATTATTTTAGTCACAAATATAATTTGAAGTTTATTTAATATATTATAGGATAACGTATTGAAAGAGGTAGAAGAAGGGAAATTCACTCCCAGTGGTCGTAATGACGTTCTTGCTAGAGCGATCGGCCGACCCGAACATCCGAGTCGTTTGAGGGGCGTCCGTTACAGTTGGAGTAACGAAATATTATGGGAAAACTGCCCGAGATAAAGAAGAAAAGGAAGACTAAGTCTCGAGAACGCACATGGTAACATTTATTCTATTATTTTCATTTAAGTTCAATTCACATGTTATTGTTGGGATAAAAATTGCCGACACATTACATTCTTGGCAAGCGGCTTGATTAATGGCATCCGTACTACTAAAGCTGAATCTTTGGAGGTAAGCTTTCCGAAGAAGAAGTGAAGATGATGGAGGATGTCATTTCTAAAGGGGGTAATAATAAGGTACAACAGATTGGTGAAGAGGCCGCTACTACCTTGGCAATACATGAGAAGGAAGTATCGGTCAACGAGATTCGAAAGATCGGTACCTAATAATGCTTCCGAAGTTGTAACAACTAAAGCCGATCAGGTACCTAATATACTTCCTTATTTTTCTTTTGTTTTTTTTTTTGGTAAGATCGGGGGTGTGTTCACCGCCAACTTCGACATGGTGCCATTGAATTGGTTAATTTTATTAGGTAAATAATGGGTCCGAAAAGGAGATGCAACTTGATGAGAAGACGGCGATGGAAAACAAAGATACATCCCCTTCAAGTCGGTTCCTGTTTTGATAAGGTATGCATGAAGTGTTTAATTAGTTAAATTTATATGAATGCTTTGAAGTTTGTGCAAAAATCGGCTTCCGAGACAGAAAGCGTTTTTGCAAAATCTTTTGAATCTTTGAAGCGTTTTTGCAAAGATATATATAATAATGTATATGTATGTGTATATTCTTCAGGCCGTAAACAAGAGGCCAATTATTCTTGCTGACCCTAATAGAATCGAAAAGCCACATGTGCGTGTTGGCGGGGTCTCGTAGAAAACAAATCTGCGGCGAAACTGTAGTTATTCATGGCGAAAAACTTTTGCCGAATCATACAATAGTAGAGATAACTACAGTCTTTCCAGGCCATGAAAACTTTCCACTGTCCCGTTCGTGACGACATTACCATTCCGGGAGATGCGCTTGGAAGTTTCATCCAATGGCCTAATACTCACATCTACTTGGCGAAGATGTCTCCGCCGCCTCCGCCCTTTGAGCAATGGAAAGCGATTGGGGTTAGAAGAAATACCTTTATATATATATGTGTTACATTTTTAATTGTTGAATGTTTTTATATGTTAAATTTATATGTTATTTTTTTTTTGTAGGGAACAAAAAAGGCGGCTTTGGCGGATAAGCCTAAGTCCACAGACATGCCAACAACCTCGACTTCACAACAACTTGATGAGGTATGTATTTAATTAACTTCTCCATTTTTTTAAAAATTAACCTCGCCCCTTTATTTATATTTTGTCTGTATTTATAAAAAGCATGGTAATTTTGTGTAGGGGACAAAAAGACCGATAAGCCTAAGTCCCCAGTCTTACTGCTACTACTACCTCATCATTGAAAGAGCGGAGTTGACGAGGTATTTAATTAAGTACGCTTTTATTTTTATTACTCCAACTAGGATATGTTACCTTTGGATTTTTTATTATTTTAATTATCTATACTACATGTGTAGGCTGGTGGTAGTAGCACCACATCAAAGACTCATTCTTTCCGTAGTGAAAGTTAGGAGTATAAACTCCACAAAATATAAAGGGAAGGATTACATGCAAAAAGTAAGAACGGGGACGATGATGAGACTGTATGAGGAGGTTGGCCATCGCATAGCCTCCGAGCAACTGATAATTATTCCGCTCGAGGAGGATATTCTAGGGGCTGAGCGCCAAGCATGCATATCATGGGATCTGCTAGCCGTATGGGCTGGACTAGACCAGATTGATATAGCACACATATTTGTTTGGATGAAGTAAGTTTCTTAATAAATAATTTCATAGTCTAATATTCTGACTACTAGGTAGATAGTGTTTTAAATACCGGAATTAATACCGTAATAATGTAGGATATTGCAAACCAGAGTGATCCCCGAGAAGAATATTCCATCTGATCAATACGGATTCTTGTGCCCCTATGTTTTATCTTTATTTATTGCGGATTTCTCGTTCGAACAACGGGTAGATTATATTGCTCAGCAATTGGCGACAACCAAGAAGCTGATTTTTGGCGTTTATAATGAAAAAGGGTAATAAACAAATTAATATTACGTTTCCCCTACAATTGCATTTTCATAACTAATATATGTACTTGTTAATAATGATGATGTCTCTTGATGTAGGACTCATTGGGTGCTAGCAGCCATCATGCCGACAAAGAAAAACGTTTTCTGGTTGGACTCTTTACATCATCAACCAAGCGAGACTTTTAAGCACTTGATTAAAATGTAAGTTTATAATACTGATTTATTTATAATAACATTTTCAATTTTTATTTATAGAAAAAAGCTCGTTCATATTTTTGCCCCTAAAAAAATTAGTTTCTGCCTCCTTTTTTATTTTTTAAAAAAAGGGCCTTTAAGAAGAAAAGAGCAAACGAGGAGGATCAACCCACGAACGATTCTCGATGTTGGCCCCGATTTTTTTACGATAACGAGTACGTGCTCAAATACAATAACATTAAGTGCAAAATCTGTGTTTAATACTAATACAATACCTAAAGTTCAAGATTCTGATGTGAGCCTTCTCTCGTCTGTTTTTTTATGTAATAATAGGCCCCTCGCCAGCCAGATAGCATACAATGTGGATACTACGCTTGTCGGTTCATGTTGGAGATTATTAGGCGAAGATATCTCGTTATTCCAGAAAGGGTTAGTAATAATTTAAACATGTGTTTATTACTTTTTTTTAAATTAGAGCTAATGTTGTCTTGCAATTGCTGCTATATATACCATGATGTTGCTAATGTTGTCTTGCTTGCTGCTATATATACCATAATGTATTCTCTTTGTTTTTTCCGCAGTATGTAATCAACCAGTCACAACAGATTGAGCAATACTCAAGTATAGATATAGACGAGGTAAGAGACATGTGGGGCAACTACGTCTTAGAATATATATAGATAGAAATTTTTTTGTTGAAGTTAGGGAATGATTAATTAGTTCATGTAAATTCAACTCCTTGTAATTATATATATATATATATATATGATGCTGCTGTTGTATGTGGTTGAATTGAATCTATTGAGTTCTGATGAACCCACTATGATTTATCTTTGGTCTTTGGTATATGGTCTTTTGTGATATATGCGAGGTTTTTGAATGGCATGAAACAAATTTAATTTTTCAGAACATTAGGTGTACGTAATAAAAACGGTTACTAAAAAAAACCGTTGTGAATACCTTTCACAACGGTTAATAAAACTAACACCGTTGTGAATGACATTTACAAATACCCGCGCATAATATTCAACAACAGGTTTTAATCAAAGAACCGTTGTTAAAAGTATTCACAATTTTGGAGGTAAAATTACAACAACGGGTATTAAACAAAGAACCGTTGTTACTAACAATTTCAACAACGGGTATGTAACATAAACCCGTTGTCAAAAGACTTCATAATTTTGGAGGGAAAGTTACAACAACGGTTATACATACGACAACCGTTGTTATATTATTCCCTCCAAAATTTTGAAACACTTTCCACAACGGAGAACACCCAACAACAACGGCTTTTAACCGTGGTGAATACTTTAGACAACGGTTTCACTAAATAAGCAAACCGTTGTAAATACCTTCTACAACGGCCGCTTTAACAACGTCCGCTTTTTTATTTTACAACGGTTTTTACCCGTTGTTATAGGCTGTATCTGTAGTAGTGTATGTTTTGAATCTAGTTGATTAGTTTCTGCAGGATTAATTAACTAGTGTTTCAAACAAGGATTTTCACCGACCGGATTAAGACTAGTAAAGGCTACAATAACGGAATAGAATTAAATTAATGATAGCGACCGCATGTTAAGTTAGATCTAAAAGACATATTAGAATCGACCGATCATATGACCTTAAACAACATAAATTGCTTTATCAATGAACTAAGTTGCACCCCGTATAAATCTGTTTCCACATTATTTCTTGGTGTTATTTTTATTGTCTATTTATGATTTCTCTTAAATCTCTGGTTGAATTTTTTCGCTTCCGTACTCTGTACCCAACAAATTGGCATCAGAACCATAATATTTCAATTGAGATTTTTTATAATGTCGACAAAATTTGACAGAGATAAATTTGATGGTAAATTTAGTTTTGCCATTTGGAGAGTCCAAATGCGAGCCGTTCTAATCCAAAATGGTTTAAAGAAGGCTTTAGATGGTCAGTCGAAAAATCCATCCACTATGACAGATGAACAATAGGATGAAATGGATAAGAAGGCATTGTCCGATATCCAACGTTGTTTATCACGTGATGTTTTACGTGGGGTCATTAAAGAGACGCCTGCTGCCTACATATGGACTAAATTGGAATCTCTATATATGACCACGAGTTTAGCAAATAAGCTTCGACTCAAGGAATGTTTATTCACTCTTCACATGTCAGAAGGTACTCATGTAAAAACACGCTTAGATGAGTTTAATTATATCATAATAGATTTGGAGAACCTTGATGTTAAAATCAATGATGAATATAAAGCTGTCCTACTCTTTGTCTCACTACCACCCTCATTTAAACACTTTAAAGAATTATGTTATATGGTAATAATATTACACTGTCCTTTGAAGATGTCAAGTCTCACCTCTTATCAAAAGAAAAATTTGATACTGAAATTAATACTGAACAATCGGGTGAAGGATTGGTTATTAGAGGGAGAATAAAATTCGAAAAAGGTACTAGTAGCAAGAGTAAGGCCAGGTCAAAATCAAGAGGTAAAAACTCTAAATTTTGCCGATATTGCAAGAAGAAAGAACATGAAGTCTCTGAGTGTAGTAATCTGAAAAAGAAGCAATAAAGAGATGATAAAGGTAAAGGTAAACAACTCGAACACCATGCTGAAGCTAGTGTTGTTGAGTTTGAGTCTGATGGGGATGTTTTAGTTGCTGCTGATATAGAACAAAGGTCTACAAATGAGTCGATACTTGACTCCGGCTGTACTTTCCACATGAAACCTAATAAAAACTAGTTTACTTATCAGATAATGGTGGTCTTGTTTTGATGGGCAACGATGCACAGTGCAAAGGTTTTGGTGAAGGTACAGTAAAAATTAAAACACATGATAATGTTGCTAGAACTTTGACTAGTGTCAGACATGTCCCTGACTGGAAGCGGAATCTCATTTCCTTCGGCACCCTAGTATCACTTGGGTGTAAGTATTCAGCTGAAGGTGGAGTTTTAAAAGTATCCAAAGGCGTTCTTGTATTAATGAAGGCAAATCGATCTGGTAGCTTGTATGTGCTGCAGGATTCTACAGTTACAGGTTCTGCAGCAGTTGTCTCGTCTAGTGATGACACCAAATTGTGGCATATGATATTGGGCTACATGATTGAGAAGGGAATAAATGTCCTTAACACGAAAGGACTACTCAGAAAGCATTGTACCGTAAGGTTGATTTCTGCAAACATTGCATTTTTGGCAAGCAGAAAAAGTTTATCTTTTCAAAAGGTATTCATAGAACCAGAGGTAAATTAGATTATATTCATTCTGACCTTTGGGGTCCCTCACGATATCCTTCAAAAGGAGTTTGTCATTATATGATGACCATTATTGTTGACTTTTCCAGAAAGCTCTGGGTTTATTTTCTAAAATACAAGAATGAGGCGTTTCCCACATTCAAAGAGTGGAAAACCTTGATCAAAAACCAGACTGGAAAGAAAGTAAAGAGACTAAGAACTGATAATGGTCTTGAGTTCTATTTAAATGAATTCACCATTTTATGCAAGAAGGAAGGTGTTGTTAGGCATCGTACCTTTCCAAAAACTCCACAATAAAATGGAGTTTCAAAACTTATGAACATAACTATTATGGAGAGAGTTCGTTGTATGCTCTCTCATTCTGGCTTAGGAAATGACTTTTAGGCTAAAGCGGCTCTACAACATGTTACTTGATAAACCACTCCCCAAATAGATCTCTTGATTGCAACATTTCACAAGAAGTTTGGTCAGGCAACCCTGTTGATTATTATAATATTAGAATATTTGGTTGCCTTGCATATTCTTATGTGAACGAGGGAAAATTGGAGCCTCGTGCTAAAAAGTGCATTTTCTTTGGTTATGGCTTATGTGTTAAAGATAATTGTTTATATGATCCCAAGTCTTGAAAAACCCTTCATAGTAGAAATGTAACTTTTAATGAAAATGTTATGTTATCTTCTGAAAAATAAGTTGTTTCTTTTCATCCTGTTACAGATGATCAAGAGAATACTAGAGAGAAGGTGGAGTTTGATGTCAAAGTCTCAAAGTTTGAGGAAGATGTCTCTACTTCCTCTACTCAGCCAAATTCCAACGATCAAACCGAGATCGATGAATAAAGAAGTCCACAACAACCACGTCAACCACATAGACGAGGTTTACCCGATCCATGGTCCATGACTCAAAATCTGTAACCCCCACATACCAAGGTGCCTTACCAAAGACCACCCTAGCATGAGAAGCTGTTACCATTTCGGTTGGCCGAGGTTAGTATATCAAAAGTAACCATTCAGAAACATTTATTAAAGTATAACGTTTAACGATTATTACATCGTCCCAAAGAAATACCAAAACGAAAGTGTATAAATCGTAGTACATTAAAAATCCAAAACATCTAAACTCGTAACATCGGACGCTAGACTCGAAGTAATGACATCCCATCCTCGTCTCCGCAGCTAAAGACAACCATCACCTGTCACAATTTGCTCACTATCCCCAAATGGATCACCACAGTTTTACAAAACAACAACGGGGCCAGTTCACTGCATAATCAAGATAAGAAATATACAAGAAACAAACATGACAACAACTCTACAATCATCCTCCAATTCCAATCACGCCTCATATCTGACTACAAACTCAAGTGTGTAGTCCTTCCAGATTACCTGCCGCAATAGATAATCCACACTGCCAGTGGGGGACCGCAGCCTTGCCCACCTAAGCCCCGCTCATCGCAACGAGCAACAACCCATGTCCATTAAAGTAATCCCGCCCGCCTCGATAGCAGCCTCTACTAATGATTAGGGAAATTGTTCATATTTGATATATCGTCTATGTAATGCATGCAATGCAACAAACAATAGATAAATCCTAGCATGTGAATTAAACTAAGTCGGTTAACACGTAATTTAGGAAACAATTGGGGTCGAAGTTGATGTAAGATTAAATTACATGTGACTGCCATTCAATTAAATCATACATAATAATAATTACGATAAATGTTACAATAATTAAAATTACAAATATTACAATGATTACAAAGCTTATTTGATCTATGTCAAAAGCACGCACGAAAACGGGATTTGAATAAGAAAATAAAGAAAATAAAATTAGAAATAAAAGCGTGAAAATACGTCAGATTAGGAGCCGTAATACGATTAATAGTTGATTTAATACATAATTAAGAGCTACGTCAAAGCGAGAAAAAGTTCAGGGACAGAGACCAACCCAGAACAGGTGCAGCATCTACTGCGTCCTCTGGAAGAGGCGTAGCTCTTCCTGCGTCTGTTCTTGAGCTGGCCTCTATCTGTGAAGTCAGAACCGCGGATTGTTAATGTTCTTTGGTTAATTTAAGTTCGATTATTGATAATAAACTCAAGTAGAAGTGATTTAACAGATTACATGCGTCTGGAAACGTCATAAAACGAATTAAAGTGAGAATTTACAGCGGTTTACATGATTATACGAACTCGTGTCGGATTTAAATCGAAGAACAAACTTTGAACTTGAAAACGAAATTGATTTAATAAAGTGAAATCAAACAAACTATGTGCAAAAGACGAATTCCAGAGACTTGATTTGAACGAATCGAACCTCTAAAATCCGGGTTAGAATAAGATGACAAAAACACGCAAATATTGATGATAAGGGATTTAAGTCGAATTAAACGTTATAATTGAAAGGAATAATAAAGATATGATTTATGTACTGATACGAACAAAGGAAATAAAAGAAATAAGAGAAATAAGAAAGATTGCAGAAGGTCGAGGAAGAAGAAGAAGAGCAGGAGCAGCGGCAGCCTCAGGAAGAGGCACAGCATGTGCTGCGATTCTTCGAAGAGGAGCAGCTGCTGCTGTGTTTCTTCTCGACGTCGGACCTCTGCTGTTTTGTAAATATGGTTTTAAAAGATGGTTTTTAAGACGGTTTTGAACGTGCTTTTGATATAAACCTTACATTAATGATACAAAATAAAAGTACAATAAATAAAATAGGATTTACACCCTCAGACTTACATGTTTGACGAAACTAGATTGACTAAAGTTAATCATTTAGTGATTGCTCGACTTGAATATGCGAATATAAAAGTGCCCTTGTTAAAAGATTTAAAAGATTGATTAAGTGGGTTGGTTAAATTGGTCGGTCTATGCAACGTGACTGGGACTCAGAATGATCTGAGCTTACGTGGTCGATTGATCAAGCACGTAGGCGTGGAAAGTAAAAGCGTGGTCTAGAATGCAAAGAGAGAAGGGAAGGGCGGACACTCGCGTGCCAAATATGGAGACCGAAGGTCTCTATTTATACTAAACACATGAAGGAGTTTAGGAATGACACGGATACGGAAACAAATCACGGAAATATTCTGGAAAGCGTGAAAAGAGGGCTGGGGAAGAGATGCAGCTCCTGCTGTGTCCTTTCCCAGAGGTTTCCTCCTCAGCAAGAAAAATTTTCCCGTTTTTTATGAAATTTAGGTAGTTATACAATTCCTTATTCTGTGAAACACAATATACCAAAAGATATTTCCTTAAAAATATTAAATTTAATTAGGAATAAATATCCAGAGAATTCTAGAACACTTCGGAACATTCCGACTCGGCATTTAAACGGTTTCTTTGAAAATGAAGCGGTTTTTGACCCGAACTCCAAATGAACTCTTATTACTGTCCAAATGACCGTATCGGTGCGTAGATTACGACCATGAGGTTGACTCTAGTGTTTGAGCTATCACTTGTCGATGAACTTACGAACTGTCATAAAATCGTTCCGCGTATCAAACACGCGGCCCAATCATCACTGGGTGGTTGGCGGGAGGTCCAGAAATGAGGTATCTACAGAGCCCCCAATTTGACTGAGGCTTGGAAAAGGCGAAATTCAAAGTATAGCCATTAGGTCAACCGAAGATTACAACCTGGCGACGCGAGGCGGCTCAAGGGGTCTGAACCAAGGACTTGTCGTCGGGAACATTTTAGAGTCTGTCGACTATCGGGGAGGGTCATTTAAAGTCTATTAGACTATGTAAGGAAGCTCGCTAGCCATAAGAAGAAATCATACCTGGGGAATCTGCTTGTGTCTGTCCTCAAACAAACTGTGTCTTCGAGAAATACGCGAGCTATGAGCGGCAACGAACTCTCGCTGGGGAATATGTCGATGACTCTATCGGGGTTAAATCATATGCTGGATCAACGACGGCACGCCATTAGCGCCGCTGAGGAGAAAGATAAAGGTATCTACAATGACGCGCCATTAGGGTCGTTGAAGGAAATGTCGTCAACGACACGCCATCAGCAGCGTTGAAGGAAATGTCGACAACGGCGCACCATCAACGGCGTTGAAGGAGATAAAATGCATCGACAACGATGCTCCATCAGCAACGTTGAAGGAAATAAAATATGTCGACAACGATGCACCATCAGCAGCGTTGAAGGAAATGTCAACAACGACGCACCATCAGCGACGTTGAAGGAAATAAAATGTATCGACAACAATGCACCATCAGCGGCGTTGAAGGAAATATAGACAACGACGCACCATCAGCGGCGTTGAAGGAAATAAAATGTTGTGATTGTCTGTAGTCTGTTGAAGAAAATGCTGATCTGGACGAAGTGAACTCCAAAACGGAGCCATATGTTGAGGAAGAGGTGCAGCAAAGCCGGGGCCCATAAATAACGAATTTATAACGAATTTTGAGAAAACCCGTTGAGGAAAAGGCGCAGCAAGAGCTGCGACCTTTGGAAGAGGCGCAGCTAGTACTGCGTCCTTTCCCAAGCTCGTCCCTGTCTGGGTAAAAACCCGACTTTAAGTCATGTTTTATTTTCATTTCAAAAATACAAATATTTCATTTTCTCATCAAAACCCAACTAAATTCCGTCAAGAACTTGATCAATTCTCGCCATAAATCATGAATAATCAAGGTATGTGTCTTGCACTTGCTTTAATTCGCATTTGAGCTCGATTTTATGTCAAAACAAGGGTTTTTATTCCCTTATATTTCGAAAATTTGGGGCTTTTACCTCAAATGGATTTGCCTCATGAAATTGATATTAGAAATGAGTAATTGGCAATGTTAGGAACACAACTATATATCCATTTCGAATTTTCGTCGAGTATTAAGGATTTGAGGGCGAAATGTGACGGTTTCTCTGCTAAACCGTAAAACTGCTCGAAAATGGCCCTATACTAGCCCATTTTTGATGAAACTTGATATTTTGGAACCCTTGAGTAATGGGTAAACTTGTTATCATCCCGGATTTTTGATTTGTGACAGCTCTTCCGGGACACTTTTATGTGGCATAGTTGACATTGTAGCGAAATGCTGCCGATATTTCGTCTCAAACCCGCAACCAGGCTAGAATTTAGACTATTCTTGACCCGTCCTACCACACGAGTGGTTGGACTTTGGAAAGCGTGGCCTATGATGGCCAAAAACGCCGCTTTTTATGCTTGAAAATGAATGAAAATGCTTAAAAAAACTTCTAATATTACTTTATTTTGCTTTGATTGCAGAGGATATTCCTTCTACGTCGGGAAGAGACTTCATGGAGACTGGCGTTAAGCTTGAGCCTTCTACCATTCAGGTGATGGAGGAGGACCTAGAGGAGGAGGAGGAGGCCCCACGGGGGCCAATTTGGGACGAGGCGGCCACCAGCTCGCAGGAGCGCCTGAGTGGGCCGAGAAATGGGATGGTAAACATCTCATTTGGGCAGCGGAGAGCCACTTGTAGTTTAGGACGGCAAGTATTATGGTGAGCCTTCCACTTGTCATTTCTTTATTCGTTTCCTTATTTGTTCACTTCTTATCGTTTCTTAGTTCATTCATTCCTTGTCATTTGTTATGCTTTAGAAAACTTTCTTGTGGATTGACGCAGAAGGCCGGGAACATGAGGTCCTTTTCCGGCTACACGATGATGATGGATCATTTGGGAAGCTGACGGAGGAGAAGCAGGCCATCATCGAGCAAGGAGCTTTTGGTAACTTGTTGCGGGCTTGGAGAGAGATCAAGGAAAGGAAGACTCGGGCTAACCTTTGCCTGATTCGAGCCTTTCTTAATCGGTTCTGGGACATGACCTCGACTTTCCATATGCCTTTTGGAGAGATCAAGGACTGCGGCATGATCTCGGGTCTGCCGTGTGGGGAGGAGCCGGTGGTGTGGCTGTCAACGGCTATGAGAGTAGACTCGGCCGAGGCGAGGAGTTTGATCAGCTGGAACCTGGCTACGAGTCCGGCCCAGGTTCCTGGTTTAGTGCCGAGTTCCTATGTGAGAGACTACTTCGGCGGTAGGGTTCCGGCGAGGGTGAGGATGGATGGGCGCATGGTGCTTCCACCTTCTTTTACTGTTGAGCAGTGGGCTCGCTTGTGGCTGTGGTGGTTCTTGTCTTCGATTTACCTTAGAGACAAGGGGGAGAGGCTGTCGACAAAGCTGCTTCCGTTTCTTGCTGACTTGAGTAGCCTAGGTCGTTGGGACTGGGTTACTCGTAGCTTTACGGTCCTCACTCGCTACATGAGGGCCATGGTTCGTCCGGAGTTCATGGAGAAGGGGACTTCTCCTGCCATTGTCGGTCCTGGACTTCTGTTAGAGGTATGAACCTTTCTTGCAACCATGAAAGATCATTTTGCCATTATTCTTCTATATTATTACCTTTTTGAAAATAAGATCATTTTGGTAGAGAATCAGCTGTAATCACTATCATTTGTCTGCAGGTGTGGGTGTACACCTACTTTCCCAGTTTTGCGCCCAAGAGGGTGGCAGATGCACCGAGGGAGTACCCTGTCGTCAGGGACTGGATCATGTGCCGTCGGAAGAGTCAGCGGTCTTCTTATGACGTTTGCCATTGGGGCGTGAACGCCCTGAGCTTAGACAGCGTAAGTATCTTGATTCTTATTTATATCTTTTCCTTTGCTTATAGGTGATCAAAGGAATGACCCCGTTCTCTTGCTTTAGTGGGTGCCCCGGCCCTGGGAGAGCTACATTAGAGCTCCAACTTTTGTGGCTGAGGTTCTCTGTCTTCGGAGTTCGAGTCGGTTGCTATTGACGACGCCCATGGGGCCTGTGTGGTACTTGGGCAAGCGTTTGGCTCGGCAGTGCTCCCGCGACGCTTTCACGGTTCCCATCGATCCTCCACGGACGATGTTTAGGGAGCCTTCGGAGGCTGAGAGGGCGACGGACCTGGCCGGTGCGAGTGATGACGCTCTCTTTCTTCCTGGCGCGGAGTACGCGGAGTTTCTTCGCCAGACGTTGGCGTACTGGCCGATCGTGGTAAGCATATTTACTTCTTATTTGCCAAATTTGTGTTTCCTAATTTGGTAATTCCGGACTAGTTAGCTGACTGCTTGTTGTACATTCTCTTTTGATGTTTCTTTGGGCAGGAGCCCATCCATTGATGTACATTTGCTTTTTTTTTATTGTATATGATGGCCTGTGTGCCTTTGCTTCTGGGTGTTTGCTGTATCTGCAGGTTAGCTTAGAAAACAGGTTTGGCATGTGACGGTTTACGCCGTCATGCTGCCAAAATGCACGTAGAAAAATCACATAGCATAGCATATAATAAAAATAATTAACTTAAATAAATGGCCTAAACAAGCGCGAAAATGAAAAAAGTGCCCGAAAATGGACAAAAATGAAAAAAAAGTGACGCGACGCGTCGCCACCGAACGGTAGGGAGGGCTACCCCCTAAAAAGAGAAATTAAAATAAATGTCTAAGTGTATTAGAAATATTTTGAAAAGAGGGAGTGAAATGATTCCCCTAAAAGAAAAAGAAAATAAAAAATGGGTAAGTGTGCGTATATGGCGAAAATGTTGATTTTGCCTTGAAAAGCGAACCCGTAGCGATTAGGAAACACAAATTTGGCAATTACACGGAATTACGAAATTAAATCCTTATAGGAAAAGGAAATTTTAACTAAAACGGAATTAGGAAAGATCCACGGCCGTCAAAATGAGGAAAAGGACCTGGGGAAGAGGCGCAGCAGGAGCTGCGATCCTTCGAAGAGGCGCAGCAACTGCTGCGTCATTTCCCCATCTTGTCTATCTTCTGCTGAAATTAGGAAACAGTGAATAGTAAAAATAGAGACCTCGGTCGAGCTTTTATTCTCACAATTCTTTCTTTCTCGGCTCGTCTATCACATAAAATCTCTTATAAACTTCTCCAAATTTTCCAACATAATATGGATGCCTTTGAAAATCGCATTAAGGAGTGGACGAATGAATTCACATAATATGGAGAAACACGACATTGGTGCTTTTAATTTGGGATCAATCTTAAGTTTGAAGCTAGTGAAGGTTGTGAGGTCTTTTTTGGATGCATGTCTTAAATATTAGGACCCAAATTTCCATGTATTTGCTTTACCGGGAGGCGAAATTTGTCCTTTTTTTTTAAGAAATTGCCGCGGTTGGAGGATGGGACGCAGAAGGTGTTCTGGTTATCCTCCTAGCTCTCAAGGATATAAAAACAAATTTAGGGACTTGCTTGGGTTGACCAAGGCTGAGGTAGACCATCTTTTTGACCTCAAAAGGTGTTCGTATGTTTGACTATGTTGATCGATTTATAAATAGGGAGGACCCTACTATCTCCTATGTGGCGAGGCGCCGAGCTTATGGATTCTGCCTTCTTCATTGCTATATTCTTCGAGGGCATGTGGACCAAAAGATGAGGGGTGACCCTCGATTGATGGGCATAGTGGAGCAAATGGAACTGCGCAGGAGCCCAGCATGCTTGATTCTAGGGGAGACCATCCTAGGATTGGACAATAGGAAGGCGAACCGCTAGCTGCCCTATCTTGGAAGTCCTATCATTTTACAGGTAAGAACCCATTTTTTGTCCTATTTGGCCGTTTTTATTATTTCAGTTTTTTTTTTGCCGATTATGGGACTGACTCCCGTCTCCTATTCTTTGCAGATTTGATTGATGGAGAGACTGTGGCTGATCGAGCCCCCAGTTGACGTGGTGGGATACCGCTCCCGATCGATTGCAATGAGGACGAGGCTGTACATGGTGGATGATGCGTGTCTTTTATATGATGATTTACACCCCATTTTACACGCATTTCAGAGCTCAATTGTGTAGTTTTATGCTACTATTTGCCCCATTTCGTCTACTTTCGTATTTTTATGTAATATCGTAGATTTATGCGGAAATGAGTAGATATTGAGCCAAATCCGTCCCCGAGTACGTTGCACTGCATTTGACGTAAAGTATTCACTCGAGGAATGAGCTTGGTGCGCATTTCGAGGCCTGAAAGACAAGTCCACGAGAATTAGAAGTCAAGTATCAGCTAAAGCAGTCGATCGACTGGCTCCCTTAGTCGATCGACCAAGGCACGTAGATCAGAAGCTACTGTTCAGCATAAGTTGGTCGATCGACTGAGCATCATGGTCGATCGACTGAGGCCGTGATTCAGCGTGAATTTAAAAGATCGAGAAATTTAAAGCCCATAGTACATTAGGTTTTGGAATAAGAACTACGTTGTATTCTATATAACGTAAGCTAGGTTTACAGAATATTCATTCAGAAAATTATCTAGTTTTCCTTCAGTTCTTTATCAGTTTGTGAAAGAAATGTAGATTCATATACATATAAACATACTCATATATGTCTAAACTAATTTGTCATAAAATTAAAACGGATTTTATGCATGCAAACAATATAACAAAAGAGAAGAAATCATATCCTTACATAGATGTTTCGGTTTTATGGGGCACAAAAGAAATCTCCTTTTCTTTTGTTCTTGAGCTTTCCTTATGGATGAACAAGATCTAAGTATAAGATCTCTCCCCAAGCTTTATATCCAAGGCTAACTCTTAATCTAATTAATATTATTTGATCTAGTATAATATTAATCTTATGAAAAATTGAACCAAAATATTTGGTATTTTAGCTCTCAAAACCGGTTGAGAGAAGAGGAGAGGAAGAGAAATTATTTTTATCTCTCTAAAAAAAATTATGTTGAGTGAATGAATAATTATCTTACACACACTATGCATATAGTGAAAGATAAAATAAAAATGAAAAAGAACCCTTGTTCTTTCCAAGGGAGAACCGGGTAGGGTGAGGGAATTGGCCTATGCATGGCCTTTGTGCTCTTACACAAAAGGCACTAGGTATGCATGCCTACATTAGATAAATGATGATTAATCCCACTAATCTAAATTAACATAATATGTTAATAATTCCCAATATTTCGGTCCACATTGTATTATGGATTCCATATTATTTTTGTCAAATGTCAATATGTCACATGTCATATGTAACATAAATTGTTTATGTATTTTTAACATATTAAAAATCAACGTATTAATAAAAATACGTCATATACAAAATTGACTTAGTAATTCATAATTACTCGTACCAAAATATTTTACCGTTTATAAATCGCATTTATAATAATTCATTCAAATCCAATTGTTTTTTTTTAAACAATAATTTCATCCGAGTAATAATTTGATTACTCAGACCGTGTCTCATTTAATCATATTTCAATTTGATACGTAAATTTTACTTCCAAAATCGTCCGTCAATTTTTCAAGTAATTTAATTAACTCGTAACATTATACGATTAATTAAATGATCAATTAAGAGTATCGCCCTATAGGTATGACCTAGGGGGTCAATCGATCACCACCGTCACACGACAAAGAATGTCAAACTCTAGTCACCAATCATTACCGATATATGTTGACCGATTGACAAAAACAATATTACTTCCCAATTGTATTCTTTAAAATGAGATTTAATAATGATATTTAAATCATGTGATCGCACTATTGTTGAGGACACATTTCCCAACAATCTCCCACTTGTCCTCGACAAGTGTGCGTCACCAATTCTCTTGTCCTATTACTATCTCCCACTCAATGCAAGGTGTCTTTCAGGTCGTACTTGCAAGTGATCATATCGAGAGTGGTTTCCTCGATCTGGAGAATAACTGATTGACCGGACTTATCTATCATAGATACTTTCCGAGCGTGGCCACGCATTTCCAGTTCATTACTCCTCGAGTGGCCTTCAGATATTGTTATAACCCTGACAAGGGGTGGACAATTCCTATCGCACTCATTCCCTTCGACTAGCCACAGCCATCATAACCCAAAATATGCCCATTTGACCCCATTTACGAAGGTCGTAGTAACACAAATCAAAGTTAATCTGAAACTATGCCGTCTTAGGCGAATAGTCTTTAGTCAAAAGAATCGACTCATTAGAATACTATAGTAGCTCTCGCCACGACCAGGCTATATAAATTTGCCAGAACTCTATAAGCGGTCATAAGGCCCGACAAAATGTTCCTAACAGTCTGCCTATGTGATCGACTAGTCATCTCACATGACTCTATGGCACTTGAACTTGCCATCAATCGCATCACACTCTAGTTACTTCGAGACGTCACCTCATACAAGTAACTATGGGCAAATACAATGTTAATCCGTGTTCACTTTAACGGGGTTCAATTGTCTCCACAACCCGTTTGGATGTAACAAAGTATAATAAAAGAGTTTTAAAATAAAACTCGAACGACAAATGCGATTATCACACATGAATAGTCAATGCCTGATTACTATTTCATGTTCTATAATCTAATTTGATCTTGTACGTAGTTGTTCATTTCAATTCAATTGAAATGACATGATTCATCATGTTTAGCCTTTGAGAAGGCTTTGGTTAGTAGGTTTTATCAATTTCTTGTACCTTACTCAACCTCACTACATACTCGTTTTCCTTTTGTAATGTATACATTTGCATTACAAAACTTCCTGAGTACGTGTCGAGATCCAATCAAGACATAGGCCCTCTAGCCTAAGAATAGCTCCCACTGTTTTCACAGTGTGCGGGACTCATCCTTCTTGCACATCTCATGATCACAAGTGTACTCAATTTCCGTTATAAATATCTCTCATTGTTCTTTATTTCCTAGAACGATTCTAGAAAATCTACTTCTTAATTAATATAGCCACAATGGTATCTTAACCATCTTAATGTGTTTTGATTATGGTTTTGTCGGAAACCATGCGCAATCTCAATTGTCAATTGTCACTTGTGTAACACCCTTACACAATATTGCATCATAAACACTTTTCTTTACTTCCTTAATGCTTCTGCAAGCATTTAAGGGTAATCTTTATAGCTTACTTGGTAAAGATTACTTAAATTCGATTTTGAAAACAATTCATCATACTCAAAGCATATGAAGTGTTATACATCATTTCTTTTTAATTGATTCGGCAGCGGAAGCAAATGAAATCAATCAAATATGTTCAATTTAATTGAACTAGTCATGAATCTTATCAACATAAGACTTCTTACTGACGCTAATATCATGTGGATTTATCTTCATAAATCCGGATATTCAAGATGTATTATAATACTCCAAGAGTCTTAAATCATTCTCAATGATCAATATGTCATCCACATATCGAACTAATTAAAACTTGCGTAACTCCCACTAAACTCCATGTATAAACACAACTTCTCAACTTATCGAGAAAAGTTTTATCACATGATCAAAACGTTGACTCCAAGTCATTGATGTCCTACTTAAGATCCTCTCTTAAGTCTCACATTATCTTAGGATTGCAAGAATCTATAAAACTCATGACATGTATTGAATACATTCCTTCTATTGAGGAAGTGGGTTTTAGATTCACTCGCTATGTATTTCATAACCTCATAATGAAACACAATCCTTAAGAAGATCCAAATAGACTTAAGCGATTCAATTAGTGCAAAACCCTTTGCAACCAATATTGCTTTGAAATATCTCTTTATTAGTGCAAAACCCTTTGTCACTAATCAAGCCTTTTAGTTTCGGATTTTCATGGCTCTAAGCCTTGTATTGAGTTGTGACTTAAACACTCTTATGTAAGTCATATGTTCATTACTTTCTAGAAGTAATCAACTTGAATCAAACAATTTCTTTTGTAAGTTATAAGCTCTTTACTTTCTTTAAAGTAAAATGAATTCATCATTTTTAACAAGTGACGAATTTAACCTCCTAGGTTTTGAAGAAACAATGTCTTGCACAAAACGTCTCATGTAGCCAAGAAAGACCAGTTTCTTGCGACATAACATTCTTTGTGGCATTCTTTGTGGCTCTTGAAAAATTTCTCCCACTCTGTCTTCTAGAAATAAACTTGTATTTATAGAAAGACAGCTTCACGAGCCGCAAACCCGTCGTACTCGTGATAATTGAAGAGAAAAATGAGCATTTGTTTCTTGTGAAAACTTACAAACATGGTACCCTTACCATTTCATATCTCATATGATTCGATTTAGTGGAAAAATAATTTAGACAAAATGATAAAATCCCCAAAAGGATCAAGTAACTCAAAATAACTTGATCGAAGTCCAAACCATATCGAATAGCGTTTGATTTCTAATCCATCCACACATTATTTCATAATGCGTGCTAAGAGAGATTAACTTGTGATACTATATCACATTTCCTTTAGCTTATATCAAAGTCTTCACTTTGATAATCCCATCACGACTAAATCGTGATTCCTGAACTCTGAACTTCTTCAAAGATTTCTCTATTTACCTTATTAAGTGAACACATTAATGTCAACTTAAATCGTTGGTAAAAGATGATGATTAACCTATTTTGGATCGATGATTTATAACCTCGATCTCCTTTTCAACCAAAAGGCACGAGACATCTTGCTTTGAATATAAGATACGCATATACCATTAACAATCTAATGGTTTCAAGAGTACTCGATAACTCTTTGCGTTCATTATTCCAAAATTTAAGGTTTAATCTTGGGTTACCAATTTGAGTCTTGCATCATCTTCATGATATATCATTCTAGTTTGGTTTAGAATATAATCACATTTGATAATGGGCTAGCCATACATCAAATCGTGGTGTATAGGGTCACAAAAGTGAAAACCTCTTTTGTATCTTAACAAGTTTATATTCTTATTTAGAGTTTATGCACTTAATAATCATAATTAAGTACAACTTTAAATCCAAAAACTAGATTGAGTACACAATTACTCTATCTCTCGACATTATTGTTGCTAGTCGTCATATTCTAACCATCCTATGTATCAAACATAATGATGAAAACCACCACCGGTTTCTAATATTGACGAAGTAATACTAGCAAAATTTATGTTTAATCAAATAAACATTTAACGAATAAGGTCCCATTAGATGTCCCACAACTAACTTGTTGATTCTTCAATAATTTGGGGTAGTTTCCTTTCTCGTGCCTAACATTTAAGTCAATGGAAACTTTATCGGTCGGGATTGATAGGTTTAGTATCGTCATTCTCAACAACTTTACCTTTAACATTACCTTGTATCAATTCCATTACTTCTTGAACCTCGTCCTCATCTTAACGGTTTAAGAGAATGCTCCCACTCATTTCAATGAGTCTTTGCTTTGAGAAGCAAAATTGAATTCATGAAGATTACTCTTCATTTGTTCGTTTAGTCTTAAAACTTTCATTGAAGTGGTTGCATTATTTTGGTCAATTACGAATTCTGACAAAACTAATTACCAAAACAATTTATCGCTTCAAGGTACTTAATTCATTTAAGTACATGAAAAATAATCCATTGTAAGTAGATGTGTTAGTCAAGAATCAAAAACCTGTTTGATAATGAATAACTTTAATCTATACTCTTAACAAGAGATCCTTAGCAATGGTTCATGTGAGGTTTTTAGAAGCAAATTCATATTTGTCTTTAGTTACGATGTTTTAATGGAGATTTGAATCAAAAACGAAATGATATCGTATATGAATTGTGGTAAAGAAATAGAACAATATAATAACGGAATAGTGAAAACAAAACATTCATCGTTATAATAATACTTGTAGATAACAAGTAAAGCATTTACATAGTGACCTCTACCCAACTATGATAAATGATTCCAAGACCCAAATTCATATTAACTTGGGCACGGTATGGCCGATGAAACCCTTATCAATATAACTCGGTGGATTAACGTTTTAATCGATTCTACTTTTAGAACTCTTGGTCGATAAAATTACTCTAATATTTATCTATAGCCCGGAACACATGCAACTACGGTCGCGAATACTTCCGTTGAGCTCAATCCAAATTTCGAATAAATGTGTCCATGATCCAAATCCACATCAACTTGGGCACGGTATGGCCGATGAAACCCTCATCAACATGAATTCGGTGGATTAACACTCATCACCCACTTCCCCTACGTAACAAGGTTTGTACCCCGGTAGGGCCGAGTGCACTCCCTCGCGAAATAGGTTTTCATGGTTTCTACTATTTGGTAAGGCTATGTCTCAATTGTTTATTTTAGCGAGAGGTCATGTCAATTTATTATCTATCACGTTTTAAGTGAACTAAAGCGGTGAACTACGATAATTCTAATTGACACGGTCGATAAACTCGATAAAAGAAGATGCATGTTTTAGTTATGGCGATTTAGCGATGCATGCGACATAAAATAAAATGCAAGCATAAAGATAAAAATCCTAGTATGGCCTTCCTAAAATAGAAAAACTATTAATCTATTACATATTCGGAAACCAACTCCATTGGTCCCTTGAACTTCGGTTGTGGCACGTATCTCGAGGTAACACCGTCTTTATGTATCGCCATTCTTGAAGAAATCCGTCTTTTGGAACTCCGGAATGAATAAAATTACATAATAAATTACATAATTTCCTATTATACATTTGTAACTAAAATAAAATAAATCTATTAAATTACAAAACGGTGATACGAGATCACAATAAAAATTACAACCGAATCGATATTCCCATACATTTCGGGAAATACCAATTAAAATCTAAGGCCATACTAAGTAAAATTACATAATTCAAAATTACATAAATTAAAATTATGACAATCATAAAGAAAATGCAGCATTATAATATGTATGAACATGCTCAATTTTATGCTAAATCGCCTTTAATTAGCCAATATCGGTATATTACTCGGTTTTTACGGATTTGCGTGATTTCAACATTTTATAATCACAAAAATGCATAAACTCATATTTATGCATAAGTTAATTACCCTAACCTCTTAGGACTCAAAATATAGTCTTCACTAATAATTTGACCATAATTAACTTTTATTTACAAAATTGTTCATAAATGGACCAAAAATTACAAAAATAAGCTATTTAACTTCAAATAAATCCAAAAATTTCAAATAAATTCAAAATTTGAAATTTAAACTCATGAACATTCTGGAAAATTTCCATGACACTCATAATGTTCAAAGTCTTAGGTTAAAAATTTCGAAAATTTACCGGAAAAACAATGTTGCGGTTTATCGATTTTTAATAAAATAATCATAAAAACATGGAAAAAAAATATTTTCACTAACTTTTCAATTTTAGATCTGAAAAAGATAATAAAATGCAACATTAGACGTTTTTCCTAAGTCATAGATTATGTTTTATTAATTTTTCACTAATAATGTCACTATTTATGCTATTTTTCTTCAAAAATTCATAAATCATGCAAAAAGACTTCTTTATAGCCATTTATTTTACACACATCTTGTAAAATTGCATGTGACAACATATTAATTTTCTATGACCAGATTCGAAATTTAACTCATATTAACCTATTTTTCACCTAAATCCGAATTTAATAATGAAAAAATCATTTTTCGAGCATAACAAGTCCAAAAATTATGAAAATTTACAGGTTATCTCAAAATAATATATGGGACAACATACCCAAAAATCAATGGAAAATTCGAATTATAGCTAATTTTAGACCAAAAATGACATTTTTACTCATAAAATCATATTTAAATGTCATTATAGTGAAATATGAACAATAAAAATCCGTAAAAATAACCAAAAAATCCTAAAACATTTTAGGACCAGAAATATTAACATGCATGGATTAAATTCGTGATATATCATAATAACACAAATTTTACAAGTTTTATATGTTAATCTTATAACTCGGAAAAACTTTTAACCAATTTGCATGCAAACAACCGTGGCTCTTGATACCGATTGAAAGAAATGTAGATTCATATACATATAAACATACTCATATATGTCTAAACTAATTTGTCATAAAATTAAAACGGATTTTATGCATCCAAACAATATAACAAAAGAGAAGAAATCATATCCTTACATAGATGTTTCGGTTTTATGGGGCACAAAAGAAATCTCCTTTTCTTTTGTTCTTGAGCTTTCCTTATGGATGAACAAGATCTAAGTATAAGATCTCTCCCCAAGCTTTATACCCAAGGCTAACTCTTAATCTAATTAATATTATTTGATCTAGTATAATATTAATCTTATGAAAAATTGAACCAAAATATTTGGTATTTTAGCTCTCAAAACCGGTTGAGAGAAGAGGAGAGGAAGAGAAATTATTTTTATCTCTCTAAAAAAAATTATGTTGAGTGAATGAATAATTATCTTACACACACTATGCATATAGTGAAAGATAAAATAAAAATGAAAAAGAACCTTTGTTCTTTCCAAGGGAGAACCGGGTAGGGTGAGGGAATTGGCCTATGCATGGCCTTTGTGCTCTTACACAAAAGGCACTAGGTATGCATGCCTACATTAGATAAATGATGATTAATCCCACTAATCTAAATTAACATAATATGTTAATAATTCCCAATATTTCGGTCCACATTGTATTATGGATTCCATATTATTTTTGTCAAATGTCAATATGTCACATGTCATATGTAACATAAATTGTTTATGTATTTTTAACATATTAAAAATCAACGTATTAATAAAAATACGTCATATACAAAATTGACTTAGTAATTCATAATTACTCGTACCAAAATATTTTACCGTTTATAAATCGCATTTATAATAATTCATTCAAATCCAATTGTTTTTTTTTAAACAATAATTTCATCCGAGTAATAATTTGATTACTCAGACCGTATCTCATTTAATCATATTTCAATTTGATACGTAAATTTTACTTCCAAAATCGTCCGTCAATTTTTCAAGTAATTTAATTAACTCGTAACATTATACGATTAATTAAATGATCAATTAAGAGTATCGCCCTATAGGTATGACCTAGGGGGTCAACTGATCACCACCGTCACACGACAGTAATGTCAAACTCTAGTCAGCCAATCATTACCGATATATGTTGACCAGTTGACAGTAACAATATTACTTCCCAATTGTATTCTTTAAAATGAGATTTAATAATGATATTTAAATCATGTGATCGCACTATTGTTGAGGACACATTTCCCAACAGTTTGAGCATACCAAATAATTAGGGTTCGGGATATTGCTTTCGTTCGTTCTTTTAATCTTTCCGTTACCATTCATCTTCACGGTATTTTCCTCTGCTTATTTTCAGTTTCCTTACTTTATCGTTCATAGTATAGAATTGTTAGTTAGTTTCCCGAAGCCATAATTATCGTTTTGTGCTAGCCTTTTATTCCATCAATTTAAGCATGAATTTAGTAATTAATTTCGTTAAATTCATTGTTGTTATCATTCCTAGTATGAGTAGCTGATGTGACCATAATTAGCGCATATTTAGTCCCCGAATTAGCCTTGTTCCCATGCTTTTTAGTGCATATTTGAGTCATTTATCGTCTTTAGTTCTTTGTTTTGCATATTCTTTGAGGTTTTGTGTCCTTGGTAGGAAAGGAGTGCAAACCTTGCATTTTCATGGCAAAATGAGACTAAATTGATTAAATTCAATGACCAAGCATCAAGGAGAGACAAGATTAGAAGGCCTTTGTACATATTATAGTAGATGAGCAATGTTGAGGAAAGATCCTTGCATCCCCAAGGAAATCCCCAAGGATTTTACGAAGAAAAGGGAAGAAAAGAAGAAGAAACAAGACTGAGGAGCAATCCGTGCGGATTGTCCTGAATCCGTCCGTCCCCAGCACGACAATCCATGCGTCTTCCTTCAAAGACGCCCGGGCAGCAGCTCCAGAAGACGTGCGTCTTCTCCCAAAGATGCCTGGGCAGAGGCTCACGAATCCGGCCGTCCCGTGCCAAAGACGCACGGATTCCAATCTAGCACAAATCTGTTTCTTCAAGCTTCAAAGAAAGAAGCCCTTCCTTCGAAAAATACCGGCGTCTCCCTGCTCAAATCTCAAAAGTGTAATTACTAGTTTAGCCCTTAGTTAACCCTAATGCATCCACCTAATTTCCACTATAAATACCCTATTAGTCTAATTAGAAGTGCATGTTCTTCTTATCAATTATTAGAGTAGTTAATATCAATCAAATCTCTCTTTAGTTTTGTAATCAACAATTAATTAAGTTTTAATACAAGTTTTATTTCCTTAATCTCTCTTTTGTTCATCCTTTATTTTGGGTAATTGAAGATTATTTGGGTTATTATTGGGAGATCGACAACCTCTCAATCAAGCATCAAGTACTTCTTTTATTCTTTGCTTTATTATTGGAATCATTAGTAGGTATAATTTCCTTAATCCATTTTTAATTATTGTAAATTACTTTCATTTATTCATCATGTTTCATTTTGTTGGTATGATTGACAACCTTGCTAGCATGATCAACATGATAATGAGTGAGTAGTGACCTAGCTAGGGTTAATGGGTAATTAGGGGAAACCAACATGGGGAATGATTCATGCTTAAATTAATATGCTTTCATGGTTTATTTGCATGCTTGTTTTGATCTCAACTCATGCACATGTTATGTTTGATGAAATGTGAGCCTATGAATCCTTGCATTTTTTACCCATCACCTATCTTTTCAATGAGACTTGTAAGACATAAACCAACTCGAGTCTCATTAGACCATGCATGTTGTTGAGTAGGGAAGATTAAGTTGACTTGTAGGTGTTGTACAATCTAATCGATTCGGCTCCGGGACCTAAACTTTCCTAGGATTGTAAGATATAACCCAACTCAATCCATCACAACAATAATTGCTTGCTTATAATTTGAGAACATGTTTGTATGATCAATTCCCATGATTCCCCTATGACCCCATGATACCCTAGTGCTTTTTATCAATTGTTTACAACCCTTTCAATTCATCTTGCTTATTTACTTTCATTGCTATTTAGTTTAGTGACCTTCTACATCAACCCAAATTGTGACACCCCTAAAACACCACTAGTTTCAATAGAAATCTCATCTCAATTCCCGTCCCTTGGAATCCGACCTTTACTTGCCTCTCTACTAATTGTAGAGTTGTTTGTGAAGTTATAAATTGTGTTTTGGTTTAGGTGCTTCCAACGACAATTGTTCCGAAAAATAGAATATAGCTCCGACGATTCGACCAAAAAAATGGCGTCGTTGCCGGGGACGGTGTTATCTTGATTTAGATTTTCTTATATTGTTATTAGTTGTGTCTTTCTTTGTCTTGGGGAAGTAAAACTCCTCAAGGTTTGTTCTAATTGTTTTCGAGTTGTTTGATATTTTGTATGTCTAGAAGGTCACAAGGTGATTTGTTACCTTTTGATCGTGAAATTGAAAGAACTTTGACAACCAATAGAAGACTTGCTAGGAGGAATTTGAGAGGTATTAGTGAGGTTGTAGATATTCAACCAACTATTGAGTTCATCAACCCTTTTGCAAGAGAAGGTGAGGAGAACCCAGCACAAAATACCACACAAAATCAACCCACAATGCCTAAGGTTTCATCAGATTCCATACCCACCGAGGAGAACCTACCCAATGGTACTCCCACACCACAACATTTGACCGGAAATTTTATTTCCAAATCCGCCTTTATCCAATTAGTCGAAAGGAGCCAATTTGGGGGAATGCCTAGTGAAGACCCTCATTCTCATATGGAAACCTTTTGTGACTATTGTGATGCGATTTCTCAAACCGGTGTAACTCAAGACCAAATTCGATGGGTCTTATTTCCTTTTTCTCTAATTGGCACCGCGAAACAATGGTTGAAGGGCCTTGATATGGCCACTCTCGGAATTGATTCTTGGAAGAAGTTGGCTCTAGCTTTCTACAAAAAATTCTACCCACCGGAAAAGACTAACATGCTAAGAGCTCAAATTACGGGTTTTAAGCAAAGGGATGAAGAATCTTTGTATGAAGCTTGGGAGCGGTTCAAGAGAATTTGTCGCTCATGTCCTCACCATGGACTTAGCGAGTGGTTCTCGGTACAACAATTTTGGAACGGTCTATATGAAGATTCAAGGAACATTCTCAACATAGGATCAAATGGAATGTTCACCGAAGTTGATGGCAATCAAACTTGGAACAAAATTGAGGAAATGGCGGTCCATAACTCACAATATAGTAGACCTCGCAAGGCTACTAGAGGAGGAAAGCATGAAGTGGACTCCGTTACTCAATTGGGTGCTCAACTTAGTGCTCACATTGACACAATCAATTTGAAGTTTGAAAAAGCTATGGCTAGACTTGAAGAAGTCTCAAAATCACCAAAGCATCATGTTAATGCCATGACGGCATCTTCATCAATCTCAAGTGGGATATGTGAGAATTGTGGAACTTTGGGACATGACCAACGTGAATGTAGGGGAACAAATGAACAAGTGAATGCTTTCTAAGCATACAAGAGTAGACCTCGTAAGGCTACTAGAGGAGGAAAGCATGAAGTGGACTCTATTACTCAATTGGGTGCTCAACTTAGTGCTCATATTGATTCCATTAATTTGAAGTTTGAGAAGGCAATGGCTAAGCTTGAAGAAGCCTCCAATTCACCTAAGCAACATGTTAATGCCAGGGTGGCATCTTCATCAATTCCAAGTGGAGTATGTGAGAGTTGTGGAACTTTGGGACATGACCAAAGTGAATGTAGAGGAACAAGTGAACAAGTGAATGCTTTCCAAGCATACAAGAGTGGTACCCCTTATTCCAACTATTACAATGAAAACACCAAATTCCATCCCAACTTCTCATACAAAAGTCAAAATGTTCAAAATCCTCAAACAACATACACCCCACCTCCAATGAGAAACAAAGCTCAAAGACCCTTTTACAACCAAAACCAAGGTTACAAAAATCAAAATCCATACAATCAACAAAATGACCAAGGTTTTGATGTTCAAAAAGCGGTCCTCCAAATGCAAAAGAATCAACAAGAATTTTTCACTCAAATGAAAAAAGATAGTCAAGCAAAGGAAACCACCATCAACAACATTCTAGCTCACACCAAGATGTTGGAAACCCAATTGACTCAACTAGCATCTTCAAGCTCACAAAGGCAAAAAGGGGCAATTACCACCTCAAAGTAATCCCCCTAGACATGAAACGGTTAGTGCCATTCACTTGAGAAGTGGTACAAGGTATGAAGCACCGAAGAAGCAAGTTGAGGATGAAGTTGTGGAAGCTAGTGATAAGGAGGAAATTGTGCAAAACTCCAAAGATGGAGAATCATCAAAAGAAGAAATTTCAAAGAAAAATGAAGACAAGGTCAAGGAGAAGGAGCCTATTGTGATTAGACTTCCTTTTCCAAGTCGTCAAGCCAAGCCCAAATTTGATGACCAACGTGGAAATTTTATGGAAATTGTGAAGAATTTGGAAGTATCAATTCCTTTCACGGAATTAATCAATCACGTGCCGGCCTATGCGAAATACATGAAAGACATCCTCACAAAGAAGAAGTCGATCCGGAAGCTTGAGACTATCGCCTTCACTAAGGTGAGTAGTGCAATACTTCAAGGGAGTTCACCTCCAAAACTCAATGATCTGGGAAGCTTCTCGATACCGTGTACCATTGGCGACACCACGATCAACAAAGCCTTGTGTGATCTAGGGGCTAGTGTGAGTGTTATGCCGTACTCGGTGAGTAAAAGGTTGGGGATGGGAGAGCTTAAATGCACCAATATCACACTCCAAATGGCCGATAGATCGACGAAGACACCATTAGGGATATGGGAAGATGTTCCCGTAGGAATTGGGAAGTTTTTCATCCCGGTGGACTTTGTCATTGTTGATATGGAGGAAGATTCCAACATCCCAATCATTCTAGGAAGACCTTTCTTATACACCGCGGGTGCGGTGATTGATGTGAAACTTGGTGAGCTCACTCTAGAAGTGGGAGATGAGAGTATAACTTTCAACCTTGACAAGACTATGAGAGCTCCCCGCTTACATGAACCGTGTTTTATGATCGATCATTATAGTCGGAAGGATGAAAGGAAGAAGTCGGAACTCCAATGGAAGAAGAAAATTGAAGATGCTCCGTTCAAAGAGCAAGTGAATTGTGACAAAGAGAGCTTGCAAAGCTCACCAAAGTCAAGCAATGAAGAAGATGGCCTTATTGGCCAAGAAAAGGAAATGGGAAAGTTGTCTCCATCAAATCAAGAGATTTTCAATGATCAACTCAATGAAGTTTGTGGTCTTTGGGACGACGAATTTGAAGGGATTTTTAATCCCTACATTGGTAATGCCATCGATCAAGACCGACAACAAGGGCCAAGGTCTATCGAAGACCTTTATCATGACAATGAACAAGCGTTTGATTACTTTTTCAAGGTGTTGAGCAACATCAACAACACCTTGAATATGCCCCCTTGACATCTCATCAAGAATGAGAGTTTGGTGGAGTCCTCCCTAAACCACCATTTGTAAATATTCCTAACTCCCTAACTTGCATTTCAATTCTTATATTGCATTTTTGTCATTTTTGGATTTTTATACTTTGATTAAGATAATTATCATGTTTGAGAGAAGTGAGGGAGGGACTAATAATTTCAATTGTTGTGTAGTGCTTTAGCTTAGTGTGGGGATGGGAATTGCCTAGGCTATCCATGTCTTAGTAGTGCCCCCACAATGAAGAACACGAGATATGAAGAAGAATGAAAAAATTACAAGGGATATGCAAAGTACACGGATGGAACTGAATCCGGGTAAAAAGGGGCAGAACCCGAGCGGATTCAGGAGAATCCGCTCGTCTTCAGGCAAGCCGGGCATATTGGGTAGAAGACGCCCGTCCATTATGAGCTGAATTTTTGAAATTTCTGCCTGTCAACGAATCCGGGCGTCCTGCAGTAGAATCCGCCCGTCTTCAAAAATCCGCCCGTCCTAAAGGAAAGACACCCGTCTTTTTGGCTGAGGAAAACAAGAAAAATCCCTGTAAAGGAATCCGCCCGTCTTCCCTAGAAGACGCCCGTCCCGCATTTTCAAATCCGCCCGTCTTTGTTCAAAGACGCCCGTCTTTAGGCGAGTTTTTCCCAATCCAGAACAGGCCGAATCCGGCCGTCCCGAGCAAAAACCGCCCGTCTTGCCCCTGCATTTCAAATTTTTTCGGATTTTATAAACCCCCTCCCACATTCATTTCTTCATTCCTTCATTCATAACACTACTCATAAACCCCATATATAACTCCAAAACCCTCATCCTCTCCATCACAAAAACAAGATTCCTCAACAACATTCACCAAAATCAAATCAAAACATCCTTTTAACAACAAATCAATCACTCCTCTTTCAACAAAAATCAAAACCAAGCACAAAATCTTCAACCTTTGAGTCTATTTTTGAATTCATAAAGGCAAAGCCTTTCATCTTTAAATCGATTTGGGCACAATAGAAATTGAAGATTTTCACTCTTTTCTTGGTTTATTCATCAATGGCAAGGACTAAGAGAGCAACAAAAGCAACAAAGGCAACAAAAGCAACAAAGGCAAAGGCACCAAAGGCAAAGGCACTCTCATCAAGACAAAAGAGTCTTCAAGCAAAGAAAGCATTGGCTATGGTGGTAGCTAGCCCAAACATGGAAATGCAACAACAACAACCTCCCATGGAAGCAACAACATCTTCTACTCCGGAAATTGCTCAACTTTCAATTATCCCGGAGGTAATTTTCATTTCCAAATCCCATAGGGACACTTTTGCCAAGTTTGCTAGAAAATCATTTCTATCCACCAAGTTTATTTGTGAAGATACCTTAGATAAGTTGGGTGTCCTTGAGCAAACTAGAGCCTTTTTTAAAGCCGTGGGGTTGAAGAAATTGTTTGAATCAAAAGAATTGACATACCCCTCCCTTACCTTAGAATTTTTGAGTTCTTTGAAAGTTAACAAGGTTGAGACTATGGAAACCATCGAGTTTCGTCTAGCTAATGTTAGTAGGCGCATCTCCTTTGAGGAAATGGGTAAAGCTTTGGGTCTTAGTGATTCACCGAGTTATTTTAAGAATGTTGGCAAGTATGACCCCGACCCTCTTTGGGAGGCAATTTCCGGAAGGAAATTTGAGGACTTTCATGCTAGTCGCGCTCTATTAGTCCACCATCCGGGCATTAGAGTGTGGCACAAAGTCATAGGGAACACCATCATTGCAAGAAAAGACACCAACCATTTCACCAAACTCGATTTTGTTCTTCTTGAGTCGGCTTTGAACATTGGAAGGGAATTCACCAAGCCTTTCAACTCTCTAAGGCTTTTGGTGGATAGATGGCTAAATATTGATTGTGGGAAGAAAGGCACCACCGTTATTGTGAATGGAGGCCTAGTCACTATCCAAGCTAAATACTTTGATCCAAACATCAACAAGGATAGCAAGTATGAGGCGAAAGAGGGTGGTCATCTCATTGATATTAATACTATGATATACAAGTACAAGTGGGTTACCCATAACCCTCTTGACACCAAGTAAGGATGGCTCACTAGTGAGGCTAGATCTTTCACTTTGCCTTCAAAGATTTGTCGATTAAGTGTCCACCGGACCAACTATCTACTTCCCCTTTCAAAAGAGGCCGAGTACATTATCTGACAACAAAAGGGTGAAATTGAAATGCCCTCCTCTTCCATTGTCACACCAACCTATCCTTTCGAGTACCAAGAGTTCAAGCCCGAAGGTGTTGAAGCAAGAAATGATTATTTGACTCTTCTCATGCAAGAGATGCACAAGCAAGCCTTCGAGGATCGGAAAAATGCTTACTTAGCCCAATATCCACCCCTCCTTCACTTAGCTAGGCAAGGACTACTTAACCCTTCATGTCCTTTGCCTAGTTGGGCGGATAGGTAAGTCTTCTTTCCGAGTACATCTAGGGTTGTTCCGGGTGATAATGAGGTTGTCGGTAATGAAGAGGTTGATGATAACATTGATGAAGAAGCTAGTGAAGAAGGAGAAGAGGATGATGAGCAAGGTGAACAAGAAAGTGAAGAAGAAAGTGGTGATGAATCCACTTCTAGTGAGGAAGATGATGATACTGATGATATGATGGAAGATTAGCAAGCTTTAGAGGCTCCTACCCTCTTGAGGTTTGTCTATTTCTCTCTTTGTTTTATTTATTAATCTTGATCATTGTTGGAGTAGTCCTAGCACCATTGAGGACTAACACCTCGGCCCCATTAAGGTGTTCTCATTTTATTGTTCCCACCTTTCAAAATCCAAAATGACAAAATTAGTTTCATGCATTGCATAGTGTGTGCATGAACTACACCCAACCTTAGGACATTAGCAATAATGTCTAGATCGGTTTGTGGAAGTTAATGCATACACAACGGGAGGTAATCTAAATTATCCTCTCCGTCATAAACAAAAACCACGCATCATATAGTGTAGACTAGTGTAGCTTGCATTTAGTGTAGAAATCATGCATCATGTTTGCATAATTTCCCATCATTTTGGCCATTGAGGACAATGCCCATATTAGTGTGAGCATGGGGAATTCTAACTTAACTTTTATTCAAAAATCCAAAAAAATTGAAAAATTTCGAAAAACCATAAAAATTTGAAAATTGAAAAACCCCAAAACAAGTTCATTTCTTTTTTAGTGTAGTCATGTATATATTGTTGTATATATTGTGTTTGTTCTATCCTTGTTCACATTGATTGACTACGCCACATCCGAGACATGAGGATCATGAAGACCGCATGGTATGATCTTTCCAATCTCCTTTTTCCTCTCTATGTTAATGACTATGTGGCTTTATTTTGATTGATGCTGTATAACAATGTGAACTTAGGACTTTCATTTAGTTTATATGTCATATTAGTTGGTAGAATCACTTGCATTAGGATGTATATATTAGTTGCATCATGGCATGTAGTTGCATTTAGATGAAATATTTTGAAAAGTGCCTAATTGAGAACTTTGACAAGAGCAACTAAGCCATTACAAATACTTTTTCAACTTAAGACTTTGCCTACTAGAATGGTTGTAAAACACCCTAGATTGTGTCATACTAGTGTCTTTTGACCCATGACCCAAAGCCTAGTCAAGGGTTTGCATGTGAGTCACCTATTCCAACCCCGTGATGCGATGTGGACTTGGTTAACTTGTCTAGGTGACCTTGATTGACCTTGTGGTAAGACAACCCAAAAATACTTTCTATCAATAAGTTTGAAGTGCTCATTGTGAAAATTTTGTTATGTGGAAGTAATTTATTGCTAAGGAAACCTCAAATGTTATGAAATGTTGAAATGTTGAGAATTTTAGTTGTTTTGATGGAGGCTTACCACTTCGATGTGCTTTGGAGAGGGATCCATTGAATTGGGCCCCCACACGGTTGTGAATTCAACTGCCCAGAGACAGAGTGACTATCACCCCGAAAAGCTATTGTCTAGAGGTTAATCGGTTGCCTAATAAGCGATTGGCGAAAACAAAGGACACTAACCCGGAAGGGACAAACCTCGTCTCTAATTTTTGAAATGTGAAAGTTGAATGAGTTCAATTTTGAATACTAGTCATATCCACCGTTGTTTATAACGATTTGAGCATTTCATTCCCAAAAAGTCTTTTATTCAAGCCACTTTGTCGAGCTTGGGACGATCCATGACCTTTACTTTTGTATAGAATTTGAGACTTGTCATGTCATATGCTACTAGCATCATAGGGATCATCATTCCATACCATCCGATCGCTCTTGACGAAAGCATTTGGAAATTGAGGACGAAAGTAGTCTAGTTTAACACCATTTTGAGGTGATTTAGTGCCATCCTCTTAGCCTTAGTAATTTGTTGAACTAGTATTTGTGAAGGATTATATGCTCTTAAATTTGTTCTCTTTTAGTTGCCTCCGCCACTTGATGAGGAAGTGGCTATTCCTTTTGTAGATGCATCCATTATTTGATTTTGTGTGCTTAATGTTTGGACGTGTCGCCATTTTGGCAAGACCCACCTTGCCTTGCAAGAAGGCATCCTACCTCATGGTTGTCTTGTTGTGAGTTGAAGGGGCGGATTGAGACCCGCTAATTTTCTCATATAGGCTATGTAATTAGGTTAGTTTAAATAATGGTCCTAGTCTTTGTCACCTCTTTACTCAGGACGAGCAAAGGTTCGGTTTGGGGATATTTGATGTGACCATAATTAGCGCATATTTAGTCCCCGAATTAGCCTTGTTCCCATGCTTTTTAGTGCATATTTGGGTCATTTATTGTCTTTAGTTCTTTGTTTTGCATATTCTTTGAGGTTTTGTGTCCTTGGTAGGAAAGGAGTGCAAACCTTGCATTTTCATGTCAAAATGAGACTAAATTGATTAAATTCAATGACCAAGCATCAAGGAGAGACAAGATTAGAAGGCCTTTGTACATATTATAGTAGATGAGCAATGTTAAGGAAAGATCCTTGCATCCCCAAGGAAATCCCCAAGGGTTTTACGAAGAAAAGGGAAGAAAAGAAGAAGAAACAAGACTGAGGAGCAATCCGTGCGGATTGTCCTGAATCCGGCCATCCCCAGCACGAGAATCCGTGCGTCTTCCTTCAAAGACGCCTGGGCAGCAGCTCCAGAAGACGTGCGTCTTCTCCCAAAGACGCCCGAGCAGAGGCTCACGAATCCGGCCGTCCCGTGCCTAAGACGCACGGATTCCAGTCCAGCACAAATCCGTTTCTTCAAGCTTCAAAGAAAGAAGCCCTTCCTTCGAAAAATACCGGCGTCTCCCTACCCAAATCTCAAAAGTGTAATTACTAGTTTAGCCCTTAGTTAACCCGAATGCATCCACCTAATTTCCACTATAAATACCCCATTAGTCTAATTAGAAGAGCATGTTCTTCTTATCAATTATTAGAGTAGCTAATATCAATCAAATCTCTCTTTAGTTTTGTAATCAACAATTAATTAAGTTTTAATACAAGTTTTATTTCCTTAATCTCTCTTTTGTTCATCCTTTATTTTGGGTAATTGAAGATTATTTGGGTTATTATTGGGAGATTGACAACCTCTCAATCAAGCATCAAGTACTTCTTTTATTCTTTGTTTTATTATTGGAATCATTAGTAGGTATAATTTCCTTAATCCCTTTTTAATTATTGTTAATTACTTTCATTTATTCATCATGTTTCATTTTGTTGGTATGATTGACAGCATTGCTAGCATGATCAACATGATAATGAGTGAGTAGTGACGTAGCTAGGGTTAATGGGTAATTAGGGGAAACCAACATGGGGAATGATTCATGCTTAAATTAATATGATTTAATGGTTTATTTGCTTGTTTGTTTTGATCTCAACTCATGCACATGTTATGTTTGATGAAATGTGAGCCTATGAATCCTTGTATTTTTTACCCATCGCCTATCTTTTCAATGAGACTTGTAAGATATAAACCAACTCGAGTCTCATTAAACCATGCATGTTGTTGAGTAGGGAAGATTAAGTTGACTTGTAGGTGTTGTACAATCTAATCGATTCGGCTCTGGGACCCAAACTTTCCTAGGATTGTAAGATATAACCCAACTCAATCCATCACAACAATAATTGCTTGCTTATAATTTGAGAACATGTTTGTATGATCAATTCCCATGATTTCCCTATGACCCCATGATACCCTAGTGCTTTTTATCAATTGTTTACAACCCTTTCAATTCATCTTGCTTATTTACTTTCATTGCTATTTAGTTTAGTGACCTTCTACATCAACCCAAATTGTGACACCCCTAAGACACCACTAGTTTCAATAGAAATCTCATCTCAAATCCCGTCCCTTGGGATCCGACCTTTACTTGCCTCTTTACTAATTGTAGAGTTGTTTGTGAAGTTATAAATTGTGTTTTGGTCTAGGTGCTTCCAACGACAATTGTTCCGAAAAATAGAATATAGCTCCGACGATTCGACCAGTAGCAAAATTAATTGTGCTAGGATGTAGGGGAACTGTAGGTTAGGCGGCATTAGAATTAACATGGCCTGAAATCGCATGCCGGTCGATCGACTGGCCACGCTGAGATTGCTTCGTTTTAATTATTTTAATTGTTGAGTTTGACGAATCGAGTGCACGCGACCAGTTGAATACCTAGGATTTGACCGACCCAATAAAGATCGAAAGATAGGGAAGGGAGATAGCCTGCTTAATTAAGACGACTAGATTAATTAGATCGAAAGATTGATTAATTTAGACCTTTCAGTCACTTTTCAGGACGAAAGTCAGTATTAGTGGTATTAGGGACCCGTAGCGAGATCGAAAGATGCTACCTGTGAGAGTGGACCGAAAGGACCTCTTATTTTCCCGTCTCACGTGATTGTTTTCGACCTACCTAGTTTGCTGCCGCCGAAACTATAGTGAACCGACCATCCTTGCACCCTTTTAATTCTTGATTTTATCCGTTTATTTAGTTTACTGTCTTTTATTTGCCTTTAGCTATAGACCAAATCAACTCAACCCCCACACACTGTTACCTTAGACTGAAATTAGACATCTAATAATTACATCATCCGCCTCTCGTGGTTCGACCACCATTACCACTAGCTTTTGTTAGTTTTAATAGGTTTTATAAATTTTATTTTTGGTACTCACAACGACGGGTATCAAATTTTGGCGCCGTTGCCGGGGAGGCAATTGTTCTAATTTTTAGTTGTTTTATTTTAGTCTGTTTCTTAGTTTAAGGGACATTCGTTCCGTAAACTATTCTCATATTCCTTTTGTAGTTTCTTCTTATGCGCAGGTCACAAGGTGGTGAATTAGTACCTTTCAATCCTGAGATTGAGAAGACCTTGCGTGAGTTGAGACGATCATCTAGGATATTGCCGACAGAGGAAGAGCTGAGTACTCTGTCTAGTTACTACGAGAACGAGCTATACGAGGAGGATCCACCATCATCACCCATTTCCACTTCTTCATCCAAGACAGTAACATCTCCAGAATTTCCAGTCATGGCTGAAGAAGCAACTATAGCAAGTCACTCTGAGCCGACAGCTGCAAATCTATACAAGGGGTTCGAATTACCGGGAGCTGATAGGAAATTCGAACCGAAGCCTTCTTATATCAACTTGGTTGAGAGAAACCAATTCGGGGGAGCTGCAAATGAAGATGCAGCCAAGCATATGGAGATATTTATTGATTATTGCTGCTTTATACCCCCGCCGACCGGTGTGACCCAGGACCAGATAAAGGAGACTATGTTTATATTCTCACTCCGCGATGCTGCAAGGGAGTGGTACAGAGATCTGGATCGAGCTGCTAATGGGATCACCGACTGGAATTCTTTGGCCTTGGCATTCTACAAGAAGTAATTTTCTGCCTCGAAGACGAATGCTATTAGAGCTCAAATCACGAGATTTAAACAGGGGTCGGATGAGAACTTTCATGAGGCATGGGTCCGTTTCAAGAAGCTAATGCGAACAATTCCGCATCATGGGTTTAAGAAGTGGAGCCTATGCAATCAGTTCTATAATGGGCTCTATGACGATCAAAGGGCTATCCTGGATGCGACAGCTAATGGCAGATTCCAGGAGAATACGGAGGAGACTAAGGGGTGGAAGATCATAGATGACTTGGCCACCCACAAAGCTGCGTATGGGAATTCCCGGGGAAATCAAAGGAGAGCTGCTGAATCTCCTTCTGTAGCTGCATTAGAAGCTCTCACGGCGAGATTCGACAAATACGAGTTGGGAGGAGCTTCCAAAGGAGGGATTTACCATGTAAATGTTGTTCCAGACGGTCTTTTCGTATGTAAAAGATGTGGAGCTGAGGGACATGTTTCAGACAATTGTCCTAGTCCCTTCGAGTCTTGCGCTGCCTTTCAACATTATAGGCAGACAAATACTTACTATGAGCCGAATGTCCACCCCAACTAGAGGTGGAGTAGCCAAAATGTCTTGAATCCGACTCAACCTCCACAGCAGCAGCAGCAGCAGAACTATGTGCCCCCTCATAAGCAACAACAGTTCCAAAAGCCTCTGTATGTCCCACAGCAGCAACAACAAACCCAAGGTTCTGATTTCAATGAGTAAAAGAATTTGTTGCTGAAGGAATCCCAGGCTAGAGAGGCCGGGATGAATATGTTGGAGAGCCAAATTGCCCAATTGGCTAGCAAGAATACAACTCGAGCTCTGGGACATATACCGACTCAAACTGATCAAAAGGAGACCCTTAATGCCATTACCTTGCGGAGTGGGTCTACCCTTGATGGGCCCATTATGGTTGAGGACGTCACTGAAAAAGATGAGGCGGAAACAAACGAGAAGAAGGCAGTGGCGAATAAAAACAAGAAAAAGACGATCAGCAGGTATGTCAGTCGATCGACTGACATACCCGGTCGATCGACTGAGGTGCGACAAACAGTAGCTTCTGGTCCTGTTGAAGTCAGTCGATCGACTGACCAACCTGGTCGATCGACTGACAGTGCTGCTGAAGGTGATTCTTTTCGTCCTCCAATGCCCGATAACTTGAGGGACCACTTGTTTCGGGGTACTACTGGCTCGAAAATATTGAGGACAGACCCGAATGCTGATGGGTCCGTTCCGGTTCCAAAGTACGACCCTTTGTCAATTAATGGTTCACATTTGAGACGGTCTGAAGAGGGGTCGAGCTACAACAAGGAGAAGGTTGTGGACTTCCAGCCTAAGTCCACCGATGCCGGTATGAGAGATCTAGAGGAGAGGGCTAAGTTGCTACTTTCAGCCCCTTATCCAGAGAGATTGGTGTTGACAAAGGAACAGGTATCATTTAATAAGTTTGAAAATGTTGTTCGCAGTTTAAATGTGCAAGTACCTTTCCTTGAATTAATCAATCAAGTGCCTGCTTATATGAAATTTATGAAGCAATTACTGTCTAAAAAGAAGTCACTTGAAACTGTGCATACTGTCGCACTAACTGAGGAGACATGCTCTTATTTGACCCATACTGCACCCCTTAAGCTAGAAGACCCGGGTAGTTTTTCTGTCCCATGTAATATTGGCACCTTTCCTATAGAGAAAGCCTTATGTGACTTAGGAGCCAGTATTAGTGTAATGCCCTTGAGTCTTGCTAGGAAGCTCAAATTGACTAGGTTTGCAGTAACCAACATGACAGTACAGATGGCTGATCGCTCTGCGGTCCAGCCAATAGAAGTCTTAGAGGACATCCCCGTGCAAATAGGGATGTTTTTCTTCCCTGTTGACTTCGTTGTGCTCGATATGCCCGAAGATGCCCACATCCCTATCATTTTGGGTAGACCATTCCTGCACACTGCTGGTGCAGTTATTGATGTTGGTTCGGGAACTTTGACCTTTAAGGTGGGCAAGCACTCCATTGTCTTTGCCCATACAACTAGGAAGCAATACCCCCTGTGGCCTGTCACTTGCAATACGGTTTCTGAAAAGAAATCTTATTTTATACTTCCTGAAATGCCTGTCTCTATTCCTACTCCTGTTGTGACACCTCCGCCCCAGATTGGAAGCAAAGTGGAGGAAGATTCTACTGTTTTAGATATTGTAGGAGCTGGTTTGGGGAAGGAAGAGCCACATGTTGCACCAGCTGTGAAGGAGCCAATTGTTCAAAGAGGTGGTCTAGGATGCCTTAGCTATGGCACTGATGAGGAGCCCGAAGATGAGCCAGTCAAAGCAACGGAGTCTGATCTGGATTCCGACGAGTCAGAGGAGGTCATTGAGTGGGAAGATGTCCGACATGTTGATCCGTTGAGCTTGTCGGATGATGAAGTTGAGAAGAGTGCCGCTGAGAAGATGAGCACTGTTGAGGCTACCTCTTGTAGCCAGAAGCTAGTCAAGTGGGCCATTCCATGGCCGTTCTTGATCAACTATTAGTTGATTGAGACTTTTTCACAAACTATACATTTTATTTGCTTTCGTTGAACCTTTTATTTATTGCTTTTGTGTGCGCGAGACTTCGTATTTTAACTTTGCTTAGGATTTTAAACACTTTACATGGTTACTTTGGGTTTTGCGCAATTTTGGGCGTGTATTATTGTGCATTTGCAGGTTTTTAGACCTTATTAGCTTAAGTTATTGAACTAATTCGTAGAAATCGGAAAGTTACAGTAGTTATTCTAGTCGATCGACTGACCCTTATGGTCGATCGACTGAGCTGCACAGTTCCAGGAGCTTCTGTTCCTGACACATTGGTCGATCGACTGAGTAATGTGGTCGATCGACCGGGGACACTTCTGTACCTGTTTACGATCACTCCCCTGCTGTGTTTGGTCGATTTGCGGAATGAAGGGAGTTTTCTACTACACTTTATTTTCCGTCATATATTTGATTTCTTCCATCTTCTTAATTTTGTACATAATTACCGCTTCAACGTTGTTTTCTCGGTTTTATGCGTGGTATTGTTGTCTTTTCAGGTACTTATTGGTAGCATCTGTTGCTCATCAAACCTCTAGCTCGCTATTGGTTTGGGGAGGTTTCCTTTTGCTGCGCTTAAAGTCTTGTGAGTTTCTAAGCCTTACTTCATGTCCTTTACTTAATTTTCTCGCAAATTCCCGTTTTTCTTTTCTTCATTACATGATTTTGCACAATGGAGACATTGTGCGATTTGGTTTGGGGAAGGGTTTTGCGATGCATTTCATATGTTGTTGCATTCACGTTTACATTTCAGTTTGCATTGTTGTTTAATTCTTTTTTATATACAAAAATTCAAAAAAATTTCAAAATTTTCAAAAATTTTAAAAAATGCACGTTTATTTTAGCATATAGGTCGAGTCGGAACGGTAGTATTTCAATGATGACATTGCATTTGCATCTGTTTTTTCCTAAGCCTTGCTAAATCGACATGTTTTTAGTAGAATCACATATGCATAGTCTACGAGTTTTCATTACATTTCTTTCTGAACTTTAGACTTGACTTTGATTATTGGCAAACTACATCATATTTCTGAGATTTAGAGCCTATAACTGGTGACATCCATGACCAGTTTATCTAGGATGTGAGTAGTTACTCCTTATGCGACATGTTACATAAATGTGCATAAATATGAACTTAATCTGCTTAATACCTGTATGCATTCGGTTTGTGGTTAGTTGACACATGTGGTAGAGGTCTTCCTTTATTCATTCTACCCATAAGCCCCACACTGCCAAAAACAGCCTTTTTGTCTCGTTACTACATCCTACACTTAGCCTGCCTTTGTCAAGCTAGTAGTTTACGTTTTCGGATTGTTACTTCGTTTTTGGGAGCATATGCTCATTCTGAGATGAAAAGTTGGAAAGATGAAAAAGGAAGGAAAGGAAGAAAGAAAGAAAAAGAAAAGAGATAAAATGATTCGACAAAAAAAAAAAGAGAAAAAAGAGTGTTGTACTGTAGATGAGGTCGATCGACTGGCCATCTTGGTCGATCGACTAATGCCGAGAAGAAAAGAGGAAAAAATCAATTCGCATGATTCAAGTCTTTATTCAAATGGCGATTTTTGCTCCCATGCTTCAATTGTATTTTATGGGGAGTTGATTATTTCGGAGATTGTGAGTTTTGTGCTTGCTATAGCACCGTGTCGATTGAAGTCTGAGCAAGAAGTGGATATTGTGATATGGTTTTATTACGGTACTAGCTTGATCACATGTACCCCACATTCCCATAAATGTTTTGCCTTTCCTGCCCATTATCTCACATATCCTATATATACCTCGGCATGTGTCATGGTCATTTGTTCGGTTGGAATGCATATGTACGGTTGTAGAGATTACTTTCATATTATATTGCAGGCATGTTCTTATAGGTCGTAGTTAGGTGAGAGTCACTACAATATTACTCCTTTCCATCTTATACATTATTCACCTTGTACTTATTTGAGTGATTTGAGCGACCCGTGAGAGTCCGATTTGATAAGTCTCTACAGTTGACTGTTCAGCAGTTTTTAACAACTCCATAACTTGTTTGCATGATTCACGTTATTGATTAATTGTTAATTTTGCATTAAATTGGTTTAGGCTATTCAATTGCATTTCGCTCTGAGATTGAACTCGTTCCTATAGATCGAGTCTAGTTCTTGCTTGGGGACAAGCAAGGGTTTGGTTTGGGGAAGTTTGATGCGTGTCTTTTATATGATGTTTTACACCCCATTTTACACGCATTTCAGAGCTCAATTGTGTAGTTTTATGCTACTATTTGCCCCATTTCGTCTACTTTCGTATTTTTATGTAATATTGCAGATTTATGCGGAAATGAGTAGATATTGAGCCAAATCCGTCCCCGAGTACCTTGCACTGCATTTGACGTAAAGTATTCACTCAAGGAACGAGCTTGGTGCGCATTTCGAGGCCTGAAAGACAAGTCCACGAGAATTAGAAGTCAAGTATCAGCTAAAGCAGTCGATCGACTAGCTCCCTTAGTCGATCGACCAAGGCACGTAGATCAGAAGCTACTGTTCAGCATAAGTTGGTCGATCGACTGAGCATCATGGTCGATCGACTGAGGCCGTGATTCAGCGTGAATTTAAAAGATCGAGAAATTTAAAGCCCATAGTACATTAGGTTTTGGAATAAGAACTACGTTGTATTCTATATAACGTAAGCTAGATTTACAGAATATTCATTCAGAAAATTATCTAGTTTTCCTTCAGTTCTTTATCAGTTTGAGCATATCAAATAATTAGGGTTTGGGATATTGCTTTCGTTCGTTCTTTTAATCTTTCCATTACCATTCATCTTCACGGTATTTTCCTCTGCTTATTTTCAGTTTCATTACTTTATCGTTCATAGTATAGAATTGTTAGTTAGTTTCCCAAAGCCATAATTATCGTTTTGTGCTAGCCTTTTATTCCATCAATTTAAGCATGAATTCAGGAATTAATTTCGTTAAATTCATTGTTGTTATCATTCCTAGTATGAGTAGCTAAATTAATTGTGCTAGGATGTAGGGGAACTGTAGGTTAGGCGGCATTAGAATTAACATGGCCTGAAATCGCATGCCGGTCGATCGACTGGCCACGCTGAGATTGCTTCGTTTTAATTGTTTTAATTGTTGAGTTTGACGAATCGAGTGCACGCGACCAGTTGAATACCTAGGATTTGGCCGACCCGATAAAGATCGAAAGATAGAGAAGGAAGATAGCCTGCTTAATTAAGACGACTAGATTAATTAGATCGAAAGATAGATTAATTTAGACCTTTCAGTCACTTTTCAGGACGAAAGTCAGTATTAGTGGTATTAGGGACCCGTAGCGAGATCGAAAGATGCTACCTGTGAGAGTGGACCGAAAGGACCTCTTATTTTCCCGTCTCACGTGATTGTTTTCGACCTACCTAGTTTGCTGCCGCCGAAACTATAGTGAACCGACCATCCTTGCACCCTTTTAATTCTTGATTTTATCCGTTTATTTAGTTTACTGTCTTTTATTTGCCTTTAGCTATAGACCAAATCAACTCAACCCCCACACACTGTTACCTTAGACTGAAATTAGACATCTAATAATTACATCTGCCTCTCTGTGGTTCGACCCTGTTACCACTAGCTTTTGTTAGTTTTAATAGGTTTTATAAATGTTATTTTTGGTACTCACAATGACGGGTATCAGTGGACTTCAGTCGAGTATGCGATTACTGGGAAAAGAAACTGAAGAGTGAAGGTGGGCCCCTGATCAGGTGGATAGTGCCATGGTGGCATCTCAGGTCAGTGATTGGAGTATCATTTTTGGATCCGACGCGGTCCATTCGCGTTCCCGGCTTGGAATTCAAGGTTCATACCTTTCCAGAGAGATTGATGAGGCAAGTGGGCTTAAGACAGAAAATCCTAAAGCTAGGCACTTTCCCTCAAATTACCTTGGCACATACTGCAGAGTCTTGTCGGGAGTGGGCTATTCGTTGGGCCCAAAGGAATATGTGGTTCATACCTGTCTCAGTTGGCTCATTATGGGTATCTGACTCATATCTACAATGGAGGAAAGTTGGCACCCCTGAGGAGCGTGAGAAGCTAAGGAAACACGAGCCTATAGACTGCAAAATCCGCGAGGTCGAGAAGGAGAACCAAAGGTACTTGACTGAGGAACAAGAAGAAGAGGCCGGATATCGGGTTGTTCGTCCGTCGAAGAAACCAAAGAATGCTCCTACTGAGAAGATGGTAGTGGATCTAAATGGAGATGCTAGACCGTGAGAATAACCGTTGGTAATTAGGTCGGAGATAACGCAAGAGCGTCCCGCTCGTGGTCAAGACAAGAAATATGACAAGAGTGACAAAGGCAAGGGGAAAATGGAAGAATAGTATTAATCATTTTATAATATTATTATTTATTATTATTTGAGTTGTAATAAATGACGGGGTTTTTAGAATCCTAGCCTAGCATTTTAATTTCAGCATTTAAATTTATATGTATTTGGCGTATTACTATTATTTATGGAACAATGAATAAAAGATTTATTAGTTAAGAAACTTTCATAAAATTCCTTTATTTATTCTTGTCGAATTTCAAATGCAAATGCAAATGTCCTTCTATTTACATTTTAAAAATGACGGGTTGTATCCTGTGAAGGATTGCCTACGTATTCATTAGAAAAAATGAAATCAAACTCTGTGTGTAGTTCAGGAAAATGTAAAAGAATAAATGTTCGAAGCAAGAGCTTGTAATGAACTTAGAAAATAAGCATGTGCTTTACTTACTCCTAAAGAAGTGAAATTTAATTTATTTGATGATATGAGGATGCCAAAATGTCAAAATGCAAGAGCGAAATGTCATAAGCTTTTAGCGGGCCAGGGGCCGGTTTTATTTCGTGTTGCACGAGCGGCACGTGGGTCACGCGAGGCCCGTTTTATCCTATTTCTAAGGGTAGTACCATTTCAATTGGTCTAGGTTGGTAGGATTAGAAAAATCATTCTTGTCTAGGTCTATGATCTTAACCGCACCCCCTGAAAGTATGGACTTGACCAAAAATGGTCCCGCCCAATTAGGCTTAAATTTTCCTCGTGGATCGATAGGTAGGAGAGCTCTGACTGACTTGAGTACTAAATCTCCTTCTTTGCTATTTCTGTTTGACCCGTTTGTTAAAGGCGTGTTTGATACGTGCCTGATGATATGTCTGCACATTATGTAATGCGCGTAGCCTTCGTATGTCCAAGAGGACGAGTTCGTCATACCTATCCCTTTTCCAATCAGCTTCTAGAATTTGACTTTCGAGTAGAATGCGCAGAGATGGGATCTCTAGCTCCACTGGTTGTACAACTTCCATGCCATAAATCAAATAGAAAGGAGTATCTCCAGTGGGCGTCCTAACTGACGTGCGATATCCTCATAATGCAAATGGAATTTTGCTTGGCCAATCGCGATAACTGTCGATCATTTTCTTGAGAATTGTGACGACATTCTTGTTAGCTGCCTCTACCGCGCCATCAGTTAGAGGTCTGTAGGGTGAGGAATGATGATGCTTAATCTTATATTTGGCTAGCAATTGTGCAGCTTCGGTCTGAAAATGTGATCCATTGTCACTGATGATTTCATGTGGGCAACCATATCAACAGATGAGATTGGTTTGTATGAACTTCGCCACATGTTTGGCTGTAAGGCTGGTGTAAGATGCTGCTTCGACCCATTTAGTAAAATAGTCGATGGCTACTAAAATGAAACAGTAACCTCCTGTCTCAGCTAGAGTGATCTTCCCAAGGAACATGTTATACATTCCCGAAGATCTGGCAGTTGTGACAGTGCCTAACATATTTGATGCAATCTGACTCCATTGTCGTCTAGTAATACCCTAGACGCGTAATCTTCTTAGCCATTATAGGTCCACTCATGTGAGGACCGCATTCTTCATCATGAACTTCTTCCATTATTTTCTGTGCCTGTGAAAGATCAAGGCAACGCAGGACGGCACCAAGAGGTGTTCTTTTGTACAACTCTCCCTGCATGAGGAGGTATTGAGAGGCAAGTAGGCGTATGGCGCGTTGTCCCCTCTTTTCCATATCTGGTGGGTATGTACCATAGAGCTTGAAATTAAGAATAGCTTTGAACCAAGGTTCCTCTGGGTTTTCTTCTTCATCCGTGAGGAAGTGTACATAGGCTGGCTCTGATCACCGTTCAATGCACAAGGGCATTTCAACCATGTCGTTTAGCATATTAATCAAGGATGCGAGTTTTGCAAGAGTGTCCGCAAACTGATTATTGTCTTCGCGAGGTAGGTGTAGATAAGTAACCTGATCGAAGAATTGAGCGACTTGATCTATCCTAGCCTAATAGGGTGCTAGACTTTCACTTCGGATTTTCCAGGATCCAGTAATTTGGTTGATGATTAAAGATGAGTCACCGTGAACTCGAAAATGCTTGATGCCTAAACTCACTGCTGCTTGTAAACCAATGAGGCAAGCCTCATCCTCTGTTGTGTTATTTGTCACCTCGAAGTCGAGCTTGACAGAAAGTGATGTATGCTCGCCTTCAAGAGAAATGAGCAACACGCCTATTCCAAATCCTCTAAAATTGGATGCCCCATCAAAATAAAGATCCCAAGAATCCATACTGGTTTGTAGAATATCCTCATCTGGAAACGACCATGTGTCTATTGCTTGTGTATCGTTTATTGGATTGTCTGCGAGGAATTCGGCCACTACACGACCCTTTATGACTTTCAAGGGTACGTATTTGAGGTCAAACTCTGAGAGCATTAAGGTCCATCTTGCTAAGCGTCCATTGAGAACGGGTTTCTCGAAGAGGTATTTGACGGGATCCATTTTAGAATACACCTTGACAGAGTAGCTAAGCATGTAGTGGCGTAGCTTCTTTTTTGCCCATACAAGAGCGAGGCATGTCTTCTCAAGAGGTGTGTACTTACACTCGTACTCTAAGAACTTCTTACTAAGGTAGTAGATAGCTCTCTCTTCCTTTCCAACAGTTTGCGCGAACATAGCCCCCATGGCTATTTCGGTGACTGTGAGATATAAACCAAGAGGTTGATCTCGTTGGGGAGGCATTAGCACAGGTGGCTTAGCCAGTATCTCTTTTATCTTGTCAAATGCCTTTTGACAGTCTTCGTCCCATATGGTTTGGTATGTTTTCTTGAGCTTTTTGAAGATAGATCATGGTGAGTTTCGATATGAATCGGCTTATGTATTGGACCTTGCCCAAGAATCCTTTAACCTCATTTTCTGTCTGGGGTTGTGGCATTTCGATTAAGGCCTTGATCTTGGATAGATCAATTTCTATTCCCTTCTGGCTGACGACGTATCCCAGAAGCTTGCCTGACGTTACTCCGAATGCACATTTCTGAGGATTAAGTCTTATATTGTACTTGCGCAATCTGAGGAAGAACTTGCGAAGGTTATCGATGTGCCCATTCCTATCCTTATATTTGACAATCATATCATCTACGTACACCTCCACTTCTTTGTGCATCATGTCATGTAGCAAGGTAGTCGCAGTGCGTTGATATGTAGCCCCTACATTGATTAGACCCAATGGCATAACAGTATAACAGTACGTGCCCCACTGAGTGATGAAGGCTGTCTTGTGGATATCTTCTACGGCCATTTTGATTTGGTTTTACCCTGCATACTCATCCATGAAGGATAAGAATGCGTGATCTGCTGTATTATCTACCAATATGTCGATGAGTGGTAGAGGGAAGTCGTCTTTAGGACTCGCCTTGTTCAAGTCTCTGAAGTCAACTCAAAACCGGATTTGCCCATCCTTTTTAGGTACGGGGACTATGTTAGCCACCTAGTCTGAATACTCGGAAACTTTGATGAATCCAGCTTTGAATTTTTTTATCGACATCTTCTTTAATCTTAAGAGCCCACTCTGTCCTCATCCGACGAAGCTTCTGTTTTACAGGCTTGAAACCTGGCTTGATTGGAATGCGATGTTCAGCAATATCCCTGTCGATCCTTGGCATGTCCTTGTAAGACCAAGCGAAGATGTCTCTGAACTCGTGTAGGAGGTCGATGAAATTGGCCCTTTCAGTTGGGCCTAGGGTCGTCTCTATCTTAAGTTCTTGGGGTTCTAATTCCGTTCCTACGTTGATAGGTTCGGTGTTTTCTATAACTGGTACCCCTTCCCCCTCTTCTAGTATTTCTTTGATTATATAGGGAGGTAATTCGATTGAGTCTGGGTCAGGATCATCCTTATTATCATCGTAAATAGAATTGCATTCAGAATAACATAAGAAGTAAGCGGAATCAGATTTATTCATATTAAAATTTGAAAACAGGTGAAACAAAGAAGCCATCTGCACAGTAGTCAGTGGCGGTAAAGGGACAGTTGCTGAGACATTCCCCAAGCTACTGTTACTAGATGATGTTATGCTAGGAGAAACGGAAGGGTGGGGAGTGACGACAGGAGGAGACTCTCTAGCGACTTCTCTAGACTTAGGTTCCGATTCTGACTCTGACTCCGACTCTGATTCGAATTCATCATCTTCGGGTTCTCTTTTGAACATCTCTCCTTCTGCGGTAGTGACCTTGAAGAATTTTTCTCTATTTTTGGTCCATTTGATCGACTTTCTCCATCCCTTCTGCTGATTTGAGTTGGTGTCGGTGATCAATGTTGTAAGGTTGAAATGGTCGTCTTGAAGTATCATGGTAATGATCTCATCCTGTGCTGCCCTGACGAATCGATCCTCTCCAAACAGGAGGCTAACAGCTTGTTCGTCGAGACAAGGTGTCTGACGAGCTTTGACGGTAGGAACCGTTTCTGGAGGAATAAAGTAGCAATTGTGGAAGACCTCGATTCCAGCAAGTTGAACGCCTTTGTATCTCCAAGGTTCGGGAAATGCATACAAAATTTCACAGTCCCCTTCTCTGACGAAGTAACCATTTAATGTAGGGAGATAAGGTTGCATTTGGATTCCCTTTTTCTTGCGATTCCGAACCTGAGTAAGCATTTCAATAGTTTCGGCTTTCGTGGGTTTGTACCCCATTCCTAGTAGTATCTTTTGGGAGTCACACTCTCTAATAGGTGCGAAGGTACTCTCTCTGATAGGGTTTAACGACATTCCTGGGAAGTATCTCTGGGACTTGAGCAAGTGGTTGACCACTAAGTTGGAGTATGGATCGAAGTGTAAGGGAGCCAGCTCACTCTCTATAAGGTTTATGATTTGAAACCCTCCAAGCTCATACACTGGATCTGCAATTACATGGTTGCTTGACATTTTCTTTATCACGGCCTTGATAGGTGACGAAGTGATCGTCACTACCTTGCCATCTAGAGGGATCTTGATTTTCTGGTGTAAGGTGGACGTTACTGCTTTGGAAGCATGAATCCAGGGCCTACCCAAAAGTATATTGGAAGATGCCTCTATGTCCACCATCTGAAAATTAACCTTTTGCTCGATTGGCCCAGTGGCCACAGTAAGGTTAACTAGCCCCACTAATTTACGTCGCGTTCCATCGTACGCCCGAACACCTTGGTTGGTAGGAGTCCAGTCTGATTCTTTCATGCCTAACTTGTATGCTGTTTTTAGTGGTATGACATTGACAGCGGAGCCATCATCCACCAAAGTCATGGGTACATTTTTCTTCAAGCATGTGACTGTAATGTATAGAGCAAGGTTATGAGTGACACTAAAGGGAGGCAAATCTTCATCCGAGAAAGTAACTGGGTTACTTAGCTTGACTGAGTCTTGGAAGACTAGGTTGATGACGTCGTCAGGTGTAGCGTTATGTGCTACGTTCAATTTGGCCAATCCTTGCAGTAAAGCCAGGCGATGATGAAATGAACTTGCAACTAGTTGCCAGACGGAAAGATCAGCCTTTGTCTTTTGAAGTTGCTTCAATAAATGGTCGGGAGAAGTATCTTCGCCATCGTTGGGTGTGATGACATTTGTGTTAGTAGTAACTGGACCATTCGTTTGAGTGACATTTTGATATGGATGTCCTGAACGAGTAAGGTGGTCTACATCTTGAGCTTCATTAGCCTGGACTAGAGGATGTATTGTGAGGTAAATGGTCGGTGTATTGATTTCGGTTACTTGTAGTTAAGAGTTACCTAGACCAAAACAATATTTATAACTTCACAAACTACTCTACTTTTAGTAAAGAGGTAAGTAAAGGTCGTATCCCAAGGGACGGGTATTGATGTAGGATTTTCGATTGCAAGTAGTTGTGTCTAAGGGTGTCACAATTTGGGTTGAGGTAGGACATCAACTAAACTAAATAACAATGCAAACAAAATAATGAAAGCAAGCAAGATGATTAAAATGAGATGTAAACAATTGATTATAAGCACTAGGGTGTCATGGGTTCATAGGGGATTCATGGGATTTGATCATACAAACATATTATCTATTAGATGCAAGCAATTATTGTTGTAATGGGATCGAGTTAGTGTATATCTTACAATCCCTTGGAAGGTTTGGATCCCAGAGCCGAATCGATTAGATTGTACAACACCTACAAGTTGACTTAATCCTCCCTATCCAACTATATGCATGGTCTAATGAGACTCGAGTTGGTTTATGTCTTACAAGTCTCATTGAAAAGGTAAGTGATGGGACGAGCGTCTTCTGAGGAAGACGATCGTCTTTTGAAGGAGGACAAGCGGATTGCTGTAAAGACGCTCGAATTCCTTGTCAGGGAGAAATCCGAAATTTTACCAGCAGTAGGACGAGCGGACTCTTAATGGGACGAGCGTCCTGACTGAGACGAGCGGATTCTTTGTGGGACGCTCAGATTCTCAGTCAGTCCAAAGATTTTTTTTCCAGCTCTCTCAGGACGAGCATCTTTTCACCAGGACGCTCGGATTGTCTTCAGGACGAGCGGGTTCAGGGTTGGGACGCTCAGATCTTCCCTTTACCACACGAATTAAGTTCCATCCGTGGGTATTTCATAACCCGTGTCATTTACTCTTCATTCCTTTGGTTATCATTGTGGGGGCACTACGAAGACTTGGATAGCCTAGGCAATTGCTATCTCCACACTATGTCAAAACAATAAACATCAATAATCACATAAGTCCCTCCCTCACTTTCTCTCAAAATGATGAAAATCTTGATCAAGGCATAAAAATACAAATCCAAAATTGACAAAAAATGCAATACAATAAGTAAAATGCAAGTTAAGGGGTTAGAATATTTACAAATGGTGGTTTAGGGAGGACTCCACGAAACTCTCATCCATACATAAGATGTCAAGGGGGCATAGCCAATGTGTTGTTGATGTTACTCAACACCTAGAAGAAGTAGTCGAAAGCTTGTTGATTGTCATGATAAAGATCTTCAATAGACCTTTGCACTTGTTGTTCTTCATTGTGGTCTATAGCATTACCGATATAGGGATTGAATATCCCTTTAAACTCATCATCCCAAAGACCGCATACTTCATCTACTTGTTCCCCAATAATATCACGAGTTGATGAGAACAACTCCTCTTTCTTCTTGTCATTATGGCAAATGAGGCCTCCTCTTCACTTGTCATGAGTGAGCTTTTCAAACTCTCTTTGTTGAGACTTTCTTGTTCCTTGGACGGAGCATCTTGGAGGTTACCCATTTTCTTCTCCCATATGGGTGGTGATTCTTTACCCATAGCCTGTTCTTTTCATTGAGACGTCAACTTATTTCTATCACTTTCTTGGCTATAATGATCAACCATGAAACACGGCTCATGTAATCGGGGAGCTCTCATTGTCTTGTCAAGATTAAAAGTGATTGTTTCATCTCCCACTTCAAGGGTGAGTTCTCCATGTTTCACGTCAATCACCGCTCCTGCGGTGTGTAAGAAAGGTCTTCCTAAAATGATAGGAATGTTGGAGTCTTCCTCCATATTAACAATAACAAAGTCCACCGGGATGAAGAACTTGTCAATTCTTACCGGCACATCTTTCCATACCCCTAAAGGTGTCTTCGTGATCGATCCGCCATTTGAAGCGTTATATTATTGCACTTAAGCTCTCCCATTCCTAACCTTTTGTACACCAAAAATGGCATGACACTCACACTTGCCCCAAGGTCACATAGAGCTTTGTTGATTGTGGTGTCGCCAATGGTACATGTAATAGAGAAGCTTCCTGGATCCTTTAGTTTTGGAGGTGAACTTCCTTGTAGGATGATACTACTCACCTTAGTGAAGGAAATAATCTCAAGTTTCCGGATGGATTTCTTCTTTGTAAGAATATCTTTCTTATATTTCGCATAGGTCGGAACGTGATTGATTAGTTCCGTAAATGGAATTGAGACTTCCAAGTTCTTGACAATCTCCATAAACTTCCCAAGTTGTTCATCAAACTAAGGCTTAGCTTGACGACTTGGAAATGAAAGCTGAATCACAATAGGCTCTTTCTCTTTAGCCTTCTCTTCATTCTCCTTTGAAACTTCTTGAATGGTGGGTTCTTCTTCTTTAGAGTTTTCAGCAACTCTTTCCTTGTCACTAGCATTCACAACATCTTCATCAACGGGCCTCTTCGGCCCTTCATACCTTGTACCACTCCTCAAATGGATGGCACTCACCGATTCTTATCTTGGGGGATTACTTTGAGGTGGTAATTGCCCCTTTTGTCTTTGTGAACTTAAAGATACCAATTGAGACATTTGGGTCTCCAACAACTTTGTGTGAGCTAGTATGTTGTTAATGGTGATGTCTTTTGCTTGGCTATCCTTTTCCATTTGAGTGAAAAACTCTTGTTGGTTCTTTTGCATTTGGAGGACCGCTTTTTGAACATCAAAACCTTGGTCATTTGTTTGATTGTATGGAGTTTGGTTTTGATAACCTTGGTTTTGGTTATAAAAGGGTCTTTGAGCTTTGTTTCTCATTGGAGGTGGAGTGTATGTTGTTTGAGGGTTTTGAACATTTTGGCTTTTGTATGAGAGGTTGGGATGGAATTTGGTGTTTTCATTGTAATAGTTGGAATAAGGGGTACCACTCTTGTATGCTTGGAAAGCATTCACTTGTTCCCCTCCATTCACTTTGGTCATGTCCCAAAGTTCCACAACTCTCACATACTCCACTTGGAATTGATGAAGATGCCACCAAGGCATTAACATGTTGCTTAGGTGAATTGGAGGCTTCTTCAAGCTTAGCCATAGCCTTCTCAAACTTCAAATTAATGGAATCAATATGAGCACTAAGTTGATCACCCAATTGAGTAATAGAGTTCACTTCATGCTTTCCTCCTCTAGTAGCCTTACGAGGTCTACTATATTGTGAGTTATGGACCGCCATTTCCTCAATCTTGTTCCATGTTTCATTATCATCAAATTTGGTAAACATTGTTGGGGCTGGTGTCCTCTACAGTTAGTGTAATAACATTTAAATCTCTAAAAGGATCAAAGGGCATACTTTTGTATTATTATCAGTTGGTCCACGTTTATCAATAACGGTTGGCTTGCTAGATAAGTTTGACGTTATTGTCATACAGATGGCGGTGATCAACTGGTCCCTAAAAGTCACACCTATAGGATACGTTTGAGAGATGTGACGGTATGAAAATACAGTCATGTTGATGCCTAAAATGACTAAGCAGTTAGTCGGAGTTATTGACTAGTAATTAGTCAAACGCGATGTTGAGATAATTATTTAATACGGATTAAATAATACGTGCTAAGGCGAATTAAGCGGTTAATTCGTAAATTGAATATAAACGATTTATATTTAATTAATGTATATTGAATTAATTTATTATACAATATCGTCTTTGTCGGACAAGTATTAATATATCGACTGAGTCATGTTATTAGTTGATATTTTAATAACCGATAACCGATGACGATTTATGATAAAATCCCGTCATATACATTTAGCGAAAATCGAGTCAAACCACGAGTTAAAATAAGGAGGAAGTGGAAAGCCCACTTCCTCCCTAACCCACGGTTTGGCCGAACAAGACAAAAGGAGAGAGCCTCTCTCCTTTTGACCTAAGCATAATCATTTGCACACAAACTAGGGTTTCGGGGCAATTCTCTCTGAAACCTAGATCTCACATCGAAAACCTCACATAAACTCTCTCAATATTGCAAGGCAATTAGAGAGTACTTTCTAGCACAAGGGGCATAGTCTCAGACGGTCTTGGGTGCAACGATTAGGAGGAAATCTACTTTGATTTCTGTTCTTAGGCCGTATTTGCAAGGACCCGAGGTTGATTCTTTGTTCTTTATCGTTTCTATTGTAATTTTGTTTTATGACAATAATCGCATGTTAAATTTGCGTTATAATCCTTAAAATTAAAGGGAATTTTACGGATATTTCCCTACAAACATACCATTTGATCCCATATTGAGAATGTTTCGGGAGTCATCATATAGACCATTCCAAAATTGTTGTACAAGGAACCACTCGCTAAGTCCATGATGTGGACAAGATCGGCAAGTATCCTTGAATCTCTCCCATGCTTCATACAAAGATTCCTCATCCCTTTGTTTGAAACCGGTAATTTGGGCTCTCAACATGTTAGTCTTCTCCAGAGGATAGAATTTCTTGTAGAAAGCAAGTCCCAATTTCTTCCAAGAGTCAATACCAAGAGTAGCCTTATCTAGGCACTTTAACCATTGCTTCGTGGAACCAAACAAAGAAAAAGGAAATAAGACCCATCGAATTTGGTCTTCAGTAACTCCGGTTTGAGAAATTGCACCACAATAGTCACAAAAAGTCTCCATATGAGAATGAGGGTCTTTACTAGGCATCCCCCCAAATTGACTTCTCTCAACTAATTGTATAAATGCGGATTTTGCAATGAAATTACCGGTCAAATGTTGTGCTGTGGGAGTACCATTGGGTAGGTTCTCCTCGGTTGGTATGGAATGTGATGAGAATTTAGGCATTGTGGGTTGATTTTGTGGTTGGTTATGTGTTGGGTTATCCTCTCCTTCTCTTGCAAAAGGGTTGATGAACTCAATGGTATTTGGTTGAATGTCCACAATCTCACCAATACCTCTTAAAGTATTCCTAGCAAGTCTTCTATTGTTGGTCAAAGTTCTTTCAATTTCAAGATCAATGGGTAACAAGTTACCTTGTGATCTCCTAGACATGCAAAGTATCAAACAACTTGAAAACAATTAGAATAAGCCTTGAGGAGTTTGACTTCTCCAAGGTAAAGAAAGACACAACTAAAAACAATTAAAGAAAATCAAATCAAGTTAACACCGTCCCCGGCAACGGTGCCATTTTTGGTCGGTGTATGGATATCGGTTACTTGTCGTTAAGAGTTACCTAGACCAAAACAATATTTATAACTTCACAAACTACTCTACTTTTAGTAAAGAGGTAAGTAAAGGTCGGATCCCAAGGGACGGGTATTGATGTAGGTTTTTCGATTGCAAGTAATTGTGTCTAAGGGTGTCACAATTTGGGTTGAGATAGGAGATCAACTAAACTAAATAACAATGCAAACAAAATAATGAAAACAAGCAAGAAGATTAAAATGAGATGTAAACAATTGATTAAAAGCACTAGGGTGTCATGGGTTCATAGGGGATTCATAGGATTTGATCATACAAACATATTATCTATTAGATGCAAACAATTATTGTTGTGATGGGATCGAGTTAGTGTATATCTTACAATCCCTAGGAAGGTTTGGATCCCAGAGCCGAATCGATTAGATTGTACAACACCTACAAGTTGACTTAATCCTCCCTATCCAACTATATGCATGGTCTAATGAGACTCGAGTTGGTTTATGTCTTACAAGTCTTATTGAAAAGGTAAGTGATGGGACGAGCGTCTTCTGAGGAAGACGAGCGTCTTTTGAAGGAGGACGAGCGGATTGCTTTGAAGCCGCTCGAATTCTTTATCATGGAGAAATCCCAAATTTTACCAGCAGTAGGACGAGCGGATTCTTTATGGGACGAGCGTCCTGACTGAGACGAGCGGATTCTTTGTGGGACGCTCGGATTATCAGTCAGTCCAAAGATTTTTTTTCCAGCTCTCTCAGGATGAGCGTCTTTTCACCAGGACGCTCGGATTATCTTCAGGACGAGCGGGTTTGGGGTTGGGATGCTCGGATCTTCCCTTTACCACACAAATTCAGTTCCATCCGTGGGTATTTCATAACCCGTGTCATTTACTCTTCATTCCTTTGGTCTTCATTGTGGGGGCACTACGAAGGCTTGGATAGCCTATGCAATTGCTATCCCCAGACTATGTCAAAACACTAAACATCAATAATCACATAAGTCCCTCCCTCACTTTCTCTCAAAATGATGAAAATCTTGATCAAGGCATAAAAATACAAATCCAAAATTGACAAAAAATGCAATACAATAAGTAAAATGCAGGTTAAGGGGTTAGAATATTTACAAATGGTGGTTTAGGGAGGACACCACCAAACTCTCATCCATACATGAGATGTCAAGGGGGCATAACCAAGGTGTTGTTGATGTTACTCAACACCTTGAAGAAGTAGTCGAAAGCTTGTTCATTGTCATGATAAATATCTTCAATAGACCTTTGCACTTGTTGTTCTTCATTGTGGTCTATAGCATTACCGATATAGGGATTGAATATCCCTTCAAACTCATCATCCCAAAGACCGCATACTTCATCTACTTGTTCCCCAATAATATCACTAGATGATGAGAACAACTCCTCTTTCTTCTAGTCATTATGGCCAATGAGGCCTCCTCTTCACTTGTCATGAGTGAGCTTTTCAAACTCTCTTTGTTGAGACTTTCTTGTTCCTTGGACGGAGCATCTTGGAGGTTACCCATTTTCTTCTCCCATATGGGTGGTGATTCTTTACCCATAGCCTGTTCTTTTTATTGAGACGCCAACTTATTCCTATCACTTTCTCGGCTATAATGATCAACCATGAAACATGGCTCAAGTAATTGGGGAGCTCTCATTATCTTGTCAAGATTAAAAGTGATTGTTTCATCTCCCACTTCAAGGGTGAGTTCTCCATGTCTCACGTCAATCACCGCTCCCGCGGTGTGTAAGAAAGGTCTTCCTAAAATGATAGGAATGTTGGAGTCTTCCTCCATATCAACAATAACAAAGTCCACCGGGATGAAGAACTTGCCAATTCTTACCGGCACATCTTCCCATACCCCAAAAGGTGTCTTCGTGATCGATCCGCCATTTGAAGCGTGATATTAGTGCACTTAAGCTCTCCCATTCCTAACCTTTTGCACACCAAAAATGGCATGACACTCACACTTGCCCCAAGGTCACATAGAGCTTTGTTGATTGTGGTGTCGCCAATGGTACATGGAATAGAGAACCTTCCCGGATCCTTTAGTTTTGGAGGTGAACTTCCTTGTAGGATGGCACTACTCACCTTAGTGAAGGAAATAATCTCAAGTTTCCGGATGGATTTCTTCTTTGTAAGAATATCTTTCATGTATTTCGCATAGGCCGGAACGTGATTGATTAATTTCGTAAATGGAATTGAGACTTCCAAGTTCTTGACAATCTCCATAAACTTCCCAAGTTGTTCATCAAACTTAGGCTTAGCTTGACGACATGGAAATGAAAGCCGAATCACAATAGGCTCTTTCTCTTTAGCCTTCTCTTCATTCTCCTTTGAAACTTCTTGAATGGAGGGTTCTTCTTCTTTAGAGTTTTCAACAACTCTTTCCTTGTCACTAGCATTCACAACATCTTCATCAACGGGCCTCTTCGGCCCTTCATACCTTGTACCACTCCTCAAATGGATGGCACTCACCGATTCTAATCTTGGGGGATTACATTGAGGTGATAATTGCCCCTTTTGTCTTTGTGAACTTGAAGATGCCAATTGAGACATTTGGGTCTCCAACAACTTTGTGTGAGCTAGTATGTTGTTAATGGTGATGTCTTTTGCTTGGCTATCCTTTTGCATTTGAGTGAAAAACTCTTGTTGGTTCTTTTGCATTTGGAGGACCACTTTTTGAACATCAAAACCTTGGTCATTTGTTTGATTGTATGGAGTTTGGTTTTGATAACCTTGGTTTTGGTTGTAAAAGGGTCTTTGAGCTTTGTTTCTCATTGGAGGTGGGGGGTATGTTGTTTGAGGGTTTTGAACATTTTGACTTTTGTATGAGAAGTTGGGATGGAATTTGGTGTTTTCATTGTAATAGTTGGAATAAGGGGTACCACTCTTGTATGCTTGGAAAGCATTCACTTGTTCACTTGTTCCTCTACATTCACTTTGGTCATGTCCCAAAGTTCCACAACTCTCACATACTCCACTTGGAATTGATGAAGATGCCACCATGGCATTAACATGTTGCTTAGGTGAATTGGAGGCTTGTTCAAGCTTAGCCATTGCCTTCTCAAACTTCAAATTAATGGAATCAATATGAGCACTAAGTTGAGCACCCAATTGAGTAATAGAGTCCACTTCATGCTTTCCTCCTCTAGTAGCCTTACGAGGTCTACTATATTGTGAGTTATGGACCGCCATTTCCTCAATCTTGTTCCATGTTTCATTATCAACAAATTTGGTAAACATACCATTTGATCCCATATTGAGAATGTTTCGGGAGTCATCATATAGACCATTCCAAAATTGTTGTACAAGGAACCACTCGCTAAGTCCATGATGTGGACAAGATCGGCAAGTATCCTTGAATCTCTCTCATGCTTCATACAAAGATTCATCATCCCTTTGTTTGAACCCGGTGATTTGGGCTCTCAACATGTTAGTCTTCTCCAGAGGATAGAATTTCTTGTAGAAAGCAAGTGCCAATTTCTTCCAAGAGTCAATACCAAGAGTAGCCTTATCTAGGCTCGTTAACCATTGCTTCGCGGAACCAATAAAAGAAAAAGGAAATAAGACCCATCGAATTTGGTCTTGAGTAACTCCGGTTTGAGAAATTGCATCACAATAGTCACAAAAAGTCTCCATATGAGAATGAGGGTCTTTACAAGGCATCCCCCCAAATTGACTTCTCTCAACTAATTGTATAAATGCGGATTTTGCAATGAAATTACCGGTCAAATGTTGTGCTGTGGGAGTACCATTGGGTAGGTTCTCCTCGGTGTGTATGGAATGTGATGAGAATTTAGGCATTGTGGGTTGATTTTGTGGTTGGTTATGTGTTGGGTTATCCTCTCCTTCTCTTGCAAAAGGGTTGATGAACTCAATGTTATTTGGTTGAATGTCCACAATCTCACCAATACCTCTTAAAGTATTCCTAGCAAGTCTTCTATTGTTGGTCAAAGTTCTTTCAATTTCAAGATCAATGGGTAACAAGTTACCTTGTGATCTCCTAGACATGCAAAATATCAAACAACTTGAAAACAATTAGAATAAGCCTTGAGGAGTTTGACTTCTCCAAGGTAAAGAAAGACACAACTAAAAACAATTAAAGAAAATCAAATCAAGTTAACACCGTCCCCGGCAACGGCGCCATTTTTGGTCGGTGTATGGATTTCGGTTACTTGTCGTTAAGAGTTACCTATACCAAAACAATATTTATAACTTCAAAAACTACTCTACTTTTAGTAAAGAGGTAAGTAAAGGTCGGATCCCAAGGGACGGGTATTGATGTAGGATTTTCGACTGCAAGTAGTTGTGTCTAAGGGTGTCATAATTTGGGTTGAGGTAGGAGATCAACTAAACTAAATAACAATGCAAACAAAATAATGAAAGCAAGCAAGATGATTAAAATGAGATGTAAACAATTGATTAAAAGCACTAGGGTGTCATGGGTTCATAGGAGATTCATGGGATTTGATCATACAAACATATTATCTATTAGATGCAAGCAATTATTGTTGTGATGGGATCGAGTTAGTGTGTATCTTACAATCCCTAGGAAGGTTTGGATCCTAGAGCCAAATCGATTAGATTGTACAACACCTAGAAGTTGACTTAATCCTCCCTATCTAACTATATGCATGGTCTAATGAGACTCGAGTTGGTTTATGTCTTACAATTCTCATTGAAAAGGTAAGTAATGGGACGAGCCTCTTCTGAGGAAGACGAGCATCTTTTGAAGGAGGACGAGCGGAGTGCTGTGAAGACACTTGAATTCCTTGTCAGGGAGAAATCCCAAATTTTACCAGCAGTAGGACGAGCGGATTCTTTATGGGACGAGCGTCCTGACTGAGACGAGCAAATTCTTTGTGGGACGTTCGAATTCTCGGTCAGTCCAAAGATTTTTTTTCCAGCTCTCTCAGGACGAGCGTCTTTTCACCAGGATGCTCGGATTATCTTCAGGACGAGCATCTTTTCACCAGGATGCTCGGATTATCTTCAGGACGAGCGGGTTTAAGGTTGGGACGCTCGGATCTTCCCTTTACCACACGAATTCAGTTCCATCTGTGGGCATTTCATAACCCGTGTCATTTACTCTTCATTCCTTTGGTCTTCATTGTGGGGGCACTACGAAGGCTTGGATAGCCTTGGCAATTGCTATCCCCACACTATGTCAAAACACTAAACATCAATAACCACATAAGTCCCTCCCTCACTTTCTCTCAAAATGATGAAAATTTTGATCAAGGAATAAAAATAGAAATCCAAAATTGACAAAAAATGCAATACAATAAGTAAAATGCAAGTTAAGGGGTTAGAATATTTACAAATGGTGGTTTAGGGAGGACTCCACCAAACTCTCATCCATACATGAGATGTTAAGGGCGCATAGCCAAGGTGTTGTTGATGTTACTTAACACCTTGAAGAAGTAGTCGAAAGCTTGTTCATTGTCATGATAAAGATCTTCAATAGACCTTTGCACTTGTTGTTCTTCATTGTGGTCTATAGCATTACCGATATAGGGATTGAATATTCCTTCAAACTCATCATCCTAAAGACCGCATACTTCATCTAATTGTTCCCCAATAATATCACGAGTTGATGAGAACAAGTCCTCCTTCTTCTTGTCATTATGCCCAATGAGGCCTCCTCTTCACTTGTCATGAGTGAGCTTTTCAAACTCTCTTTGTTGAGACTTTCTTGTTCCTTGGACGGAGCATCTTGGAGGTTACCCATTTTCTTCTCCCATATGGGTGGTTATTCTTTAACCATAGCCTGTTCTTTTCATTGAGACGCCAACTTATTCCTATCACTTTCTCGGCTATAATGATCAACCATGAAACACGGCTCATGTTATCGGGGAACTCTCATTGTCTTGTCAAGATTAAAAGTGATTGTTTCATCTCCCACTTCAAGGGTGAGTTCTCCATGTTTCATGTCAATCACCGCTCCTGTGGTGTGTAAGAAAGGTCTTCCTAAAATGATAGGAATGTTGGAGTCTTCCTCCATATTAACAATAACAAAGTCCACCGGGATGAAGAACTTGCCAATTCTTACCGGCACATCTTCCCATACCTCTAAAGGTGTCTTCGTGATCGATCCGCCATTTGAAGCGTGATATTAGTGCACTTAAGCTCTCCCATTCCTAACCTTTTGCACCCCAAAAATGGCATGACACTCACACTTGCACCAAGGTCACATAGAGCTTTTTTGATTGTGCTGTCGCCAATGGTACATGGAATAGAGAAGCTTCCCGGATCCTTTAGTTTTGGAGGTGAACTTCCTTGTAGGATGGCACTACTCACCTTAGTGAAGGAAATAATCTCAAGTTTCCGGATGGATTTCTTCTTTGTAAGAATATCTTTCATGTATTTCGCATAGGCCGGAACGTGATTGATTAATTCCGTAAATGGAATTGAGACTTCCAAGTTCTTGACAATCTCCATAAACTTCCCAAGTTGTTCATCAAACTTAGGCTTAGCTTGACGACTTGGAAATGAAAGCCGAATCACAATAGGCTCTTTCTCTTTAGCCTTCTCTTCATTCTCCTTTGAAACTTCTTGAATGGTGGGTTCTTCTTCTTTAGAGTTTTCAACAACTCTTTCCTTGTCACTAGCATTCACAACATCTTCATCAACGGGCCTCTTCGGCCCTTCATACCTTGTACCACTCCTCACATGGATGGCACTCACCGATTCTTATCTTGGGGGATTACTTTGAGGTGGTAATTGCCCCTTTTGTCTTTGTGAACTTGAAGATGCCAATTGAGACATTTGGGTCTCCAACAACTTTGTGTGAGCTAGTATGTTGTTAATGGTGATGTCTTTTGCTTGGCTATCCTTTTGCATTTGAGTGAAAAACTCTTGTTGGTTCTTTTGCATTTGGAGGACCGCTTTTTGAACATCAAAACCTTGGTCATTTGTTTGATTGTATGGAGTTTGGTTTTGATAACCTTGGTTTTGGTTGTAAAAGGGTAACACGTATATACTATTCAATAACCTTGTTCAAGTTTCACCCTGGGTAACACGTTAGTGTATCATCCCAAGGGGAGTCCCCAAACGGTGGACATGGGCCACCCGCGCGTTGGTTTCGAGGCGGCGGCACTTCTCCCACGGAGCCTTGGTTTGCCAAAGCATGTCATGGGCCGTTACCGATTGGTGAGGCATTGAAACCGGTGAAAGGTTGAATAAGCCTGCATTTGTGGAGTCGCTAAGTCCATGATGTGGACAAGATCGGCAAGTATCCTTGAATCTCTCTCATGCTTCATACAAAGATTCATCATCCCTTTGTTTGAACCCGGTGATTTGGGCTCTCAACATGTCAGTCTTCTCCAGAGGATAGAATTTCTTGTAGAAAGCAAGTGCCAATTTCTTCCAAGAGTCAATACCAAGAGTAGCCTTATCTAGGCTCGTTAACCATTGCTTCGCGGAACCAATAAAAGAAAAAGGAAATAAGACCCATCGAATTTGGTCTTGAGTAACTCCGGTTTGAGAAATTGCATCACAATAGTCACAAAAAGTCTCCATATGAGAATGAGGGTCTTTACAAGGCATCCCCCCAAATTGACTTCTCTCAACTAATTGTATAAATGCGGATTTTGCAATGAAATTACCGGTCAAATGTTGTGCTGTGGGAGTACCATTGGGTAGGTTCTCCTCGGTGTGTATGGAATGTGATGAGAATTTAGGCATTGTGGGTTGATTTTGTGGTTGGTTATGTGTTGGGTTATCCTCTCCTTCTCTTGCAAAAGGGTTGATGAACTCAATGTTATTTGGTTGAATGTCCACAATCTCACCAATACCTCTTAAAGTATTCCTAGCAAGTCTTCTATTGTTGGTCAAAGTTCTTTCAATTTCAAGATCAATGGGTAACAAGTTACCTTGTGATCTCCTAGACATGCAAAATATCAAACAACTTGAAAACAATTAGAATAAGCCTTGAGGAGTTTGACTTCTCCAAGGTAAAGAAAGACACAACTAAAAACAATTAAAGAAAATCAAATCAAGTTAACACCGTCCCCGGCAACGGCGCCATTTTTGGTCGGTGTATGGATTTCGGTTACTTGTCGTTAAGAGTTACCTATACCAAAACAATATTTATAACTTCAAAAACTACTCTACTTTTAGTAAAGAGGTAAGTAAAGGTCGGATCCCAAGGGACGGGTATTGATGTAGGATTTTCGATCGCAAGTAGTCAAGTAGTTGTGTCTAAGGGTGTCATAATTTGGGTTGAGGTAGGAGATCAACTAAACTAAATAACAATGCAAACAAAATAATGAAAGCAAGCAAGATGATTAAAATGAGATGTAAACAATTGATTAAAAGCACTAGGGTGTCATGGGTTCATAGGGGATTCATGGGATTTGATCATACAAACATATTATCTATTAGATGCAAGCAATTATTGTTGTGATGGGATCGAGTTAGTGTATATCTTACAATCCCTAGGAAGGTTTGGATCCTAGAGCCAAATCGATTAGATTGTACAACACCTACAAGTTGACTTAATCCTCCCTATCTAACTATATGCATGGTCTAATGAGACTCGAGTTGGTTTATGTCTTACAAGTCTCATTGAAAAGGTAAGTGATGGGACGAGCCTCTTCTGAGGAAGACGAGCATCTTTTGAAGGAGGACGAGCGGATTGCTGTGAAGACACTTGAATTCCTTGTCAGGGAGAAATCCCAAATTTTACCAGCAGTAGGACGAGCGGATTCTTTATGGGACGAGCGTCCTGACTGAGACGAGCAAATTCTTTGTGGGACGTTCGAATTCTCAGTCAGTCCAAAGATTTTTTTTCCAGCTCTCTCAGGACGAGCGTCTTTTTACCAGGATGCTCGGATTATCTTCAGGACGAGCATCTTTTCACCAGGATGCTCGGATTATCTTCAGGACGAGCGGGTTTAAGGTTGGGACGCTCGGATCTTCCCTTTACCACACGAATTCAGTTCCATCTGTGGGTATTTCATAACCCGTGTCATTTACTCTTCATTCCTTTGGTCTTCATTGTGGGGGCACTACGAAGGCTTGGATAGCCTAGGCAATTGCTATCCCCACACTATGTCAAAACACTAAACATCAATAACCACATAAGTCCCTCCCTCACTTTCTCTCAAAATGATGAAAATTTTGATCAAGGCATAAAAATACAAATCCAAAATTGACAAAAAATGCAATACAATAAGTAAAATGCAAGTTAAGGGGTTAGAATATTTACAAATGGTGGTTTAGGGAGGACTCCACCAAACTCTCATCCATACATGAGATGTTAAGGGCGCATAGCCAAGGTGTTGTTGATGTTACTTAACACCTTGAAGAAGTAGTCGAAAGCTTGTTCGTTGTCATGATAAAGATCTTCAATAGACCTTTGCACTTGTTGTTCTTCATTGTGGTCTATAGCATTACCGATATAGGGATTGAATATCCCTTCAAACTCATCATCCCAAAGACCGCATACTTCATCTACTTGTTCCCCAATAATATCACGAGTTGATGAGAACAAGTCCTCCTTCTTCTTGTCATTATGCCCAATGAGGCCTCCTCTTCACTTGTCATGAGTGAGCTTTTCAAACTCTCTTTGTTGAGACTTTCTTGTTCCTTGGACGGAGCATCTTGGAGGTTACCCATTTTCTTCTCCCATATGGGTGGTGATTCTTTAACCATAGCCTGTTCTTTTCATTGAGACGCCAACTTATTCCTATCACTTTCTCGGCTATAATGATCAACCATGAAACACGGCTCATGTTATCGGGGAACTCTCATTGTCTTGTCAAGATTAAAAGTGATTGTTTCATCTCCCACTTCAAGGGTGAGTTCTCCATGTTTCATGTCAATCACCGCTCCTGTGGTGTGTAAGAAAGGTCTTCCTAAAATGATAGGAATGTTGGAGTCTTCCTCCATATTAACAATAACAAAGTCCACCGGGATGAAGAACTTGCCAATTCTTACCGGCACATCTTCCCATACCTCTAAAGGTGTCTTCGTGATCGATCTGCCATTTGAAGAGTGATATTAGTGCACTTAAGCTCTCCCATTCCTAACCTTTTGCACACCAAAAATGGCATGACACTCACACTTGCACCAAGGTCACATAGAGCTTTTTTTATTGTGCTGTCGCCAATGGTACATGGAATAGAGAAGCTTCCCGGATCCTTTAGTTTTGGAGGTGAACTTCCTTGTAGGATGGCACTACTCACCTTAGTGAAGGAAATAATCTCAAGTTTCCGGATGGATTTCTTCTTTGTAAGAATATCTTTCATGTATTTCGCATAGGCCGGAACGTGATTGATTAATTCCGTAAATGGAATTGAGACTTCCAAGTTCTTGACAATCTCCATAAACTTCCCAAGTTGTTCATCAAACTTAGGCTTAGCTTGACGACTTGGAAATGAAAGCCGAATCACAATAGGCTCTTTCTCTTTAGCCTTCTCTTCATTCTCCTTTGAAACTTCTTGAATGGTGGGTTCTTCTTCTTTAGAGTTTTCAACAACTCTTTCCTTGTCACTAGCATTCACAACATCTTCATCAACGGGCCTCTTCGGCCCTTCATACCTTGTACCACTCCTCACATGGATGGCACTCACCGATTCTTATCTTGGGGGATTACTTTGAGGTGGTAATTGCCCCTTTTGTCTTTGTGAACTTGAAGATGCCAATTGAGACATTTGGGTCTCCAACAACTTTGTGTGAGCTAGTATGTTGTTAATGGTGATGTCTTTTGCTTGGCTATCCTTTTGCATTTGAGTGAAAAACTCTTGTTGGTTCTTTTGCATTTGGAGGACCGCTTTTTGAACATCAAAACCTTGGTCATTTGTTTGATTGTATGGAGTTTGGTTTTGATAACCTTGGTTTTGGTTGTAAAAGGGTAACACGTATATACTATTCAATAACCTTGTTCAAGTTTCACCCTGGGTAACACGTTAGTGTATCATCCCAAGGGGAGTCCCCAAACGGTGGACATGGGCCACCCGCGCGTTGGTTTCGAGGCGGCGGCACTTCTCCCACGGAGCCTTGGTTTGGCAAAGCATGTCATGGGCCGTTACCGATTGGTGAGGCATTGAAACCGGTGAAAGGTTGAATAAGCCTGCATTTGTGGAGTCGCCACCAATTTTTATAGAAAATTGGAACCGTTCGAATAACGCGTGCCATGTCAAGACACAAAGTAGTGACATAGACATTAAGAACTCGTTACCCTTAGCGTTCTATATCTAGAATGACTCTCGAAGATGCCAATGGACAAGATGTCCATAGATAACTGGAGTAAGGGGTAAGGATACGTATTAGGAAGCTCTTTAATTCGAACACCTAATCCCGCCTGCCTCGATAGCGGCCTCTACTAATGATTAGGGAAATTGTTCATATTTGATATGGCGTCGATCTAATGCATGCAATGCAACAAATAATAGATTAATCCTAGCATGTGAATTAAACTAAGTCGGTTAACACGTAATTTAGCAAACAATTGGGGTAGAAGTTGATGTTAGATTCAATTATATGTTACTGCCATTCAATTAAATCATATATAATAAAAATTACGATAAATGAATTACAATAATTAATATTACAAATATTACAATGATTACAAAGCTTATTTGATCTACGTCAAAAGCACGCTCGAAAACGGGATTTGAAGAAGAAAATAAAGAAAATAAAATTAGAAATAAATGTGTGAAAATATGTCAGATTAGGATCGATAATACGATTAATAGTTGATTTAATACGTAGTTAAGAGCTACGTTAAAGCGATAAAGAGTTCGGGGATATAGACTAACCCAGAGCCGGCGCAGCATCTGCTGCGTCCTCTGGAAGAGCGCAGCTCTTCCTGCGTCTGTTCTTGAGCTGGGCTCTGTCTGTGAAGTCGGAACCGCAGATTGTTAATGTTCTTTGGTGAATTTAAGGTCGATTATTGATATTAAACTCAAGTACAAGTGATTTAACGGATTACATGCATCTGGAAACGTCATAAAACGAATTAAAGGTGAGAATTTACAGCGGTTTACATGATTATACGAACTCGTGTCGGATTTAAATCAAGGAACAAACTTTGAACTTAAAAACGAAATTGATTTAATAAACTGAAATCAAAGAAACTATGTACAAAAGATGAATTCCAGAGACTTGATATAAACAAATCAAACCTCTAAAATCCGGGTTTGAATAAGATGACGAAAACCGCAAATATTGTTTATAAGGGATTTAAGTCAAATTAAACATTATAATTGAAAGGAATAATAAAGACATGATTTATGTACTAATACGAACAAAGGAAATAAAAGAAATAAGAGAAATAAGAAAGATTGCAGAAGGTGGAGGAAGAAGAAGAAGAAGAGCAGGAGCAGCGGCAGCCTCAGGAAGAGGCGTAGCATGTGCTGCGGGTCTTCGAAGAGGCGCAGCTGCTGCTGCGTTTCTTCTCGACGTTAGACCTCTGCTGTTTTGTAAATATGGTTTTAAAAGATGGTTTTTAAGACGGTTTTAAACGTGCTTTTGATATAACCCTTACATTAATGATACAAAAAAAAAAGTACAATAAATAAAATACCATTTACACCCTCAGGCTTACATATTTGACGAAACGAGATTGACTAAAGTTAATCGTTTAGTGATTGCTCAACTCGAATATGCGAATATGAAAGTGCCCTTGTTAAAGGATTTAAAAGATTGATTAGATTGATTAAGTGGAGTTGGTCAAATTGGTCGGTGTATGCAACGTGACTGAGACTCAGAATGATCTGAGCTTACGTGGTCGATTGATCAAGCACGTAGGCGTCGAAATCAAAAGCGTGGTCTAGAATGCAAAGAGAGAAGAGAAGGGCGGACACTCGCATGCCAAATATGGAGACCGAAGGTCTCTATTTATACTAAACACACGAAGGAGTTTAGGAATTACACGGATACGGAAAAAAATCTTGGAAATATTCTGGAAAGCGTGAAAAGAGGGCTGGGGAAGAGGCGCTGCAGCCACTGCGACTCTTGGAAGAGGCGCAGCTCCTGCTGCGTCATTTCCCAGAGGTTTCCTCCTCAGCAAGAAAGATTTCCGCGTTTTTTATGGAATTTCGGTAGTTATACACTTCCTTATTCCGTGAAACACAATATACAAAAGATATTTCCTTAAAAATATTAAATTTAATTAGGAATAAATATCCAGAGAATTCTAGAACACTCTGGAACATTCCGACTCGGCATTTAATCGGTTTCTTAGAAAATGAAGCGGTTTTTTACCCAGACTCCAAATGAACTCTAATTACTGTCAAAATGACCGTATCGATGCGTAGATGACAACCATGAGGTTGAATCGAGTGTTTGAGCTATCACTTGTCGATGAACTTACTAACTGTCATAAAATCGCTTCACGTATCAAACACGCGGCCCAATCATCACTAGGTGGTTGGCGGGAGGTGCAGAAATGAGGTATCTACAATTTGGCCGAGTAACAAGAGTCAGAAAACCGTGGTATTTTAGTCTTCCCTCCTTAAAGCGAACTTCGTCCCCAAAGTTCATACCATACCCAATATGAAACACCCAACACAACACTAACTGCTCAAACACAACAACCACAACTACTTAAAAGTAGCAACAACTCCAACAATACATGACAAAACACAAATCACAAACTCAAAAGATGACAAAAACACAACTATTTTGACCTCAACTAACCCCAAAACATGCATGCGACCATCTCCTACCCCCCTTAAAAGACAACGGTTACGTCCCCAAAACCAAACATACCTGATCGAAAAGGTGAGGAAAACGCTCTCTCATCGCCTCCTTTGGTTCCCACGTGGCTTCTTCCACATTGTGATTAGACCAAAGTACCTTTAGTAAGACGGTCTCACCGTTCCTTCTCTTGCGCACCTTTAGTCTAAGATCTCTCTGGGAACCTCGGTATAAGATAGAGACTCATCTAACTCTATGTTCTTAACCTCAATCACATGTGATGTATCGCTCACATACTTCCGGAGTTGCGAAACATGAAACACGTTGTGGACCCGATCAAGCGATGGTGGTAAAGCTAGCCGATAGGCTACTTCACCTATGCGGTCTAAGATCTCATAAGGGCCGATAAACTTCTGACTCAATTTCCTTTTCTTGCCAAACCACATCACCCCTCGCATAGGTGACACTTTCAAAAGAACCTTATCACCTACTGCAACCTCGATGTCCCTGCGGTGTAAATTTGCATCTTTTTTGGCGATCTTAAGCTGCCTTCATCTTTTGGCGAATCAAGTGAACTTGCTCAATAATATCCTATACCATCTCTGGTCCTAAAACAACAGCTTCAGCACTATCGTCCGAACATACCGGACTCCTGCACTTCCTCCCATACAAAGCCTCAAACGGTGCCATCCCAATGCTTGTGTGATAGTTGTTGTTGTATGAAAACTCTATCAAGTCCAATCTATCCTCCTAACTTCCACCAAACTCCATGGCACAAGCCTCAACATATCCTCCAAAGTCTTAATAGTCCTCTCAGTCTGACCATCTGTTGCAAGATGAAAAGTTGTACTCATTTTCAAAGTAGTCCTCATCAAATCCTGTAACTCTTGCGAAAACCGCGATGTGAACCTCGCATCTCGATCTGACACTATGTCCTTTGGCACACCATGTACCAAACCACATACTTCCCATAACCCAAAGCTAACTGCATCTTAGTCCAAGTATCCTTTATAGGGATGAAGTGAGCTGACTTTGTAAAACGGTCGACTATCACCCAAATCATATTGTTACCTTGCAGAGTCCTTGGTAACCCCACGATGAAGTCCATAGAGATCGACTCCTATTTCCACTTCGGTACTTCAGGTGACTGAATCTTACCTTCTGGTCTGCGTTGTTCACCCTTTACTCTTTGATAAGTTAGACACTTAGCCACGAACTCGGCCATATCTTTCTTCATGCTAGGCCACCAAAACGTTTTCTTTATGTCCTTGTAAAGCTTGTCATCACCCGGATGAACTGAATAAGGAGTGCAATGAGCCTCCATCATGATCAACCTTTTCAAGTCCGCATCACTAGGTACACACCATATCCCATCAAAATGAACACTCCCATCTGTGTGGATCGAAAACCTCGAAACTGTGCCACTCTGTGACACCCTCATTTATTGCGGAAAAGTAAACACATAATTCTAGATAAAAACTGCATGGATATGTTTGTAATAGGTTCATTTGGGTAAAAACCGGTAATTTTTAAAACTTGAACCTGTTATAAAAATATCCAAATGGGAAGGTGTCAAACATGCAAGGTCTAAATAAATCTCATAAATAAAACATCGCTAAAGTCGCGAAACAAAGTTATACAACCCAAATATGAAAAAGGGAGACATATGTCCCTAAAAAATGTATATGACATAAAAAGTGTTTAAGGGTCACAATAAAATAAAGCCAATCTAGGTCCTAAGGTTACTTTGCTCGGTAGCTCGTCCATGTACCCCATATATGCATCACCTACCTGTCAATCGCATTTTATACAAATACGAAAGCCACGATCGGTGGGAGTAACTCCGAGTTCTCCCAGCCACGAAATGTCATGATTAATATAACATGTAAACATAAGAATATGAATATGAATAACACATAGCCTTAGCATATAGATGCTAGACAATGCTTATCATGTTAACAACAATATAACAACATATAGTCCTAGCATGTGAATACTAGACCGACTCATACTACACTATCATGTGAATCACATAACATCCAGGAATCCAAACTCTATCAACCATAGCCGGCTTGCATCTCACCTTCTATGATTCATAGAATCATCAAACAAGAAAGGACAATATATCTAGAGACAGGCATAAGTTCCTAGTACAGTCAATAGTCACTCTGTAACTCGAGTCTATACCACGAGGTAAGGTAAACACCCTACTCCTAAACCTGCGCAGACCTAGCGACATGCGGAAAATACCGCATCCAAGACCCATGATCACACACATGAGTACCCCTAAGGAGTCCACCAAAGTGTTGGCTAGTACTTAAGCTGACCACATACTTCTACGAGTACGTCAGGAGGTCATGCCCTAACTTGGATATAAACCCACCAAGCTAAGACACAAAGGCTATTAAGCCGCAAACATACACTCGTCAAAGACTGTAATGGCCTATCTATGATGAGGGCCGAAATACTTACCTAGGACCTAGTCCCAGCTTGAATGCTTTAGCCCACACCACACAAGACAAGTAGGACACCCAATTAACCAAAAAAAGGGGCAAAGAGTCCAAACTTGCACACACAAATGATCATACACACCCTAGCATATGAAAGGCTTCGCAAGAGCATATTTAGCTGACAATCCAACAATATCTCCAATATCAATAATAATCCAAATTCCAGCTAACCACTAGTACCATAATCCATGAGAACAAGCTAAAATGGCAAAGAGGCAACAAGACTCAAGCATAAGGCATCCAAAGCATCAAACAACCAACATGTGAAATGATAATTACAAATATCAAGGAATCAACATAAAACATCCAATGACAACCAATATCACCTCAAAGACAAACCCTCGACCCAAGTCCCGCGACGGGTCATTGGTCAAATCGAGGCTGACCGGTTTAAACCTAGTTTGACCAAACTCATTTGGCCAAACTGGCCCAGCTCAGAGTCTTGGCCTATTTTGGCCCAATTCATACAATTCATCATAATATCATTCTCATGCTAAATTCCAATTCTTGTCATGTGACTACTATTGACATAATTATAAACATCCAACTTATAAAATGATTATCTCAACAATATTCTATCATAATGAAATTGCCCATTTTGGTCTAACTCAACCAATTATCATAATATCATTCTCATGCTAAATTCCAATTCTTGTCATGTGACTACTATTGACATAATTATAAACATCTAACTTATAAAATGATTATCTCAACAATATTCTATCATAATGAAATTGCCCATTTTGGTCTAACTCAACCAATTATCATAATATCATTCTCATGCTAAATTCCAATTCCTAACATGTGAATGCTATCAAACTAAAGACTTTATTTTAATTTACAAAATGGCTAATTCAACATAATTTTAGCATAATAAAACTAATCTCATGCTCAAAGTACTACCATGCTTAAATACATACTCCAAAGAACTCAAAACATTAAGCATTAAACCCCAAAACTCGACCCCAAAGTCACGGACCAACCCCGGGCTTGCCGTGGGCCTGTCACGGGCTGTTTCGGGCCTGTGAACAGTACCTGTCACGTTTTTTTATTTATTTATTTTTTTTTTCTCCAAAACCCATTCTAACAATGCTACAACACTTATCAAGCATCATTCAACAATACTTAATCCATCTCAAGCCTTAAACATATGAAAATCAACATGAATACCAAACATTAACATCAACCATAAACATGATAAACCACAATAACAACAAACAACAACTAACAAACAACTAAAGCTACTAACAACTACTTATGTGACATTAATTCGTCGAGTAACTCGGAATAGTTACCTTAAGCTAGCAAAGAGACAAGTAATAACTTGAGAAAGCTTCTAAAACCCAAAATTACTCTTCATCTTCAACAACATATGAGTCACCTAACCCATCTTCAAATTCTTCACCTATAAGAACAACAAAAACACAATTATTAAGCTTAAATTCGAAACCCTAAAAAAAAGTGTCTTAAACAAAAATTGGGGGAAATGAAAATAAAGCTTACTAGTAGATGAGGATTGAAGAGAGGATTCCAAATATATAATTTTTATGAGATTTGGTGGAGAAATGAAGGATTTATGGTGGATTTAGGGATTGTAAGGAGGATTTTTAGTGAGTTTTTGGTGTTTGAGAGAAAGAGGAGATAGATTGAGTTATGGAGGAAATGAAAATTGGAAGAGGGGACAAATGGAGGGTAGGTGGCCAGCCAAAGGCATGGGGAGATGGGTCATTTGTTTACGTTTTGGTTCGTTTCGACGGAAATTAGAAATATTCGTCGAACGCGATTTCCGAGAAAATTAAAGTTCTTAAACACGATTTTACTAAAAGATTAAGTACTCATATGCCCAATATCCAAACTCGTTTACCCAACGACCGTAAGAAATGGGAAAATCCCAATTTTACGACTTTTATCCGAAATCTATTTTATCAAAGGAAAAGGTTTAAATATAGTTTAAATCACTTTTAAACATTTCTAAACTATCAAAAATGATTACATTTCTTCAAAATAAAATAAGGTTATATTTTATCAAATAAATTTTATTTCAAATAAATTAATATTAAATTAAAATAGATTAAAATATTACTCTTAAAATATAATAAAGGTCTTCAAATTTACGGGGTGTTACACACTCTCTACCCTTGACTTCCACTCTTGAATCTTGGGATCGAGTTCCTGTTTTCTCTTTATAACATTATACAAATCAGGTTCGATAGTCAAATCCCCGATGTGTGGACATGGGGGGCCATAGGGGCGCTTGGGAAAACAAGAGTTTGCATTTGTGGAGTCGCCACCAATTTATTGTGGAAAATTGGAAACCGTTCGAATACGTCACGTCATGTCAAGACACAAAGTAATGACATAGACACTAAGAACTCGTTACCCTTAGCCTTCTATGTCTAGAATGACTCTCGTGGATGCCAATGAACATGGATGTTCACAGAGATCTGGAGTAAGGGGTGAGGGTACGTATTAGGAAGCTCTTTTGATCGAACACCTAATCCCGCCCGCCTCGATAGCGGCCTCTGCTAATGATTAGGGAAATCATCTATACTTGATAAGTTATCAATTATATTCGTGCAATGCAACATCCAACGTTTTAGTCCTAGCATGTGAGAATTAACTAAGTCGGTGAACATATAATTTAGCACTTATTACGTCAAAGTAGGGATTTAAGGTTGATTACATGTGAGAGAAAACAAACGATAATAAAGAATACAATAAACAAAATACGATAATTAAAATTACAATAACTACAATGGTTCAATGATTTACGTCGAAAATACATTTAAAACGGATAATTTTAGAAAAGAAAAGGAAAATAATTAAGGCTAGAAAACGGACAGATTAGTGGTGATATTACGATTTATAGCCGATTAATACATAAAAATAACAAACTAGGTCAAAGCAGAAACGGAAGTTCAGAGACAGAAATCACCCCGGAACAGGCGCAGCTGTGTTGCGTCCCTTGGAAGAGGCGCAGTGGTCACTGCGTCTGTTCCTGAGGTAAATTCTGGTTGTGATGCCGGAACTGCATATTGTTAATGTTCGTTGGTGTATTAAATGATCGATTATGAATGTTCGACTCAAGTAGAAGTGATTTAACAGATTATTTACATGTGAATTGGTCATAAAAGCGATAAAGAACGAACTTGAATTAATTAGAACGAATTAAAGTGAATTATAGACTAATCACAAATTAGGTTTATTAATACAAATTACATAGGTTTGCTATGTTAAACTATTGATGAGGATGGTGATAAACAGATGAAAGATATACAAAAGGCGAATTCCAGAGACTTGATATGAACAAATCGAATCTCTAAAATCTGGGTTTGATTTTAATGACAAAAACTCGCAAATATTGATTACTTGGGATTTAAGTCAGATATTTAAAGGGTGATAAATTATTATGAATTATGTATTAAAATTATGCGAGGGGAAATATGAAGAAAACAAGAAAAGACGGAACAAAAGAGACGAACCAACAAAGAACAAAGGAAGAAGAAGAAAGGCAGAAGCTGCGGCAGCCTCAGGAAGAGGCACAGCCAATGTTGCGACTCTTCGAAGAGGCGCAGCAGTTGCTGCGTTTCTTCTCGACGTCTGTCTTCTGCTAATCCGTGAAAATAGGTTTGATAAAAGGTTTTATAAATCGGTTTTAAACATGTTTTCAACGTAAATCTTACAATAATTTATACAATAAAAAGTACAATAATAAAACATGGGATTTACACCCTCAGACTTACATGTTTGACGAAACGAGATTAACTAAGTTAACGATTAGTGATTGCTCGACTCGAATGTATGATGAAAGTGCCCTCGTAAGAGGAATTAAATTAAATTGATTTGATTAATTGAGTGGAGTTGGTCAAATTGGTCGGTCATGCAAACGAGACTGGTACTCCGAAGGATCCGAGCTTATGTGATCGAAAGTTCAAGCACATAGACGTCAATAAGCAAAGAGTGCGGTCTTAGAATGCATAGGGAGAAGAGAAGGGCGGACACTCGCGTGAGAAATATGAGGAACGAAGGTCCCTATTTATACTAATCACACTGAGAAATTAGGGTTACGGTAAAACTTTGGAAACAAATATCGAAAAGATCTTAAAATACGCAGAAAAGAGCTGGAGAAGAGTCGCAGCAACCATTGCGACCTTTAGAAGAGGCACAGCAGGTGCTGCGTCCTTTCCCGAGAAGTTTCCTCCTGCGGAAGAAAGATTTTTCGCGTTTCTGTTATGGAATTGCGCTAGATCTCAACTTCCTTATTGTTCAAAATATGATTTCGGGATATATTTTGCCAAAAGATGAAATGATTAAAATTATGGACTAGAAATATTCGGAATATTCCAGAACATTCCGACTCGACATTTTAAACGGCTTATTAGAAAATGAAGAAGGTTTTTGACCTGGACTCCAAATGAACTTTAATTACTGTCAAAACGACCTTAATGGCACGTAGATGACGACCATGGGGTCGACACAAGTATTTGATCTATCACTTGACGATAAACTTATGAACTGTCATAAATCGTTCCATGTACCAAACATGCAACCCAATCATCATCGGGTGGTTTGCGGGAGGTGCAGAAATGAGGTATCTATAGAGCCCCCACTTTGACTGAGGCTTGGACAAGGCGAAAAGTCAAAGTAAAGCCATCAGGTCTATCGAAGATTACAACCTGACGACTATGGCGACGCGAGGCGGCTCAAGGGGTCTGAGCCAAGGACCTGTCGTCAGGAACATTTTAGAGTCTATCGACTATCGGGGAGGGTCGTTTAAAGTCCATTAACTACGTAAGGAAGCTCGCCAGCCATAAGAAGAAACCATACCTGAGACTTATTTCTCGAGATGCTTTCGGAGGTACGTAGGAGCTAAGGGTAAGCGTAAGAGTTAAGGTTAGGGCCCAAAGGATATGTAAAGGTTGTGCTAAGGGTATGGGACCCTAAAAGAAAACATCGGCGAGAAGGTAGCCTAAGGCCAAACATGGTTTTGGGCGTATGAACTCGGAAAAGGCGATTTCAAAGGAGTGCGATCCTATCGGTGAAGGCTTGGTGTGGGAACATGTGTAGTCTGGGAACCTACGAGATAGTTGGCATGGGAACAAAGTATAATATAATATCAAAAGCAGCAGGACATCGGTTGAAACAGATGGGGGAATCTTCTTGCGTCGGTCTCAAACGAACTCCGTATCTTGAGAAGTACAATCGGCTGTCATGAACTCTCGCTGGGGAAATAATTGAGGCGTGTCGAAACACCGTCAGAGAAAATCTGCTCGTTGTTGCAATCGAAGTCTTGATAAAGTACTGCGAAAATTCACAGTTTGCTCAAAAATACGGGTCCGGACAAATAATAAATATCAAACGGACCAAATATACGATATATGGTGTTGGAGAAGAGGCGCACCAAAGATGGGCCCACGAATAACGAACTTGTAACGAACTTTTGAAAATTAAATTAAAGGGAAGCTGAGGAAGAGGTGCAGCAAGAGCTGCGACTCTTGGAAGCGGCGCAGCACCTGCTGCGTCCTTTCCTGGGTTCGTCCCTGTCTGAGTAAACACAAAAACTCTCTAAACTCTCTCAAATTCCAACCATTTTCCGTCAAAGTTTGATCAATCCATTCCTTTAATCATGACTAATGGAGGTATGTGTCTCATTCTCGCTTTAACATCCGCATTTTGCTTAATTTGGATCGAAAAAATTAGGGTTTTCAACCCAATTAATTCGAAAATTTGGGGCTTTTCCCCCAAAAGGATTTGTTTTGTGAAATTGATATTAGAAATGAATAATTGGTAGTGTAAAGAACATAATCATGTATTCTTTTCGAATTTTCATTGAGTATTGAGCATTTGAGTAGAATTGAGACGGTTTCTCAGCTGTTTTGTAAATTGCTTCGAAATGGCCTTAGGATTGCCCATTTGTGATGAAATTTGGTATTTGGGATCCTTGTGTGATGGGTAAACTTCCTACCATCTTGGATTTTTGATTTGTGACGGCCTTTTTATGACACTTTCTAGGGCATAATCACCGTTATAACAAAATGCTGTCGAAATTTTGACTCAAACCCATTACTAGGCTCGAACTTAGACTTGACTTGACCCATTGTATCACATGAACGATCGGGTTTTGAATGCAATGGCCAAAGATAGCGGGAAAAGGCCATATTCGGAGCTTGAAAGGCTTGAAATTCATTTCGACCGAGGCCCGTCGTCATTTGACGCGGCCTAATTTGTTCTAATTTTGCACGTGACATGGTTTCTATGTCGGGGAGGGCTCCCATGGACGTGGACACTGACTTCGACCCTTCTCTAACTTTTGAGGAGGTGTTAAAGGAGGCGTTTTCTGAGGAGGAGGCGCCGAGGCGGGCCAACGTCGGACGAGGCAGTCGCCAGCTAGCGAGGACACCTGAGTGGGCTGAGAAATGGGATGGTCACCATCTCATTTGGGCAGCGGAGAGCCACCTGTCATACAGGATGGTGAAGAGTTTGGTAAGTCTTGAGCTTGTCATTCCCTCATCATCTTTCTTAATATGTTTGCCGTTTCATTTCTCCTTCACTTTGAGCTAAAGATAGCTCTACGTCGAATCGATACAGGATGCTGGAAACATGAGGTCCTTTTATGGCTACACGACGATGATGGAGGCCTACGGGAGATTGTCGGAGGAGGAGCGGGCCATCATCGAGCTTGGAGATTTCGGAGCCTTGGTGGGAGCATGGAGGGAGATCAAGGAAAGGAAGCTTCGGGCTAACCTTTGCCTGATTCGAGCCTTCCTTGATCTGTATTGGGACACCACTCGACCTTTCACATGCCTTTTTGTGAGGTCGGAGTCACTTTGGAGGATTACGGCATGATTTCTGGTCTGCCGTGTGGAGAGGAGGCTGCGGTGTGACCATCGACGGCCATGAGGGTGAACTCGGTCGAGGCCAGAAGGCTGATCGGCTGGAACCTAGCGACGGGCACTGCTGCGGTTCCCGGTTTAGTGACGAGCACTTACGTCAGGGTTTACTTTGCGGGTAAGACCCCGGCGTTGGTGATGATGGATGGGAGGGAGGTGGCTCCTCCACCTTGTACTGCGGAGCAGAGGGCTCGTTTGTGGCTCTAGTGGTTCTTGTCTTCACTCTACCTTAGAGACAAGGGGGAGAGGCTGTCGACGAAGCTTCTTTCCTTCCTTTCTGACCTGAGTGACCTAGGTCATTGGGACTGGTTCACTCCTAGCTTTGCGGTCCTTACGCGCTACATGAGGGCCATGGTTCATCCTGAGCTGCTGGAGAAGGGAAATTATCCTGCTACTGTCGGCCCTGGACTGTTTGGAGGTATGAACCTTCCTTTCGTATCCTGAAAGATCATTTCTTCTTTTTATCGAATCGTGAAAGATCGTCATCGATTGTCTTTCTTTGCAGGCGTGGGTGTACTTCTACTTCCCGGGCTTCGCGCCCAAGAGGACGGAGCTTGGACCGAGAGGTTACCCCATAGTGACGGACTGGGTGATGTGTCGTAGGAAGAGCCAGCGTTCTTCTTACGATGTCTGTCGGCGGGGCGTGAATGCTCTGAAGCTGAGTGACGTAAGTATTTTGATCACTTTTTTTTTGTTTATTCATTACTCCTTTAGAAGCGATCATAAGAATGACCTTTTGTTTGCTTGTCTTAGTGGGTGCCCAGGCCTTGGATGGACTACTCTAATGCCCCTCCTTTCGTGGCTGAGGTCCTTCGACCTAGGAGTTCGAGTATGTTGCTGCTGAGGATGTATATTGGTCCAGTGTGGTATCTGAGCGAGCGTTTGACTCGTCAGTGCAATCGTGATGCCTTCACGGTTCCCATCGATCCTCCTCAGGCGATGTTTAGGGAGCCTTCTGAAGCTGAGAGGGAGGCTGACCTGGCAGACGTTGGTGGCGACACTCTTCTCCTCCCCGGTGAGGAGTACGCTCTGTTTGTTCGCCAGAGGTTGGCGTACTGGCCGGTCGTGGTAAGTGCATTATTTTCCCCTTTCGAGTTGACTTGACAAAATGATGAATGATCATCGAATAAGGACTTCTTTTGAATTTTGCAGGAGGTTGAGGAGGCGGGTGTCGAGCCCCCATCGTACCCCGAGACCTTGAGTACACTGACGTGACGGGGATGACGATGATCTCCGAGCTTCGCGACTTTGGCGAGGCAGTGACAGATGATGGCCTGGAGGAGTGGCAGCATTTGGTTAGGAGGGTAAGCCCGTTATTCACTTTAGTTTTTGTTGTTGTATAAGAATACATTTGTCCATTTCATTGAAAATCTTTATTTATTGAAATGCAGGTGGCGCCGTCTCGGTACGTGGCGTTGTGGAGGGTGGCCAACCGGCTACGAGCTACAGCCATCGAGGCACTTGCTGGTGGCCGAAGACGACAGGTATGAATCTCTCATTTACTTTATTTCGAATTTTGTTGTAATTTTCTTGCATTTTGTTTGAAGTAATTAAAATGAGGCATTTCTTTGTCATTTGTAGAGGGAGCGCGACCTGGAGTGGGAGCTGGCACAGTCCCAGGAGGAGACGGCTTGCCTGTTGAGGGAGTTGGAGGTCAGGGACGCCGAGATCGCTGCCCTCGAGGCTAGGGTCACCGAGCGTGGTGGCGACCAGGAGTAGTTGTCTTTACTTGTTTTGTCACCGGCTGTGTTGTATACATTTTGTACATTTAGGACTTCATTTTGGCCTTTTTTGGACTTGTTTTGGGGAAGAGCCCCCAGTTTGATGTACGTATGGCATTTTAATTGTATACATGATGGCCTGAGTGCCTTTGCTGCTGGGTTGTATGTTTGTTCCTGCAGGTTAGCTTAGGACAGATTTGGTAGATGACGGTCTACGCCGTCATGCTGCCGAAATTTACATAGAATTACACGTAAACACGTAATATATACATGGCGTAAATTAGCGCGAAATGAGGAAAAGAACTAATAATGCGAAAAATTGAAAAATTGCCCAGAAATGAGTAGAAATAACGAAAGCGCCAAAAAAAAGACCGGACGGTAGGGAGGGCTACCCCCTAAAAAAACGGAAAAAAGAAATGTATAAGTTTGAAATGAAATGTGAAACGGGGAGTGAAATGATTCCCCCAAAAAGGAAACAAAATGAAATGGGTAAGTGTGCTTATTTGGCGAAAATGTCGATTTTGTCTCGAAAAGCGTGCCCGAAAAATTAGGAAACATAAAATATGGTAATTTAACGAAATTACCAAAATAATAACCTATAAGAATAGGAAATTATAAGCAAAAAGAAATTAGGAAAGATCCAACGCGGAAAAAATCACAGGAATCCTCTGAGGAAGAGGCGCAACACGAGCTGCGATCCTTCGAAGAGGCGCAGCAGGTGCTGCGCCATTTCCTCAGTTGGTCAGTTCTGACGGAATTTGAGAAACAACTTTTAGTATAAATATAGACGTCGAGGGAGATTTTATTCACATAATTTTCTTCCGTCTATTATATAAAAACTCTCCTATTACATAGAAAAAAGTTACAAATCATGGATGCCTTGAAAAACCGTCTCAAGGAGTGGACAAATGAATTTACATATGTTAAGAAGCATGATATGGGTGCTTTCAATTTAGGGTCGATTCTGAGTCTCAATTTGGTGAAGGTTGTGAACCCTTTCTTGGATGCTTGTCTCGAATATTGGGACCCTAACTTCCATGTATTTGCCTTCCCTGGAGGTGATATCTGTCCTTTTCCTAAGAAAATTGCTGCAATTGGAGGATGAGACCTAGAAAATATGTCAGCCATACCCTCTAGCTCTGAAGGGTATAAAAGAAAATTTAGAGATTTGCTTGGACTGACTAAAGCTGAGGTTGACCGTCTTATGACCTCAAACGGAGTCCATATGCTTGACTTTATTGATCAATTTATAAATAGGGAAGACCCTTCTATCTCTTATGTAGTGAGGCGTAGGGCATTTGGGTTTTGCCTACTGCATGGTTATGTCCTCCAAGGGCATGTTGATAAGGAAATGAGAGGAGATCCTCGTTACTTGAGCTTGATTGAGCAAATGGAGTTGCGCAGGAGCCCAGCGTGTCTGTGCCTAGGAGAAATCATTTTGGGGTTGGATAATAGGAAAGCAAACCGCGAGCTTCCTTACTTGGGAAGTCCTATCATTTTGCAGGTAAGAACCCCTTTTTTTCTTTTTTTTTCCTTTTTTTTGGTGGGATACTAACTCCCGTCTTCTTTGGCACATGGAGCGTCTGCGGTTGATCGAGCCCCCAGCTAATGTTCCAGGATATCATGCTAGGTCGATTGCAATGACGACCAGGCTCTATATGGTGGACTTCACTCGGGTTTGCAACTATTGGGAGAACAAGTTGAAGAACGAAGGTGGTCCTTTGATCAGATGGGTCGTGCCATGGTGACATCTCAAGTCAGTCACTAGATTGTCATCCTTAGATCCTACTCGGTCAGTACACATTCCTGGCTTGGAATTCATGGTATGCATCTTCTCGGAGAGATTGATGAGGCAGGTGGGCCTTAAACAGAAGATTCCCAAGCTTGATACTGTTCCTCAGACTGTAGTGGCATATACTACCGAGAGTCGTAGAGAGTGGGCCCTCAAGTGGGCTCAGAGGAACATGTGGTTCATACATCCTTCTATTAGTTCATTGTGGGTATTGGATTCCTATTTGCAATGGAGGAAGGCTACTACTCCCGAGGAGCGCGAGAAATTGCGGAAGCGAGAGCCCGTTGACTACAAGATTCGTGAGGTAGCAAAAGAGAACAAGAAGTATTTGACTGAGGGGGAGGAAGAAGCCGGATTCCGAGTCGTTCACCCGTCGAAGAAACCAAAGACGTCTTCTACCGCAGAGATGGTGGTTGATCGAAATGGTAAGGCTAGACCGCGAGAGAGACCTTTGGTGATCAGGTCCGAGATAGCACGGGAGCGCCCGGCTCGTGGTCGAGACAAGAAGTATGATAAAAATGACAAAGGCAAATGAAAGATGGAAGAGTAGCCTAAGTCATAGCATTATTTATTATTATTATTATTTGTAATAGATGGTGGGTTTTTAGAATCCTAGCCTATTTATTTTTTCCTCATTTTCATATTATGTGGCGTATTATTATTATTTACGGAAGAAATGGATAAAAGATTAATTAGTTATGAAACTATTGTGATTTCCTTTCTTTTATTATTCTTGTCGAATTTCAAATGCAAATGCAAATGTCCTTCTATTTACATTTAGAATAATGGGTTGTATCATGCAAAGGATTGCCTACGTATTCATTTAAAAAAAATGAAATCAAACCCTTGCGCGTAGTTCAAGTAAATGTAAAAGAATAATTGTTCTAAGCAAGAGCTTGTAGCGAACTAGAAAATGAGCATGAGCTTTACTTACTCGTAGAATACAATTCAATTTATTTGAGGATATGAGGATGACGAATTGTCAAAATGCAAGAGCAAGGTGACATAAGCTTTATTTCAGCGGGCCATGGGCCGTTTTTATTTCGTGTAGCATGAGCGGCACGTGGGTGCGTGGGTGCGTTTCTGTCCTATTCTAGGCATAATATCGTTTCAGTTGGTCAAGGTTAGTTGGGTTGGCAACTTTGTTCCCATCTAGGTCTGTGATTCTAACTGCACCCCCTGGGAGTATGGACTTGGCCAAGAATGGACCGGCCCAGTTGGGTTTGAACTTTCCTCGTGGATCGACAGGGAGAAGTGCTCTAACTGATTTGAGGACTAAGTCTCCTTCTTTAATGTTTCTAGGCTTAACCCTTTTTTTGAAGGCTCGTTTGATACGTGCCTGATATGTTTGCACATTATGTAATGCGCGCAATATTCGTTCATCCAAGAGGATGAGTTCTTCATATTTATCTCTTTTCCAATCGGCTTCTGGAATTTGGCTTTCGAGTAGGATGCATAAGGATAGAATCTCTAGTTCAACTGGTTGCATAACTTTCATGCCGTAAGTCAAATAGAAAGGAGTAGCCCCAGTGGGCGTCCTAACGGATGTGCGATAACCCCATAACGCGAATGGTATCTTACTGGGCCAATCGCGATAATTATCGATCATTTTCTTGAGGATTGTGACAACGTTCTTATTGGCTGCCTCCATCGCGCCATTAGTTTGTGGTTTGTATGGCGAAGAATAGTGGTGTTTGATTTTATACTTGGCTAGCAATTGTCCAGTCTCAGCCTGGAAGTGTGATCCATTTTCACTGATGATCTCATGTGGACAACCATATCGATAGATGATATTGGTTTGTATGAACTTTGCCATGTTCTTGGTTGTGAGACTAGTGTAAGATGCTGCTTCTACCCATTTGGTGAAATATTCGATCGCCACCAAAATGAAACAATGACCTCATGTTCCGGCTGGGGTGATATTCCCAATGATGTCGATTCCCCAAGCAGAAAATGGCCAAGGAGATGTCATGGTGTAGAGTAGTGAAGGTGGGACATGTGGCACATTCCCGAAGATTTGGCAGTTGTGACAATGTCTGACATATTTGATGAAATCGGCTTCCATTGTGGTACAGTAATATCCCGAACGCGTGATTTTCTTTGCCATCATTGGTCCATCATGTGAGGACCACATTCTCCATCATGGACTTCTTCCATCACTTTCTGTGCCTGTGAATGATCAAGGCAACGTAAAACTACACCAAGAGGTGTTCTTTTGTACAATTCTCCTTGCATGAGGATATATTGAGAGGCTAGTAGGCGTATAGCACGTTTTCCTGTCTTATCCATATTCGGCGGATATGTACCATTGAGCTTGAAGTTTAGAATGACTTGAAACCAAGGCTCCCCTGGGTTTTCTTCTTCATCTGTAATTTGGTGCACATAGGCTGGTTCTGACCGTCGTTCGATGCATAAAGGCATTTCTACCATATCGTCTGGCATGTTAATCAGAGATGCAAGTTTTGCAAGAGCGTCTGCAAACTGATTTTCTTCTCGAGGTAGATGTAGATAGGTCACTTAATCGAAGAATTGAGCAACTTGGTCTATCCTGGCCTGATAGGGTGCTAGACTTTCACTTTGAATTTTTCAAGATCCCGTAATTTGGTTGATGATCAAGGATGAATCTCCGTGAAGCCGGAGATTTTTGATGCCTAAACCTACTGCTGCTTGTAGCCCAATGAGGCAAGCTTCATATTCTGTTGCGTTATTTGTCACCTCGAAGTTGAGTTTGACAGATAGTGGCGTATGCTCACCTTCAGGAGAAATAAGCAATGCTCCTATTCCAAACCCTCTTAGATTCGATGCTCCATCGAAATAAAGGTCCCAAGAGTCTACTCTAGTTTGTAGTATGTCCTCGTCTGGGAATGACCATGTGTCAACTACCTGGTCGTCGTTGATGGGATTATTTGTGAAGAACTCGAAGACGGCACGCCCTTTTATAACCTTCAGAGGTACATATTTGAGATCGAACTCTAAGAGCATTAATGTCCACCTTGCCAAGCGTCCATTGAGAACGGGTTTTTCGAAGAGGTATTTGACAGTATCCATTTTGGAGTACACCTTGACGAAGTAGCTAAACATGTAATGGCGTAGCTTCTTTGTTGCCCATACAAGAGCGAGGCATGTCTTTTCGAGTGGTGTGTACTTGCATTCGTAGTCCAAGAACTTCTTACTAAGGTAGTAGATAGCTCTTTCTTCTTTTCCAACGGTTTGTGCTAGCATAGCCCTCGTGGCTGTTTCGGTCACTGTGAGATATAAACCAAGAGGTTGATCTCGTTGCGGAGGCATAAGCACTAGTGGTTTGGCTAATATCTCCTTGATTTTTTCAAACGCTTTTTGACAGTCGTCATCCCATATGGTATGATCTGTTTTCTTTAGCTTTTTGAAG